>NC_054483.1:76221767-76857600 GCF_017639515.1 Carcharodon carcharias
AAAGTCATCTCGCGCAATTTCATGCCCGATCAGGCCGGGCGTGCACCCACCTGATCAGCATAAAATTCAGCCCAAGGGCGGGATGAGGTTTCTGTTATTAAGTAATATAAAAATCGAAATCCGTGGACAGCATTCTTATCATCTATATGTTCAGGTGCCTGATTGTGATGCTTGGACATTTTTTTCCTGATTTTAAAAACTTTATTTCCTGAGTTTCGGGCCTGCTGCTCCCTGAGGCAGCTCTCAGCATTCAGGGAGCTTTCTGTCAGCACTCGCCTGCGCCTGCGTTGACATCATCGCCCACCCTCCCACCACCCCCCCTCCGGCAGTGCTGAGCTTTTCAATGCACATTTCACGTTGGCTGGTCATTAATTGCCAGCCAGCATGAAATTGTGGTCAAGGGGCCGATAGCGGTCAGGAGTCCATTTCCCGACCGATCCCGGGCTCACCAATTGCGCCCACCCACCGAGCTGAAAATTCAGGCTAATGTGTAACCTGCAGCCAAAGAGAAGGTCCTTTGAGCCTCCACTAAACGCTTATTTTACTTTCAAACTGCACAACCTTCACCAGGAACAGTTTTTCCTTAACGAAACAACAATTTATTAGAATTATTTTTTCTAATTTTTAAATTTAAGTGATAACATCAATTTTTAAAATTCATTTTTCCTTATTTTTGAAATACTTCTCCGTTCTTTGGTCCTGCTACACACACATTCTTGTCAGTTGGCTCACAACCATTTATTGACAATATAACCAATATGCTGACTGCCTGCATATGAATTTGGCCATTTGCATTGTTTGCTCAGTAATTCCTATCAGTTAATGTCAAATCATTCAATCTGTTACTGCATAAATGTTTGAATAAATAAACGCCCAAATAACATGAAATACTAAGCAATTTAACATGTAAAATACGTTTTAAACAATTGAATCAGTGACACATTCACTTATAAATTGGACAGAGATCAGGGGAATTCCAGGATTTCAAGCTGGGGAAGAGGGGGATATAAACCATATCAGAAACAAATGGGAGAACATGTTCTTCTTATCAATGTAATGGTTACATCAAGTACAAGGTTACGCAGTGTCAAGTGTTAAGACTATTCAGACAGTAATCCAAGTGCTTTACTAACCGTTTAACATCATAGCTTTCCCACTTTCATTCGTACTCTAATCCCCAAATGTATCATTAAGTCAGAGCATCCAACCAAAATGAAATTACAAAAATGAATCAAGTTACTAACTAGAAATAGCTGTGTTCCTATGATCAACAATCTTGAAATATTGCTGGTGGCAAACTGAAGAAAATGTTGCAGATATAAACCGTTCAAGAAACTATCTTTTGGGAGACTCAGAGCTTTACTGTTGAAATGAGGAATCACCGTCGGTAATCACGGAAATAATTACCTAAAACTAAAGCCCTAAAAACAGGAAAGAACACCGAGAATTGTCAGTGACTTATGGCAAGTGGCCGGTGAGAACGTAGCTACCAACGCAGGCTGAACATTGTGAGGCTGCTTTACCTGCGATTAGCATCTGGGGAATATTTATTTTCCAGGCAAAGCACAGGAAGTAGGGGTGGAGACTGGTGATACTGAATCTCCTTCACATTAATGGTGCCCCAGAATTTAAGTAGAGGCACCCAATACTGGAGTTACTCAAAATATAATTAATGCCATGATAGGAAGAGTGCATTAGCAGGGTGAGGTGATGGGTTAAATTGCCTTTCCCTAACTTCTCTCATATTGAACCTGACCAATTATTGCAATAATTATGTCATCCTCTCCAACGTTTTTCCTACTTCCTGACAGACACCAGCAAAAGGGAGGTGATGGTGTAGTTGTATTGTTGCTGGACTAGTCAGTGACTCAGAGTAATGCTTTGGGGTCCTGGGCTTAAATCCTGCCACAGCAGATGGTGGAATTTGAATTCAATAAAAATCTGAAATTAAAAGTGCAATTATGACTATTGTTGATTATTGTTAAAAAAAACCCACCTGGTTCACTAATGCTTCTTTAGGGAAGGAAATCTGTTATCCTTCTCTGGTCTGGCCTACATGTGTGATTCCAGACCCACAGTAATGTGTGGTTGACTCTTAAATGCCCTCTGAAATGACCTAGCAAGCCACTCAGTTGTAACAAACTGCTACAAAGACACAAAAAAGGAATGAAACCGGATGGACCACCCGGCATTGACCTAGGCACCGAAAACATCCTTCACTGTCGCTGGGTCAAAATTCTGGAACTCCCTTCCTAACAGCACAATGGGTGTACCTACACCACATAGACTGCAGCAGTTCAAGAAGGCAGCTCACCACCACCTTCTCAAGGGCAGGGATGGGCAATAAATGCTGGCCCAACCAACGAAGGATGAATTTTAAAAAACCACCAAGCTGATCTATCTATACCTGTTACTATTTGCCCACTTAGTGCACTTGCCTTATATAAGGTGCACAAGAAAGCCATTCAGCCCTTCGAGCCTGCTTTGCCATTCAATAAGATCATGGCTGCTCTGGCTGTGGTCTCTAGCTCCACTTTCCTGGCAGCAGCCCCCCCCCAACCCACCCAACCCCCCCCACCAACAACCCCCCCCCCCCCCCCCAAACCCCCCAACCCCTCATAGTCTTTGACTCCCTTGTCTATCAAAAATCTGTCTAACTGTGCCTTGAATAAGTTCAAAGACCCAGCCTCCACTGCTTTCTGGGGAAGAGAACTCCACATACTATCAACCCTCTGAGAGAAAAAGATTCTTCTCATCTCCATCTGAAAAGGGAGAACTTGTATTCTTAAATTGTGTCCTGTGAACTGAAACATTTATTACAAATAGTACAGTAATGCATATATTGTATATTAAACAATATCATCTCCACTCACTTTATGTTTAGGAAGTAAACCTCTAAATATCATGCTGAATTCTTTTAAAATAAATTTGCCCCAAGTGATATGCATTTGACCCCACACAGATGATTGACTCATCAACGTCTGAGTTCACTTTGATAAGCTTGAAACAGAACCTTTGCTCTGCCAAGGGGAAGGGAACCAATGGCTCACATGGTGAATTTTTGTGTGAGAGGCCCAGCATAAGCCAAAGACATGCAAGCCTGGTGGATGACAGCTCCCTTCCATAATGTTACACCATAAAATACATACAGAGGGAACAAATGTTGCTCCCTCAATGCCTATCCCCTAGAACACATCTTGAGGCAGAAAGCAGACAAGTACTACGAATTCAAACTGCGGAATTGTAACAGTCTGGTTTTAAATCATTGAATAGCAATTAACAGCATTGCACCATAGAAAGTAAACCTGGTAGGAACACTAGGGGTTAGTGCTGGCTATACTAAATTTTATAGGGTAGAGTTTTCACTTTGGGTACCATCAGCAATTTTTGTGCAATTTCTGCCCAAAATTGTGCTCATTTGTGAAGTATTCTTCTTCCATAAGTTTCTGCCCAAACTCATTTGCATATCACCCAAAGCAAAATCTTCTATGAAACAGTGTAATTGGGCAATGTTTTGAAATAAGATTTTCTTTTTTAAAAACTTCGGCTTTAACATATTCTTTGACATATTTAAGAGTAGCAACTCGATAAATTATAAAATAGGTTTATGTAAAAATAATATTTGACAATGCCAATCTGGGAGTAAACCAATTTTAAATTACTGCAAATGACTTTTAAAAAGCATACAGCACCATTTATTAGTTATTTTGAGGTAAAGTAGCCATTTTCTTAGTAAATTAGAAACATTATATTCAAAAGTTTTAAAGCATGCCTACAGTGTCTTGCACCCAAAGGAATCAGCTTAAGTTTTAGAGGCTCCTTGAAGACAAACAAATGGACACAAGTTAGTAGAAACGCCCAATGTTGATTCATTCATTCTGGGGATGAGTCCAATTTTGTGAGCAGATTCTGTTTCTAACACCATGTTTTCTCAAATATGCATAAGATCGTGGAAATTTGATTTGCACCGGATACAATTTGTGCTTAGAATTATACACTGGATTTGCAAATCTCGAGCAAATTGCACAGAAAAGACCAGTGTAACTGAATGGAAACTCAAGACTGCTTACCTTCACCTTCCTCCTTGCAGCTCAGACCTGAAACCAGTCAAACTTCCTTCAAGTTTGAAGATACCCAAGCTTTCAGGACCGTTGGAGCATTCCAAGCACCAGCCCTGAGGAACTTTTCAGTTGTGCTGTCTTCTCTCAAACTTCCATTGCATGTGATCTGAAAATCATGAAAATGACTCCCCTTTATAATGAATGGCTGTAAAATAAAATTACTTTTAATCGCATCCAGTCAAATTCATTGCCAAAAGAACAGACAACATCTGAAAATTATTTTACGAACCAGTTTGAGAAGGTTGTGCTGTGACATTGTTCTGTATCCAGTCTATATTATTTTTGATAGATAACTACCTGTACCACTTTCTTTAACTTTACTGTATCCCTGTCATAGGAAGGCATTAATACTACACAACATTGATTGAACTAACTTGATTGTGTTCTTTGATGATCTGAAGGCAAGGATTGATGAGAAATTGTGTCCTAGGCCCAATCATCTTCAGCTGCTTCATCAATGACCTTCCTTTCATCATAAGGTCAGAAGTGGGATGTTCACTGATGATTGCACAACATTCAGCACCATTCGCGACTCCTCAGATACTGAAGAAGTTCATGTCAAAATGTAGCAAACCATGGACAATATTCAGGCTTGGGCTGACAAGTGGATAGTAACATTTGCGCCACACAAGTGCCAGGCAATGACCATCTCCAACGAGAGAGAATCTAACCGTCAGCCCTTGATATTCAATGGCATTATCATCACTGAATCCCCCACTATCAGCATCCTGGGGGTTACCATTGACCAAAAGCTGAACTGAACTAGCCACATAAATACTGTGGCTACAAGAGCTGGTCAGAGGCTAGGAATCCTACGATGAGTAACTAACCTCCTGACCTCCCAAAGCCTGACACCATCCAGGACAAAGCAACCTGCATGATTGGCACTCCATCCACAAACATTCACTCCTGACACCACCAACGCACATAGGTAGCAGTGTGTACCATCTACAAGATGCACTGCAGGAGCTCAACAAGTCTCCTTGACAGCACCTGCCAAACCCACAACCACTACCATCTAGAGGGCCAAGGCCAGTAGACACATGGGAACACCACCAGCTGGGATTTCTCCTTCAAGCCACTCACCATCCTGACTTGGAAATATATCGCCGTTCTTTCACTGTCGCTGGGTCAAAATCCCAGAACTCTCTCCCTAACAGCACTCTACCTACACCACATGGACTGCAATGGTTCAAGAAGGCAGCTCACCACCTCCTCAAGGGCAGTTAGGGGTGGGCCATTAATGCTGGCCTAGCCAGCGACACCCACATCCCAGGAATGAATAAAAAATAATATTGCAGTTGATGTTTTATACATAGACATTTAATAGGCCATTACTTGATAAAATACCACAGAATAGACTTATTGGCATAATTGAAGCCCATTTTAGAGAAGTAGTGGATCCATGGTTCTGAAATTCACTAAGGATCAGAAAGTAGACAGCAGTGCTTGACCACCCCACCACTTTCTTCAACAGTATAAAATCCATCACATTTCTCTCTTCAGCTCTGAGGAATTGTCATATGGACTCAAAACATTAACTCTGTTTCTCTGTCCACAGATGTTGCCAGACCTGCTGAGTTTTTCCAGCATTTTCTCTTTTTATTTCAGATTTTCAGTATTTTGCCTTTATATAAGAGTAGTAATGAATGGTTATTTCTCAGGCTGGAGAGAAATGTGCAGTTATCATGCCCAGTGGCTCAGTGTTAAGGCTACTACTCTTTTTGATATTTGTTAAACACCTGGACTTGGGCGTACAGAACATCATTTTGAAGTTTGCAGATGACACGAAACTTGGAAATCTAATAAACAATAAGAAGAAAGTGACAAATGTCAGGAGGACATTGACAAACTGGTGAAATGGGCTGACATATGGCAGATGAAATTTAACACAGGGAAGTATGAGGTGGTTCATTTGGTCGAGAATGTTAGTTTTACCGTAATCTTGGTTGAAGGCTGTTATATGTTTTCAGAATACTGGTTAGGGGTGTTTTGTTTGTGTTGTGTCTTAGACTGTGTTTTGTTCGCAATAGGATATGAACTTATTTTTGTAAACATGCTAATCATACAACAAGGATTGGTAAGACAATAATGTGAGTTCGTTATTTGAAGATAAGACTATATACATGCAATGTTAACTGCGAGGCTGAGAGGGCACATTGGCCTCGTTGGTGCTGCTGCATTTGGACAACAGGGTCATGGGGCTACTGTGTCACATCCTGTATCGGTGGTAGCGATTGACCACAGTTTAAGATACATACCCTTAAAGGTACATGCACATCATATCACAATATCCCCCTTTTGTCTAAACTAGAGGTTTACCCTTCGAGAATCAAACTATTAATATTTCAGCAGATGAAAATAACATTGCGCTCAAATATTATTTATACAAAGCAACAAATTTACAAGCTTCTGGAACATTTCGGAGATTTGTTTATCCATCCAGACTTAGTTACGATAATCTTGGTTGAAGGCTGCTATATGTTTTCAGAATGTTGGTTGGGGGTGTTTTGTTTTATTTGCATTGCATCTTAGACCATGTTCTGTTCACAATAGGATTATTTGATGTTTCTGGTTGTGGTATTGTTTTCATTTGGCATCTGTTTTGTCACATTGTCATGCCAATTGGTGTTCCTACTTGATTAACTCTTGGATCTGGGCATATGATGACAATTTCTGCTGGATTGTTTGTGCCATCAGTCGGGTGTTGTACTCAGACTTTTTGTCCAATATTCAGGTTGTGCAATCCGTTACCCACATGCCAGTCATAGGCATATTTCATCTTCACCTGTTTTTTGATGAATGCACCTTGTACTCCTGGGAGTATCAATGAGTGATGACAAGGAAGGATCGTCCATACTTGTCTAATGAATAATAATTAGGCATTGGTTTTACAGTACGATGAAGTTTGCAAATTCTGAATGGGTATACATATTTGGTTCCAACTGTGCCACTTAGCCTGTCAGCTGATGATTTGCATTGCAAAATTAGGTGATTTTTCTCCCAGTGTAAGCACAGGGTTTCCAATGGTATTCCTTGTGGTCTGTGGTCCTCATTATTGTCTTGATGTATGGATAGTGACCAAGGACATGTCCCTGCATCCTAGTAGGCCTGCAACCACTAGACCTGTGGTTATTTGGAATGCTGCACCTGTCTGACCTCTAGTTGTGACTTCTCATGACATCGAGCTACTTTTTCCAGCCATTGCTTTCTGCATTGATCATAAGTCCACAAGATGAAGGAGTACAAGTAGGCCATTTGGCACATCAAGCCTGCTCCTCAATTCAATGAGTACATCACTGATCTGATAATCCTCAACACCACTTTCCTGCTTTTTCCCCATAACCCTTGATTCCCTTACTGATTAACAATCTGTCCACCTCAGCCATGAATATACTTAACAACCCAGCCTCTACAGCCTTCTGCAGTACAGAATTCCATAGATTCACCACCCACTGAGAGAAGAAGTTCCTCCTCACCTCTGTCTTAAATGGGTGACACCTTAGTCTGAGATTATGCTCTCTGGTCCTACACTCTCCCACAAGGGGAAACAACTTTTCAGCATCTACCCTGTCAAGCCCCCTAAGAATCTTTTATGTTTCAATAAGGTCACCTCTGATTCTTCTAAACTCCAATGAGTACAGACTCGACCTACTCAACCTCTCCTCATAAGAAAATCCCTCCATACCTGGGATCAACCTAGTGAACCTTCTCTGGACTGCTTCCAATGCCAGTATATCTTTCCTTAGATAAGGGGACCAAAACTGTTCATAGTATTCTAGGTGTGGTCTAACTAGCACCTTGTATTGCTCTAGAAAGACTTCCCTATTGTTATACTCCATTCCCTTTGAAATAAAGGTCAACATTCCATTTACCTTCTCGATTACCTGATGAACTTGTATGCTAGCCTTATGTGATTCATGCACGAGGACCCCCAAATCCCTCAGTGCTGAAGCTCTCTGCAGAATTTCTCCATTTAAATAATATTCAGCTCCTCTATTCTTCCTTCCAAAGTGCATAACGTCACATTTTTCCACATTGTATTCCATTGCCAAGTTTTTTCCCATTCACTTAACCCGTCTATATCCTTCTGTAGACTGTTTGTGTCATCCTCACCACTTGCCTTCCCACCTATTTTTGTGTCATCAGCAAACTTAGCAATAGTACATTCATGTCCCTCATCCAAGTCATTAACCCATATCGTAAATACTTGTGGCCCCCAGGACTGATCCCTGTGGCACTCCACTAGTTATGGGTTACCATCCTGAAAATGCCCCCCTTATCCCAATTCTGTCTTCAATTAGTTAGCCAATCCTCTATCCATGCCAATAAGCTATTTCCAACACCATGGGCTCTTATCCTATCAAGTAGCCTTATGTACGGAACCTTATCGAACAACTTTTGGAATTCCAAATATGCCAAATAGCCATGAATTTTCAAGGCCAATGTCTTTTGTAAACAGCAATGTTCTCCATGGTTCGTACAGGTTGATTTATTTTGTTAGAACTTTGGCACAGATTTATAGGTGGACCAGTTTAGAAAGCTAGGGCAATCACAAGGAAATATGGCAAAGCTCAGAAATATGACAGCAGCAAAATCACAAAGGAAGTGAAAGTAAAAACCTCCTGGGGCTTTTTATCACTTCCTTATTTGATAATTTGATAAATTTGCTGCCCGCCTGCCCGTTTTGCCTGTGCAATGAACGCAAAATCAGATGGGTAACGTAAAAATCTCATACAATAGGCTTTTTATTGGTCTTAGTCAGCCCTTTAATTGTCGGCAGGCGTGGCTCCGACTCCCATGCAAGCCCATCGACCTCAATATTGCGTGCACGATGATGTCGGGACGCAAGCCTGATGTCAATTTGTGAAATTTCACATGCACTCGGGTCGGGTATGCGCACGCATAACATAAAATTCAGATCATGAGTTCCAGACGCTGGATTCAGAAGTTTTGCTTCACCTGTAATTGATCTTTGAGTGCTGATCATATCTTATCTGGATTTTTAAGTCCAACAGACTCAGAGTGTTCAGTCTGTGGAGGACCTCACTGCCTGGAACAATTTTAATTTTAGTGACTTGTTTATCTGGTTTGGAAACATCGAGATCCAGAAAACAAAGATCCACGTGTTGTCTGAACAAAGTAAACTCAGACAGGATATCAGTTGTCTTCCACTTGAGTATTGGAAATGTTGTGGTCATTCTGTGGCTTTTTGCAGGATTATTAAGATTATCTGGAATGGGAACAAATATTCAGGCATTTGTGCAGCCCTTCAGAACTTATTTTGGGTCCCTGAGTTTCAGTAATTTAAGTGGCCACAGCCTTAATAAAAGCAAAATTCTGTGGCTGCTGGATACCTGAAATAAAAACGGAAAGTGCTGGAAAAGGTTAACTCTGTTTCTCTCTCCACAGATGCTGCCAGACCTGCTGAGTTTTTCCCACAATTTCTGTTTTGTCCACAGTCTTAACTGGCCATAGGTTGTTGCTTGACTGCAAAGGTGGCAATGTTAAGCTGTTTCTGTTTTCCTAGGCTTACTGAAAATCTGTCACAAAACAGTGATCTTTGGTGTGAAAATGAACTGCAGCCTTGAAGGGTAAAATTAAGCAGTGAAAAAAAGCTTTTCATAGCCTTCTTCAAGTTGCTAGGAGCTGTTGGGAGCTGCTACTAGATGGACCCTTCATCCCTAGTCCTGTGTCCAGTGTTTGATCTCCCATTTGACCGCCTGAAGAGATATTCTAAAGCAGTAATAAGTTCTCCCCTCTGTGGACATCTGTTTAACGCTAGACCTCCCAAAGTTAGCTATTTGATGTCTGTTCTTGCACAACCTGTGCAGCAGAAAGTTTTATACTATTTAAGCTCTCCCAAGTTTGAACAATCTTACCGGGACCCCATACCTGCTTGCTAGATCAAGGTGCGATGTCCCAGAATGAACATACTCTATGTAGGATCCTTACAGTGCTGCAGAATCACTTACACAAGGACTGTACTTGACAGTCATTTCACCTCAACACCAGTTCTTCTGCTGCATGTGACAGGGTTGAGGCTTGTATGCATTCTTCTATCCATCATAAACACACCAATCATATGACAAGGATTGGTAAAACAATAATGTGGGTCTGTATTCGAAGATAAGTCTATACACGTATAGTATTAACTGTGAGTCTGAGAAGGCACATGTACCTTGTAGGTGCTGCTGTTGCTTTATTCTGAGTACAAAATCAGTACTTTACACCTTGTCTTGGTAGCAGTGATTGACAGCAGTTTCAGATGCGCTCTTTTAAAGGTACATGAACATCATATCAAAACATAAACTAAATGATACAATTTCAAAAGGAGTGCAGGAATAGAGACATGGGAGTGTTTGCCTTTAGAGATCGCAAGACATGTTGAGAGGGCAACTAAAAATTCACATAGGATCCTTGGCTTTATAAATAGAGGCATCGATTACAAAGGCAAGGAATTTATGACAAATCTTTATAAAACATGTGTTAGGCCCCAGTCAGAGTACTGTAGTCAATTTTAGGCACTACACTTTAGGAAGAATGCCAAGGCCTCAGAGAAGGTGCAGAGCAGATTTACTAAATGGTACCTGAGATAGAGGAAAGGGACTAGAGAAGCTCGGGTTGTTCTCTGTGGAGTAGATTTAACAGAGATGTTCAAAATCATCAAGCATTTAGATACAGCAACTAAGGAGAAATTCTTTTCAATGGCAGGAGGAAAATTGACATAGTCTCGGGGGGGTCAGGGGTTGGGTGGCGGGTTTGGGCACATTTGCTCGGGTGGGGACGGGGGCAACATGAGGGAAGATACTTCTACACAGTGAGCTGTTATGATTTGGAATGTATAGCCTGAAAGGGTGGTGGAAGCAGATTTGATAATAACTTTCATAAGGGAATTGGGTAAATAATTGAACGGACAAATTTGCAGGGCTAATGGGAAAAGACCAGGAGAGTGGGACCAACTGGATGGCCCTTTCAAAGAGTCATCACAGACAAGAAGAGATGAATGGCCTCTTTCTGTGCTGTATCATTCTGTGATCCTATGACTCAGTGATTATCAAATTTTGGTCTCTCTCTTTAGGTAAACATATTTTGATTACCTTAGTATAAAGAGCTCACATAGCCACTGCTCAATTATCATTTGGAATGGTTTCCAATAAATAATGATGTGCCCTGCAGTTGTTTAAAATAACAAATGTTCAAGTTTTTTTGTCAAGTTTTGTATATGCCATGGAGACTTCAAGTCACCAATAAAGTGTGTGTTAATTTTTCTAATAATTTGCATATCTTAGTGCTCTGTTTCTGCCTCCAATCTTGCATCTTCCATAAAGTTGAGCTCACCCAATATTCTGCTGCCCCTATCCAAACTCATATTAAGTTCTGTTCATCATTCACCCTGTGCCCGCTGACATCAAATTTAAAATTTTCATTCTGTTTTCAAATCCTTCCATGATCTCACACCTCCCTTTTTCTGTACCTCCTCAAGCCCCACAATAATTTGGCACTCCTCCAATTCTGGCCCCTTAGCATATCCCCAACTTTCAGCACTCCACCATTGGCACCTGTGACCTCAGCTGTCCAGGCCTTAAGCTCCAGAATGCTATCCCCAAACATGTCTGTTTCTATGGGCAGGATTTTTACCTCCTCGGGCAGAAGCGGCGGGTTGCGAAGCTGACTACCACCGCCCACGATCGGACCCCAACATCGATTTCACACTGGCTGGTCAATTAACGGCTAGCCAGTGTGAAACGCGCACTGATAACCTCAGTGCTGCTGGAGTGGGGGTGGGAGGAGCACTGGTGCACACAGTGAAAGTTCCCTGAGGCACAGAGCTGCCTTAGGGAACTGCACAGTTTTAAAATAAAAAATCAAAAAACTTACAAATGTTAAAAATGTGTCCCCTCATGTGTGAGCAGGGACATGTTATAAATGACATTTCAACATTGTTTTATTTTTAATTCCGTTTGGAAGCCTCATTCCGCCCATGGGTGAGGTTTTATAAAAGGTCCAAAGGCCATCTGGCTGGACAGAGGTTGGACAGGCAGCGAAAAATTGAATTCATTTAATGCTTTAGTGGCCTTAACAGGCCTGTTAATTGTCAGCGGGTGCGCTGATAAATCCCACGCACACCCACCAACCGAAATATTGCACAAATGCGTGAAGATGCAGGACACTCGTTCAATGTCATCGCGTATCATTTTATGCCAGAGCAGCTCGGGCGCACACCCGCACATTCAGTGAAAACTCAGCTCTATATCTCTCTCTTGCTCCTCCTTTAAGACACTCCTTAAAATCCACCTCTTTGACCAAGATTATGGTCACCTTTTAATATCTCCTTATGGGGTTCTGTGGGACATTTTGGAGGATAATGTCCCTGTAACATGGCTTGGGGCATTTAACTATGTTAAAGGTGCTATATAAATGCAAGATGTTGTTGATATTACTGCAAAGCTCCAGACCCAGAAATTTCAAACAAGAAGAACCAATGAGTAAGAAATAAGTGCAAGTAAGATCAAGCACTAGGACTTAATGGTTTCAGGATTTGGAAGTGACACTGATTGGATTGGCTTGGGGCTGATAGGTTGGATACATTGAGTCTAACTTGCTTCACTGTTTACATTTTTCAGAAGAAATGGTGTTAATCTCTAATTTAAATATTCACTACAGTCATCAATCAAAAACCTCACTGATGTCGGGGTCCCAGTTGGCATTAAGACTGCCTTACCTCTTAATCTTATTTGGTAACTCTTGATACCTGTAGTCAACTTCTGACTTCACAGTAAGTTTGCTCTGTTTAAGCAACATCTCAAAATCATCTTCTCTGACAGAAAAGTAGTAAGTCCCATCACTACCTGTGATTTTGATCTGTGGCGATGATATTCTGCATTCCTATAGCCAATTGTCTATATGTAGCACATGTAGCTTAATTGTACAACTTGGAAGTGCGTCAGTGTCCTATGAATGCAACCGTGCTGCCAGCCTGCTGAAATTGCTGAATGATATGTGCTTCCCATTGTGTTGAATTAGAAGCAGACTTAGCTTCTTGGACTGCCGGTTTATGAGGTTTATCATCGTTCAGCATACGAGTTGAATGTGCACTGATCAAGCCTAAGGTAGAATGATTGCCAGTTGGCAACAAAACAAATCTATAATAACTGTGCTTGTGATCAGACATTGTTGGTCAAGAATTAGGCACGCTAAGATTCTTGGAGCTCATAAACTCAGCAGGACACCAGGAGTCAGGCAGGAGGTAAAAGGAGGCCCCAAACAGAATAAACTGCAAAGGCAAAATGCAAAATAGGCATCAGGGAATCAATATAGAAACAGTAAATAGTGACGAGAAAATGAAGGTTTAAAAAAAAGCGCAAAGAAAAGCACAGGAAAGTCAAAAGAAAAAGATAAGCAGAAAGATATAGATAAAAGAAAATGATGAAGGGACGAGAAAGAAGATGGAAAAATGAAGGAATAATTAGAAAAGAATAGTAAAACAACATGAGGCAGAGTTTTCCCAGTGGCGTGCGGAGGGGGGCGGGGGGCGGGGGTGGTGGTGGGGGGGGTGGTGGTGGGGGGGGTGGTGGTGGGGGTGACCTCCACACGCCGACGTGTAAAACGATGCGCGGTGATGTCGGGCGAGTGTCCCGATGTCACCGTGCACCATTGCGATATTTTGTTAGGCAGGCACGCGATGATATCCCATGCGCGCCTGCCATTAATTAACCAGCCACTTAAGGCCCTTGAGGCGCCAGTTGTCAACAATTTTTCGGCGCCCGCACAATCTTTGGGTTGGTGCACAGGCGCATTGGGAAGGCGGGTAGGACACATTTGTATAAACCTCATCCACGGGCAGGATAAGAGGGCTCAGTGGGGTCGCGAGTGTGCACTGTCAAATATTGATGTTTCAAAGTTAGTGATACTTGCCTGTGTGATCTGCAATTCTTCAAAATGCATATCAGCTGCTTGGTCTGGACTCAAAACCTTCAGGTCAGCACTCTGCAGCGAGGAATCTTTTCTGAGCTTGCATGTTTCAGGAAGCCTTCACTTAGCCTGGGAACGGGAGTTGAACTCTCCACTGAAGGCAGCTCCTCTGAGGAGGAAGGGAGGGCTAGAAGGGAAAGGAGGCCAGGAGTGTACATTCAGCCACCAGGGGAGCCACTTTTGGGAGGTCAGGTGCAGGCACAAGAGGTGCAGGGCCAAGAGGTAGTCCAAGATGGAAGGGGCAGCAGAAGATGCCACTATCCTGCTGCCAGGGTATACAAGTAGTGAAGCAGCTACCTCAATATGTCTGAGGTGCAATGCCGAAGGAGGCTCCATCTCTCAAGGGAGACAGTCAACTATATCTGTCAGATGATAAGGCCTGAGATCTCCGCGAACTGTGTGGGTGGACATTCCATGCCAGTGGCTCTGAAGATCTCAGCTGCCCTCAACTTCTATGCCTCTGGCTCCTTCCACAGCTCAGTGGATGATCTTTGCGGTGTCTCCCAATCAGCTGTCCACACTTGAGTCAAGCAGGTTACAGATGCTCTGTTCAGGCATGCATTGACCTTTAGCCACCACTGTTGGGACCAGGCAAGCCAGACACAGCGAGCCAGAGGCTTCGTGGCGATTGCTGGCTTCCCCCCTGTGTCCAGGGTGCAATAGACTGTACACACGTGGCCATCAAGGCACCAGCAGGTGAGCCCGGTGCCTTTGTCAACAGGAAGGGCTTCCACTCCATGAACATGCAGAGAATGTGTGATCACAGGATGCAGATCCTACAAGTCTGTGCAAGGTACCCAGGCAGTTCCCACAATGCCTACATCCTCAGACACTCCAGGTGCCGGGGCTCTTCAGTGCTCCAGCCCGGCTGGATGGATGGCTGTTGGGTGACAAGGGCTATCCCCTCAGACGGAGGCTCATGATGCCTCTCCGTCATCCAAGAACAGAAGCTGAGCAGCGGTACAATAGGAGCCACGCCTCCACAAGGGCTGTGGTGCAGAGAGCCATTATCTTCTCAAAATGCGCTTACAATGCCTGGACCGCTCAGGGGGCGCACTCCAGTAGCCCCTAGATCGTGTGCCACTGATAGTGGTTGCATGCTTTCCACAATCTTGCACTGGAAAAGGGGGACACAATGGACGATGAAGACATAGATGCAGTGGCTGCGGCTGCACACGATGAGTTCAGCAGTGAGTCCGAGGATGAGCACGCACAGGGAAATGCTGAGGGGGTAGACACTGATCCAGGCATACTCCAGGGAGGCAGGGACACCCGGGAGGCTTTAATCCAATGAACCTTCAGCTAGCGCACCACATATGGACCTCCAGGACAAGCCTGGGCTGTAGGCTCCATACTCGATATAAGTGCAAAATCTGCCTGGTTAGGAACATTAATTAAGGTCCTTGTTAATAAATCTGAATGTCCCAGTAAACACTCATTACTATCTGCAGAAGAAAAGAGGCACCCTCAGCAATGGTGACATGTCTGAATTTAATATTACAGCCAAAGAAACTTAATGAAACAAAATGACAAAGGTGTTAAAAATCACACCAACTCATAAAGACCTCATTGTGGGCCAACACAAAAGCACCCGTGATAAACATTTCCGGGTGCTACGTCTTGGTGCTGACCCCTCGCTGGGAGTGGCATCTGAGACAACCTGCTCACTCTGCTGTCCTGATGGCCTTGATGACCTTGGCGGTCATCCTCTGGCCCATGGAGCCTGTGCTGGCCCCGCCTGGGATGGAGCTGCCAGTTCCACAGGTGGATCTCCCCAGTAGTCGCAGCCTCATTGGATGCAACAGTCACTGGCAGAGGGGCGGAAGAACTGCCACCCTCATCCAGAGCACCCTGAAAGGAGCCCGCAGATATGACAGGCAGCTGCTGCGTTGATGTGAGGTTGCTTCAGACCTCCCTGTTCACCATGGATGGATGGACACCGAGCTGGGAAACTTGGTGCCCACACCATCTCCCACACTGGCAATGACCAGCTGAGGCCTTTGCCGATGTGAGGGCTTGCTGGTCAGAGCACATCCCCAGGAAGGACTGATGGGTCCCCTGGAGGGGCCTCTCCATGAGAGTCGCCACTTTCTCCATGGAGGACACATGGCGCTCGGACATGTGGCTCAATGCTTTGGCGAGTGTCCGCGTAGACTCCTCCACCATGGACACCAAGCCAAGTATAGCCTCATGCATCACACCCAGATGCCCCCGCACACCCAGCCGCATTTCGTGCAGCTGCTGCGTCGCGGACAACTCCAGAGGCACATCATCAGGCACCGACTGAGCATGTGCCTGGTCCCCTGCAGTCCTCCGAATGCTGGCACCATGGGCACTCTCTGTCTCTGCCAGCTCCTCCAGCAACTATGAAGTGCCCTCACCACCGTGTCCCGGGACACTAGCCGATATGCAGATTCCCATCGAGGTGCTAGTATCTGCACTGGTGCCTGCCTGGAAGAGATGGTGTGACGCTGGTGAGACTTCAGGCCCCTCAGGTGTGAGAGGGGGCATCTGCTGCTCCTCCTCCTAGCCCTGCACCACTGATGCTGAAAGGAAGAACAAGGACATTGGATCAGTGGAGACAATGTCAATGTGTATCCCCGTCTCCCGGATCATTATGTGCTTATCCTTCAACATGCAATGGTCAAGCCTTGTTGCAAACTTCAATCACTGAACATTCAGCTCTGCAGTGGCTGTTGGGAGGACAATGGTAACCTTATGCTGGGCAAACATACTTGCCCGTGGCATCCCAGCCTCACTGACACCAGTAGACCTGGGCACATGGCACCTCTCCAAGTCTAGGGTCTCCTGCTCCAAGCAGCTGAGAATCGGCAACTGTGCCAGTCCTCACCCGCTCAGCGGCATTATGTGCATTCTTCTCCTGAAAAGGAGAGAAGAGCATTGACCAGTGCTGCTTCTACCTGGACTCTTTTCGCAGACAGCCCACCCCAAACAGAGTGGGACATTGCAGGACTCCAGTGTCTCCTCACCCTGCTGCTGCCGAACACTCCCACAAAGATGCTAGACCTGCCACCCCTCCCTCACCCCTACCCCCTTGGCTACATGCTGCCTACATCACATTAGGCACCACATGGTCTAACCTTCCATAGCAAGGAGGCACAAGCATGTGAAGCACAGAGGAGAGCAGATCGACCGGTGCCACACCACCTTGAAGCTCCCCTCCCAGCATGTCATTACCCTGACTTGGACATGTCCTGCAGTTCCAGCACTGCGCCTAGGTGCAGCTCCTTCAGATTGTCCCCTAAACAGTAATGTGGGTCTCAGTTTACCACATGCTGTGGGGGCAGAACCCATCTCTTCACCACCCTCTCAGGGTGACCTCGGCACGGGCAATATCTGCTGGCCCTCCCAGCGAAGGACACATATCGTCAATGATTCAATGCAGTCACTACACTCAGACTTGGGGGGAGGGGGGGCACCAGAGGGAAAAGCCTACCTTCTGGGTTAAGTGACCAATGCCAATATTGTCCTCACCCTTCCTGAGCGCAAAAGGTCATTGAAACGCTTGCGACACTGGATCCAGGTGCGCCGCACCAGCCGCAGGAGCACGCCACCTCCGCCACCTCTTCCCCAGCAAGTCTGGTCATGGAGGGGGGGGCCCTCCTCCCATCCTGGGGTATGAGGGCCTCCCGCTGACCTGCCACCTCCTCAAGGAGGGCAACAAGGCAATCAACCGAAAAACGAGGGGCACAGTGCCCCCTCTGCCGTACCCTCCTGCCTGGCCTGCTCACCAGCAGCGCTCTGGGGAGCCCTTCCACTGGACATGATTCGCAACAACTTTTTAAAACAGGCCGCAGGGTCGGTCATTGCAGTCCCACTGCCGCCCACCCACTCCCGCTGTCCTCGGGAGCCGTGATTCACGATGGGCGGACCTTAATTGGCCCACCCGCATAAAATGGCAGCGCAGACCTGATGGTGGGTGACGATCGGGTCCGTGTCCACTCCTGCTCTGCCCTCCCCCCACCGCCAGCCAGAAATTTCCGCACATGACGTAGAACAAAACAAGAAAACAAACTAATAAATAAAAGCTATGGTGGGAACGAAGAAAGAAAGGCAAAAGCATAAGACTCCAAGAAAGAAGAGTAAAAATGTAGAAAAGTAATAAAACAATGGATAAAACTGTATCAGCCATTGGAACATGCACCCATTTACAGGCTTTTCCTTATATTACATGTTGATATCGAATTGGATTAGGTTGTAGGGTGCTGTCTGCTTTAGAATCCATCATTCTAACAATCTCACCCTGTTTGGATCCAAATAATACCCTAAAAATACAAGCCATATCCAACAGAGATTTGTACACTGTACCTGTAGTACCATCCCATTCATAAACCATCTAACTGTTTCCATGGGCGGAATTTAATGTAGGTGATGGCGGTCTCGCCCTTCAGATGGAGAACCATGAGCCCCCACGTTGCCTCCATTGGCGAGGGCCAACCAGAAGCTCTCCATTGCCCGGGATCATGTCCAGTGGAAGAGCTCCCCAGAATGCTGCTGGTGAGCAGGCTAGGCAGGAGGGTAGAGTAGAGGGGGCACTGTGCCCATCACTTTTCAGATGATTGCCTTGCTGCCCTTCTCGAGGAGGTGGCAGCATGGCAGGAGGACCTCATACCTCAGTACGGGAGGAGGAGGCCCCCACACATGACCAAACGCGCCACCGGGAATGGAGACAACTGCCGGTTAAGCATCCACCAGAGGCATAGGCCGCAGATGAGGGAGGGATAGGGGTTTCAGGGAGGGGATTACTGGCTGAAGTTGGGGAGGGCATTATTGAAAGAAAAGACAGAGGGATGTCTCCCAGCCACCCCTGCTTCCCAATACCGGGTCAGTCAATCCAGCTATGAGTTCCTTTGAATGAATGTCCCGCTTTTCAAACTATCCCTATGGTGACTCTCCGCCTGCTGCTGGTTGAATAACAGCGGCGGTGGGACAAGGCCCTTAAGTGGGCATTAATCAATCCGGGTGGCAAGGCTGCCCACGAGCATCCCTGCACCGGACAGGCAGCAGAGTCCCCACCGTACACTCTTCCGCCCAATTAAATGGCCCCCCACCTCTAAACACAAAGCCGGTGGGGGGGTGCACGGCCAAGGGTGGACATTAAATTCCATCCCTTGCCTTTATTATTGGTGCTAATTGTACCAGATTTTGAAATTTGAAGACAATTTTGCAATCATAAAAGAAATATTTGAATGCTTTGCTACTGGGTCTGTACGTCTTTCTGGATGGATAAGTTATGATGCACCAAATGGCATTTCCATGAGTCAAAAAATGCATTGGTGATCTTGCAAACTTTGCTAACTTAGATAGAATTGATAGGAGCCCAATCGAAATCACTCCAATATGTCTAATCCCATTTTTAAAATCTTACAGCAGTTTTGACCTTGTTGAACTTGAAGGAGGACATGCACAATCTCTGTGTGGCACATATGAAGGAAATCTATTCATAGTTAGGGCAGCTTTTTGGGAATTTGTGTACGGACCCTACAGGACGTTCCTTCCATGGATAAATTTCCGAGCTGCACTCATTGTAGGCGAGACTCTAAAATAGGAATGCAACTTTGTAAGATTACTGCTATTATGTGGATAAGGAGGGAGCAAGAGAAATATAGGAGACTTAAAATAGCTGGAATGGAGCAGGGATAGAGGTGGTGCATTGGAGGGAGGACAGAAAGTATGGCTCCCTTTATCCATTGCGTTCAATTACATATTTGCAAACCAAAATCATATCTTAAGACTTATATGAATAGGAACGTATATTTTTGTGCCTTTCACATGCCTGAGTGTTTTACAAGAGGATTGGAGTCCCAAGCAGGATGTAGATGGGAGAGGTAGGTTAAAGAGGTAGGATTCACGACGGCATTTGAAGAGTGATAGTAAAGCTTCGCAAAAATGTATGCTGTACCTTTTGATTAATTCAAATCTCTGCACAAATACCCCATTTAAAGTTCTGAAACAGTGTTGATCATGGAGCCTAAAATGACCAACAGACTTGAAAATTGAAGCTCCAATATTAATCAGCTGAAGGCTCTTTCTCCCATCTGTACAGATCACAAAGTGATTCACTACCCCTCACCTGTACAAAATTTTCATAGCCATTGGGGAACCACCCAGTGGGTGCAAAATACTCCTGCTTATTTGATTTATACTGAAAACATTACATAGATGAACCATGTATTTGAATCCAGTTGATTCAAGCATTATGTTGCTGCTATATGCAGAGGGGAACCACTGTATTTTATTTTAGTAGACCTGTTGTTATTTTAATAATTGCTTTTGTCCCACTCAACAAAAGATCTGCACTCTATTTAAACCTATTCACACAAATGATGACTGATGTGCCCTGAGGGAGCCAGGTGGTGAGATTGGGAGATCTTGAACACTGAAACATTAACAGCAGAAGCTTTAATTTGACCAAGTGCTTCAGGCGGCAGTGAAAAGCAGTTTTGGATGTTCATCAGTACAAAAGTAATAGGATTATTCCAAAGTCAGCTCCCAATCTGATTCCACAACTTGAGGTGCGACACTTTCTCCAGGAAGCATTTTGCAACTCTTGAATTTTGCACATAAATCACAAAATTACTTTAGATTTAGAAAGTTTTAGGCTGGATCTTCTGACCAAATTATAAACGATTTATTTAGCATTTTAAATGTTATTAAATAAAAACTGTAGATGTATTAAAAACAGTACTGCACTTGCTACTGAGGAGGCTGCAAGCATACAGACACGGCAATCTACTGAGAACTGAATGCTTGTTATGGCTTACAATATAATTTAGGCTTGGAAAGTAGCTTCACTCTCTACTGCTGAGCCTCTCAAGTAGGCAGTGCAACATAGCTGAAGCCCTGGTGGGATAGTTTGATATACCTCAAATCTAATTACTTATTATTTGATTTACAAGCTCCTTGACACTTTGCTTCTTGTAGTGGTGCTGCCCACACAAACACCCAGAAATGTGTGCTGCTAACCCCAAAATTCAAAACTGACCAGGAGCCAGGAGAATAATCCAGCTTTAAAGAAAGAATCCCAGTCCCATCTGTGGAACATTCCTTGTTCCACTCGTACTCATCCCCCTCCCACAGCTCTTTGTTCGGTACATCAATTACTGTTTCAGTGCCACTTCATGCTTTCATCTAGACCTGGAAAAATTTATCAATTTCGCTTCCAATTTCCAACCTTCTATCATTTTCACATGGCCCAGCTCCAACACTTCCCTTCCCTGAACTCTCTGTCTCCATTTCTGGTGATAGACTGTCCACCAATATTCATTACAAGCCCAACGATTCCCAAAGCTACCTTGACTACAACTCCTCACACCTTGCTTCCTGTAAGGACTCTATCCCATTCTCTCAGTTCCTTCACCTCCATCGCATCTGTGCCAAAGGTGCCACTTTCCAAAATGCCACTTCTGACATGTCTTCCTTGTTCCTTAACGGAGATTCCCCCTCACCGCTGTGGTTGACAGGGTCCTCAGCCATGTCCGACCCATCTCCTGCACCTCTGCCTTCACACCTTCCCCTCCCTCCCAGAACCATGACAGGGTCCCCCTTGTCCTCAATTTTCACCCCATCAGCCTCCTCATTCAAAGGATCATCCTCTGTCATTTACGCCAACTCCAGCATGATGCCACCAGCAAACACATCTTCCCCTCACCCCCCTGTCAGCATTTCATATGGACTGTTCCCTCCAGGACACCCTTACCCACTCCTCCATCACCCCATCCCCTTCCCACAGCACCTTCCCAATGCAATCACAGAAGGTGCAACACCTGCCCCTTTACCTCCTCCCTCCTCACCATCCAAGGGCCCAAACACTCCTTTCAGGTGAAACAGCGCTTCACTTCTACCTCCATCAATTTGGTCTACTGCATTCGCTGCTACCAATGCGGTTTCCTCTACATCGGGAAGACCAAATGCAGACTGGGTAACCACTTTGCAGAACACCTTCGTTCTGTCCGCAAGCATTACCCAGACCTCCCTGTCGCTGGCCATTTCAACACTCCACCTTGCTCTCATTCCCAAATGTCCGCCCTTGGCTTGCTGCAATGTTCCAGTGAAGCCCAACGCAAACTGGAGGAACAGCACTTCATCTTCTGATTATCTACCTGCCTTCTAGGCTTAACATTGATTTTCAACAACTTCAGACCATGAACTCTCTCCTCCATCCTCACTCCCTTTTTTTAATCTCCTTTCTTCTACATTCATTTTTATTTTTTAGTCATTTTAATTTTTATTTTTATTCATTTATCCGTGGTTTTACCCCCTCTTCTATCCCATTTTCTATCCTTTTTTTCCCCACCCCCACCCCTCCCCCGAATCCATCCCCTTCAGGACCATCTGTTACTTGTTCCATGTTGTTCTTTCACACAATGCTACCCTTGTTCTGCTATTATCACATTCTACTTTCTCACCTTTATGCCACTATTAGCATCTTTTTTAGCATAACCATTACCATTAACACTCCGTTTGTCATTTAGTTTATGACATCTTTGTCAATCCCTCCTTTGTCCCTACCTATCACTGGCCTTATATCCAGCTCCACCTGCCCTACCCCGCCTTAACAGTATAAATTTCATCACATTTCCACCTCACTTCAGCTCTGAAGAAGGGTCATATGGACTTGAAATGTTAACTCTGTTTCTCTATCCACAGATGCTGCTAGATCTGCTGATTTTATCCAGCAATTTCTGTTTTTGTTTCTGATTTCCAGCATCTGCAGTATTTTGCTTTCATTTATTTAAAGAAATTTAACATGTTGCTTATTTTTTTAACGTCCATGTATATATCTCTGCATTGATACAATAATAACAGCCAACCACAAACATGCACACAGAATTTTAAATCAGTTCCACTTCCCCTGAGATAAATGACTGGCAGTGACCCATTAATTAAGGCATATTGCATTATTGTCTAAACTTGTAAAAAAATGTTTAATTAGAACCAAGTTCATGGATAAATCAGCACAAGCCGAACAGCAAGAAGGAGCCTAAATGAGCTCTCACCACCCAAATAAATGCAATATATTTATACTGGCATTATTCTTCATAAATGTTCTGAAGTGTTACTTAGTGTAACAATGCAACATTTTTTAGCTTAACATTTTCAGAATTTTATGTGGCAGTGTCTATTCTAATTAATTACATCCTCTTTCAAATTATATTCACTTAATTCTACAGGTGCTGAAATCATTGTGGAATATTAATGTGTAAACTCTAAACCAGTCCTGCTAAAGTTACTGATAATAGGCTGGATTTTATGCAGCTCCTTTGCAGCAGGAACCATGGCAGCTGGGCCCACTTAATCATGGGAGAGGCCCCGCATCAGTCTCCCTGCAGTAAGAAAACCTCCCCACCCCCACGCCCCGGTTAAATCAGAGGGCAGAAGGGACTGACATGGGATTCCCGGCCACCAGAGGCAAGATGTCAGTTAGGCTAATTAATGAGCCAATTGACGCCAATTATCCTTGAACCCACCGTAATTTAGTGGGCAGGTCTCCTGTGCCCTCAGGCGGCCACCCAGCAAAACCTGTTGGGTTTGACAGCAGCCGGCCAGAGGTGGGGCAGTGGGGAAATCCCTCGCTATCAGGCACCCCATGCCCAATCGAGGCATCGGTCGGGGGGTGGTCACTGAAAGCTATCATCCTACCCTTGCATCCAACCTCCTACACCCTCCTATGACCCCCCCAACCCACAACCGGCATGCTGGCTTCATTCACCTTTAGCCTGGGGCCTCTCCACACTCCCAGGCCTTGGGTAACTGTATTGCTCCCAGCTGCCACTGGCAGTATGAGGACCTGCCGGCCTCTGATTGGCTGGCAGCTCTCAGGGGCAGGACTTCCGCCACCTGGAACCTCAATCGCCAGGAAGGCCAGTGGGAACCTGAAGGGCACTTGATTCCTTCTGGCCTCCCCACAAAACTGATGGGGTGGGGGGGGTTCACCATCGGTTCACCAACCAGTGGGCAAAAGCCCCATTGGCCCAACAAAATCCTGAGCAATATGTGCAGAGCAAAACATTCTAAAAACATAACTCTCTCTGCAGTAACAATTCACTAATATACACTGTCCGATTTCAAAACCACAGTTTTACTTTTTCGAAAGACAACTGTCCCTCGTTTGTTTATATTGAAACTCATTAAATAGATAATAGTAAGCATAATTTTTCATTAACGTGCCCATTTCATCATTATGGAAAATGTGGGGACTAATCATTTCATCAGACCACCCATCACCATTTGCTAGCATCTCGCCAATATAAGCATTATATCTTAATGTCTTCATAAAGTCCAAAGTGGTTTTATTATTAAAAATATAAATCAAAATTTCATTATGGAATGGTGCATAACTGAAGATAGTGAGAAAATAACATGCAAAACAAGAAAGAAATACTGCCTAAAAATCATATAACAAATTAGAAAAAAATCAGTTAAATAGTGTTATTGTAAGTACACGATGTCTGTAAAATTCAGCATCCATATTGCCATTGATGTCAGCATTGCAAGTCCAGAAGAGCCTCTGCTGCTCTCTGGGGTAGAGAATTCCAGAGATTACTTGACCATCTGAGAAAAGAAATTCCTTCTCATCTCTGTCTTAAATGGGAGACCCTCTTATTTTTAAACAGTGTCCCCCTATAGTTCTAGATTTCCCCATGAGGAGAAGCAACCTCCCAGCATCAACCCTGTCAAGCCCCCCATGTTCCCTATGTTTCAATAAGATCAACTCTCATTCTTCAAAACTCCAACAAGTATGTGGCCCAACTTCCTCAATTTTTCCTCATAAGGCAGCCCCTTCATCTCAGGAATCAACCTAGTGAACATTCTCTGAATTGCCTCCAATGCAAAAATATCCCTCTTTAAATAAGGAGATTAAAACCATATGCAGTACTCTAGATGTGGTCTCACCAATGCTCTGGACAACTGGAACAACTCTACGCTACTTTTATACTCCATCCCCCTTGCAATAAAATCCTACATGCCATTTGCCTTTCTAATTATTTGCTATACCTGCATGCTAACTCTTCATGATTCATGTACACTCCCAAATCTCTCTGTTCTGCAGCATTCTGCACTCTCTCTCCATTTAAATAATATTCTGCTTTTCTATTATTCCCACTAAAGTGGACAACCTCACATGTTCCCACATTATACTCCATCTACCAATTCTTTGCCTACTCGTTTAATCTATCTATATCCCTTTGCAGGCTCTGTGTCCCCAATTTGCTCTCCTACCTATCCTAGCTGGAATATCACTAAGGGCAGAATTTTACATCCCATGGCCAGGCCGCGCCCGACCCGATTGGGCCATGATGACGTCGGGCGAACGTCCCAATGTCATTGTGCACTCACGCGATATTTCAGTCGGCGGGCAGGGGCGAGAGTCGGCAGGGCGCCCGCCGAGAACTAAGAGGCCGATTAAAGCCATTAAGTTTTCAATTAACGTGGATTTTTCGCTAAGCTTTTCAGCGTGCCTTTCACGCTGGCTAGCCGTTAATAAGCCAGCCAGTGTGAAATCGCTATCGGGGGCCGATCACCGGGTTGGGAGGGGGTGGCAGGGTGGGGGGTGGGGGGGGGGACCATTTCCCAGCCGCTCCCTGGCCCACCCACTGCGCCAGCCGACAACCCAAAAATCCTGTCCTAAGTTTGTGGAAGCTGTGAGATGTGGGTGGACGACCTGCAGGATTGGCAATTGTGGAGAGTGAAGTGGAGCATCTGAATGTTAGGCATGAGTCCTGACTGCTGATGGGTGCCTGATGGAGATGTGGCACATTGAGCGGTGTGTGAGGCTGGTGGTGCAGTCTGCAGGAGATGTCGTTTGAAGATGCAGTGACCTTGATCACCTGTGAGAGGCCGCTGGACAATTCCTGGCACTGCAGCCAGGCCCTCAGACCCCTTGCATTGACCTTCATAGCTATCTACTCTCAATCCCTTTGCAGTGTGCGCCTGGAAGGCCTCCTGGCCACTTTGGAAATATGACCTCCCTCCTCCTAGCCACCTCCTGAACAAAGGTCACCAGTATCGCATCAGCGGACCCGAGAGCTCCCTCTCTGGTCTGTGGCTCCATTTAGAGTCTCACTCCTTTTCTGAAAAACTTTCCGAAACAGCTCCACCAGATGCTGCAGTCCAAGTACATCTCCCCTTTACGGAGTGCCAGTTTCATTTAAGAAGTGTAGGCTGTTTGGGAATTTGGGCCAGCCACGCACATTCCTGCGCCACCTCCCAAGCACATAGCTAGTCAGCCGTGTGTTTCGTTTTGGGCTGCATGCCACAATTATGGTAACAAGCAAGCAGTGAGATGTTTGAATGTTGCCTGCATCACCTCAGCCGGGTGCAGGGTAATTGCATGTCATAAACCCCCTGCCTGCAGATGAGCCTCATTGAACTTTTAGCCCAAGACCTTATAATGCTTTGGGTTTTGCATTCAGCAGTGTAGTGACAGTGCTCGCCATTGACCTAGAAGACGTAGTGGGCTCTGTGGCATCAATTTCCCCTATTATGATGTCAATGTAATTCTGGAGCCATCTGTAGGGGATGTTTGATATTCAGGAACAGCAGGATGAAAGCAGAACATATACATAGGATTAAAATAGAAACTGAATATCATAAACAATATGATATGAAATATCATAAAAAACATGAAATAAAGATTATTTATTATTTCGAAAAAATTGTGGAAATTCTTATCATGGAACAGGGAGAATAACACACCAGGCATTTTTCTTTAGGGCTAAAGAAGTTGTTCCACAGTAATTATCAATTAGTACATCATGAAAAAAAATCAGTCACACCTTATTTAACAAAGTATAACCTTTTTATTGTTTTTTACAGTGAGAATAGTGCATAAAAAGCATCAAAACAGTGATTCTGCACTGATTACATCTGTGGAGACTACAACAGCACACCATGTGGAGGAGCAGGGTATCACAGACAACCACTCCTAGGTTTCTTGAAGTGGGGAAGCCAGATGTTGCTGTCAGTTTTACACAGTAATGATGGTAAGCACTGACAGTTATGCCATCATTACAACCATTAATTCCAAGCCAATATTTCTTATTGCCTTCCCATCTTTTAACGCCATTCACTATTACCCAGTCTGAAAGGAGGACAGGTGCTAGCAAATACTTAACAAACAGGGTTAACTTGATTTCTAATGTTACCTTCAACCATTTTAGAAAACAACACCTCTAATATCTGGAACTAAAACTTGCCATGGGGTGACATTCTTGCACCATTTTGAAGAGTGCTTTTTAATTGATTTGCATCAAATCCCTATGTGTACTTTCTTAAAAGTGTCATTACTTCCTAATTTGAAAAGATTAACAATGTTTTCAAAATAGTACAGGGAAGAAGTTAATGTGGCTACATCAGCCTGTGTGCTAAAAATGCTGCAACTCCCAGTCTGAGAAATGATGGGCAGAAATCTGTATTCCGTTGATCTATTGCACTAAGCATTAGAAAAGTATTATATTGTGCCATCAAGTCAGCCAGCAAAGCACATTTCTTTCTCAATAATTTCTCTTTCAAAACCATAATCCTGTTATTTTTGAAATTATAGAAAATTGTTAGCAGCTCCCTCAAAAAAAAGATGAAATACGGGCACACAACAGTCTCCACTACAATTACAGGAGTCAAATATCAATGATATATGGGTTCATGAATACAAGAAAATGCTAATCTGACATTTATTTTAATGTTAAAACAGAATGCAGTGTGGTTTCATGGAGAAATTTAGGCAAATGTTTTTCATCTGAAAATGACAAAAAATTACCAACAATCAATATATTTCATAATTCATCACTATTATATTGTTCTAAATGCTATTTAGATCTCAATTTAAGAGCAGTTTAATGTAATCTTAAACTGTTACAACAAAGTACTGGAGAACATGTGATGTAAGTATTTACAAAGAGAACTATATGTGGTGTAACAGAATATGTCCACAAGCACTTGCACTGATGACACACAGGACATGTTTAGGAATTGATTTCCAGATGCTATAAAACCAAAATATCATTGCCACTACCTAAAAGCTCCATAAAATTGGACAACTACAACAATTATATTGAAAAGACATATGAAGGTTTGTTTAGGCTTGTGTTTTTGGCCTACTTTTGATATACACATGTTAAAGTTAATGAGACTCCTGTTATCAATCAGGACAAGTAACTTTAAGGTCCAGTAAAGGCAGATCCATCATTTACTATTGAGGATAGAAATGATGGACAGCTCAAGTAGAAAAAAAAGGAGACAAAGTGCGATAGCATGAGTACGAATGACACAGGACACATGTGGACTCAAAGTACATTAATGATTCTTGGGGAAACAAATATACTAGAAGATCAGCCATATTAGTACTGAGTGTTGGAGTGGGCTCAAATGGCCACATTGTTTGATGCTGTGCTTTTTTTCCTATTTTTTTATTCATTCATGGGATGTAGGCGTCATTGGCTAGGCCAGCATTTATTGCCCATTCCGGATTGCCTTCTTTAGCGCGTATTCAAGAGTCAACCACATTGACATTTGGGTCAAGGGTCCACCTTGTTCCAATGTACTATCAGAATTCAACAATTACCAAACTGTTGTGAGTACTTATGGATAGAAATACACCAAAAAACACACTTAAGATTCAAACCACAGGGTAAATTTTCACCTTTGCTCCATGACCCTGCACTTTGCAGGGCAGATCACCCATTCAATATGGAACTCACCCAGTTACATCCCCTTCATTTCTGAGTATCATCTGTGTGGGGCAGATGAAAATTTATCCCCATTAGAATGGAAATGAGTGCAGTTAAAAGTAAAGTGGCAAACATACTGAAATCCTCAAATAGAAGACTTCTAGCAGCAAATATTAGATCAGTTATAGAACGATGACTCAATTATGTAGGGGAGTAAATAGCTGATTCAAGACACAACAAAATGTTTCCTTCAAAGGGATGTGTCTCAGGATATTAATGGAATCTAATAGGGATCAGGTTGTGTCAAATTAGGACTCTTGTCTTGCTAGTTACATGCATCTAGAATATGTGTGTGTTTCTAAATGTTAAAAATAATCTGCCAGGATGATTCCAAATGCTGTTTCAAAAATTATAACTGGTTTCTCAGAAATGGTTTGTCCACATCAGATTTGCAGAGAGCTTTGTGCAAAGGTTGGTCAAATTCAAAAGCTATCTAAGAAGTATTCTGAACACCAATTCCATGGGGCTGAATTTTCTGTTTGGCGGGGGGTTGGGGGCGGAGCAGGAGCAGGCGCGGACCTGATCACAACCCGCAATTGGGGCCACGCCACCATTTTACATGGGCCGGCAAATTAAGACATGCTCAGGGTAATGCCCGACTTCCAAGGATAGCGGGAGTGGCCGGGCAGCGGCGGGAGTGCACTGTCCGCTGGGTTCAATGGCGACCCGGCGGCCTATTTATATGAAGCGCTGGCAGCCTTTGCAAAGCTGCTCACAATGTCAGGAGGAAGGGCTCACCAGGGGGCTTCTGGTGAGCAGGCCAGTCTGGAGGGCAACCAGCGGAGCAGGTCAGGCTGGAGAGCAGGCCAGTGGAGCAGGCCAGGACGGAGGGTAGAGCAGCTGGACAGGCCAGGACGGAGGGTAGGGCGCGAGGCCAGTGTGCCCTCGTTTCTCGGATAACTGCCTTGCTGCCGTCCTCGAGGAAGTGGCATCACGGTGGGAGGTGTTGGTTCCCCAGGATGGGAGGAGGAGCCCCCCTCCCCCTCCCCCCCCCACCCCACACACATGGCGAAATGTGCCTGAGAGGAGGTGGTGGAGGTGCTGAATTCCTGCAACGTGGTACGGTGCACCTGGATCCAGTGTCGCAAGCGCTTCAATGACTTGTTGTGCTCTGGCAGGGTGAGTACCATGTTGGCATTGGGCATTGATATTGCCCACGCTGAGGTCAGCCTGAGAAGGTGGTGAAGAGATGTGTTTTGCCCCCTCAGCATGTGTTACACTGAGACCCACATGACTGGTTTGGGGGCAGCCTGGAAGAGCTGCACCTAGGCACAGTGTTTGAAATCCAAGACATGTCCAAGTCAGGGTGATGACATGCTGGGAGGGGAGTTCAAGGTCATGTGGCAACGAACCATCTGCTGCGCTCTGCGCTCCATGTGCTTGTGCCTCCTTGCTATGGAAAGATATGCCGTGTGGTGCCTAATGTGATGTAGGCAGCATGTGTCCAAGGCGAGGGGTGGGGGTGTGTGGAGCAGGCCTAGCCTCATTGTGTGAATGTTCAGCAGCAGCGGGGTGAGGAGGCTGTGGAACATTGATATTTCCCACTCTGGTTGGGGTGGGCCGTGCGTGAAGAGAGTCCATGTACAATTTGCCCTAATCAATGCTCAACTCTCAGTTTCAGGAGAAGAGTACTCATAATGTGGCAGAGCATGTGAGGACTGGTGGCAGCCAGGCGCAGATTGCCATTCTTATCCGTTTCGAGCGGGAGGCCCTGGATCTGGAGAGGTGCCATGCGCCATGCGCCAAGGGCCACTGGCGTCAGTGAGGCTGGGGTGCCACGCCAGGTATTTATGCCCAACAGTGAGGTCAGCATTGTTCTCCCAACAGCCATAGCACTGCTGAAAGTTAATAGATTTAATTTTGCAACATGGCTTGACCTTTGGTTATGGAAGGAAGAGCGCATAATGATGCGGGGGACAGGGATACACTTTGACGTTGTCTCCAAGTTAACTGATCCACTGTCCTTGTTCTTCCTTTCAGCATCATCGGAGCAGGACCGGTAGGAGGAGCAGCAGAGGCCCCCTCTCACACCTGAGGGGCCTGAAGTCTTGCCAGCATCACACCATCTCTGCCAGGCAGGCACCACCACAGCTCCTAGCACCTCGGTGGGAATTCAAACATCAGCTAGTGTCCCAGGGCACAGTGGTGAGGGCACTTCACAGTCACTGGAGGAGCTGGCAGAAACAGAGAGTGCCCATGGCGCCTGCAGTCGGAGGCACATGCTCAGTCGGTGCCTGATGATGTGACTGTGGAGTCATCCGCGATGCAGCAGGTGCAGGAAATGCAGCCGGGTGTGCGGGAGCGTCTGGGGGAGATACATGAGGCTATGCTTGGCTTGGTCTCCGTGGTGAAGGAGTCTATGTGGACGATCACCGAAGCAATGAGCCACATGTCTGAGGGCCATGCATCCTCCATGGAGATAGTGGCGATACCAGTGGAGAGGCTCCTTCAGGAGAAACATCAGGGCTTCCTAGGGATGCGCTCTGACCAGCAAGCCCTCACATCGGCATTGACCTCAGCTGGTCAGTGCCAGTGTGGGAGATGGTATGGGCATGAACTTCCCCAGCTCGGTGCTTATCTATCCAAGGTGAGCAGGGAGATCCGATGTGACCTTAAGTCGCGCAGCAGCTGCCTGTCATCTCTATGGGCTTCTCTCAAACCCTGGAATGAGCCAGAGGCATAGAAGTTGAGGGCAGCTGTGACCTTTAGAGCCACTGGCATGGGGTGTTCACCCACACAGTTAGCAGAAATCTCAGGCCCCATCATCTGACAGAAATAGTTGACTGTCCCACTTGAGAGACGGAGCCTCCTTCAGCACTGCACCTCAGACATTTTGAGGTAGCTGCTTCACCGCCTGTATACCCTGGCAGCAGGATAGTGGCATCTTCTGCGGCCCCTTCCACCTTGGACTACCTCTTGAACTTGCGCCCTTTGTGCCTGCGCCTGTCCTCCCAAAGGTGGCTCCCCTGGAGGCAGAATGTGCACTCCTGGCTTCCTCCCCCTTCTAGCCCTCCCTTCCTCCTCAGAGGAGGTGTCTCCAGTGGAGAGTTTAGCTCCCATTCCCAGGCTAAGGGAAGGCTTCCTGAAACCTGCAGGCCCAGAAAAGATTCCTCACTGCAGAGGGCTGACCTGAAGGTTAGGAGTCCAGAAAAAGCAGCTGGTATGTGTTTTGAAGTACTGCAGATCACACAGGCAAGTTTCAAAAACTTTCATATATAAATGCTTGACTGTGCACACTCGCAACCCCAGTGAGCCTTCTTATCCCGTGTGTAGATGAGGTTAATACAAATGTGTCCTACCCGCTTGCCTGTTGCGCCCACACGCCGAGCCGAAGATCACACAGGTGGCGAAAAATCAGCGTCAGTTGGCACCTCAAGGGCTTTAACTGGCCTGTTAATTATGGCGGGCACACATCAGACATCATCACGCACGCGCCCAGTGAAATATCACGATGGTGCGCGGTGACATCAGGACGCTCGCCTGATGTCATCGCGCGTCATTTTACGCTCGGACTCGCACACCAAAGGGAAAATTCAGCCCATGATCACTAAGCCAGACAGGAATGGTATTTGCAACTTGCTTCTAATATTAATAGGGATGATTTAATTCTGTAAGTTAACTGCTGAAAGCATGCAATCCTTGGGTTTCCATGGTTACTTATGAAATGAAGTTTCAAACTGAACCATGGGATTGGCATCATTAGCACAGAGTAAGACAGCATTTTTGCTGTAATTCTCATCTAATCCAGCTCGATGGATGATGCCATTTGCAAGGAACTTGCTTTGAACTTTAATAACACAGGAACCACATCATTCTGTTCACTTTCCATTCACCGTGTCATTATGAACAGGATTGAACCTAATAGATCTTTAAAATTATGAAAGGTTTTGACAGAGTGGATACAAAGAGCGTAACTAGGATCCGCCGATATAGGATAGTCACCAAGAAATACAATCGAAATTTAGAAGAAACATCTTTATGCAAAAAGTGGTGAGAGTGTAGAACTCACTACCACAGGAAGTGGTTGAAAAGTACAGAAGCATTTAAGGGGAAGCTAGACAAGTGAATGAGAGTGAAGGGAATAGAGGGTTACGATGATAAATTTAGATCAGGAAATATAGGAGGATGCTTGAGTAGAGCATAGGACAGATTATGCTGAATGCCTGCTTCTGCGCCATATATCCTATGTAATCCTACATTAATATAGCTCTATGAATAATGTTTATATACATATTATCAGAAACAGTAGAAGCCAACTTTCTGCTTACACCTTCCCGGAACTCTGGAGTCTTCTCTTGTTTCCTCTCTCTAATACAGTGAAGAAAAGAAAATCACAGCCCATGCTAATCGTCCGATTCCATTGACGGCGGGCATCATGGCAGGCGGGTGGGTGGGGGACAATTCGGCGTGAGGGGCAGAAATCGGTTTCATGCCGGTGTCAAAGCACAGTGGGATCATCCAATGGCATCCGCCATGGCGGGACACCAATCCCGCTGGAGGCTGGCGTGAACCCGCTTTGCATCCCACTAATGGGATGCAAAGTAAGACCCAACTGGAATCGTCGCCCCTGGCCCAACTTGCCAGCGGGAAAACACGCCAGCCCAGAACACGTCTGGGCAAGTGTGATGAGCAGAAGTCGGGACTTACTGTTAGGGTCTTGCTCAGATTGCAGACATCCAAGGAGAAGAAGTTATTGGAGCCCGACAGTTACCGGACCCTGCAGTAACACATGCAGGGCATGAGGTGGATCCTCATGCACATGACTCTGCCGCAAAGCAGCTCTCAAGATGTGGGAGGCCTCCGTTGATGTCTTGGGTCTGATTCGGAACCTCACAGTCTTGGCCATGGGCTGCTGCAGATGATCAGCGAGGTGGGCGGAGGGGGTAGAGTAAAGTCTAGGTTTGGCAGGGAGGGGAAAGTGTACAGGAAAGGGTGAGGTTGTGTGGGGGAGGAACATAGGTGTTGGGCAGGGGAGGTTGGGAGGAGGGGGACGATGGTGTGAGGGAGTTGAGGTTGGGAGGGGAGGAAAGAGGGTGCCCAGGAGTTGGGGGGAGGAGGGAGTATGGAGGGGAAAGTGGGGGTTGTAATGGGAGGAATGCTGAAAGTGGGGTGATAGGTGTAAGGGGGTGGGTGAGGTCCCTTGGGGGAGGAGGGAATTTGGAGTTGGGGATGTGGAAAGGTGTCCGGTAGGAAGAGGGAGATCAGAGCAAGGAAGGTGTCCAGGGACCGGAGGGGTTAAGGGTAAAGGACGGAGTAAGTGGGAGTAAGGGAGGGATGGCCATTTGAATGTGCAAGGGAGGGGTCTGTGGAGTCAATGACCACCTCCTGGGGAGCAAATTGGGGGTGGGTGTGGTAGGAGGGGATGGTGAGTGTGAGAGGTGGCAGAGTGAGCTGAAAGGGCGGGAGGGTCCATTGGTAATGGTAGAAGGGACAGCGAAGGTGGTTGGTGGGGACTCAGAGGCAGACACAGACCATGAGGATGGGAAGGATGAGTGAGGGAAGTCAATGTTGATGTGGGTAGGATTTTCAGAAAGGTAGGGAACATGCACTTTCACCTGGACATCCTGGAAAAGGGTTGTGGCTGGTAGGTGATGGTTGGGAGGTTGAAGGGGGGTGTCAACAGTGATGGGTGAAAGGAAATGGGTGACTAGGGGAGGGGAAAGGACCAGGTAGCTGAACAGAAAGTTAATGAGAACCATGGACGGGCACAGGTGCTGCATGGGATTGCAACCAGTAGGTGGGCGGAGATGCAGGTCAACTCAGACAGACAAAGGAAAGGGAAGCCTAGCAGGCAACATTGAAAATACTCCAGACAATGAGATGAGTGTGATGGATGAAGGTTCCGCGTGTGCCGGAAAGTATTTGCAACAGGCTCCGAAAGGCCTTGCCACACACACACACTTCTCCCTCCAGAATCACTCATGGTCTGGCTGCACACAGCTGAACTGTTGTATGGGAGAGGGGGGGAAGATACAGTGGAGGGGGGAAACTCGTCAAACCCACCAATGAAGCTGAAGGACAACATTACAGTTTATTCAGTGAAAGCGAATATATGTTCAGATTATAAAATGACAAAACATGTTTACCCATGCAACCACTCGCTGTCAGAATTTCATAACTTCTCTAGGCCTCCCACTTCTTCTAGGTGCTGCCCTGACATCCACGCAGGGTGGAGACAGCCTGTGCAATGGTTGGTCCTGTTGCCTCTGTTGGCTTTGGCATGCATCCTCTAGAGAGTCGAGGCCATGAAGGCCCCAGCTTGCTTTGGTTGTCCTCTTGTGGGTCTGCTGCTCCCTCTGTGGTGACAGAGGACAAGGTTAAGGGGGTGGACAGCCTCTGAGATTCCTGACTGGGTGACCCAGGGGTGTCCAACTGCTGCTCATCCTCCCTTTGGGTGCCTGAGGACCATGGCCTGACTTCTTGAGAGGAAGGAGCACCTGGAAGAATGTCGAGGTGCCCTTCATCCCTCTTGCATTGTCACTGCAGGAACTCACCTATGGCTACTACGATGGAATGTAGGTCTGCACACATCTCCACAGGGTCTCCATGGCATCTGCCATCCTCCCCATGGAAACCTCCATACATGCTTATGTGGGCACCACTTCATCAGAGAGCAGGTGGACACGCTCCTCTGACTTGCGTCCCACTCTGTTGAGGACTTCCGCCAGCTCTGCATGATGTTCCCCGTCTTCTACTGACTCTTCACGATGAGTTAGACTACAGAGGTCGTCATCTGACTCGGATCTCTTCCCCAGCACGCCTCCAAGTGCCGGGGAACTCGGCTGAATCTGCCTCCTCCTGCTGCGGACACTTGTCCGTGCCATGACCACCAGATTGTGAAGTCGAGCCTGTTCTAGATATAGGTCCCACGGAGGCGTGTATCTTAGTGCTGGTGGAGGGTGTGGGTGAACGCTGTGATGGGTCTTCCAGGCTGCTTATTTCCAGCTCTTCAATGGAGGAGGTATCCCCTTGGCTGGAGGTGAGGGCGTGGCTGGAGCTGAGGGATTGGCTGGCTGAGGTTGTTGGTCACTTGGCAGAGCTCTCTGTGAACCAAGTAGAGATAATTAGTGCATGCAGCAGAGTCAAAAACAGAAGAGAGAAAGCACTCACAATTGCGTTAAGAGAGCGATGATGTGGCACAGGATCCTCATGTGGGTGTTCGCCACCAGCCTCACCATCGCCACAGGCACAGTCCATGTCCTCACCAGTCAGTGCAATGGTACCCTCCTCAAATTGAGTGAGGGCCTAATGTGGATCACTTCACCCCTAGCCTGGAACCTCTCCCTCCTGTTGTGAGCCAGCTTCTCCTACATGAAAACAGATGGACAGAGTGTGAGCAGGACAAATGGCACTGCGTGGAACGTTTGTGTGGTGAGCGGAGACATTGGCAGGATGAAGTTGGGATCTCCAGAGAATATAAGTCTGATGAAGACGTGAGGGTGTATGTGAGAGTTAGTGGTGTTCTCCCTTGAGGTATGAGATCTCAGTGCATGTGTGACAGGTTTGGGAGTGTGTGAGTTGAGAGTAATGAGGTGGTTAACTTACCCTGGTGGAACAGATGAGAGCATTCATTCTCTTCCTGCACTGGATGGCTGACCTCCTCTGTGCTCCAGTGGCACTGACCACCACCTCCCAGGCTGGATTGGTGACTCTGATGGACCTCCTGCAGCTAGAATGGGAGTAGAGGACATCACAGTGGCCTTCCACTGTGTCCAGCAGGCGCCCCAGAGAGACGTCACTAAATTTGGAGGCTGCCGCCTTCTTTGCTTTTGGGGTCATCTGTCACCTGGAGCCATCCTGGTCTGTGGGCATGAAGTAGGCTGCGCTCTGGTGTACATTAAATATGGCACCCGGAGCAAGGAGAAGCTGAAGCCACTTTTACTTGGTTTGAAATTTAAAATCTTGGCAATATTTTCCAAGTCAATTGAAAATAAAAGCTGGTGCCATGTGTAACAAAGCTGCTGATTGGCCTGCTTTGTGCTGCTGGACTGATTTCACCCCCACAAAGAGTTAAAAAAACATGATGGTGCATCAGGGCTCAGCACTTACTTTTAAATGATGTTTTTGGGTTATTTGCAAAAACAATAAGACAAAAAAAATGGAATTATGGCTTGGGGAAAGTTGGTTTTGAGCAAGAGGTAGAACAAGGACAAAAGGAAGGCCTGTGAGCTAGTCTTACAGGGCCAAAGGGAATGGTGATGAAGCAGAAAAAGAAACGGGAAATCAAGGTGAGGGTTGTCATTGTTGGGAATCTTTTGCAGTGTTTCCATCTTATAACATCAAGTAATTCCAGGCAGTTACTGCACATGTTAGGCACATCTGGTTATTCTGCACCACCAATATGCCTTAACCACAACCTCAGGAAATGACATTCAACCGTATTGGTGTGACACTTCCATTGGCGAGTTCCTCAGTTATGTACTAGAGCTTTTGGAAAGTATCTCCAAGATGTTTTCGCTATTGAATGTAACCAGCTTTGCACTGCTTCTTTGTTCTGTCCTCAAAACCTCATCATGGTTTTCAAAGTGGTTAAACCTTCTCAAGGGCAACTAGGGATGGGCAGTAAAAGCCCAAATCCTGTGAATGAATGAAAAAAAATTAGTAAAAATGAAGCATGCATGATTATCTGGGGTTAATTTGGTTCACACATTGTGTTAGTTTCAGACAGGTGTAGCACCACAGGTGCACACAGTTCACACAGTCAGCAAGAACAGGAGATGGCTTATGGAATTAGCCAAATAGAATCATTTGGTGAACTGTGCAACAAGTGTTGCATCAAGCATCTCAGTGCAGATCATTTGGAGCAGGAGAATCAAGATAGGCAGCAGATCATGGCCCAGGGGGTTTGAAGCTGGCGAGGCTCAGTACTCACACCACATTGAGTAGCAGTAAGTTTTTTCCCTAGTGAAATTGAGCACAGTTAATTGCAATACATCGCTGTTCATCCATTTGCAAGCAGTGCAATCCCTTTCATATGCACAATGAACTCTTGCCCTCTTCACTGTTGTGAAGTGCTTCGCAATGGCAGTTTTCAAAGCAAAGAACTCTTACTTACAGCAGGCTGACAGAATCCACATTGCGCCACCCCCCTCCCCCCACAATTTTTACTCTCCATGTCATTGGTGGTTTTTGGGTGTTAGAATTATAAAGCAACTCAACAGAGTCAATGGTCATGTTGGATCCTCTGCACAGTCCGGTGACCAACTTTGACCTTTTGCCACTGTGATCAATCCCTCATTCTATTTTGCCTCATTAAATTCACTAATGCTCTCCGATGTATATGCAATTGTGCCGTGCCTTCTTCAAATGATAAAGCCTGGTATGGAGTACTCAGTTGAGTCAGAGGAATCATGCTACTATGCTATGATTGTGCTCAAGCATAGATACTTCTTTTTACCTGAGAGGAATGGAAACATCACCATAAAGAAGGTGTGCAATTATCATTGCACAAACCAGGAATATTATCATTTCCACAAATTTTGGCATCCCTTGCTCTGTATACCCGCCCAATAATTGAAGACAACTTTGTGTTGGTAAAGGATCCTATTGGATGTGTGCCATCATCAGATCCAGCACTTTGATATCTTCTAATGCAGTGTTCATTGCTTGAGATCTAATTTTTTCAGAGGGAAGCCAGGGTCTGAGTTTTCGCAGTGACAGAAGTGGTCCACCTCTTAGCCAAAATGATGCCAGAGCCCCAATTCTGGAAGTCCCGCCCCCAAATCCAGCACCCACTATTTTCACCAAGGCGGATGGAGGGAAGGGAGTGGGTCGTATTTTGCATATGTGTGATTCACGGAGGCAGCTGCACATTTAAAGTGCACATTAACTTCCCAATAGCTGTGGCGTTACAGATTCAAAGAAGGCCATGGGATTTGCAGAATTAGCAGGCTTCCCTCAGCTGCAGGGGCTATCAACAGCACCCACATTGCCATAACGGCACCAACTCATCAACTCGACTCCTTTGTGAACAGAAAATCGCTCCAGTCCCCGAATATGCAGGTGCACACCAAGGTTTTCCTGCACATCTGTGCACAGTACCTGGAAGCTACCCTAACTCATTCATCCTGAGGAATTTGCAACAACTGCCTCAGCTTTTTCAAACACTAATAAAGGTCGTGGTTGGCTTCGGGGTTGGGGGGGTGGTGGTGGCAAGGAGGTGGCTAATGACCCCTTTTAGACGGCCAGAAAAGGATCCTGGATGGCACTATAACAACAGTCATGTTGTGACCTGCATTAGAGCAGGCTATTGGCATTCTCAAAATGCACTTCAGGTGCCATGACCATTCAGGAGGAGGTTTACATTATTCCCCTGCAAGGGTTCCCCGAGTAATAGTGGTGTGCTGCACACTACACATTATGGCACAGTGGTGGGCGAGCCTACAACCAGAGAGGCAGAAGCCGGACCCACAGCTACATTATCTGAGGGGGAGGGTGATGAGGAAGGGAAGCAGCAGGAGGAGGATGCCCCTGTCCAGGCTCAAGGATCTGACATAGTGAAGGAAGAGGGCAGCAATGGCAGGCCAGCTGAGGGGCAGGTCTATGTAGCCAGACTGATTTTGTGCAGGAGGGGATCATTGCTGGAAATCTGCTAATCCAGAGTAGATTCACATAGGCTCTTGAAGTTCAAAATTTACAGCAGCCGATCCCCAGTGAGCAACTTCCGTTTAATAAACCTTTAACATGGAAGACACGCGTCCTTAGGGAAATGCCCACTCCCAACAAGTGAGAAAACCAACAACATATAAAGAAAGCCAGTGCCATCAACATGATTAAAACCATGACCATGGAGCACCCATGACATCTTGACATGTGGGACTTCCACCTGAATGTCTGTATAACACTCACATGCAGATGACAGCCTTCGAAACACCACTCATGCTTGAAGTGCACCTGATAAACTGGATTTGACCTTTGAGTCTGATCATCATCTTTAAAGGAGGATCAATGGACAAGAAATTCTGCAAGGAGAATCTCATTCCACAAGTCTTACTATGACCTTATCTGCAGGTTTGGAGAAGGAAACAGCCTTCCACTGCCAGACATGCATGGGCACCCCCCTGCTCCTGGTGGAGTCAATGAAAGATGGACTTCAGCATGCGCCGTTCAGTGCCATTGGTAAAGGTCGCCTTCATTCAGTTAACCTTCTCATGGAGGGTAATTGTGTACAAAAGCAGACCGAGGCATGTTTGATTATAGTGATATGTATTTAAAGAGTGATTAATTGTGATGTGTGCTAAGTGATAGGATAGGATTTTCCAGTCCTGACAGTGGCAGGCATCGTCGCCGGCAGGACTGGAAAATTTAGAGAGTAGCCGACTTTTGGCCACTCTCCAAACTTTCCCCTCCCAACCGTCATGATGCCCACTTCTGGGCGGGACCGGAAAATCCTAGCCATAGTGTCACCCATAATATCAGAGTGTTCAGAACTAAAGGTTTAATGTGAGACTGGGGAACAGTACTGCTCGCATGATGCAAAGGGAGTCACATGGCTCATAGTAGTCTGGTAGTAGTCTGTATGGAGAAAGCTCATGGTTTGGACTGAAGAAGCCTACTGTCTTGTATATCTGTACATAGTTATGTTCTGCAAGAAATAGTTACTGTTCAGACACTATGCCTCTGAACCTCTTCCTTAGACAACCACAACAACATACAACATGGCGGCAGCAGGTGAAGGACCCCGAAATCTCCAAAAATAAAAACTGAAAAATCTGCAGTCTAACCTGAAAAAAAAGTGCCAAATTGGAAGACTTCGATAAAACAGTTCAAAGCACCATATACATATGGAGGCTGAGGAGTAGGGAAGAAATCAACTGTGCAGCTCAAGTAGGACTCCATCACAGCACATGGAGGTCCATTGAGAATCCCATTCAAAAAGCAGAGTCAAAGGACCCAGCGATGATCAAGGAAGTGGGAGCAAACTTTTAAAAAGGCTTCAAAAAGCTTCTAAACAAGATGCAGTTACCAGACAGCACTGAAAGACAGGCCATTTTTAAGCGCATGGCCAAAGCCGACGCCATAACACAGGTGACCGCGTGGTGAAAAGAAAAGGGAAAAAGAAAAAAAATAAGTTCCTAAATTCAATCCCCCAGTGACAGCAAGGTAACTAACTGGCCTTAATAATCGTCTTACCGATTTTTCCTGAGATTCGGAGAAGGTTTGAAATGGCCAGTAACTGCGGAGGATATCCAAAAAACTCAAACTCGGTTACTACAGCGCCCTTTAAAAAATTTAAGGCAAACCTCTCCTATGCTGAAAATAATGACGGATTCAACATTTACTTTGCCAGAATAATTTGGGCAGATGGAAGGGCCAGGCCAGGCACAGAAATAGGCACTATGAAGGAGGAGATTGTTAAAATACAGAATTGCATTAGGATTTAATTAAAAATCAGAGGCTGAGCAAGTTAATACATTATTATATTCAATTGATGAAATTGCTGATGATGTGATAGCCAGACAAGGCTTAATGAATCATCTGATAAATTTGAAGAGGTCATAAAATCCTTTGGCAGTTACTTTAACCTATAGTGTAACAAAATTTTGGAAAGAGCAAAGTTTAATAGAAGGGTCCAAAAGCATGGAGAACCTGTGGACACCTTCACCAATGATTTGTATCGGTTGACTGAAGCCTATGAATATGATGATCTTAAGTCTGAGCTGATACGAGACTGCATAGTAGTTGGGGTAACTGATAATACCCTTTCTGACCTGCTTCAATCCAAAGAAGATTTAACTTTGGAGAAGGCAATACAGATCGTCAATCTGAGGCCTGTCAGCAAAATAGAGCCATGTTGAGAGGGGGAGATAAACCATGGTACAGAACACCCCCAAATGACAGAACAGCTCAATAAACCATGAAGTGCAAAAGATGTTCCAGGGCAAAGAAGACGGTGCACAATGAAAACTCAGATATCGGTGAACCATGCCAGTGCTCTGGCGCCAAAAAACCTCAAACACTGTCCTTCAGGCAAGGCAAAATCCTTCAACTGTAAAAGGCTGGGATACTTTTGGAAAATGTGCAGAGCAAAAACCTCTAAACATACAGGAGATCACCATTGAATATGCACACAGAAAGCCATCAATGAAATAGAAGAGTCACACCAAGACAAAGAACAACAATGCTTCCTCAGCAAGATTAAAGATTCCAGATTTACCTCATGGAATTCTGACATATGTGTCAATGGGCACATTACTAATTTTAACTTAGACACAGGAGCAAGTGTGACAGTCCTATCCAATAGAGAACCGCAGCTAGCCAACCTCTTGCTGCAGACAACAGGCACACCATGATATGGCCCTTGAGGGATCACACTACTAGTCATAGGCATGCTTCTAGCACCATTCCGATACAGAAACAAGCAGATACTGGAGGACGCTAAATGTGAGTTGCAATCTGGAATTTTCTTTCCTGAGCCAAGATGCCTATTTTGCCCTCAACCTCATCAACAACAGAAGACATCAAGAAAGAGATAGCCATTGAGTTTACCAAGTTGGAGGCCCACAAAACGTTCAACAGCACAGATGACCTTGACTGGGACTTCAGTGCAGAATTTTTGAGATTCTCTGCTGAGGCAGATAGTCCAGCTCCTTTCCAAACAGATGCAGGTAACCTCCTTCAGCCTGAAGAGAAAATGGACCAGTTGGATCAACGAGTACCTGAGTGCAACCATGATTCTGCATCACTCAGCAAATCAACAAAGAGGATCTCAGTCGAAACCCAGGTGATAGGAGATGCTGGTACAATCCCACTTTCATCTGTCAATATTGACCCTTTAGTAAGTGGATCCACACTGATCCATCCACCAGAACTGGTGGCCCAGGGTGAAAATAACCAAATGGTTTCAGAACTAGAAACAAAACTGAATCAGATGAGGTCCACCTATTCTGCATTAGAGGATACTGACCTTCCTATCACATCGGGGTTACTTCAGTTGGAGAGACAGCAAGATGTTAATCAAATGCCTTCCTTACTTTGGGAGATCATAATCCAGGATTTCCCAAAACTGCAGGAACCAGGGTCTACACAGAGTCATCGCTCTAAAGGCAAAGCATGGCAGACAAAATCATTAAAAAGAACCAGCATCAATTGAATGAACAAGAATAAGGAATATAGTCAACGTAAATAAAAAGGATAAGCACATGATCTCTGACCATGAAAGGGAAACCATTGATAGGGAAAAGAGCAACAGCACGGAGAGGAAGAAATGAATGAAGTATTGAACAGCAAACAAACAGAACATCAAACAGCTTCTACTGAAGAACACCCAAGTCAGAAGAAAGAAATTCAAACTGAGACTACCAATCCTCCAAGCTCCAAAAAGAACACGATCAAAGAGAGTCATGAAACCTTCAGACATTTAAACCTGTGGGATCAGAGGCTTGGGGGAAGAAGGGGTAACATGTAAACATAAATGTAAATATATTTGGATAAAGACTTGGGGAGAAGTGTAGTTTTGGGGTGTTCAGGACTGAAAGGGTCAATGTGGGAGTGGGGAAACAGTACCGCCCACATGATGATGTAAAGGGAGTCACATGACTAGTAGTAGTCTGAATGGGGAAAACTGATGGCTTCAACTGAAGAAGCCTAGTGGATTTTTTATCTGTACATAGTTATGTTTTACAATAAATAGTTACCATTCAGACTCTGTGGGCAGAATTTTCTGCCTGCTGGGCAGGCGGGCCCGACCCAATCTCCAGCGGGCGGGGAGCCAATCCCCGCCGGATAAGCGGGCCCCACAGCCATTTTACGTGGGCGGGCCAATTAAGGCCTGCCCAGCGTGACGTCCAGCGGAAAGCGCTATGCGCTCCCTGTGCGGGCAAGGGGGGATTCCCCAAAAGCAAGAGTGCGCTCTCTTGCGCATGCGCACAAAAGAGTGCACATCTCCCTGAGGCTAAGTGCTGCCTCAGGGAGTTTGCTTACACTTTTAAAAAGATTAAAAATAGAAAATAAAAAATTCCCCAACATGTCCCCCTCATGTGACAATGTCACATGAGATGGGACATGTTCATAAATTACAGTAAAGCTTTATTAAACTTTTTAGAACCCTGCATGAAACTCATCCTGGATGAGGTTTCATGTTTTATCCATTCGCCAGCGGGGCTCCTGGCCTGTTCACCAACCTTAAGCTTGGACGGGCAGGTCCTTTAATTGTTTAAATGATCCTGTCAATGGCCTCAATTGGCCATTGACAGGTCGGCGGGCGCACAACTGATTTTGCTGTGCCCCCGCCTTCCTGAAAATTTGAACGGGCAGGATGACGTCGGGGGTTCCACGTCACTTTACACATCAGCGAGCAGGCCCTGCCCCCTGCTGACTGACAGCAAAATTCTGCTCTATGGCTGGGATTTTCCCATCCCACTCACCATGGGACTAGAAATTCCTGCCCAAAGTCAAGTTTTACTGATCTGTCAAATTTTCTGATCCGCCCTATGCCTCTGAACCTCAACCTTAGACAACCACAACACCATACACTATTGTCACAGTGAACCCATTAGTGATCTAGACAACACAGAATTTTCCCAACCTGGCACTCCTGACTTGGGAGTGAAAATTCGAGCCCAGGCTTCACAATGGCATTTGCCTTCCATGGGATTACAACTTAGCTCCAGTGTAAGAGCTGGTCCTGATCAAGGTGGACAGATGGCGCTTTCTATTGATTCCATTTTATCATAGCCTGACTGAAATGGTCTTTGCTTATCTAGAACTATTTACCCTTTTCCATCTTGTCAACATCCTGTTATTAATCCCATTTGCTGCCATGTTGTTAATATATGTGACTTTTGCCTATTGCTGTACACTATTCATTTTCATCAGTGCTAGAAAGAAGCTTTCTTAACTAATTTCTTCTGAAAATGATCTCCATTTAGTGTGATAATCTATCTTTCCTCTTCTCAAAAAGCGATTTCAAATCTTGGCGATTGTGGTTTTGATTTCAGTTTGTTTTCTTTCTCTATCATAAACATTTCTTGTTGCACTGATGTTCCCATTTTCTACGCCACTCTTTCCCCTTAGTTTAAAGACCTTTCTGTGTCCATGGATAGGATCTGCAGCTTGCTCTGTACAACTGACAGCAGCTTCTCCACAGCTTTGGGTATATGCAGATAACTAATTTTATTATTTTTCTTCCTGATCTAGTACTAAATGGTGCCACGTGGCCAGATTCTGATAAGACTCTTTTCAATGACTTAAGGACAGAGCTTCTAAAAAAAATATTGCCTTGATTTTGCTGATTTCCTGGTATTTTGTTTTATGTGATGCTTGTTTACAGCAAAACCAGCACAAATTGGAATGAGGTCACAAGCCATTAAATGCTGCCACAGTTTTGCCTAAACCAGTTACATTGTCTTTATGCTATGTGCGATGCAACTCCTGAAGTCATTGGTGCTTTGTCAAACAGGGTTGGATTTTCCCTGCAGATTTCTGAGCCCTGTGGTCAGCCTCAAATGTGGGTCAGAAGTCTGCACCTTGTGGGAAACAGTCACTTATTGTGTTTTTGCCCATGGTAGTCAATTGATGGCTAGAAGACAGGTCCACTGTCTAATTAAGCACAGCAGGCAGGCTCCTGAAGGTGCAGGGCCAATTAGAGACCTTCCGGTTTCAGAGTAGCAACAGAGAACTGCACCTACAGTGCAAGGTAATCTTGGCCTAAATAGCCAAGTGGTTATGGTAGTGGGTTTGTAACCCTAAGATCAAGAGTTCAAATCTCACAATGGTAAAATCATGAAACAATGTAATTTCATCTGAAAAAACAGATGGACATGTGTTTGTACTTGAAAGAGTTACAGTGCAAGGTAAATAAGGGAGAGGGAATTTCAAAATGGGGCTGGTTTTGCAGCCAGGTACCACTGTTTGTGGGGTGGGGGGTGAAATGTCTTTACAGGGTAGGGCTGCAGCTGCTGCTGCACCCAGTAAGGTTACCAACTGTGATCAAGTGTATTCCTGAAGGTTTAATCACATAACTTGCCCCCACGCCCCCTAGAGTCAGCCAACACATTCATCCTTGTGACGTACTGCCTTTCTACGTTAACTGGAAAGCAAAAAGACTCAATACCCAACTGGATGATGCTTGACTGTTAGCCAAATAGACATTTTTTCCCCCATTTTCAATAATCTTATATCTGGCAAAAGAAATGTTCAAAGAATATTATAAAAGAAATAGTTTTAAATGTCTAGATGATTTTTCTTCTGGATTGCACAGAGCTGTGCCTTGAGAGTGACCTCCGACTCCTGGAGACTCTAGACCAATCATGGAGGTTGGCACCCACGCAAGGCAAGCAGGAGCCCACCTGGATTTGTGGCCAGGAGGCCTCGCCCAGCCAGTTGAACTAGACTTTGCCACCTGCAGGAACCTGGAGGACTTTGGCCTAAAGCAGCCTTGAAGCCAGATTGGCTACCCATCACATACAGGCTGGTAGCCCTGCCATCCAGCCCCTCATTCCACCTCCCTGAAAATCACTTAGGGCCAGAATGGAGCTGGGAAACTGGCACAGAGGCCAGTGTGGCACTATTTTTAGTGACCGCTCCCATCTGTTCTCAGCCCCAGTGAGGCCTAACAATCAGGGTTCACATGTCAATTCACCGTATTACTCTGAGAAAATCCACATGTAGTAGGGAGAGGGAATTGGTCAAAATGCATGTACAGAACTTTTAAAAAATATCACCTATCCTTGTACACAACAGATTTGAATGACGTTCTTACAATGTTGAGTTTCTGTGAACACTGGAATATTGTAAAAGAAAGCCTAACATCAAACTGCAACACTTCAGATTTGAAATGGCAGGGATTAAATCTCTCAGATTTCAGACCTACAGACTGGCTGTTTAACATATCCCAGGCTTGTCATAAAATCAACATAGTTTGTGTAAATTAAATGAACAATGACAGTAGTATGACATATATCAGCAGTCAGCATTGCTCAGAGACCAATAAAAATGATATTGCAACACTAAAATTCAATTTTTGAAAGAACAAACATTCGATACTTCACAAATAATTAATCATTTCAAGAAATAAGCTTTGATCGTTTGGATAACTTTTGAGACCTTTGTGAGACAGCCTTTGCTGGGCAGAGAAAAATAATGACTGTCTCCTTAATAAATGTGTTCTATAAACAGCTTCATATTTTTTGCCATTTCAGGTAATGCAGACTGACTTCCACGAGAGCTTGGTAGATCCTGGAAAATGTTAAGAACTTTTTTTAAACAGGAAGAGTGTAAAATATCAACGCTGTCCAGAACACCGTGGTGATAAAGTTTAAAAGTAGCTTGGCAAGACAACAAAAAAGATTGCTAGTTGAGGTTACATAAATACATTCTGCAGTTACAACAATGAGCGTGTAAACTCAAACCAGGCACAGTTCAAATAAACTTCAGACTCCTTTGGCTATAAACAGTTCAAATCAAATATTGAATAGACAGCACCTCTGCACTAAATGAGTTAGACGCAAGTTTTCCTTTGTTTAAAGTAGCTAAAAGCAAAAGTTAGCAAGCCGTGCCTTTTTCAAATAGGGTATTTGAATTTGAATTCCCAGGGACAGTGTAGTCTGAGACTCTTATGCCTAGAAATTCCATTATGCTATGGCTGTTTTACAGTTGTAAAACAGGAGTCACAAATCCAATATGGCAGGCAGCATCCCACGCACTCATTCCATGTCAGATGTATGCCATAAGGAATCATGCCCCTTCATAGACGTCCAGTAAAGGCACCTGCAAGGCCTCATGATGATACTTGCTGTAGGATTCTCTTGTGAAATTGGTCACCCGAGAGCCTTTCTCCCCATTTGATAAACTCAGCCAGCAACTCATGGATCTACAAGGCAGCAAGAAGCCTTCAATGGCCCCATTTAAAAGCCTCATTCACTAAATACAGGTTAGTTGCTGGGTAACTTCTGAGCATTTATTTTCTGAATCCTGCAACTAAGTTCTGACTTCTGCTAAGAGGTTTTTCGCTGGTGCTGGACTGTTTTTTGTCTGTCTTCGCAAGAGTTTTGCTTCAGTCATGGGTGGTCAGGTAGTTCTACCTCTTGGCTGAAGGACGAGTGGGAGCAGCCAAGAAAACAGGTGCAGGCTGGAGCAGCCAAGGGAGCACCACAGGAGGCCATCCTTGCAGCTGGTCTTCAGGGAGCACTTTATCCTCCCTTCATCTCACCATAGAGCAATGTGTCAGGCGCCTTTGCTTCACCAATGAGGCTGTCACTGAGCTGTACCATCTCCTGGTGCCACTACATGAGCCTCAAACTAGGGTATATACAGCACCAACTGTGGCTGCCAAGATTGTAAACTCTTAACTTTATGACATAGGGGCATTTCAGGCTGTGGCAGGTAACTTTAGCAACATCTTCCAGTTTGCAATTCACCATTGTACCAGGGAGGTTACCAAGGCTCACTATGTTACTTCCCAAATGGATAGAGCAAAGTAGGATTAGACAGCACCAGGCTTTTGCCCACATTTAAGGGCCCGGATTTACACAACAAAGAAGAGGTCTCCATTGTGGCAAAAATCCCAGAAATAGATTGAACTGTACGGGATAGACTCTGTGGCAAGTGCCCCCCTCGCTAGGGACTGCTAGAGCCAGTGAGGTTCCTATCTCATTCCAGAAACTTGAGCACAAAATCAAAGCTGACACTCAAGATCTGTCATAGGATGAGATGTTAAACTGAGGCCCCACCTGCCCAACATAGGTGGTTGGAAAAGATTGAAAGTCACTATTTTGTAGAAGAGACTCCCCAGTGTCCTCTGTGATTTTTATCTCTCAAATAGCATCACTAGAACAGATTATCTGGTCATTAGACAGTAGTGTTTGTGGGATCTTGCTGTGCACAGATTGGTTGACATCTTTATTATTTTGCAACAGTGAGTGCAGCCAATTAAGTACCTTTTTTGAAGTGTAAAGTGCTTCCTAACACCCCGAGGCCGTGAAAAGCACTATATAAATGCAAGTCCTTTCTTTACAGAGATGACATACTATGGGCTGAATTTTCATCCAGCGAAGGTGATGGTTTTGGTGTCAGGAATGCTAGCAGTTTCCCACTACCTGCTGGCATACCACTGGCCTATTTTGAGGGAGGCTATGCTGGGGGAGGTGGGAGAGGGGTGGGGGGGAGGTGGTGGTTGGTGGGGAGTAGGGTGGGGGGGAGGCAGTGACTGCTATGCACCCGTTAGTGGCAGGTAGCCAATTAGGCCAAATTGCCAAATGAGGACACTCTTCACACACCATCCGAGATTTTTCAGATCACAAATGCCTCCCTGCCCCCACCCCCCTCAACCACTGACGCTGAAGTCCATCGGATGTGTGGATGCAGCCTCCTGGCAGCAGACTGGGGGGGGTCCATGATGCCTAGTTTAATGACTACCCCTGCAGCCATGATTGCCAGAGGGCTGCGGCTGGCAAGCCATCTTATGGATCATTTTCTCCTCCACAATGACAGTCTTCAGATGGCATCTCCGTCTTGAGGCACATTCTTGTTCTCCTCTCTATATTGGTAATGCCCTCTCCTGGTGGGGCATGGAGCCTTGGTCCTCACAGCTGTCAATCCTGCCTGCCATTCTTAATCGGACAGGGTTCCTGGCTATGACATCTTAATTGACCATGCAGTTGGGGGATGGAAGTATAGAGAGAATGCGTGTCCATCATGAAGAGGAGGTGGTTAGTGGCAGGAAATTGGAAATTGTTGAAATGATGTAGGGCATCAGAAGAACCATGGATGTATGTGAGGAAATACTGGACAAGGGGGAGAACATAATTGAGATGGGATAGAAAGAATTAAGTCCAGTGGGTAGGAACAGGCTGAAATAATGGGTTTACCAGGACAACACTGTTTATAGATTTTGGGAAGGAGGTAGAAATGGGCTGTTCAGGGTTGGAGGACTATAAGGATTGGAAGCTGTGGAGGAAAGATCTCCAGAGGGGATGAGGTCAGTAACAGTCCTGGAAACAATGGCTTGATATTTGGTGGTGGGATCATGGTCCAAGGGAGGTAAGAAGGCATGTCTGAGTTTTGACACTCACCGACCACTACCTTGCAGAAGCTGGTACACCAGATAACAGCACCCCCCTTGTCAGCAGGTTAGATAACAATGTCAGGGTTATATGTGAGAGTACAGCAAGTTCAGTGGGAGACAGTTTAGAGTGAGTGAGGGGAGGAAAGAAATTGAGATAGCTAATGCGCACCAACAATGAGAAGATCAAGAGTAGGTAAGAAGTCAGAGGGAGGGATTGAGGTGGTGGGTTAATATTGGAGACAGGTGAAAGGGCCTGGTGTCCTATACTGTGTTGCTATAAATTGTTGATGATCTTCTTTTCTTTATTCTTTCATGGGATGTGGGTGTCACTGGCAAGGCCAGCATTTATTGCCCATCCCTAATTGCCCTTGAACTGAATGGCTTGCTCAGCCATTTCAGGGGGCACTTAAGAATCAACCACATTGCTGTGAATTTGAAATCACGTGTAGGCCAGACCAGATAAGGATGGCAGATTTCCTTCCTTAAAAGTAGTAAACCAGATGGGTTTTTATAATAATCAACAATAGTTGGCATGGTCATTGTTACAAGACTAGCATTTTATTCCAGGATTATTTAATTAACTGAATTTATATTCCACCAGATGCTATGGTGGGATTTGAACACATGTCCCAGGGCATTAGCCTGGGCCTCTGGATTTCTAGTCCAGTGACATTACTATTATGCCACCATCACCCATCTGTTCCTCAACTGGGTTGTACTATACAGGGCATATAATTCAATGAGAAAAGAATTCATTGATCATGTGTTAGCAAATATTTCCTCCCTGTGCCAAACCATCATCTGCAGCTGCTTGTACTTCATGGTCTTCAGAATCTTTCTCATCTCTATCCAACTCCAGCTGTGGTACCTCACAGAGGGCTGTCTCTCCGCTTTTCAATGACGTGCAGGACAAAGCAGGTTGTCATGACTTTTCAGACATATTCAATGGTATATTTTAAAGCACCTTGACTAATCCAGGCTGTGGAAACATTACTGCAAGGCTAAAGTCAACTGTATGACTGCCTGATTCTAATGTAAACCTCTTTGTTCCTATTCTCAGAATGAGGGTCCCTGAGCCATGAGCTACATAATCCCAAAGACCTACTAAAATGAAAGAGCATACAAGAATTGTCACACAATGAAGGCATCATAGTAAATGTCAGGTAATCTGGTCCTAGCATTCATGATCAACTGTACAGGGAGCACAATCCATTGTGGTTGATGCAAGCTTCCAGATTGTTCATGAGTTTCTAATGGATAGTGGGTGAAATCAGTAATTTCTTACACCCTCAGAGAGACTGACATTGTCAAAAACCAGTTTACATCCACTGCTGCTTCTTTGGTCCCAGGTCAATGCTGATACACATGTCTGCCTGATGCAATACGGTGTCAGTAATTTGCAGTACTGCACAGCAACCCAACAAATGTTGCAGATTTTGCAGTTGGGGAGCACTGGAAGGTGCAATAGCTTAACTAACAGGGTAACAATAGCTGTGACCTTAACTGCTGCCGTACAGGCAGTGAAATGGGACCTCAGGTCTTCCTGAAATAGCTTAGAAAAATGGATCACTGCAGGTCTGGTTAGCTGTTAGTTAAATAGTTAGATGTAGGTTTCATTTATGTTGTTCCTCTAAGATGTTCAAGTGGCTTTAAAGTTGCCTATGTACCCATTGAATGGAGTAATTACAAAATTCAGTCTTAGCCATCAAACTGCAGGAAAGATATATTGATGTTTTAAGAGATAAAGATTCACTAGAATGATATTTCTTTTATTCATTCACAGGATGTGGGTGTCACTGGTAAGACCAACATTTGCTGCCCATCCCTAATTGTCTGTGATCAGGCAGTGGCGAGCTGCTTTCTTGCTGCGGTCCTTGTGACGAAGTACTCCCACGGTGCCCTATTCATAGCAGTTTGGCGAAATCTCTACTGAGTGGCTTGCTATGCCATTTCAGAGGGCAGTGAAGAGTCAAACACATTACTGTGGATCTGGGGTCACATATAGGCCAGAACGGGTAAGGACAGCAGATTTCCTTCTTTAAAAAGCTATTAGTGAATCAGATAGGTTTTTATGGCAAACCGGTAGTTTCATGGTCACCAGCATTTTATTCCAGCATGAACTGATTAGCGGAATTTAAATTTCCCAGACACCATGGCGCAATTTGAAATCATGTCTCCAGATCATTGGTCCAAGCTTCCGGATTGCTGAGCCAGTAACAAAACCAGTATGCTACCATACCCCTACTAAAGCAATAGTGTTTAAAGGGTTAAATTATGAGGCCAAGTTACATAAACTTGTCTTGTATTTCCTTGAGTTCAGATCGTTCAGAGATGATCTAATTAAGGTATTTAAAATAATTAATATTATTTGATGGAGTAGATACATAGGAACTATTTCCTTTGGTGGCTGAATCCAGAACAAAGGGCATCATATTAAAATTAAAGGTAAGGCATTTAGCAATGAAATTAGGAAGCACATTTTTACACAAAGATTATCTCGAACTCTGGAATTGTCTCCCCCAAAGTCTATAGCTTCAGAGTGAATCAAAATTGAAATTTTCAAGAAGGAGATCAATATTGGTCATTGGCAATGGGTTAAAGGTTTGTAGACGGAGTGGAGGTACAGGTCAGCCATGATTTAATTGAATGAAAGAGCAGGCTTGAGGGGCTGAATGGCCTACTCCTGCTTCTATCTTCCTAGTGTGTTTGGTTTGTTTCTGATGCCATTTGCTTTCGCTAGGCTCAAAATGCTGCTGACTGTGCTCTTGTTCCTGTGAGCATCTGATAGTACACATTTCCAAAATTACCCTTATTGTTTTGCTCTATTTTACAGCCCTGCATATCAAGAAATATAGAAATATGCTGATTTTGAAAAAGAAAAAGGTTTGACGGAAACATCTCAGCCACATGAAGGTAGTTGAAAAACATGGCTAGTTTTAAGTTGTAATAAATAAAATGGAAGGAGCTTAGAGTGACTAATTCCTATGGTTAAGATTACGTAGGAGCTGAACTTTCCTTAAAATTAATATCAGGGTAGAAAGTGGGAAATAAAAAGTACAAAGTAGAAACTGTCTGCTATGTGTTTCAGCTCAGTTTAATCACTTGTCACTGCACTCTGCATGGGGTAATACCATGTAAGCAAAATTGCAGATCCACAGTTTTATACATCAGATTAATATGTCTGCACTTTCACCTCAAAAACCATACAATACTTCCTTAAAATGTCTTCTAGTATCTCCTTTTGACTCATTACTCAGCTCTCTGGTTTCCCTAAACCACACACCACTTGCAATTGATCCAGCAAGGAGGCAACTTAAATTCCTCTCCCAATTAACAATCTTGCTCTAAAGGTACTGCCAGGTGGTTGACTCTTTGATTTTCTCACCCCTTCTGTGAAATCAGCATTGGAATCAACATTCTTCCATATTGTCTTTCATCTCATCTTCATTTGGGACATGCATTCAGGTTATTGATGTACTTTGAAGGATATCTTGATCTAAAGATAGCTCTAGTTTAAGGACAATCGAAAGTATTTTTCTTAGTTGTTAATGAGACATGAGTGTTGCTGGCATGGCCAGTATTTGTTGGCCATGTCTAATTGCCTTTGAAAAGGTGGTGGTGAACCACCTTTTTGAACTACTTCAGAGGAAGCTCTGACATCAACAGATAAGTCATGGAGAGGGCTGGGCTGTGGTTGAAGCCAAAATAGGCATATTTGCATGTGAATCAAATGTCCTCTTGTAACTATCAATTTATACATTGTACCTAACCTAATAAGCAACCTGCATTAAAAATAAATCATGCTTTCACTCATGCTTGCATGCTTTAGAGATATTAACTACATTGCAATGTCCATTTGAATACTACTACTGATATCTACTTCTTTGTCTCGAAAGACTCAATCATCTGGGTTGCACTGGTCCACATGCTTCATCGCATCAGACACAATATTGATGAGAACACACTACAGCTTAGTGAATCAGTAGTATTGATCCAGCAAGGAGGCAACTTAAATTCCTCTCCCAATTAACAATCTTGCTCTAAAGGTACTGCCATGTGGTTGGCTCTTTGATTTTCTCACCCCTTCTGTGAAATCAGCATTGGAATCAATATTCTTCCATATTGTCTTTCATCTCATCTTTATTTGGGACATGCATTCAGGTTATTGATGTACTTTGGAGGATATCTTGATCTAAAGATAGCTCTAGTTTAAGGACAATCGAAAGTATTTTTCTTAGTTGTTAATGAGACATGAGTGTTGCTGGCATGGCCAGTATTTGTTGGCCATGTCTAATTGTCTTTGAAAAGGTGGTGGTGAACCACCTTTTTGAACTACTTCAGAAGAAGCTCTGACATACAATCAGAGGCTATAACAGTTCCACTGGTCTTGGACATATTTGAGAGGTCATGGAAAGGTTGAAAAATCTTCAACTCTATGCCACACAGAGGAAGTAGTAAGCAACAAGAGTTATTAAGCCTTCCTTCTGACGGTGCTGTAGCTGTTCACATCATTATGGTTGAGAAGTTGTGAGGCTTGGAGAGAAAAATCTCAAGATAAGCATTCCACTTTTTGGTTTGTAGATCAGCAATTGACTGCACTGAAGTTTATCACGTAAGGAATGACCACTAACATGGTGCTTGCAATAGAAATCTCAGTAACTAAACAATATAGACTGCAAAATACCATGATCTATATGCAGTCTGCTTTCCAAGGAATCCTGTGGTCAGATTAGACCACACTGCATGGAAGATTCTTATGAATTCATGGCAATAAAAGTGATCTTTTTGCCAGATAGGATCATTGAGAATCATGAACAGATATAGTTTAATTAAAGGCCTCAGAAGCAGAATATTGTAACCCAGGCAAACAGGCTGTTCCTCGGATCACAGGGCTCTTGCTCACATATTGTAAGATGATCTGGCCAAAGGCAATGAGCACTACTCAATGACGATTCAAGGATCTCTCAACCTGATGTTCATGAGCAATGATCCCACCAGCATTCCCTCAAAGCAATCTGAAGATCCTATGGAGGTAAAGACACTCCCTGCCTGCTAGTTAAGGTTATAATCTGTAATAATCATTACCTTCCTGTGATTATTTTGTTAAACTTTATAGGCAGAATCTTCAGGTCGGCAAGCGGGGCTGGGCCCCACTCACTGAAGCATAAAATGACATGCGGTGTCATTGGGCCTGCGTCCCAATGTCACCTCACGTCATTCAGATCATCAGTTCAGCGGTTGCGCACCAGAGTCGGCTGCGCGCCCGCCGAACTGTCAAAGGCCTAGTAAGGCCATTTAAATATCAATCAAAATACTTAATTGAGCTGCACGTACAACCTTAAGGTTGGTGGGCAGGCGAAGAGCCCAGACGGCCTTCACATTTATCATGAAACCTCATCCACAGGCAGGATGAGGTTTCATGAAGTTTTTAAAGTTTAATAAATGTTTTAAATAAAATTCATTGACATGTCCCAGCTCATGTGAAACTATCACATGATGGGACATGGCTTAAATTTTTTTTTTGTCTTTATTAAAAATTTTTTAAAATCAAACTAATTTCCCTGAGGCAGCTCTTTGCCCCAGGGAGATTTCAGCGCTCTTTCGCGCACATGCACATCACGCTGGGCAGACCTTAATTGGCCCACCCACATAAAATGGCGGTGCTCAGCCAATCACAGGCTGATTTTTTGGGGGTGCCTTTAAAGGGTGCTGGCTGGGTCCCATCAAAAGCCCACATCTGGCTCTCTCAACCTGGCTGTAGAGATAGGCATGTCCTACTCCTTCGCAATTTCCATGGAGTTGGGTCAGGTTTTTGAAGAGCCATTGTTCACAGCCCTTCAGAGGAGTCCTGAACTCTAGTCTGCATGAGGGAACCTTTTAAAAGGTAAATTCAAAAGGTGCTCCTCAGCTCCCTCCACCAAACCACCCCCTAGAACCATAGAACCATAGAATACTACAGCACAGAAAACAGGCCATTCGGCCCTTCTAGTCTGTGCCAAAATATTATTCCGCTAGTCCCATTGACCTGCACCTAGTTCATAACCCTCCAGACCTCTCCCATCCATGTATCTAATTTATTCTTAAAACTTAAGAGTGAGACCGCATTTACCACGTCAAATGGTAGCTCATTCCACACTCTCACCACTCTCTGAGTAAAGAAGTTCCCCCTAATGTTCCCCCTAAACCTTTCCCCTTTCACCCTAAAGCCATGTCCTCTTGTGTTTATTTCTCCTAATCTAAGTGGAAAGAGCCTACTCACATTTATTCTGTCTATACCCCTCATAATTTTGTAAACTTCTATCATATCTCCCCTTATTCTTCTATGCTCTAAGGAATAAAGTCCTAACCTGTTTAATCTTTCCCTGTAATTCAACTCCTTAAGACCTGGCAACATCCAAGTAAATCTTCTCTGCATTCTCTCAATCTTACTGATATCCTTCCTGTTGTTAGGCGACCAGAACTGCACACAATACTCCAAAGTAGGCCTCACCAATGTTTTATACAACCTCACCATAACATCCCAACTCCTATACTCAATATTTTGATTTATGAAGGCCAGTATGCCAAAAGCTTTCTTTACAACCTTGTCTACCTGTGACGCCACTTTCAAGGAATTATGTATCTGAACTCCCAGATCCCTTTGTTCCTCTGCTCTCCTCAGTGCCTACCATTTACTATGTATGTCCTACCTTGGTTTGACCTTCCAAACTGTAACACCTCACACTTTTCCGCATTAAATTCCATCTGCCATTTTCTGGCCCATTTTTCCAGTTGGTCCAGATCTCTCTGCAAGCTTTGAAAGCCTTCCTCGCTTTCCACAATGCCTCCAATCTTAGTGTCATCTACAAACTTGCTGATCCAATTCACCACATTATCATCCAAATCATTGATATAGACAACAAACAATAATGGTCCCAGCACTGATCCCTGAGGCTTACCACTAGTCACAGACCTCCAGTCTGAGAAGCAATCATCCACTATCACCCTCTGTCTTCTCCCACACAGCCAATTTCAAATCCAGTTTACAACCTCTCTATGGATACCAAGTGTCTGAACCTTCTGAACTAACCTCCTATATGGGACCTTGTCAAAGGCCTTACTAAAGTTCATGTGGACAACATCCACAGCCTTTCCTTCATCTACTTTCTTGGTAATCTCCTCGAAAAACTCTACAAGGTTCGTTAAACACGACCTACAATGCACAAGTCCATGTTGACTATCCTTAATCAGCCCTTAGCTGTCCAAATAATTATATATCTGATCTCTCAGAACACCTTCCAATAATTTACCTACTACTGACATCAGGCTCATTGGCCTGTAATTACCTGGTTTACTTTTGGAGCCTTTTTTAAACAACGGAACAACATGAGCTACCCTCCAATCCTCCGGCACCTCACCCGTGGCTAAGGACATTTTAAATATTTCTGCCAGGGGCCCCTGCAATTTCTACACTTGTCTCCCTCAAGGTCCAAGGGAATATCATGTCAGGCCCGGGGGATTTATCTACCTTTATTCGCTGTAAGGCAGCAAGCACCTCCTCCTCTTTAATCTCTATATGTCCCATGAAACTACTGCTTGTTTCCCTTCCTCCCTTATACACTATGCCAGTTTCCTGAGTAAATACTGATGCAAAAAAACTGTTTAAGAACTCCCCCATCTCTTGAGGCTCCACCCATAGACGACCATTCTGATCTTCAAGGGGACCAATTGTGTCCCTTACTATCCTTTTACTCTTAATATACTTGTAAAACCCTTCGGGTTTACCTTCACATTATCTGCCAAAGCAACCTCATGATTTGCCTTCCTGATTTCCTTCTTTAGTATTTTCTTACATTTTCTATACTCTACAAGTACCTCATTTGCTTCTTGTTGCCTATACCTGCTATACATCTCTCTCTTCTTCTTAACCAGATCGCCAATATCCCTTGAAAACCAAGTTTCCCTATGCCTGTTAACTTTGCCTTTAATCCTGACAGGAACCTGCACTCTCAAAATTTCGCCTTTGAATGCGTTCCACTTACTGAACACATCCTTGCCAGAAAACAACTTGTGCCAATCCACTTTTCCTAGATCCTTTCTCATTTCCACAAAATTGGCCTTTCTCCAATTTAGAATCTCAGCTCGAGGACCAGACCTATCCTTATCCATAATTAGCTTAAAACTAATGACATTGTGGTCACTGGACCCAAAATGTTCGCCTACACATACTTCTGTCACCTGACCTGCCTGGTTCCCTAATAGGAGATCAAGTATTGCATTTCTCTCATTGGTACCTCTATATATTGATTTAGAAAACTTTCCTGAACACATTTGACAAACTCTAAGCCATCCAGCCCTTTTACAGTATGGGAATCCCAGTCAATATGTGGGAAATTAAAATCTCCTACTATCACAACTTTCTGTTTCTTACATCGGTCTGCTATCTCTCTACAGATTTGCTCCTCCAATTCTCTTTGACTATTGGGAGATCTATAATACACCCTATTAGTGTGGTCACACCTTTCCCATTCCTCAGCTCCACCCATATGGCCTCTGTAGATGAGCCCTCCGGGCTGTCCTGCTTATGCACAGCTGTGATATTTTCCCTGACTAGTAATGCCACTCCTCCCCCTTTCATCCCTCCCCCTCTATCAAGTCTGAAACAACGGAACCCCGGAACATTGAGCTGCCGGTCCTGCCCCACCTGCAACCAAATCTCACTAATAGCAATAATGTCGTAATCCCACATGCCAATCCATGCCCTAAACTCATCTGCCTTTCCGACAATACTCCTTGCATTGAAATAGATGCACCTGAGAACATTTCTTCACATATGAACCCTTGATCTCTGTCTATACATGCATTCCTCGCTTGATCTTTATCCTCCTCCACCTCACTATCTGCTCTAACACTCTGGTTCCCCACCCCCTGCAAATCTAGTTTAAACACCCCAGAGCAGCACTAGCAAACCTACCCGCAAGGATGTTAGTCCCCCTCCAGTTCAAGTGCAAACCGTCCCGTCAGAACAGGTCCCACCTTCCCTGGAACAGAGCCCAATTGTCAAGAAACATGAATCCCTCCCTCCTGCACCATCTCCTTAGCCACGTATTTAGCTGCATTATCCTCCTATTTCTAGCCTCACTAGCATGTGGCATGGGTAGTACTCCTGAGATCGTAACCTATGGCTCTTTCATATTCCCTATGCCAACCTCTGTCCTTCCACCCTCTCCCTATGGCCTCTCATGCCCCCTGTGCCAAGGTCTGCCCATCACTCACCCCCCCCATGGCCCCTCATGACTCCTATGCCAAGCTCTGCCCTTCCACCCACCCTCTTTGGCCCCTCATGCTCTCCATGTCAAGCTATGGGACTGACTTCTATGGCCATTGACCCACTGTACACTGTCTAGAGCCAATGAACCTTGTAATGATAGCAGGATGTGTATAAAAAACCTTTTAAAAAATAATTAATTCATAACTTTCTCCTATATTGAAAAAAAAGTTATTTCCCTACAAGTGAATAAAAGTGCCAATCTTCTGGACCCTTAAAATTATCGATAACAAAAACCACAAATCCTTGGAACCACTTAACATTATGTAAACAAACATTATGAAATTGACAGCATAGATCAGAGAGCCTGAGCTGTCAAATGAATAATGTTTTTTTTCTGGAGGCACAGCTGTTTCAACAAGCTTAATGAATGCCTGGGCTCTCAGCCAAGCCTCATTATGTATGCTGCTTCTTTCCAGGTCTTCTGGCCCAACTTAAGCCTGCGCCTTGGCAATAAATATCCTGCTTTTGTAGGTATGTTGATTGATTGCCCTCATGGTGGGCGGGCCAAGCTGGAATTTTTCCCAATTCCCGCTACCTGCCTCAAGGATGAAAATCCAGGCCTATTTTCTAGGTAATAATACGGTTTAAGTTCACTCATTTTGTCCTACTCTTAATAACAATTGCTTGCTTTTTTTTTGAATAAGAGGTAATGAGCTTTATCAAACAGGGGACAAAAGTTCTGAATATTCTGCCATGCCAAATGAAATGTTACTTTAATCAAGTTTTTAATATTATTTTATCAACGTTGCAATCAATCAACATGCCGAGGAAAATGAACACTACAGGTTAGGTCATGGGATTCGACACAAAGGGTCTATGAATGCAGAATAAAATAAAAGCAGCTGTTGGAAACCCACCATCACAATATAATAGCTGCTACATAACAAACAACATGAATTGTAGTCTGAATCTGATAAACAATTACCATTAAGGAACAAATGTTGCAGTGGCAGCTATTAATTGTAGTTTGGTGGAAATAAGTAACAGGTGAAGAAATGTCACTATTAAATTACAAAGCCAGAATAGATTTGTCGGTAAAGAATGCACAAAAAAAACCACTGAAGAGGGAAGGTTTAGTCTACAAGCTGAGACATTCAGTATATGTTACTATTGACTATGAAGTGAGATGATTGCATTAAGTGCTTTGTACTTACTCTTGAAATGATTTGACAAAACTATTGAATGATGTTTCTCTTAGAAATATGTAAACCTTAATGTGACTGAATAAGGCATTAGGCCTGAGGTCATTACCAGCTTCATACTTATTTTCATACCATATAATTTTTCACTGGCTTATTTAGGTTTCTTTTTCAATGCAGCCTTTGAATCCATGTAGGTTCAACTTTTTTTAAATTTAAGTCAACTTGAGTAAAGTCACTATCAAGCCTTTGTAATGCCAACCTGGCCTGCAGCAGTTACCACAGTATCACCAATGTACCAACAAGACAGACTATCCAGAAAGTGAAGGTGCGTATATGTAGTTGACCTTGATGGGCTTGCTACGCAGTTGCAGTTAACATGGTCGCAATTTCTTTTTTGATCTTTCGTTTGTGTTTAATCGCAAAAACAAAATTTGCTCTAACTTTGCAACTCAATGATGAAAGAAGCATTATTTAGTTTTTAAAGCAATCAGCAAATATAATATTTAACACTAAGCCTGCCTGCTTTTTATGCTTCCATTTAAAGGCTAATCTTTAGGCAGGCAAAGAGGTTACGAAGTCCTGTGCCATTCATCTGATTTTCTGGCAAGAAATATGTGGCTCACCCCCAAGAAGCATGAAATCTGCATGGTTGTTAATATCCTGCCCATCTTTTGGTTTTACTGAGTCTCACAAATTGTGGTTTTCTTTTTTAAAGAATGGGATGTTACATTCAGAAACTAATTAACACAAAGACAAAATTATTAACGTGTTTTTAAAGGTTTGGTTTTTAATGTATTTAATTTCCCACTCCCCTTTCCCTGGTGGAAGGCTCTGACAGCCTGGAAGACAGGCATATTTTTTGTCATACCACCAACAATGGTGACAGTGCAGAGAAACATCGAGTGCAATTCAAGTAGGATAAACTGGACATTCCCGATATTCGCTTCTCTCAGTCATTAGAAACACCATCTAGCAGCCTTGTTTACATCTGAGGAAGTTCAGGTAATCATTCAAAAGAGAAGCAGAGCTTGGACTTGAACTCCTGACCTTCTGATAAGGAGTCAAGTTCATTCACTCAAGCTACTAGACTGTCATGTCCTTATGTGCTTCTTCATACACAGTTTACTTGTTGCTTATCAATTGTTAATTATGGGCTGCACTTTTGCTAAACATTTTTTCTGTGTGGTCTATATTTTTAAACCTGGCCACACTGTGTCATTACTGGAATAATCCTACGTGGGAAGAAATGAATAGAATGCAAACATAAAAGGATACCCTATCACAATTATCTCCTGAAGTAAACTTGGCTGTTCTTCTAAATTTGCCGAAAACTTGAAGGCACTGTTAAAATAAATATAGCACAGACAATGTTGAACCTAAGAGCCAATACACGACGCAATCCCATAACTTCGTCTCCAGCTTTCATTTCTTTCACATTCAGCCTCCAGCAGGCCAGATGGCACCAAAGCAATTGCCAGAAAGTCAATACATCTGGCCACATTCCTGAAATGACACATCTGATGGATAGCACTGCTATTCCAGCACAAAGCCCCTTTCAAAATTGAACCATTACCAGTCTGCTCAAAGTACTGGCTGATGTGTGAAAACAAAAAAATGAGCACACTAAATCTGAGAAATCTACTGGAGAACCTTAAAATATTGGTGCAATGCTACAGGAATGGTGCACCTACCTTGGTTAAGAAGAGAGGAAAAACATAAAGCATTGAGTTTGAGGACTTCAGCTGGAGTGGTGCCTGAAGTTTTCTGGGATCAGAATTCATTCCAAAAACTTATCATTAGTTAAGAAAAAGCTATTCATTGGACTTTTTCTTATGAATCCACCTTATAACATATATCCAAGAAAGACACACAGTTACATGAAAAAGAGTTGACTCTATTGAAAGCTAAAATAATCCTTTCAGCGCTGTGTTTATTCAGTTAGCATGGGTCAAAAAACAGTCAGATAAAGGTTTCTTTACAGTATAAATATTTATTTAGGCTTAAATAATACTTTAAAGTGGTTGAAATAATTTAGTGTATAGTGTAGAGCTCACAACGTAATTAAACAATATGAGGCCACGTTTGTAGCTTTAAAATCTCTCTTCTACCAATTCCATTCCCCTTGGCTGCCCCAATAAAGTTTAGAAAGTTTTGAGGATTTATGCTTATAGTTTTCTGACTTCTCAGACTTAAAGTGTAAAACTTCCTGGCTGATTTGTTTTACATTATATTATTTAATATAACAATAAACTGTAAATCATGCAGGATAAAGCCAGATTTTGTTAGTTTAGCATGTATCATAATGAACGCTGCATATGACAAAGTTGCCTTTATTTTAAACAAGAGTGCATCTCTGTCAAGCAAATATGAAGTCCTCTCTTTGAAACGTAGACTTCTTGAAAGTTATATTAAGTAGAAATAACTTGGAAATGTTGGTAAAATGATAAATGCTTTCCTATTCTAACACTGAGGGTGAAATCAATTTGCCTTAAGTTTGGTAGCGGGCAAGAAAAAGAATATTTTACCCGTTGGCCACAAGAGCGGCTTCTCATGCCATATTGCCCCAATCCCACCACATTAATTATGCATTCCTGGGAAACACCATTTCCATGGCGTGGTGGGCTGTCATTCGCCCACCGCATCATCACCTCGCTGCTTCATCACACTGGGTGCCATATTTAAAGTGCAGCTACATGCACACCTCTCAGTACTCCAGCCCAGGACTGCTGCAAAGAAGACATGGTCCCAAAATGCAAGAAGACTGCAGCTCCTAGGTTTAATGACGTGTTCCTCAAACGGCTTTTGGATGCCATGGAGGCTCGCCGTGATATCCTCTACCCCCTCTCTGGCCACAGGAAGCACAGCAACATTACCACTCCAGCTTGGTAGGCTTTGGAAGTGGTGATCAGTGTCAAAGCTGCTCAGAAGAGGTTGGCTATCCAATGTAGAAAGAGGATGAATGATGTTGTCTGTGCCACAAGGGCAAGGCAACAATCTCATTAATCTAAACTCACCCACTCAAGCCCATCACACATTCACCTGCATTTCACTCACTGCCAGCTCAAGCGATATCACCACTCACTCTCTCACACACAGCCTCACATCTCCATCTGGCCTCATCTCTTCTGGAGACTGCCTCCTCAGCCCTCACCATCTTGAGGCCACTTGTACAGATCAAATTGTGCCCTACATACACCCTGGGATACCCCCACCCCCCACCACCCTTCCTAGTACAGCCCTCGCCCTGCAGCCTCTTTCCATGCCTGAGGACACTTCTCCCCCTTCCCCAAGCAGGCACTAGCCTGCAGCCTGGTCTGGTAGGTAGAGCCACCCTAAAAGTGATGTGGTGCTGCCTACGAAGCCTGGCATTGATGACTGCTAGTGCTGCCTGAAGCAGTTGGTAACAATCCTCACCAAACTCCAATTTGCATCATCATTAGAATTGTCAGTTTTCCAATTTCATTGTCACGTCAATCTGCAATTTAAAGTTACTCCTCCTAATTCATAAATAAATTAAGGATTTTGTTACACAGATTTGTTGTCAAGAAAACAGCAATATGTCACTAAATGCACTATTGCTTGCTGCTCCTGGTTCACAAACAATCCGCAGAGAAGTTAGATTTTTAAATTTATCTTGGCCATCACCCCATGATTCCAGCTATTGCTTGTTGGCCTCATGTGGATTGGCCTCATGTGGCCCTTCAAATCTGGAAGCTAAAATGCTGCTGTGGCACTAATTACATCATCAGACCACCAATTTCCAATGTAAAGGAGGCCCCAACATGCTGAACTGTCCTTCTTGTGCCTGTTTGCAAGTAAATTAAGTCAGAGGCAGGACCCCATCAGGATTACTGAACTACTATCCGTAACCTGTATTGTTCCCGCTGGACTTCCTCTCTCTCTCTTCAGGCATATGTCCTAATAGGGCATTGGTGACCATGGACTTCCATGTGTTGGTCAATGCATGGCTATGCTTGGCAAGGTACTGCAGTGGTTTGCCATTGCCTTCTACAGGTTCTGGCTGACCAGGAGAATCTCCTGCTCTTACTGCCCACCATAGGCATATTGGAAGGATTTACAGTTGACATGAGGGGACATAAGTTCAAGGTGAGGGGCAGGAGGTTTAGGGGGGATGTGAGGAAAAACTTTTTTATCCAGAGGGTGATGACAGTCTGGAATGCACAGGCTGGGGGGATGGTGGAGGCGGGTTACCTCACATCCTTTAGAAAGTACCTGGAAGAGCACTTGGCACGTCATAAAATTCAAGGCTATGGGCTGGTAAATGGGATTAGGTAGGTAAATCAGTGTTTCTCACATATCATTGCAGACTCGATGGGCCGAAAGGCCTCTTCTGCACTGTGTGATTCTGTGATAATCAACCTGTTTGGACACGTTATGAATACACCTTCCATGGCCACCAAGTTCCAGAATGGGACTTGAACCCAGAACATCTGGCTCAAAGGTAGAGACACTGCCACTGAGACACAAGACCCCTCTGGGCCATAATAGAAGGGGGAAAATCTTCCCAATTATTCATAACACCAAGTGCATACTCAGATGGGTTCAGGGATGATAGAGTGCTGAGAGAGGAAAATTGCAGTTTAGAATTCAGAAAAGGAGGACCAAGGAATTGATTAAGAGGGGGAAAATAGATTATGAGAGTAAACTTGCAAGGATCATAAAAGCAGACTGCAAAAAAGAAAAAGATTAGTGAAGACAAATATAGGCCTCTTACAGTCCGAAATGGGAGAATTTATAATAGAGAACAAGGAAATGGCAGAGCAATTAAACAACTGCTTTTGTTCTGTCTTCACAGAGGAAGACACAAATAACTTCCCGTAAATGCTAGGGAACCAAGGGTCTAGTGAACAGGAGGATTTGAAAGGAATTAGTATTAGTAACAAAATAGTGCCGGAGAAAATAATGGGACTGAAAGCCAATAAATCCCCAGGGCCTGATAATCTACATCCCATGGTACTGAAGGAGGAGGCCATGAAAATAATGGATGCACTGGTTGTTCTCTTCCAAAATTCTGTAGATTCCGGAATAGTGACAGCAGATTGGAGGGTGGAAAATGTAACCAACTATTTAAAAAAGGATGAAGGGAGAAAGCAGGGAATTACAGACCGGTTAGCCTAGCAACAGTAGTAGGGAAATGCTAGAGTCTGTAAAGGATGTGATAACAGGACACTTAGAAAATATCAATGGGATTAGACAAAGTCAACATGGATTTGTTAAAGGGAAATCATATTTGACAAACCTACTGGAGTTTTTTGAGGACATAATTAGAATAGATAAGGGAGAACCAGTGGATGTGGTGTATTTGGATTTTCAGAGAGCTTCAGATAGAGTCCCACATAAGAGGTTCATGTGTAAAATTAAAGCACATAGGATTGGTAGTAATATAAATATATTGACATGGACTGAGAATTGCTTAACCAACAGGAAGCAGGGAGTAGGAACAAATGGGTCTTTTTTGGAGTGGCAGGCAGTGACTAGTAGGGTACTCAGGCATCAGTGCTTGGGCCCCAGCTATTCACAATATATATCAATGATTTGGATGAGGGAATACTTCCATGTTTCCTGATGACATAAAGCTAGGTGGCAATGTGAGTGGTGAGGAGAATGTAAAGAGGCTTCAAGGCAATGGAGACAAGTTGAATGAGTGGGCAAATACATGGCAGGTGCAGTATAACATGGATAAGTGTGAGGTTATCCAATTCGGCAGGAAAAACAGAATGATAGAGTATTGCTTAAATGGTGATAGATTGGGAAATGTTGATGTACAAAGGGATCTGGGTGTTCTGGTACACCAATCACTGAAAGCAAGCATGCAGGAGCAGCAAGCAGTTAAAAAGGCAAATGGTATGTTGGCCTTCATTGTAAGAGGATTTGAGTACAGAAGCAAGGATGTCTGTCTTACTGCAGCTGTACAGAGCCTTAGTGAGACCACAGCTGGAGTATTGTGTGCATACTGGCTTCCTTACCTAAGAAAGGATATACTTGCCATCGAGACAGTGCAATGAAGGTTCACCAGATTGATTCCTGGGATAGTAGGATTGTCACATGAAGAGAGATTGGGTCGACAAGGCCTGTAGTTTAGAAGAATGAGAGGGTATCTCATTGAAACGAATAAAATTCTAGACAGACTAGATGCAGGGGTGATATTACCTCTGGCTGGGGGCTCTAGAACAAGGAGTCACAGTCTCAGGATACAGATTAGGCCATTTTGGACTAAGATGAGGAGAAATTTCTTCACTCAGAGGGTAGTGAATCTAAGGAACTCCCTACCACAGAAGGCTGTGGAAGTAAAGTCACTGAATACATTAAAGAAGGAAATAGATTTCTAGACTCTAAAGGCATAAAGGGGTGTGAGGAAAGCGGGAGTCTGGTGTGAGATAGACCATAGGGTGATGGTCAATGGATGTTTATGCGAATGTAAAACGGTTTCCAGTGGTATTCTACAGGGCTCAGTGTTGGGGCCCTTGCTGTTTGTCATATATATTCATGATTTAGACTTAAATGTGGCAGGTATGATTGAGAAATTTGCAGATGACACAAAAATTGTCCATGTAGCTGACAGTGAAGAGGATAGCTGTCGACTCCAGAATGATATCAATAGTTTGGTTGAGTGGGCGGGGAAGTAGCAAATGGAATTCAATCCAGAAAAGTGTGAAGTAATGCATTTGGGGAGGGCAAACAAAATGAGGGGAAACTCAATAAATGGGAAATTATTGAGAGGGATTGAGGAAGTGAGAGGCATGTCCGCAGGTCCTTGAAGGTGGCAGGTGGACAAGGTGGTCAAGAAAGCAGATAGAATGCTTTCCTTTATTGGGTGAGTATTAAATACAAAAGCAGGGATGTAATGATGGAACTATATAAAACGCTGGTTAGGACACAGCTGGAATTTTGTGTACAGTTCTGGTCACCACATTACAGGAAGGACATCATTGCTCCGGAGAGAGTACAGAGAAGATTTATAAGAAGGTTGCCGCTGCTTGAAAATTGCAGCATGAGGAGAGATTGGGTAGGCTATGGTTGTTTTCCTTAGAACAGAGGAGGCTAAGGGGTGACCTAATTGAGGTATACAAAATTATGTGGGGCCCAGATAGGGTAGACAGGAAAGACTTGTTTTCCTTAGCTGAGGGGTCAATTACCAGGTGGCATAGATTTAAGGTGATTGGTAGAAGGATTAGAGGGGGCATGAGGAAAAACTTTTTCACCTAAAGGGTGGTGGGCATTTGGAATTCACTGCCTACTTTGGCAGTTGAGGCTGAAATGCTCAACTCATTTAAATGGTACCTGGGTCTGCATCTGAAGTGCTGTAACCTGCAAGGCTATAGACCAGGTGCTGGAAAGTGGGATTAAAAATGAGTGACTAGTGTGTGGGTGTTGAACAAATGAATAATAACTATATAGAATGACACAGAAATTGTAATATAAAAACAGGCCAGTCAACCCAACCAACCCAAGTTGGTGCTTATCCTCAACATGAAGTAGTCCTAATCCCTTGTGTCCTCTTGGTTCACACATGCTATGTTCCTCTTTCCTTTAACCACCTATCAAACCTGACCTTAAGTATTAACATGGGGCAGAAGTTTTGGTCTGGGCCTAGGACCGCAATGTTAGGTGCATTCCTGGGTCCCAACAGCTAAACAAAGATACTGGCCCAAGTGAACTCCAATTAAGGATAGTGGGCAGGTTTTTAAGGCTGGAGGGACAATAGAAGGACCTCCAACACTGAAAAAGTGGCAGCACAACAGTCAGAGGTAGGTGCTGACGATGCAGATAAGAGAGATATAGAGAGTGCCTCAAGATGGAGAGCCCCTCTCAAAACCTATATTTCTTTAATACATGCTTCAACATAAAGATTCCTTCAATACAAACTGGCCACAGTTGTCAGAGCATCATCATAGTTGGCCCTTGGCTGCAGCTGTCGCCATTTAATGGTTGAGGCTGTTGGTTGTGGTTTGGGTCTTAAAAAGCCAACTGGGGCCCTGAGTGCTGATTAGAAAATTCCAGTTGCCCATGGGAGAGTGTAGGGGTTCGTGGTGTGTGTGTCAGCTTCACCTCTGACTCCTGAGTGGTTCGAATCGTTCCCACTCCCTGGGTTCCAGACCTTGGACTTATTTAGGGGTTGTGACAAAGTGCAGCAGACAACTGGTTTTGGTGCAAGCAAAAAACCAAGTTTATTGAAGTCACAGATGAATTTATAACATTAGGATTACACTGAGATTATACAGATTTACAAAGTAGAATTAGTTAAGAATGGAGAACACATGGTATAATGAGGGAAAATTACACTACTAAACCCCTTACCCTTGTCCCACCCCCAAAATCTAACTCAATTGAACCAGGAGAGGTCAGGGATCATGCTCACCAACCAGGGTTCCTTGACAGTTTGAAATCCAGCCAGGTAAGCCGGTTGTAGTTTGGGGGTACGCTCTTTGTGTCCTCTGGGGCCTGCCGTCCCCATGTGGTCCTGGTCTGTGGAATCTGCGAAGGTTCTTCAGTTGGGTGGAGGGCGCGGTTGTAGGTGGTTGATATTTGTGGAGGGCTGCAGTTGTGGCCTTGTTGTCTTCGGTTGAGCCTGCCATCCTGTGCCCCTCGCCATGATGTTGCCTGCGGGCCTGCAAACTTCCAGATCGCCTTCTTCCACTTGGCTCAGCTCCCTGCTTAAACTCCTCACTGCCCAAAAACAAAATTGCTCACCCCAGATCTGCTGGCCCAGTTATACTGTTTTTTTTTAATTTCTTATCTCAATCCAATCAAGGTTAGTTCTTTGTTTGATTTTGGTGGGCTTCCTCAGGTGATTGATGTCTCATTTTTAATGGGCTCGCATGATTTTTATCACTGTCTTCCTGCCCCCGTAACCAGTCTTGAACTGAAAGCCATTGTATGTGTGGAGTATTGATGGGTTCGCATAATTGCATTGATTGTGGTCTTCCTGCCTTAGTAATTAGTAGCGATTATTTATGCAAGATTTTGACGGCCTTTAGTTTAAGTCTTTATTGTTTTAAAGGGAAGAATGCGTATTCTGTCTCCTCTCATTCTCTGGTTTCAGTTAAAAGTCCAAAACTCATGTCCTTGTTGATGATATGAAAAATGTGGGAACTTTGAGAACACTTCACGAGGGGCCTTAATAGGCCCTTTAGTAGACCTAACTGGCTACTTATCGCTTACAGGCAAGGTAGCCATTTCCCAGCCATATCCCATCTGAACCAGCGTACTCCAAAATGGCCCGGAGATATGAACCTGCCAGAAAACCAACCCAGAAAACCAACACATCGACTGGTGTCAGAAATGGCAGGCACGTCTGGCTCTTGTCCCACCTCCTCTGGGGATCAAAATTATGTCTATTGTCTTTGCTAAAGTAACAAACTCTGGTACTGCATTCAACAGCCTCAAAAGTCTGTGTAAAAAAAAATTCCTCCTGCTCTGTCCTGAATCTTTTATATTTAATCTGAGATCTATGCTCTTTTGTACCAGACCCATTAATCACTGCTAACAACACTTCTATCTACTCCATCCCTTCCATTCATAATTCTAAACACTTCCAGCAAATTGTCTTTTAATCTCTTCTTTGCTAACAGAAACAACCCCACTTTTTAAAATCTTAATAATGGCAACTGGCACAAAGGTTCATGAAAGCCTAAGTGTCAACAGGAAAGAAAGAAAAAGAAAACCAAAGAGGGCCTAAAATAAACCCCCAAAACACACACACGGCTCCATCATCTTGTCCTTTAGAAAGGCTGCTGCCCTGAGAAGCTCACCCCAAGAAAGCCTGGACACCAGCATCTTTCCTGGGCATGCAATGGACTGGTATCCAATGTACCTGTTGACTGCTGGTATGCACTAGGGGGAGGACAGGCTTCAATGCCCTGTTGTAACGTGAATGCAGTTCCCACCTGCTGCATCCCTCCCCAAGGCTATTGGAAAAATAGACAAGGAACAAGCTGAATAGAAATCAGCTTGAAGTCATTTCTGCCCTATTTTACAGTTCATTGCACCCACCTGTGCCAAAGGTTTTTTCATAATGACAAGAAAATTGTCTCCATTAGGTCTTAAACTTGGTAGTTTAACAAGTCCCAGAGATCAGAAGGTTGCAGGTTTGATCCCTGCTCTATATTGAGTTAGCTGATCTCAACCAGGAAAACAATTAGGCTCTAACTATCAGTGTCAACACCCCTGGGCTAAAGAAGGAAGAATTCAGCCAAGATTCCTGCTTTTGGTTGCTGCTCTGGGGCTGCTGTTGTGAAGTTTAGATATATAGATGTCTCTTGAGTGCTGGACCGGCTCAACCAGGATGTCCTTATGATTGAATGACTTCATTCACTGTCTACATTCACTCCCAATGCATGAATACTTGGATGGGGTACCAGACGATAGTTGTGTTCATTGTACTCCAGTCAGAGCCCTTTCATTTATCTGTGATAGACACATGGTCACATAAACAGGATGTTCCTTCTTTACCTGCTTATTGGCTTCCCCCCCTTGCAATCATCCTATTATTGTTTTTTGATTGGGTCACCCTGGAACAACATGGTATACTGAAAGCTTGGGCCCACAATTGAGTAAAATAGGAATTGCAATCGAAGCTAGTGTAAAACACAACTATATGGAAGGTCTCACTCATTTGACTGAAGTGCAAAGCTGACAAAAATAGACTAAAAGACAATTATTTTCTAATTGAGCAAGTGGTAACTATTTTATTTGTCTCCTACTCAATTAGTAAACCAGGCTGTTACATATTGAAATCAGATATGATCCCTCAAAGAGATTGCTTTCCGCTGGTAAACTGAACAAAGTGTATCTCAATGAGATTAAAACAGGCAGGAGAATAATACAGAGGGCAACATTCGTCACTACTAATCTTAGGAGTAAAAAATGCTGACATATAGCTAGAAAGTGCTAACAACATTCCCCCATAATTAGTGTGTTTAAGAAATCCCTTCAAAAATGGATTAATGAATATTAGTAAAAAGTGGAGTTTGATTTGGTCAGCTAGGTGATTAGCGTGAGGATGTCCAGCAAATGTGTTTCCACACTATTGAAAATCAATACCTATAAAATTTCTGTTTCGCAGTTACTTGCTCCCATTGGGAAACACTACACTTAACTGAAGCCAAAGATCATAGGCACAGATTGGGACAGCCAAAGTTCAGGAATCCCGAGAGTGTGTACAGGAGTATGCCTGGAGTTTAACCAGTCAAAACCATGCAGTTTCCTAGTACAGAACATTGGTGAGCATCTCGTTGCTTGTCCAGCTGAGACCAACCAATCCATATGTTTGGATTGCAGGGTTATCTGGAGCTGAACAGAAATAAATGTATTAATGGGGCTAACCCTCCAGGAGCTATTACTGGTCCAGGCTAGTAAATCATCAGCAGTGCCCTGGACTCACATGGACTGATTCACATTTCAGATTACTGGATCTTTCACAGAGAACTGACATTTCTGAAATTCCATTATCAGTGTGTCATGATTCACTGATAACACTGTCAATATTTACACTTTTCATGTCAACTTTCTACCCTTGCCTCCTCCCCTCCAGGAGAGATCAATTTCTTACTGGAGCATTCCTCTGAGATCCCTTTTACCCTACAGTATGTTGGCCATTCTTCATGTATAAGCCCAGGCATTCAACGTTTCAGTGATGACCATGTGGATATCACAAGCAATCCTAATACTATCCTCATCTGTTTTATGTACAAACACTTCCAGAAGGGTTGCTGGAACAGCAGCAACCCTAGCAGATATTTCTCTTCTCCATCCAAAGTGTTGATGCCAGCTGTAGCATTCTTAATGTCATCTAGCAGAGATCAACTAACTCAACATATAACCAGCCATCCAACCAAAGACCTTACTGTTTTGTTTGATTGAACCATCAGAGCCTTCTCAAATCACCATCTTTCATCAATACAACAAAGGCAGCCATTTTAGCCCAGTCCAGTCAGCAGGAAAAGAGATCAGATGCCAATTTTGCACCTCATCAGGTCTTAATTTCCATTTATTGACTCAATTTAAAATGATGCTCTATCTGACTTCTAAAATATTGTACATTTCCTTCTATAGTCCTGGTGTGATTACTGGCGAGCAAGACATTGTTCTGCGCCAAAAAAGTAGCAGATATTTCATAGTAAAATGTTAGAAACGCTCAGCCACTTCGATTTTGTCCAGTTGACTTTCAGCCTAAACAAATTACTATGGCTCAGTTGGTTTACCCAATGTGTAGCTGAATCACTCTGACCAGGAAAGTCCTAGAATTGATTCCAAGGGACTGCCTCTAACCTACCAGCCCAGCAGAAACTAAGTGAGCTAGCAATTAAAATTGCCAGTTACTTGCACAATTGGAGCTTGACCCTTTTCCAATTTAACCTAGCCGGATTGCACAGGCAGACTGCCTAAAATAGGCAGGAGACTTATGCAATTTTGATCCTATTACAGTACAGCAAGACCTCAACGGCATTTTAACTGGGTCCTGGACAACATAGCCTCTAATCCTGTTTTGTTGCACATGGCCAATCTGCTTAAGTGTACGGACCCTTCAAATTATTTTGTGTTGTTCGGCACGCACAGTAACTTAAAGGGGTTGAATTGTCCATGGTCTGCGCGGGAAGATTTGGGTTGCTGCATTACCACGTAGCTTAAAGGAAATATTGGTCCCAAGCAGGGAGTCTGCTGTGACTCTCCCACAGCTGACTAAGGTCATGTTACTACAGGGATTGGAGGAGTGCACAATTTCTCTAGCCCCACTACTCCACAGGTCACACCATAAGTGTAAATGTTTAATACACTCACCAAAATGGCCAAATGTTTACTTTCACTATTGTTAGGCTCAGAATAAAAGAGACTTTAACCAGGCTTCTTTCAATAAACTCAGAATGATTGATTTATTATGTAGTGTAACTTCTTTTTAAAAACAAGATGCGAAAACTGGTATGCATGCTATTTGTAACCTGGAAGTGTAACTATCTACCCCTTTTAGATCCTAACATACAAACAAAGGACAAAACAAATAGGGTCCCAGCAGAGTTTGGCATAAGGAAAAAAAAACATCTTTTCCCAGTGGATATACTTTATGAAAAGGATTAAGTTCAAAGGGTTTTGATGCTGTTGATCTGGTGATCCTACATACAAAGATTGTTCATTGGTCAAAATAGGTGTCTGGAAGTTTCTTCTAGAGGAGCTTCAGTGAACCACTGACCTTGAGATCTCCCTCTCTCATTGCAGCTTCTCTAGCTTCTACATACAGACAAGTGATATTGCAATGAGGGTTTTCTGCCTGAAGGTGGATAATCACACTGGACTCCAGGCCAGGCAGGGAGAGAGAGTTGAGCAACCCTCCCTTTTGGTTTCCTCTCAAAACACACTAAGTTCAAAAAGACTTGTTCAAACAGAACTCATCTCAGGTCAGGTTTTTTCCAGTCAGCAGGGGCCCACAGCCTGGAAACAGCAGCTTTTTTTTACACCAGCAATTAACTCAAGTAAACAATTAGTTTTTATCTGCCCAAGCTTTGCTGGTCATTTATTACATTACATGAAGTCATATGAGTTCTTGGAAGAAAGCAGCCTGCTCACAGTCCACAGTGACTTTATAAACTACTTGTAAAAAAAATCCAGGCCAATTCCCAAGGAAGTCCAATTAATTCAACTTGCTTCCATTTTTTAAAAGAACACATGGTTCATGGAGATATGTATTGCTAACAGTCAGTTGCTGAGGCCCTCCAAGTAATTTAAATCATCCCACTGTAGGGACACAACATGAAGTGGCCCTGTGTAGGACTGCTCCTGGTCAGGATGTCACCACTTTACCTCTAGGCAGGACTGAGCTAAAAAAACTTATCTCCTAGCTTGCAGGTGGCCAAGGTCTGTCCAATCTTCACCTTCCAGCAGTTGCTTTATATTGTATTCATGCCCGTTTCGGACAAGGAGTGATCAAATTCCAATAAATCATTTAAATGCTACAAGTATACTTTTCAAATGAGTGGGAAATATTCCAGCCCTGAAACTTAAGCCAATGACTGTGTTTCATGCTTACCTCACCCCTGCCCACCCAATACCCACTAAGGGTTAAAATTGATTTCCAAGTCCATGCTAAATTTCTTGATCTCAGTCAGGACAGTTGTAAGAGGGTCAAAAATTGTCTTCGTGACCCCTGGGGGCGAATCTTCTCCCCGTCGGGCAGGCTGGGCCTGGGCAGGTGCACAGCTGATCGCCACCTGTGATCGGCTGTGCGCTGCCATTTTACGTGGGCGGGCCAGTTAAGGCCTGCCCAGCATGACGCACACCCGGAAGCGCTCAGCACTCCCTGTGTGGGCAGGGAAAGGAGGGAGAGTCGGGGCCTGCACTCTTTCGCGCATGCATGCAAAAGAGCGCAGGAATTTCCCTGAGGCACGGAGCTGCTTCAGGAAGATTACTTTGATTATGAAAAGTTGAAAAAAAAGAATTTTTTAAAATATTCAGACATATCCCCGGGACATGCCAATGAATTTTAAAAAAAATTTTTTATTAAACTTATAAACCCTTCATGAAACCTCATCCCACCCATGGATGAGGTTCCATGAAAAATGCAAAGGCCGCCTGGGCTCTTTGCCTGCCCGCCAGCCTTAAGGTTGGATGGGCAGCCCAGACAAACACTTCAATTAGTTTATTAATGGCCTTAATAGGCCTTTGACAGTTCGGCCGGCATGCAGCCCACTCTGGTGCGCACTCGCCAAACTGAAGATCGAAAAGACACGTGATGATGTCGGGACGCACGCCCAACATCACCGTGCGCCATTTTACGCATCGGCATGCAGGGCCTGCCCCCAGCTGCCGAATGGAAGATTCAGGCCCTTTCAGCCAGGAAAATTGGCCAGTTCCTGATTATTTTCCATCAACCCTAGCAGTTCAGTGAGCCTGGGTGTTGGAGAAGAGCAAGATCAGGCTTAGCTCTGATGCTCTCCAGCACACTAAGATTCATTGTTACAGCTCACACACAAATAATGGATGACTGATTGAAGGCTCCCATACTCTGTATGGAACTGCAGTTCAGGCAGGCATTAATGCCTTCAGGATGCGGAGACAAGAGGAGAAAATTGATACAGTAAAGAGGAGTTACAACAATTATAAACTATATCAATTAGTAATGGTTTGTATGCAATTAGAGAAAATAATGAAAATAAAATAACTCCATGAGATAATATGGGTCCTATTGCCTTTATATCTTTATATATTATTGGAGTCAGCATGAATGCTGATTGCAGATATTTCCAAGGCAACAATAAATAACAAGATTGCTGGTAATAGCAACTCATCTAGGCTCTTCATTGAGCATTTTAAAGGAAAAATATTTATAGGAATGTTTTCATTATATCCCCAAACTTAATAAAAAGCAATGCTTTTTCATTGTCTTCCCACAATGGTTAAAATATTAATTTACTATCCCTTTAAATTAAAATCCTTGTACTCGTCTTCATATTCTTACATGTCCTTGCATCTCCCTATCTTACACCTTACTTCAGCCATATATTTCTACCTGAATCCTTCACCCCTCTGATTCTGGTTTTCACTGATAACTTGGGTGGGGGCGTGGAAAGTGGTTCTTCTACTGAGCGGAGTATAGGGGCCATAATGACCAATGTACCAAAGACAGCTGAAGATCTTCTAATACCATATTGGCCTTCAATGACATTTAGCTATCTTGGGCAGCTGCCTTGAACAGTCATGAGGACCCTTGCGTATGTCAATGAGGGGTCTAAAGCTTCAGTCTCCCAGACTAATTGACCAGTTTGTTTTTTTATTGACACTCTTCCTAACATAACAGATTTGGGTGGACATCCTCCTAGCCCACTGTTAAACTGATGTATTTCGTTGATAACTGATGATCTTCAATCTTAATGAAAAAGCTACATTGTGAGATATTGACAGAAATTATTTACTGTTAAGCTGGCATGAATGAAAATGTCATTTTGCCCATGTAGTTGTTGAAAATTTGGCCTTGTTGTGACCACTGCATGAAACAACTTACTGTGGCTATTCTTTTGTCTGCTACTTCAGTAGAGAACAAAATATTAACAAATTGTTAATTCCGCCATCAGAATAGCAGAGAGAGGAGTTTTATAAGAAGAGGTCAAGCATCTGTGAGTCAGTTGAAGCTCAGTTGATAGCACTCTCGCCTCTGAGTCACAAGATTTCAGGTTCAAGTTCTATTCCAGGGTTTGAACACAAAAATATAGGTTACCACTTCAGTGCAGTACTGAAGGAGTGCTGCAATTTTGGGGCACTGTCCTTTGGATGTGACATTAAACTGAGGCCCATTTGCATGTTTGGGTGGGTGTAAAAAGTCCCATGGTACTAATTCAAAGAAACCCTGGTAAGACCAATTTCAATATCAACATCACTAAAACAGATTATCTGGTCATTATCACATGGTAGAAGTTTGCCATGCATAGATTGGTTGCCATGTTTCCTCTATTACAACAGTGACTGCATTTCAAAAATACTTCAGTGGCTGTAAAGCGCTTTGAGACGTCAGTGATCATGAAAGGCACTATGTAAGTGCAAGACTTTCTTTCTTTGATCTGTACTCTAGTAAATAATGGTACATTTTCAAGTCCAGAAATATTACAAATTAAGGTAAAATAACCAAAGTCCTAGTTAGAAAGATAGGTAGTCGATCATTTATTTCTCAAAAGTACTTTATAATGTTTGCAAAAATCTGAAAAGTGCTTTTGGAGAAATGTGTGGACGTAAGATCTGTAACTTTTCCAAGGGCCTAAAAATCATTTAGACTAATTCCAAACGAAATTGTAGTTCACAATGTTCTTGCTTCAACAAACTTTTCATTGCTTACTCATTCCTATGAGTTTCTTCTTGCATTTGGTTTAGTTATGTGCATTTACTCAACAAAAAAAAAATGTGTATTTTGTGTCAAAGCCTGTCAAGGTGTTTTATGACAAAGAAAACACTAATTTATCTTCTGGTTGCTCAATATGTGTTTGTGTGTCATGTGTTTCTGTGTGTGTTTGGGGAGAAGGGGTATCCCAAGCAACTCAATGAATACGCACACTGTATTTAGAAGACATAAAGCATCAGGAGTCAGTTCTTGGACAAAACCTCTTTTCAGGAGAGAAATTATTTAGCCACCATTTGAGGTTTTGATGGTATGTATCAAAGTCCAAAAGACTTTGGGGATTAAAGTTCCAACATGTTGTAATATACTTTATCAATGTGCAATGTTGAAGTGCAAGGTTTCTGGTTGCCAACAGTTCCAGCATCTTCAGATATTCTCATGCCTGAAAAACACAACTTTAAAGCCCATTTCTGGGTTTGTAAATGGTCTAGTAATTTATTAGAATGAAATACTGTGGGCTCATTCTTTGAAAACGTTACTGATTACCAAATAAAAAGGGGTCTTGAATTATAGAAGTTTACACCCAGAAGTTTAAATACTTCATCCAAATTATTTTGAGTCCTGAGTCTAAAAAGCTGATTCCATGACCTTGAGAAAGTGGCTTTGGGATTGCAATACTTCCACAGTGCTATTGCTGCAAATCAGTCAGGAATAGTGAGTGCCACAGCTCAACAATATTGCTGTTTTTCAAGGCTGCTATTGTCTGCATTTGCAGGTGACTGTTGTGCCTGATTTCTGTGAAGAATATGAAGCATCACCAAGGGTCAAGTGTGAGAACTGTCCCATTTGATGAAAACACTCAAGATACCTTGTTTGAGAGGGTGCAACAGAGAAGGTTTATTGCAGGGAAAAATCTTCTACTTAGCTAATATACATTCTGGTGAAAGGTATCCCATTTGGTCAATTTCTCCCACATCCATAGATCAAGGGAGTAGATCAGGAAAAAGTTCTGTGGGCTGTGGAAGAATGCCAAAGTACTGTTGATAATAATTTGCCAACTCAAATAAGATGAATACCTGTAGTATCTATTCGCCCCTGAGCCAACAACATAGAGCAATGCAACTTGGTAGGCACTGGTACCATTCATTCATCTGTGAAGCAACTTGGTGGCAGCTGATTGAAAACCTTTCATTGACTTACAATTCAGTTATAGGTGGTTCACTTATAGGTGGAGGTGAGATGCAGGCTGCATTGGGTAGGACATCATATTGCATTGAAACACCAAAAGCATTTGTTTGTGAAAATGAAAGCTACCTATGACTATCAAAAGTAGAACCAGCACTGTTGGCAACCCAGCCAGCTTACACTACAGAATCTGTGAAGAAATCTGCCTTACAAATTGTTGGAGTTATTCCCATGCGGTGTGAAAGAAGAAATTGGTAGTTTCGTATTATCCCATCCAAGTGGCTTCTTCAATTTCTTTCAATGCAGTCTTGGTTCTATGATAATACTCTTACCCCTGAGTCCGACGTTGTGGATTCAAGTGCTGATCTAGAGATTTGAATCTTGAGCACATAATCCAGTACTGAAAGAGTGTTGCACTATTGGAGGTACTGTCTCTTGCATGAAACATTAAACTGAAATCTAGTCTGCCCTCTCACGTAGATATGAAATACCCAATGGTATTACTGTTACATGTTTCGAAACCAATTCCATGGGGCAGGATCTTGAGCTCATCGGGCAGGCATGGTGGGCGGGCCCAGGAGCGGCCGGGAAATGGTCCATCACCTGCGATCAGCTCCAGACTGCAATTTCATACTGGCGGACCCATTAAGACCCGACCAGCGTGAAGCACGGCTCCACACTGGCCAGGAAGGAGCGGACAGGGGCTAATGGTGACCCGATAGCCAGTTTAAAAATGGCCCAGGCAGCCCCTGGAAGGCTGCCACGGAAGGACATGTGTTCAGCGTTCCCAAAGGAGTCAAGTGCGGCTGGACCCGGCAGGTATGAGGGCACTTGGCCCTCCGCTTTTCCGACCAGCACCCGCTGAACAGAATATCGCACGAGTGCGCGATGATGTCGGGATGCTTGCCCAACATTCAAAGCGTTGTGCACTACTTTACGCCTGATCGGGTCGGGCGCGTGCCTGGCCATGGGACATAAAATTCTGCCCATAATGTTAGATAAGGAAGGATGGGAGGAGGCTTGAATGGAGCATAAACACCAGCATGGACTGGTTGGGCCAAATGGTCTGTTTCTGTGTTATCAAAGAAGAGCATGAGAAAAGGGGGTTTCTCCTGTGTCCTAGCCAACATTCATACCACAAACAATGACATTAAAACAGCTTTTTAAAAATTCATTCATGGGACGTGGGCATCTCTGGCTAGGCCAGCATTTATTGTCCATTGATGCGTGCACATTGACTACATTACAGCCATGACTACATTTCAAAAAGTACTACAGTGATTTTGATGGGTTTTGATACTGTAAATATTAATTTTTTATTTCTCTTCAAGCTCACTCACTTAGTAACATGTTGCTACACCTACCCAGCAGCAGCATAACACTATGTTATTGCTACAACACATGCACACAGTACCATTTCCTACATATCCCGTGCTAAATAAATGCCTTTTTTTGTGCTGGAAGATGATGCTCCTCCCAGTAGAGATGAGCAGGGAGCTGGAACCTCACACTGTAAGCACCACTTTTGGGAATGGGAAAAAGAATGTCAAGTAGTTTAGTGTTCAGTGTAAGTGAGAAGGAGCAAGGGGAGATGGCAGCAACCTGATGGCATGGAATGGCGCTGTTTCATTTTGTAATGTTTCTGAATATCTAGGACACAGGCTCAGAGTATTACTGTCCATGTCATTTCCTGCAGACAGCCCTCTTTGTACCTTTGATCCAGGTAGGTGCAAAATACCTAGCAAGTTGTTAACACAAGACCAGACATGGCCAACAAGGCATAGACATCTTAGACTTAGATGACTTTACTTCCTGCATCTAGAGATGCAAGAGGCAGACAATGAGCATGCTTATGTCTGTTTTCTGTAGCTTGTAATAGTTGTTGGCGGGCAGGCGAAATGGCCAGGCCAGGCGATCTTTGAATTTTTTATGAAACCTTATCCACAGGCCGGATGAGGTTTCCAACAGGAATTAAAAATAAAATAAAAATGTTCAAATCTCATTTCCAACATGTCCCTCATGGGACATGTTTACCTTATTTTTTAAATCTTTATTTGTATTCTTAAAAATCTTCAGCTCCCTAAGGCAGCCCAGTGCCTTCAGGGCAGCTCTGTGCCTTCAGGGAGCTTTCAGTGCACACACCGGGGAAACTTCCGCACTCGCTCCCCCTCCCATTAAGTGGCCAGCCAGCGTGAAATTGTAGTCGGGGTCTGATCGCAGGCGGCGGTCAGTTTTACAGCCGCTCCCGGGCCTGCCCAACGAGGTAAAAATCCTGCCCAGAGAGATGAAATAAATGACCAATTAAACACTTTTGGTGGTGTTAGTGGAAGAAAAAATGTTGTCCATAGGATCATTTATGTCCACCCAAGAAGGTTGATAGGATCACAGTGGCCATGTAACCTGGATCATTAAAAACTGACAGGGAGGTGTTAGCAGAATGTCTGATATTTTAATGTTTAACAACTCCTGTAGAGGGACTGGGAACTTTGTCCCAAACCTTTGGGAGTAAGCGGTCCAAAGCAAGAAGCAGACAATCTTTAACTGCACAAATTGTGGGCTTTATATGAAATTGAAATAAAAGACCACATAAAGCATTGCTTATCTGTACCGTCATAACATATGTATATGTTTACGTGATTGCAAGGGTTCCCCAAAACCTACAAAGCTGGTGGAGGAGATGTGAAATAAACAATGATGAGTTCTGATGAAGAATTCCATTCAAAACATTAGCCCCTTTCAGATGAGCAAGCTGCTATGCATTTAGTTTCTAACTTACCAGTAATCAGTGTTTTCATTTCTTTTCTTCCTCCCCTGCAAGCCATCTTCTAAAAACCCATCTCCTCTACGCTCATCTCCAACAGCAAGTCTGAGGAGCTCATGAATTTCTTTGCCACTAAGGTTGAGACTATCCAATCAGCTGCCTCTGCTGTTTACAGGCCTTCCCCCAGCCTACCAGGCCAAATTTCCATTTGGGTTCCCTGTTGTCCTAGCCCTGAGCAACACATTTCTCTAGATTCTCTCCTATTTTTCCTCATGCCCTCTCTGAGCTCTTCTTGTCCATGAACGTCTGCTTCTGTGACCCCATTCACACCTAGCTGACCAGCTAACTTCCCTTCCTGGTTCCCATGTTAGCTGACATTATTAATGTTTCTCTCTCCTCAAGTACTGCACCTTCCTATTCAAATCTACCATAATCACCCCTCTCTCAAAATATACCCCCTTGATCCCATCATTCTTATAAACTCCTGTCCTATCTCCAGCCTTCTTTTCCTCTCCAAAGTCCTTGAACATGCTGTCACTTCCCAAATCCATGCCCATCTTTCCCAGAACGTCATATTTGACTCAGATTTCCACCTCTGCCACAGTACCAAAATGGCCACTATCAAAGTCACAAATGACATGATATGAGTCTGTGACTATGGTAAACTATCTCGCTTCACCCTTCTCGACCTGTCTGCAGCCTTTGAAATGGTTGACCACACCATCCTTCTCCAACACCTCTCCATCATTGTCCAGCAGGACTGGACACTCTCGCTTAGTTCCATTCTTATTTATCCTGTCTTAGCCAGAGAATCACTTCTTTTCCTGCTCCTGCACCATTATCTCTGGTGTGTCCGAGGATCTATCCCTGGACCCCTCCTTTTTTTCATCTACATGCTGCCCCCTCATTGGCTTCACCAAAAACGTAGCATCAGTTTCCACATGTATGCTAACAACACCCAGCTCTATCCCATCACCACCCCTCACAACTCTTCCACATTACTAGTCTGCTCTTCCAACATGCAGTAATAGATGAGCAGAAATTTCCCCCAGTAAACGTTGGGAAGACTGAAGCTATTGTCTTCTGTCCCCGCATAAACTCCATTCCCTAGCTACTGACTCCATCCCCTTCCATGGCAACTGCCTGAAGCTGAACCAGTCTGTTTGCAAACTTGCTGTCATTATTGAACTTCTGACCACATATCAATGCCATCGCTAAGACTGCCTAGTTTCACTTTCATAACATCCGACTCCATCTTGCCTCAGCTCATCTGCTATTGAAACCCATATCCATGCCTTTGTTACAACTAGCCTTGAGTACGCCAATGCATTTCAGCTGGCCTCCACTTTCTGTAAATTTGAGCTCATCCAAAACTCTGCTGTCCATGTCCTTACTCGCACTGTCCCATTCACCTAACAGTATTCAACGACTGAGATTGGCTCCCAATTAAGCAATGCTTCTATTTGAAAATTTCCATCCTTGTTTTCAAAGCGCTGCATGGCCTTGCCCTCTCTAGCCCTATAATCTCCTCCAGCTCCACAACCCTTTGAGATAGCTGCACTCCTTCGATTCTAGCCTCTTGAGCATTTACATTAGCAGCCATGCTTTTAGCTGTCTAGGCCCTAAACTCTGGAATTCCCTCTCTAAACCTCTCAACCTTTCTTTCTCCTTTTAAAGCACTCTTTAAAACCTACCTCTAACCTTTTTTGACCCCCTTCCCTAATATCTCAATATATAGCTCAGTGTCAAATTTTGTTTAATAATTCTCCTGAGAAGTGCCTTGGAACATTTTAAATAAAAAGTGCTATATAAATGCAAAAGTACTGTCGCCTATACTAGAAAATGCTTAGTTTGTATCATATCACTAATTTAATAAATCCTAAAAGTAAATGATTTGCCAAAGATACAATAACTCATCCTTTGGCAAAGCCTTTAGGCAAATCTCTTCTTTGGCAGTGTCCATTTTTCTCCTGCATCAGGGAAGCACCTCTGGATGCTTTTCTATGTAAAGGTACTATACAAATGCAAGTTGTTATGACATTTTTCACCTTCATGGTTATTATCCATTACTCTTTAGCATGTATTAGATTATTAGGTTGCATGTTATTTACTAATATAACATATAATGTAATAAGATTGCATTCCCTTTCCTCTGTAGTGCATTTGTATCACTAAGACATGTAGGTAACACCCTATACTAAAAGGGTGAGGTGTTAATCTGCCTTTTGATGGTGGCTTGCTTTTCTTAAGGACTGTTAAATTTATTATATTTAACGCTGTAATCTGAATTTCCAGATATCAGTCCAGTGGCTTGAAGTAATCACATCTCAACACCAAAGTTAAAAACTTCAAGAACAAACGTTTTGTTGTAAGGTTTAACGAGCTGGGAAAACACTTCACCACCTTTCAATGGGTTTTGCCACTCAGTGTATGAAAAAATTATCTTCCCCTTACTAAATGTCAACAGTCAACATTGTGAGGAATGTAAAACTTGAGCAACAGCATTAGCAGTGGCCAAAGGTGAAGGCCAGACCCCCAACACGACTGCTGATGGCAATAGTGACTAACGAGCCTCTGCTGTATGATAGTGTGGGACAATTTCTACTTTATTTTCTGTCAGTTTTGAGTGACAGAAGAGTGTAGCCATCAAAGAACTGACAAAACTAGAAACCGTTTGCTAGACAATTGGTCCTAATTAGGTTTAGCCCATTTCAAACTATAGCCTGTTGATATCCTGACATTACCAACAGCCAATAAAGTTGTTAAAAATAATTTTGATTCATGTCGGCAAAGTAGTAGGCTGCACTTAACAGATTGTATTTCAGGTTGTGTGGGCAACCATAATCATGCTGCATTATGTAACTGGTCTGGTGAACAAACAGAACTTGATGTCCTAAATTATAACATGTGCATCTGAAATATTCCAATGTAACAGGTAAGTAGTGATAGCGCAAATGTGTAACAAAATACATAGTGATTACAATCTCCTTTTAGCTGTGCTAACATTTGCTTTAAAGTTACTGCAGTGACCTCTAGCCTCTAGTATATAATCACCCCTTCAGCATTTTGACTTGTGTGCATTGGTATTACTGGCCAACCCACCACCTATTGTTGTAAAACATTTTGTAAATATACCCTAGAAAATACCTGAACAGTGTTGTTTTTCTGTATGAATGGACAAAGTTCTTGTGTTCAACACCATCAATTGCTTATCTTTGAGTACAAACGATGAGGTTAACACCCATAGTCAAACAAAGGTGATGTTTATATTCCTAAGCAACTACCCATTTCAAAACAACAGCTGGATGACTGATAGCTAAAGTATCCGCTTATTGCTTTTTACTAGTGGCCAAACACTTAATACAAAGGCTGTTATGATCATAGTGCGTTTAGAATATTTTATTGTCTCCTTTAAGATCTCTCAAATAATCAGCATCAATGAAATACAAAACATTTAAATACCTTCGTGCCGGTCAACAATTTTACAAGAACACTTCAGGGAAAAAAATAAACATTTAAATTAAGTGGGCATGGCCCTTGGCTTTTAAAGGCAAATTAAACTAGGTAAAAGTTTTTGGTTACATTTTCTTCTTGCTTAATAGAAATGTGCCCAGCAGTATTTAGGAAAAAACAGTATAATATAGAAGCAAATCTTTCATATAAACAAATCATTTACAGCCTTAACTAGGCTTTTAACTATTTGAAAAACTGTAACAACAAAATAGAAATTTTTGTAAAAAAAAAATTCAATAAATTAGATGTACATTGTAGTATGAAATTCATGCACAAATCTCAACATTATGACACAAAGGATCGCAAATGCTTTATAAAAATATACAAAGTACTGGAATGTAGAAAAGAGTGAACCAAGCACTTTCTCATGGAAGCAAAGCAGCTATATTACAGTTTGGTCTTGCTGGTCCTCCTGTCCCTCACAACTTATTACATCATCTAATTACTACATGTATCTTAATTCAGGCAAACAAATCTTGCATTGTTGTTTCTTCTACTTATTCCATTCTGACACACTAATTTGGATGAAAATGTTGGATAATATTCATCACTCTTTTGAACTGGTGATATTTCTGTTTTATCTGAAGTGGCAAGCTTTTGTAGCTTAACTAAACAAGTATCATGCTCGGTCATGTATGAAAATGTATCAACTGGCTCACGTTTAATCTAAATGACTATACCTGTAATGTGCAGCAACCTCTTCTGACTAAGGAGATCTATTTTTGACAGCTGTTTGCTTATTTTTGCTAAAGTGCACTTTTAAATCTTGATCTATAAATAGGTCACACAGCAATCACAAGTGAGTGTTATTCAAGCTGAATGCCACATTATTTAGAACATAGAAAAACACAAAAGCTAGCTAGATAAACAAGCTAAGTGAAACAGTACTGAATGTTTTTCCATTGTCTTCAAACCTAGTTTAATGTCAGAAAGGAAGAAGCATATTTTCTGGGGAAACATGGGTATAAAACATCTAATGAAAGAGGTCTATTTTTCAGCATAAATTGCTTTCCTACTCCAGAAATCTGACCCACTGTTTGTCCCCTATAATTAGCAGAATATCCTTTAGAGTATGGCTGTGAAAATCCTTAGAGTATGTATTACTTTAATAAATGAATGTAAGATCAAAAGCTTTTTTAAAAGATATTATAAGAGTTTGAATAGGGCATATTGTATGTTTGGTCCCAGCAGGTCGTATGTTTGGTCCCAAGTACATGGAAGAGAGTGCATTCTGGCAATTGAGGTCACATAAGTTGTGTTCTCAAAAATCTGACGACCTGCAAAGATATTCTTACTTCACTGATCATTTTGGCATCAATTGGAAAGCTCACGCTCATTACTGGAGGTAATAAAATGACCATATATTTCTGATGCAATAAAACAAATTTCTTGGGAAATTATAATACTGAAAGAACAATGGAGGTAATTAGTTAGGGCACATGAACGACCTTCTAACATTCATATCTGATACTGCATCATATTTAATAAAATAGAACAGAATGTGCCCTGGATAGCCAGTTAACATGCTCATAAGTCAGATTAAATGTATTACAATACAATGCCAAGCAATATCAACACAGTCCTGTCAGGCATACAAAGAAATTATTAAGTGTTTATAATTTTATCAAGTCAGATTGATTTTGTTTTTAATTCACAACTGGCTCTAAATTTTAACAATATTTGTGTCCATGAATAATTGGCATTTCAAAAGGGAACATTTTTAGACCTTATTACTTCATCTAACAAAATTGCTAATTTTTTTGATAATCTAGGTTGTACAAGCTTGCATCTCAAATTTAAAAACGAAAACCACATTAACATTCAGTTAATAGGTTACATGTTTGGAAATGTATAATAAGAGATTAGATCATATAGCCAGATAATTAGACAAGGTACTTTTGAATATCTGGTGATATTTTAGACATTCATCTTGTAATTTATGAAAAAATGCTAATTGTAATAGCCTTTTCATATTTTATGGGCCATGGTATGACTATTGGAATAAAACTTGCAGGTTTTGTTATCTAATGTGCAAAATAGGACCAAAGCAGGGAGGGATCTCTGTATCTGCAGCTATGCACCTGCCATAATCCTTAAACCATACTGGTGTTAGGATCAATTCAAAACTACAGCACTCTCCTGGCAAGACCCCTGATACCACGGGCAAACGTACTGTTGTCAAGAAGGAGAATCATGGTGCTGTTGAAGCAGGTCACCCGCAACAGCAAGTGAGTAGGCAACCAGTCAGTTGAATGAGACAAAGAACCATGAACAGGAAAGAAGGCTTTTCGTGAAGTCTTTGGAGCAGTTAGGAAGCGTGAGGCAACTTTCACAAGGCCTTCCTCCACTCAAGAACTTTGGCAACTAACTGTCACTGCCTCAGGGCCTACCACCAACATTATAAAACTGTCCCTGGGCATGGCAGAGACAGTGGCAGTAAGGAAGGAAATGGCCACGTAACCTCACCCGTGTTAATGCACCACCACCACCAGTATTGACTGGGCGAGCAAGGGGCAAATGGCATTGGCAAGGACAAAATTGTGCTTGAAGAAGGAATGAGGAGATCACTCTCATTACCCAATTTTCCCCTGCCCCCAACCCTTTTCACCATTATCATAGTGTAGGAAAAGCAAGCAATTGTGACCATGTCATGTGGATTAATGTCCTTGATAGATCACTACATTTGTACAATAGTTTGTGTTCAAACCCAATAGAGGACAAAATTTGGAAGCATTAATATGACATGTTATCCCTGTGCAAAATCTCAACTGAAAACCTATTTGCTGCTTCCGAACATAACACTTTTCTGGACAGTCAGCTACATAAACAGAGCCATGGAAACAACCATTCCATTGTGCTTTACAAGTCAGTCTATGTGCTGTCTAGCAAAAGCCACACAAAATACAAGAAACATCAAAGATTAATTGTTTTAACTGTTGCTGTTAAATACCAAATCAGTTAAATAAATTATTATTCCCTGAAAACAAAGAATATTTTAAGTGTCTTGAAAATGTTTCTAAACTGAAGTGCTAGGAATTTCTGCAGAAGCAGTTTTCAAAAGCGGTTAGCTATTTAACAAAAGTTGCTTTCATTTTCTGGTTGCAATAGAATCACCTTTATATCCATACAAAAAATAATTCACTGTAAATATATATATATATATATAATATATATTTATACATATTTGGGTATATTTACAAATACAGCCAGCACATATTTTGACTCTGAAGTTCCATGCTGGATAAATTTTCCAATATTACAAAATTAACAATCTAGACAGAACCTCCTACTTCAAGATCTGCCCAAAGTCCAACTTGTCAGTTTTTAATGGAATGAAAATGGGACTGGTCACCAAAGAAAAGTTTTGGTCTTAAGACTTATACTATCTTCTTTTGCAACAAAATATATTTGGCTGCACATTTCTTCATGAACAGCCTGTTCCAATCCTTGCATTGTATCATTTCCATCATAACCATACCAAACCAATATTCCATTCTGGAGCCCAAGTTCCTTGAAGACGTTTGTAAAACAGGGAAGGCCACAGTTAAAGTCAATTTGGCAAGTGATGGCTTGTTCAATCATGTTTTAACAGTACCATTCATGTGCTGTTGATATTTTGAAAGACATGGCTCATTGGGCATAGGGTCAGAGAACACAGAGTCATCTCCTGATGAGCAGGAACTCCTTGTATCAGGATAACTGGGTGAATACTGTTCTAGAGGTGCAGAGAGGTCCAAATAGTCCTGCCAATAGAGGGGTACAGAGATATTAAAAATACTAAGTCATGTCATTTCTACCATTTATATTCTTGCTCATATATTAAGCAAGAATAAAATTTTTGTGGGTTAATTATGTTAAATCAAAACAAATGTATTTGAAAGCCATAATGCATTAGCATAGCTACTGAAAAGTTAAGACGTATGTTATATTAAACCCTATAACTCTACCTACTGCAGTGATAAATATGTTAAGACAATGTAGAAAAATTGTCCTATTACTGTCCTACTTACTGCTTTGCTCTGATTTTGAAATGAAATTGTCCACAAATTGATTTGGTCAAAGTACTGAAAGTGCATAAGGCTATAATCACAGATTTCACGTACATCTTGTTATCTGCTCAAACTGCACAATATTCCAAGAAGTAATATAGTGTCAAAGAACAGGACTGCAAATTTAAAACATCCAGCAAATGCTCATTTCAATCCAAAAGCTCCTACCTGATATATTTGCCACAAGTTTCGATAGGTCATGCTGTAAACATAAACCCCATTAACATAATGCGTGGCAGAAATGCAGACTACAAGTCTGAACTACTATTAACATGTAAATAGTCTCTAGTTCATGGGTACAGAAATAACCTACACACCCAAGGTTAGTCCTGAAATATTATTGTTCACGCAAAGTCAACTTTGTAACCCAAGAGGCAATGGTTAACTTTATAGCCTGAAAAGTACAGTTAATTTAAGATTAGCTTTGGACTTGAGATTTATTTTTTAAAAATCTGATAACAACAAAGACTGAAAGAACACAGATTCTGTACGTTTGCATTCTTTGGCAACAAACAATGGTAACAATGTTCTCCAAAGTCAAGTGTATACATTTTTGGTGCGTACCAGTCATTGGAGCCAAACAAAATGTTCCATCGATCCTCAACAGACCATCACTATTTTGGATTGCGATCATCAGCAGAAAATCATCTCTTTTTGTTATCCTTTGATGTCACTTGAGAAAGAGTACTGATTGTTGGTGCCAACTAGTTGGCAACAATAAAAATGCTTTTCTTCAAACAATGAATCTTCAGTCAATCAAGATTGTTGTCCAGCAGTCTTTGTTGCATCAAATATAGCTTACAATGCATAATTCATTAGCTAAAAAAGGAGCTGCTTTTGCTTATTTTATAATATTTATGGACAAAAACATGTACAAGGGGCACTAACTTGTGTTAAATTGTGTTTGCTGAATATTACAATCAAGTATCATTGTAAGCTTACCGCACTGGATGTTAAAGTGAGAATTCGGTCCAAATCTTCAACCAGCTGTTTAAAGGTTGGTCGTTGTGAAGGGATAGCATGCCAGCAATCTCGCATCATCATGTACCTACAGCATAGATAAGAACTGGATTTTTCTCACATCATACTGCTTTGCCATTAAATTGGCATAAATTTGTAATACAAACAGTAAAAGCTTTCTCTCTGTTGCTTAGCAACTCTCTGTAATGCAGCCACAAGCCAAATCATAGTGTAAAGCAAAATGGTTATATATCCTTTTCATTTCTAATCTGTCGTCAACTTTCAGTGATCAAAAATGTCCATAGTTCCAAGACTTTAAACCTAAACTTTAGTGGACAGGGAAAACTTCAGTCGAGTGTACTACTGGCAGGTAGCCCATAGGCTGTAGAAATATGTTTGGACAGCCCTGAGATTTAAAATTCAGAAATACCATCAAGTGCTTTTTAATTTGCAGTTTTTGAAAGCAGTTTTAAAATGAATATCTGTAAGTAAATAAGGACGGCCAGTAAATAGTGATGCAAAGTCATTGTTTAGAATTTACAGTAACATTGTTATTTAGTACATGAACCAAGACCTGGGAGAGGTGCTCAGCTTTTTGGCATGTTAATTGCCATGAACAAATAAAACAAGGTTGGTACTCCCTGCTAAATGTGCAAGAGGTTGAATATTTGATTCATGCACATAGTTAGGCACTTGCACCATGAGTAATCTTATTTCAATGGGTCACCATTAGGTGTGGCCAGCATTTCCCTAAACACCATCTAAATACCCAAATTGTTGCTAATTCAAGACTTACAGTGACAACCACAAGGCTTTGACTATTCCTTAAAGATAGCACATTTCAAATAATATTCTGGAATTGTCACAATCGGAATTGCTTTTTGTGAACACAAGTGCCACGTAATAGAATTTGAAACCTATGAACATACTAGCAACTTTTTTAAGCTTTCCAATACTTGTTTTAGGAATGTAGGAACAGGAGAAGGCCATTCAGTCTGTCAAGCTTGCTCTGCCATTCAATACAATCATGGCTAATCAAACACTTCAATGCCTTTTACCCACACTATCCCCATAACCTTTTATGTTATTGTTAATCAGAAACCTATCAAACTCTACCTTAAACAAACTCAATGACAGAGCTTCCACAGCCCTCTGGGGTAGAGAATTCCAAAGATTCACAACCCTCTGAGAAAATAAATTTCTCCTCCTCCCAGTCCTAAGTGGCTTCCCCCTTATGCTGAAATTGTGTCACCTGGTTCTAGACTCCCCAACCAGGGAAAACATCTTACCTGCATCTACCGTTTATCCCTTTAATTATTTTGCAGGTTTCAATGAGGTCACCTCTTATAAATGAAATTTCTGAGTTCACACAAGGGACGTTATTGTTGGGAAATGCATTGCTTCTCTAGCTTTGACACAAACATCAGTCCGAGCTATTCTAAGGTCAGATGTAACATAGGTAGATGCAGAAGAAAGCTTCTTATGCTAGTCTCTAATTCCAATTTCAGAAAGGCTTTCCCTGCTTTCACAAATGTCACATCTCTATTCCCACAACAGCCATTTGCATGAAAGCAGATTTTCTTGGCCAATTCTGCCCAGGAGCAGCAGACCCAAAGTGCATTGCTCTTGCCCAGGCCCAGGTGTGAAGGCATTTTCTGTCTCAGGTCATTAACATGACATGAAGACACCACAGCACCGGCCCACTCCCCTCTCAGGACCTAATGCTGCCAGAAAGGAGAGTAATATCAGCAAGTTGATGACAAGCCTTAGGTTAGGGCCTTCCCACTGCTAATGGAGCTACATGCAATCATCCTTGATGTAGGCCGATAGAGAAAAAGTTAAAACTTCTCACCATTGATTGCTCAGTCAGCAGCAGGGACCTAGAAGCTGACAAAGTTTCACAAGGCATCCCTTTGGCAAGCTGCCTGGTGAGCGCTATCCCACAAAATTTGGGTGGCAAGCCAGGGACAATCCCCCCTGCCACAGTAGCATCAATGCAGGCAAAAGACCTAGCTCATCCTCTCCAGGGACACTTGAAACATCATAGGACTTACAGTGACAACCACAAGGCTTTGACTATTCCTTAAAGATAGCACATTTCAAATAATATTCTGGAATTGTCACCATTGGAATTGCTTTTTGTGAACACAAGTGCCACGTAATAGAATTTGAAACCTGAGAACATACTAGCAACTTTTTTAAGCTTTCCAATACATGTTTTAGGAATGTAGGAACAGGAGAAGGCCATTCAGTCTGTCAAGCTGCTCCGGCATTCAATACAATCATGGCTGATCGAACACTTCAATGCCTTTTACCCACACAATCCCCATAACCTTTTATGTTATTGTTAATCAGAAACCTATCAATGTCTAGCTTAAACAAACTCAATGTCAGAGCTTCCACAGCCCTCTGGGGTAGAGAATTCCAAAGATTCACAACCCTCTGAGAAAAGAAATTTCTCCTCCTCCCAGTCCTAAGTGGCTTCCCCCTTATGTTGAAATTGAATCACCTGGTTCTAGACTGCCCAACCAGAGGAAACCAGGATGGTGGAGACCTTGCAAAATCAGTCTCGGCCTCTTCGTGACCTTTGACCTGGGAAATCAGGATTCCCCAGGACATGTTCAGGAAAGCTGATTTCAAAGCAAGATTGTAAATTTAGCTGAGGGTGGGAGGGGTGATTTTTCATTCCCAGGCCATGCCATGCACAACAAAAAAGGCCCAAGGCAGACAATCCAAAATGTGTTGATAGTATAATTCATGGATGACAAGTACAGCGACAGATGATAGGGCCAGCCACTTATTCTATTCTATTGTATTCTACGATTCTGCCTTACAAAAACACAGTGCCACAAACTTACAGGTCATTGGTACAGTTGGCTGGTTTGTCCATCCTGTGACCTTCCTTAAGTAGTTTGAAAAGTTCTTCAACAGGAATGCCTGGATATGGAGATCCTCCCAAGGTAAAGATTTCCCACATCAACACACCGAATGACCATCTGTAACATTAATAAGCATTAGTAAGAGTTTCCAGAATGTTCACTTTCTTCCAACTTGTCCCAATATCTTTGCAATCCCTCCCCCCATGCCACAATGTTCGTCCCATACCTCAACCATACCGAACACATGGGTGGGATTTTCCAGCCCCACCTCGGCAGGTTCCCCCGAGGTTGATGCGTCAAGACATTCAAATGTTCGCTCACTGAGGGGTTGGAAAATTCCAGCCATTGAGTCATACAACGGTTCAATTCTATGGACACTAGTAGTCTCTTAGCACCTTAACTAGTAACTGTTTCGTATGTGTCCATGGGTTACTTGTTATTGGGTATCGCAGCTGAGTCTAATTTGCCATCACCTGATGTTTATTTTATAACAAGAGTAAATGAACAGTGATCAAGAGCTGGATTTTATGTGGTTCCCAACCCCACAGCTAAAATGTCCGGGTGGTGGGGAGATTGTGGGGAGCCTGCCCAACAGAGCAACAGCAGCCCCACAGCCATTTAATGGCTGACTGGCCATTAATAGCCTGCAGGATGCACTTTCACCCCCTCCTCAGGGCAGGAGGTCCCACCTAAGGGAGCAGCTGGCCAATCAGGCACTGGCGGCTCTCCAGTACCAGCAGTGCCAATTGGGCACTTGGGGCTTGTGCAATCAGTGCTGGATCGGGACCTGGTGTTTGGGAGTCTCACCGGGACTCCCTGCCATACTGGCAACTCGAACAGGGGGCGGGTGAGATTGGGAGAGGGTTTGGGGCTTGAGAGGCCACGCGGGAGTGGGGTGCAGATAACACGTTGGGGGGACCTTTTGATGGGTCTAGGATGCTTTTAGGGAGTTACCCACCTGCCTGCCTCCAACCCACATAGGCAAACCAACTCTATCAGACTGGGCGCTTGGCCTGTACCTCTTCCACCCCTGGTTTAATCCCGGTGGCGATGGGATAAGGCCCTTAAATGGACAATAATCCGCACTTAAATACTTCAATTGGTTCATTGGCAGTTGGGCTGCTGATGCCACCCCCACCACTGGCAAATCTGAGATGGGGGCAGGCACATGGCCCATTGGATTTAACATGTCCCGCGCCTTCATATCCACTGGCAGGGGAGTGTTAAATCCAGCCCCAAGAAATCAATAGAGGTATCCATTTTCTAGCTTAGAGATGTTGAGACCATTTTTAATGTCCAGTTGGTGCCCCGACAGATAATGGTTAATGCACCACAGATCAGGCATTGAAGCTCTGCATTATGCAATATCCCACTGCTAGTCTTTTATGTACTGTGGCCACCAAAGTAGACCAATTTCTGCTTTTTTGTTGAACCTTTCATAAGTTGAAGGCCTGGTGGGGTTATTAATGATTCTATTTGCTCATATTTTCACTAAGAATGCCAAAACACAATTTTATTTTAGGGAATTTGATCTCCAGTTACATTTCCTTCCTTCATTAAATGAACACAAACAGAAATCAGCACTTGTATTTTTATTAAATGGTACATGGGTCTCACTGGAGTTTTAAACCAGAGCCAGGCATGTTTCTTTTACAAAATCAGGTGCTTGTCTCAATATTCTGCAAAACTTTTGAGAAGACTCAACCTGATAGCCCACTTCCTCAGTGAGCTGTGCTGATCCCATGTTTTTAAAACCAGCGGACTTGCTGACAGTCCAGATTAAACGAGAAGCTATTGAGCTCTTCAATATGAAATTCAAAGATTAGCAAGTTTATGTTGCTGATAGGATGAAGTATATGCTGGACAGGCAAAAGTAAAATCATTCTTCAGGTCTACATCTGTGAACTTCAATCAAACCTTCTATAGTAACAGAGTTAGATAACAATTTAATTTCCCAATATGCTTTGAAGTCAGGTAGATTAGTAACAGCGTTGGTCATCAGTCTACCATGAAATGATTAGTGTTGATGCATGTATTTCTTTCAACTTAATCCATACAAAGGATCGATCATGCTGAAAGCAATTGAGAATTAGATGCTGGCTGACAAAAGCAGAAAAATGAGATTTATTTCACTGTTGGGTATTGTAGACATCAAGGAGTACGATGAAGGAACTTTTCAGTGTAAAAACAGCTTGTTTTTTTACAAGAGCTGATTTGAATTGACCATTTTTCAGTGTATCATACTTTCATTTGGATAAACTCTAGATAGGTCTCCTTTGATGCTTCTAATTCTACACTAAAACTAGGTTCTCCCAGCTGGGACAAAGTAATTAATGATTTAAAAATGTTTGCACTGTAACTGATAAATTTAAGTTGTTTTCGTGCTGACACTTGTTTAGGTAGGAGTCTAAGCCAACATGAATGAGTCGATTCCTGTTATGTAAGCTAACAAAGCCATTTCCTTTATCCCAACAGGAGATTCAAAGGGTGGGCTCTTGTGGAGAAATGGGTATCTCGGCTGTCGGCTAGAGAGCCTGCAAGAGCCCCGCATCACCTCTTTCTGGGAAGCCCCCCCACCTCTCCTGCCCATCCGTTCCACTCAGGAGCTGGACAGGCCAGCAAACAGCCTTCCCATGGGAGCAAAGATGCTGAGGACCGTAAGTCCTGTCTAGCTGAGAGCTGCTGACCAATCAGAGGCCAGTAGCTCCAAACAATGGCAGTGCCACTGGGGAGGTGGTGGCAGCTGCCGGTATCACACCCATGTGAGACTTTTGGGTGGAGGGGGGGGGGGTGTCAGCAGCAAGGGCAGGAAGGTGGTTCTCAGTGGGCTCCCCCTTACCGATTTGAGTTTGAACACTCCACCATTCCCAGGCCCCACAAGTAAATCCACACTGGTTTGCTTGTCGTGCTCCTCGCATGGAGAACCTCTCGTCCAGCAGGAGATTAATACCAGCAGCACCAGGGTGAGGCCTTTAAATGGGCATGAATTGGCACTTAAGGGCCTCAATTTGCAGTGGGGCAGGAAGGCTGTGTGGGCATTCCCACTACTGACTTAAATCAGGGTGGGGGCGGGAAGGTGGTGGGGTCCCTACCTGCCACCCTTCCGCCCGATTCAATGCGCCCCCACCACCAAACTTGCCACAAGGGAAGGCACAAGATTCCGCTCGTAGTTTCAGGGAAAACAGTGTTTATGATTCTGCTATCAAGATAAAGGATTCAGGATATAAATAAGAGGAGACAGTGCATGGATGGTGGTCACACTAAGTGAGCATCAGTATAAGAGTTTTTCTTTTGGGCCGACAATTCTCTCTCTGATCTGCACAAGAATGTCAAATCAGTACCCAGGTTTAGAAGACCCAATAAAAATGTCTTTCTTTTGTTTTAAGTTTTGAAATACAGTAAAACAGAATTGTCATGCTAAAATAATTCTCAATTATTTAATTTTACATATCTATCTCTGGGGAGGTAAGCTAAAAATTTACCCACCTGAACATATATTGTTTTCAGTATTTACACAAGTGCTTGGCAATAAATCTGCAGCATTTTTGTCATTTACAATACAGCCTGGCAGCATTGACAATCTGGCTATTGTAAATGGATTATTAGGAGGAAGGATGCATATTTTTATTTGGTGAACTCATCAGTACTTACACGTCACTTTGGTGGGTGTAAACTCTGTCAAAGAGAGCTTCAGGAGCCATCCACTTAACTGGCAGTCGACCCTAGAACACAAAACTCTTTTATAAACAAAAAATGCGTGGTTTGAAAATATTTAAGCATTGCCAAATCTGAATAATCTTGAAATTAGAGCTAGGCCAGTCGGGAGTGAAATCAGGAAGCACTTTACCTACAGAAAGGGTTATGGAAATCAGGAATACACACCAGAAGGCTGTGATTGCTGGATCAATTGAAATATTCAGGTCTACGATTGAAAGATTTTTATTAGAAAGGATTATTAAAGGACATGGTGCAATGGTGGGTAAATGGATTTGATGTACAAAGCAGCCACAAACTAAGTGAGTTCAGAACAGATTCAGGTCGCAGGTCTACTTTTGTCCCCTAGCTTGGAGGTAATTCATCCAACAGATTATAAGCGACACTTACAACCTTTTTACAGACAGAGTTTAGGCAGAGTTGTGATGGATGCTCAAATGTGAGCAGACATAGGGCCTTGCACACAGTTAATTAATCCTAAAACGCCAAAGTTCCCTGTGGAGAAAATTTTATTTTCCAACTTTGATCTTCTCTGCTCACTAAAAGCCTTGGCCTTAGAGATTCCGACAGCACAGCAGGATGGGTGCCTCTGCTGTGCCTCAATACGCATGGGTCACCTGTCCCAATTATTCCAATGATGCTGTCCCTGCAGTTTGCAACAGGGTCATAGCAAGGCCAAAGCAGCTTGCAGAAGTCTACTTAATCACTCATATCAGCAATTAGAAACTAATTTCAGTTTTTAAAATGTCCAGACCTTACATTTATTAGCATTTTAATATGGATATTTTGTTCCATTTCTCTTCTGTCACATGCAATTTCCTGGATAAGAGAAGGCCTACCACTTACTCTAAGATATCTGTTGCAGTGTCACAGGAGCCAATTTATACACAAGGTAACTTTGTCTTAGTGGTGATAGTTAATGGATAAATATTGTCCAGGATGCTGACAGAATGCTCATGTTTTTCTTCAAACAGTGTCATTGGATCTTTTATGTTGACTTGCGTGGGCAGATGTCTTATTCAAAAGATGGCATCTCTGACATTGCAGCATTCCCTAAGTACTTCACTGAAGTGCCAGCCTGAATTTTACAGTCATGTCCCTGGAGTGGTACTTTAACCCACAATCTTTTGACTAAAGAGAAAGAGCGCTACCACTGATCAAAGGCTGATAACTGACATTGTAGGTGATTCAACTTAACATTTTTCTCTCCCTTCAACTAATGCTTTGCCTCCACTTGCTATCTCTACAAAATGATCGAGAGCAGGAACATAGTGTGATGTAATAAAAAGGAGTGTTACTTCGCTGTAGGTCTTGCCACTATTGGTTTCTTCCTTGTATATTCTGGTCCTGAAAGTCCTCAAGTCACAGATCATATCTGATGGCACCCTCCAACACAACCCCGCTGGACTTTACTGAGTCCAGAGGACGACACCTCATTTGCAATGTCCAGGTTGGTGCAATTGCCACTTTGGGCACATTTTCAACACCTGATTGCCCATCACAGCTGACTGCAGAAAACTCTGGACCTCCCATGCAAAACTTCCATGCCCTCACCCCCTTAGCTCTTACTGACAATGTTTCTATTGTTCCTTTTCACCCACCACTGAAAAACAGAAGGTCCAGAGTGAACCTCAGGAATGAGGACTCTTTATTTTAAAAAATACATCTAAAACACTGCACAACTGCACTAGTTCATGGCAGGTTTGGTGTTTGCCAATATGCAAATATGTTTGAGTAGAAACATGAGAAAATTGTGCAATTTTGGGTGAAATTTACACCCAGATTTCCAACTGCATGTAAAGCAGAAACTTTAACTCGACAGTTGTATCTCTATGCCTCCAAACTCATAGTGCCATGACCTCAACCTTAAAGGTTGTGATTTTCAATTGGTCAGGATTACACACTATTTCATGTGCATCTAATATCAAAAGGAGGTTGTTTCAGTTCAGCATTAAATCAACAGTCAGAGAAATGCCAAAGGAATATCGCAAATCAACTGTGCAAGAAGAGTACACCGGCACAAGGCCTATGCTTTGTTATTTTGTAGTAGGCAAAACAATTCATGTAAGGCAGCGTAATAGAGATGGTTTTAACTCAATAGTTTATAGGTTTTGTTAGAGGGCTGGTCAAGTGGAACTACACAGTAATAAAATCACTATAAATATGGCAGTCACTATTTCAATGACCTTGACTGTAATTTGGCAGACATTCTGCCTTCATCTGAATAAAATGTTGCAAGTGCTTCTTTCCAACTCTGTTAAGCAATACTGCAAGAGTGCATCCATGCTTGAAAATGTGAAGAAAAAGTCCAAAACAGGAAGGAAGTATGAACAAACATTATCCTTAATAATCCACTGGAAAGAAACCGAGTCTTTAGCAATTTAGTTGTTTTTCTGTAGCCTCCTCTCACAGCGTATCCTCCTTCAACAAATCAAAAAAGCCGGCTCACAGGACGCAGCTGCCAGGGGATACATCAAACTGACCGAGGCTAATGCTCTCTCCTTGTACAAAAACACTGAGGGGGTGAAATTCTTCCCATTAATACTTGTCAGGCAAATTCCACTCCCAACCTCAGAATGGCGCCTCCCACAGTGGCTGGTGGAATGACTCAGATAAGGAAGTTAACGTGCACAAAACTGCAGGGAATAAACCCATTTCCTGATAGCTCGTTACTAAAATGAAGGCGGCTTTAATAAGCAGCAAAATAGTAAAGTTACTGATATTTAGCAAAGATGCCAATATTTAGTATTTATTGTGTAAATCAACATGAAAACTTACATTTGTTGTCTTTTTGTAGTAGTCAATATTGTGGACATCTCTTGCCAGCCCAAAATCTGCTATTTTCATCACATTGTTTTCTGTAACGAGAACATTCCTAGCTGCCAAGTCTCGATGAATGCACTGAAACAAAAAAATGAAATGTTTACTTTATATAAGAAAGTAAGGCCTAGAAACTTGCAGCTGCTGTGCCTATTTTTCAGGCCAAAGATGCGAGGTGTGGGGGCATGAGGGTTACAACAGTGGTGAATACAAGGAGAGAGATATGGACTGAAGTGTGATGCAGTAATTTAGGCTGGTATAGGACAAGGGCCCTCAGAAACAATCTGTTACAATGACAGAATTTCTTATTTTAGTGGTAAGTGAAAGCTGTGTGGTTCTTCAACAAAACACCTTAAAAAAGACAACCTCAGCTCCTTTTCCAGGATTGGAGATTCTGTTCTCCAGTCTCACAATCTTGTACCTTTTCAAGAAGGCCCTACCAAGTTACAAATTAAATTAGGATCAGTTTTCAGAGAGTGGAGCATCAGTGGGAAATAGGCCAAAATTAGCGCATTGCTAATTCCAGAAAGATACCCACTTCATTTTTGCCAGATTGGATTCAAATTCTAACCTCATAGATGAAGAGTAATGATTGGGGCTGTGTCCATAAACAGATGTCTAATCTTGCACTGAGCAGTTCCTTAAAGTATTAATGTAAGAGTCAAAAATAGTTTTCCTCATTTTTCCCACTGGATAAAAACTTTAGTAAGAAACTGTGGGCAATTTGAATAGCACAATAATGCTGCCCAAACCTTCAAGGGTTAACACTTCTTATATAAATATTTAACTTTCTATCAACAGTATTTAGAGTAGTTTCATACACAGATGTATGCTGTCTAATTGCAATGATAATCAGGTGAGGATCTAGATTACACCTGAAAAACAGCTTTTGTAAATTTGTATTCATTTATCTATATTTACAATACATTTTGCATTTCAATGGACTTTGTCCTCTTCAAGGCTACATACCTTTTGTGAAGCCAAGTATTCCATGCCCCTTGCCACTTGATAAGTGCAGGATACAAGGTCTTTGAATGTTAACTGTTCATCAGATACACGGTTTATATCAAATGTATATTCCATACCAGGGGGACGCCGTGCACGCAGATACTCGCGCAGGTTGCCTTTTGCTGTGAATTCTACAATGACATACAATGGGCCTGCACAAAGCAAAAATTGAAATAAATAAGCACACAGAGAACATACATGCATACTCATGTACTCAACATGTAGTAACTCATGTTCCAATTGGAAATAGATCCAAACCACATTACTTTGTTAACATTGGGTTATTATAAACGTATTAAAATGCAATACAAGTTGACTAAGATTATACAGCATACTGGGAGACAAGGCAGGTTTTTACCTCCACTGAATCATTCAACTACATTTTGTTTAACCAAACAAAATTCATTATGGATAGTTGGAAGATGAACATTTCTTTTTCTCTTGATCATGCTGTGAACGTAGACACTTTATTCAGAACTTTCTACTGCTTGTTACTGAGTGCATGAGGAATCATATAGTGAGTCCTATGACCCGGGCCAGGGAGGGAAATCATGGGCCCTGGTGCTTCTCCTGTTTCCCTTAGCTACAACCCCACCACAGCCCTTCACCCCACCCAACCCTCCCCCATCATCCCCAGTTCTAGTCAAATCTGCATCAAATGCACTTCAAATAATAATGTTGAGAAAAACTTTGCACCAATACTTTATACTTAGAAAAAACTCTTATTTGCCCCAACACTCAGGCATTTAATGTGATCAGACAAATTCTGAAACCTTGCCCTTCATTTTATTTAAGAGAGGTAAATAAACCAACAAGACACTTTTAGAGGGGAGAGGCTCTCTGCATTTGTTCCAGATGCTTCCCACACATCAAATGACATGGATGACATAGGGACAGATTCAGTCACCGCATCGTGTCCAACCTCCTGGGCGCAGAGGCTGGAAGATGGGGCCGGAGGGGGGGGTGGGGGGGGTGGGGTGGTTGTGTGTGTGTATGGGGGTGTGTGTGTGTGTGTGTGTGTGTGTGTGTGTGTGTGTGTGTAGATTTTACAATTGGTACAACGGCAAGTGGAAAGTTCATTAGTGATGAAGGCTGGCGGTGCATCCTGCAGGACTACAGCAGCCTGCTGGGGTGACTTGATTGAAGTATATAAAATCCTGTACGGTCTTGACAAGGTGGACCTGGAAAAGAGGTTTCATCTTGTGGGTGAGTCCAGAACTGAGAGTCCAGGAGACACTGTTTTAAAATTAGGGGTTGGCCTTATAGGGCAGAGATGAAGAGAAATTTTTTCTCTCTCTGAGGGTTGCGCAACTTTGGAACTCTCTGCCTCAGAAGACGGTGGAAGTGGAATCACTGAATATTTTTAAGGCAGAGGTGGATAGGTTATTGTTGGCAAGGGAATCGAAGGATATCGGGGGTAGATGGGAATGTGGAATTTGAAACACAAACAGATCAGCTATGATCTAATTGAATGGCAGAGCGGGCCCGAGGGGCTGAATGGTCTACTCCTGTTCCTATTTCTTATGTTTGTAACGTGGAAGCACCCTCCCACCCCCTCCCAAGCTCGCCGTCCCCGCCAGCCACTGCCTGTCACATTGCTTGCTTTTTTTATCATTTGCCCAGTGTAGTCAGCCTTCCCTCGCTAACATACTCAGAATCTAGCAGCTTTGCTGCGACCTTTGCCACCATCACCATCCCCCTTCCCCACTCTGAGCCGGTACTTCACAAGTGAACAAACATCTCACATCCTACCTCGCTCTGCCCAGCCAGAAATGACGACCCTCGTGCCTACGCAGACTCAGGCTGCCATGCGTCACAATGCCATCTTGTTACCAGGCGCATGTGTGCTGCCTTCACTGTATCCATTTTAAGATAGGGGTGCGGGCTCCCCCAAGGGCATGGGCGCCGGAGTTTTGTACCTTGCATATTTCCCTCCCCCGGACCTTGCCTCAAAGCAAGGGAACTCTCAAAAACATCTAGACACTTTTGGAAAAACTGTGTAATAATGAGGTTTTCCGGCCAGCATAGTTTAAATAAAATTTGATCTTAATTCAGTGGATTCAGCCACTGATGCATACTCCAAATAAAAATGGAAATACACAGCAAGCCAATTAGGATCTGTATTCTTTCAGAATTTTGTTTTTTCAGATTTTCAACATTTGCAATTTTTTCTCTTTATCTGCATTGAATCATGCTGTTTGCACTATGATAGGGTTGGATAGAAATCTTGATCAACATTGTTACAATTAAGAGGTTTATAAGATTATTATGTTTTGGGATTGTAATTTTAATTTAGGGAAAATTTTAGGGTACAATGAAGGGGGTTATGTAACCTGTTCTGAAGTCAGACTGATAGCATGTGGTTTTATCGTTAGAGATTTAAGGGGGCCCAGATTGTTTTACTGGGGGAAGGTGCAAGGTGCACTTGGAGACAATGGCAGCAGCCTTTGTGCTAACAGTGGATAGACTGGGAGTCTCCAAAGTCCCAGAAAGTGTTGAGAATTTCAGGTTTTAAACAGCTGTGCTTTAAACTCCATTTACTTTCAATATAAAAGAGAGTTGGAGAGTCAAGGATAGCTATTCAGCATCCCTATCTGGATACAAGGCCCATGGAGGAGATGATCCCAGATTTGCACTAAGTGCGGTAGCGCACAGGAAAAATGATGTTTTATCTATTGGCCGGAGTGCCGGCTTCTCACAACGTATTGTCCCATACCCATCACAATAATTATGCATTCCCAGGAAACATGCCATTTCAATGGTGAGTGGGCACTCATTCACCGACCACGGCATCACCTCATCATGTCATCACGCTGGGCACCATACTTAAAGTGCAGCCGCACATGTACCTTGCAGTGCTCCCAGCCCAGGCCCGCCGTTTGGAAGATAGAGTGGCCCCAAAAGGCAAAAAGACTGCAGCCCCCAGGTTTACTGATGCGTCCCTAAAGTGCCTTTTGGACACCGTGGAGGCCTGCCATGATGTCCTCTACCCCGGCTTGGGCCGCAGGAAGGGCAGCTGCATCACCAATCCAGCATGGGAGGCGGTGGTCAGTGCCAAAGCCCTGCAAAAGAGGACAGCCACCCAGTGCCACTAAAGGATGAATGGTCTCATCCGTTCTGCCAGGGTAACTTATGCTTCTCATCATTCTCAACTCACACACACTCAAACCCATCACACATCCACAGGGATCTCACACCTCAAGGGACAACACCACTAGCTCTCACACACACCCTCACATCTCCATCAGGCTCATATCCTCTGGAGCTCGTGTCCTCATCCTGTCCACGGATCCGCTCACCACACAAACATTCCAGGCAGTGACAAGCATCCTGCTCACACTCTGTCCATCTGTTTCCACTCAGGAGAAGCCTGCTCACATCAGTGGGGAAGAGGTCCCTGACTGGTAGTGGGGGGCTGGGGGTGTGGGTGTAGTGGCTCACATTAAGCCCCTCACTCACTTGAAGCAGTATGCCATCGTGCTGACTGGTGAGGACATAGGCCGTGTCTGTGGCGACGGTGAGGTCGGCGGCGAACACCCACCTGAGGATCCTGCACCACATCATCCCTCGCTCAACACAACTGCTCTCTCTCCTGCTTTTAATTCTGCTGTCATGAACTAATTATCTGTACTTTGCTTCACAGGGAGCTCTGCCAAGTGACCAACACCCTTAGCCAGCCAGTCCCTCAGCTCCATCCAGGTCCCCACCTAGGACACCTCCTCCAATGAAGAGCTGGAAATAAGCAGCCTGGAAGACCTGTCACAGTGCTTACTCACGCCCACCAGCACACAGACACGCACATTGGTGGGACCTAGATCTAGAGCAGGCTAAGGTTCACAATCTGGTGATCACCGCATGGACACATGTCCGCAGTAGAAGGCAGATCAGCCAAGCTCCCTGGCACTCGGAGGATTGCTAGGGAAAAGGCAACTGTGTGGTCTGAGTCAGGTGACGAGACTCTAGATTTGGCCTTGTACCTCATCCTGGAGAGTCAGCAGAAGGCGACTAAACATCACGCAGAGCTGTTCGAAGCCCTCAACAGGGTGGCATGCGAGTCAGAGGAGTGCGTCTGCCTGCTCTCTTATGAAGTGGTGCCCACATACGCACATATGGAGGACTCTGTGGGGAGGGTGGTGGACGCCGTGGAGACCCTAGTCCAGCAGAACGCAGAGATGTGTGTAGACATGCACTCCATCGTGGTAGCCACGGGTGATTTCCTGCAGTGGCAATGCGAGAGGGAAATGGAGCACCTTGACATCCCTCCAGGTGCTCCTTCCCCTCAAAAAATCAGGCCAGGGCCCTGGGGCACCCAAAGGGAGGGGGAGCTGTAGCTGGACACCCCTGGGTCATCCATTCAGTAATCTCAGAGGCTGTTATCTCCCTCCGAGTCCCCTTTTCCTGTGAGCCCCTCAACTTCGTCCTCTGTCACTGCAGAGGGAGCAGCTGGCCAATGAGTGATTCTGGAGGGAGAAGTGTGTGTGTAGCAAGGCCTTTCGGCACTTCTCCCACGCACGTAGATCCTTCCCATATCACACTCAGCTCGCTGTCCTGAACATTTTCAAAGCTGCCTGCTGGGATTGGCTTTCAGTTGTCCATCTGAGCTGACCTGCATCTCCAGCCACCCAATGATCACACTCCCATGCAGCACCTGATCTCACCGACCACGACTCTCGTTTCACTTTTGATTTAGACAGCGTGGTCATGATTCAGCTTTTCGTGTGCATTGCCGTCTTTTCCCCTCCCTCAGTCACCCATTTCCCTTCCCCCATCAGAGTTGACCCCTCCCATCCCCAGCATCACCTTCCACCTCTCCTCTGTGACCTACCAGCCACAACCCTTTTCCTTTGGGGATGTCCTAGTGAATGTGCACGTTCCCTTCCTTCCTGAAAATGCCACCCTCATACACATTAACCTCCCCGACCTCCTCTTTCCCACCTCCAGGGTCTGTGTTTACCTCCAAATCCGCACCAACCATCCTAGCCGTCCCTTGCACCGCTACCGTCAAATCCTCACCCTCCCACCCTACTGCCTCATTCTGCCCTTGATCATTCTCACCATTCCCTTGTTCCACGGCCACCCTCACGTCACTTCCCAGGAAGCAGCCATGGACTCATCAGAGCCCTCCCTTGCACTTATACACCCACCCAGGGCCCCTTCCCCTCTTGGAAACCCTTCCTCTCCACCTCACCCCACCAGACTACCCCCACCACCTCTCCTTAGTCCTTCCCCATTCCTGACTCCTTCAGACACCCTTACTTCCTCCAGCCTTACTCCCTCCCTTTGCCGCACTCCTTCCTCTTCCCGGACTACCTGCCCCCTCCACTCTTTCCTCCCCCTCCCGGACTTCCTCCCCTCTCCGCACTCTTTCCCCCCTCCGATCTCCTTCCCTTACACCTTCCACCCCCTCTTACACCCAACTCTCAGTTGCCATGTTGTCCCTTACCCCCTCTCCTCCTCTCGTACTCCCTCCCCCTCCCAATCTCTCCCTGACACCTTAGCTCCGGCCCCCCTACCAACCTCACCCCATCTGGGGCACCTTCATTCACCCCCTCCCAACCTCACGCACCCCCCCCCCAAACCTCTTCCTCTCCCAACCCCGGTACACTTTTCTCACCCAAACGCCCCTCAACCATCATTCGATGTAATCAGAACCTCAACAGTAACTATCCAACTTCCATGCCATGTCCATGAGAATCCACCCAGTGTCCCATTGCTGTCGGGCTCCAGCATCTTCTGCTCCTCAGATGTCCGCAATGTGAGCAAGGTCCTGGCGCTAAGTCCCAACTTCTGCATGTCACACTTGTCAAGACGCGGTCTGCATTGGCGTGCAATCACACCGACATGGGCGGACGATCCAGCGGGGGTGGGGGGGGAATGAGTCTGGCGGGCTGGCCTTAGAACGACATGCAGATATATTACAATGAGGTTCCCGATGTCCAATGGCAGGGAACGCGGCCCGCTCTTGGCTGAGTGGACAATTGCAAACTGGATTCAGGACGTTGTGAAACCGACTGCTGGCCTTCGCGTCATACTTTCCACTCATGTCACCGAGCACGCCTGATGTCAGCAGACATGGAAAATTCTGCCCCATGTAATTCACATTGGCATGGTGATGGGCTTTAAGATGGGATGGGCTCTTCATGATATTGGTTTACAGGCTTTCCTAAAATATAACTGAATATCACAGATAGGTATGTCTTCGAGGGTCCAGGAGAGAGAGAGCAGTTAGAGGCTGAAAATCTCTATGGTTCACCACACAGGGACGCAGGTGGGAGCTTGCCCTTGGATTTGAAAGATCAAATTCATGGGGAGTTGAAACAACGCTGAAAGATTTCCCTAGCTTTAGTAAGAGGAAGAAGTGTCCACGAAAACTCACACCGTGAAAGGCAGTTCTGGAGTTAAAGGTTTCTAGGTTGGGAAAGGAAAAGATTGGAAGTGAACCTTCGGGAGCTAGGAATCATTTTTGGGCTGATTCTCGGAAACTTGAGTGTCTACTTAAAGGATAGTGTAATGCATACCTGACAGTGGGTCTTCCTGATCCTGTTAAAAGTTCTGTTCTGTAGTTTAAAGTATAAGCTGCCTACAAAACTGCTGTTTAGTCAATAGTGCTTTTAGTCTGTTACAGTAAATGTCTTTAAACATGATATCTTGTTGTGTCATCCATTCAGCCATGAACTGGAAGTTTGAATTTGTTTTTAAAAGTTATAGATCTCCACGGAGATCGTAGCAACAGAATAATTTTCAAGTTTTGAAGAAACCAAGTTCCAGTCTTTTAATCAGGTCCTTATCCTAAGTCGTATCTCAACTCATTTTACTCTGCAGCCATAGAAAATGCTTCTGCACAGTGGATGAATGCAAAAGAAGGCCATGAGTTGAAAAACTTGATCTTATTTTCTGCTTGCCTTTTTAAAATAAATGAGCCTCGCTTTTCTGTTGCTCCTTCCATGTTGTATGACATAATGCTTCAAGAAGGAATGTACGTGAGCCATTCTCAGGTCTCTGCTAATGTCAACAGCTAGAATATGCAGTTGTTAGGTAGGGTGTTTCATGTAATGTTGCTTTCTCTCTCCCTTTAAGGAAATGATCTAACCTCCATTTGGTAACCCCACCAAGGCTGACAGAAACCAAGAGTTATAGATAAGAGCTCCTGCTCTATAGTTCTATGCTAGCGTTTGCAGAAATCATGACACTTGTTGCTGCGCTCAGCTTGGCTGGTTCTTTTGCTTACCATCTTGCGTGCAGGCTCCTAGCAGGTTGATGATGTTCTTGTGCTTTCCAATCATTTTCATCATTTCCATCTCAGAAACAAGGTCGGAGAGGTCTTTTTCTGTGGCATCATCTGAGAAGATTGAATTTAATGTTATACCTTAGTTAGAACTTAATAGAATAGGTAACTCAGTTAATTTAGAAATGCATACAAATGCAACTCTAATTCTCAAATTAGCTTTGGACTGAAGAGACATTTTGTAGACTGTGTACCTCTTTCATTAGTTCAATAATCTTCAAAATGTAAAATAGGCCAGATCCTTCCAAAAGTCACAACATCATTTACTTAGTGCAGAAATTCTGAATTTTATTATGTTTGATTCTATGGAATTTCTTATAAGGGTTCATCTAATTAGCCAAAACATTTTCACACGACCAAATAAATGCAGAGGTCATGCGCTGAATCTCTGACCTTTCCAAGGTCAGCCTTCACTCCCCAAAAATAAATAAATGTGGTCTTAAATTCCCTCTTTACCTTTGAGCATCTTCACAGCCACAGTGAGTGGTTCTTTTGGCTTATCTTTGTCAACTCCTACAGCCTCTGCCATCACAACTTGTCCAAAGCAGCCTTCCCCAAGGGGTTTGCCAAGTGTCAGCCTGCAAATGAAAACAGAAGATTAGCACAGTTGGACTTTAACCTTCTTTTGCTTGTATTTTTTCCAGAAATCGAAACTTCAATGCCCTGTGTAGCCAAAAGAACAAAGACCCCTCCATCAGTTAGGAGATTTACACAGTACCATACATGTTGCCAGAAATGTTGCAGGAAAGCAATGCAGGTCAAGTGACAACTGACAAAGTAAGTCATAATATCCACTGAAAATAGAATACTATCCATCATCTTAATGATTTAGTGGTATAATATTTAGATTGAACATTGTCAAGTACAACTGAGGTTCAGTTTAACTTGTTATAAAAAGATTTTTCAGTAGCTATAGTAGTTCTATATCAAACAGTCACACTCCCATAAAGCATGCATCTTTTAATCCTAATGAACATCTAAATTTTACTGAGTCTATATCACTTAAGATCTCTATTAGTTTGTACTGCATTTTTAAACAGTGATGTTGTACAAACATTGACATTTGCAGGTGGTCAATTTAAGTTCCACTAGATAGTGTATGTACCAGAATTCTACAATCCTTTCATTGTGCTAGAAATGTGCCCAAGATCTAATAGCTGACTCTCAAAGCTCTCTTTCATTGCAAACCTGCTCCACCTACATTAGCGTTAACCACTGTTTTCTTAAATGTTGATGCACTAAAATTTTCCACATTTAGTATGTCCCCTGAGGCTTCTAAGCAACAAGTAGGTTCACAGACTGCAGCACTGACCAGAATAATGCAGGCGTTAATTAGAGTACATTGCTTTTTGAGGCATCTAATTTAATTGAAATACTTGCAGGGAACAAATGGACCAAGAAGATTGCATACTTTGTTTCCCAAGGAGAATTTTCTCACACCAACAGCTACAACTTTAAAACAAGCCAAAATAATTTGTTTTAAAAATAAACACCATTTCATTGAAGAATACTGTTTTATGAACACTTTTTAAGAAGGTCTGTCTTCTAACCTACCCAATTCCACCTCCCTCCATTTCATCTTTTGATCCATACAATGACAAATATCTATTGGATCTGTCATTGTCTTAGGTGCTAGCCAGAAATACCGGCTCAGGAATACAGTTTGCTCAGTCGATTAATATTCAAAATATTTGTCTCAATGAGATCCTTGATAGCACAAAGTGGAAGACCTAGGTTTGATGACCCACTCTGCTCAGTGCACAGTCTAGGATTCACTAGGCAACAAAAAGCTCCCCAACATTAGCTCAAATATTCTGCATTATCTGAACTGTGGTACACCTTCATTGAGGTGTGTCTTCCACTTGATGTAGGAAATGCACCCCTGTCCACCTTCCAATTTTCTAGCTTCAGTTATGAGGGACAGAGATTAATGCCTCAGGCCTTTGAAGCCCGCTGTAATGTGATATTGCTGCGGAGAGAAAATTGAGAAAAAATGTTGATAAAAAAATAAAGCACACCACCACCTTGTGATTGACTCCACATTTTTCTGTGTCTCTGATCCATAATCTACCCACCCCAGTTCCACTGAAAAATTGGCAGGGCCAGTGTCTCCTGCTGGACAGGAAAAGGTCACCATTGGCAAAGACCTGGAAGCAGAACAGCAGAAATACAAATACTTGGGGGAATAAATGGATTCTACTTGGATCTCACCAATGCTTTTAACAAGGTTTCACATGGCAGATTGGTCAGAAAAGTAAAAACCCATGGGATCCAAGTGCAAGTGGCAAGTCAGATCCAGAATTGGTTCAGTGGCAGGAAGTAAAGGATAATGGCTGATGGGTATTTTTGTAACTGGAAGGATGTTTCTTGGGGTTCAGCAAGGCTCAATACTAGGTTCCTTGCTTTTCATGGTATATATCAATGATTTATAATTAAATGTCAGGGGTATGATTAAGAAGTTCCTAGATGATACAAAAAATTGTCACTGTAGCTGACAGTGAGGAAAAAAGGCGTAGTCTGTCAGAAGATATCAATGGATCAGACAGGTGGGCAGAAAATTCAAAGAAATTGAGGCAATGCATTTTGGGAAGGCAAACAAGGCAAGAGAATACACAATAAATGGTAGGATATTGAGGAAGTGTAGAGGAAAAGAAGGATCTTTTACTGCATGGTCACAGATCTCTGCAGATAGCAGGAGATAGATAAGATGATCAAGAAGACATGTGGGATATTTGCTTTATTAGCTGGTATACAGAATATAAAGGGCATGAAGGTTATGCTAGAAGCATATAAAACACTAGTTAGGCTACAGCAAGAGTACTGTGTGCAGTTCTATTCACTGCATTTCAGGAAAGATATACACTCACACTACAGAGGATATTTACAAGGATGCTATCAGGAATGGAGAATTTTAGCTTGAAGAAAGATGGAACAGGCTGAGTTGTTTCCTTTCTAACAGAAGAGACTGAGGGGAGATTTAATTGAGGTGTATAAAATTATGAGGGCATAGGTGGAGGCAATAGAAAGGACCTATTTCCCTTAGCAGAGAAGTCAGTAGCCAGGGAGTCTAGATTTAAAGTAATTGGTAGAAGGTTAGAGCGGAGTGAGAAGAAATTTTTCACTCAGAGGGTGGTGTGAATTTGGAACTCTCAACCTGAAAGAATAGTAGAAGCAGAAACCTCAATGCATTTAAAAAGTACTTGGATATGCATTTGGAAGGGCTGCAACCTACAAATCTACACACCAATAGTGGAATGTGGGATGAAAACAGAAATGCTGGAAATATTCAGCAGGTCTGGCAACAACTGTGAAGAGAATCAGAGTTAACATTTCAGATGTGATCCCTTATCAGAAGATTACAACTGTCACTCTGATTAACTTTCAGAAGTTACTACCTTCGATATTTGCATATATATTTATTCGACTTCCTTCTACATCTATACTATTCATTAAGCCTAATACTGGATCAAGCAGTTTGATTCCAATCTAATCCACGCAGATGAGTTTAGGTAAAGGCAAAATACTGCAGATGCTGGAAATCTGAAACAAAAACAAAAAGTACTGGAAAAACTCAGAAGGCATCCCAGCATCTGTGGAGGGAAAGACAGAGTTAACATTTCGAGTCCATATGACTCTTCTTCAGAACTAAAGGGAAGTAAAAGTATGGTGAAACATATACTGTTTAAGTTGGGTGGGACAGGTGAAGCTGGATAGAAGGCCAGTGATAGGTGGAGGCAAAGGAGAGATTGAAAAAGATGTCATAAACAAAAGGTCAAAGGGTGTTGGTGGTGATACTGGCTAAAGGAGGTGCTAATGGTGACATTAACAGTAGAAAGCAGAATGAGCAAGTGACAGATGGCCTTCGTGGGAGTGGGTTGGGGGGAGGGGACGGTGGTGGAAAAAAAGATCGAAATAGGCTAAAAAGTGGGGATAAAACAATGAATAAAAATGGAAATAAATTTTAAAAATAATAATAATAAAAATAGGTGGGAAAAAATATGTATATAAAAATTAAAAAATAAATATTTGAAAAAAGGGGATCAAAAAGGAGTGAGGATGGAGGAGAAAGTTCATAATCTGAAATTGTTGAACTCAAAGTTAAGCCCAGAAGGCTGTGAAGCGCCTAATCGGTTTGCGTTGAGCTTCACTGGCATTACATTACAGCAGGCCAAGGGTGGACATGTGGGCAAGAGAGCAGGGTGGTGTGTTGAAATGGTAAGCGACAGGAAGGTCTGAGTCATGCTTGCGGACAGACCGAAAGTGTTCCGCAAAGTGGTCACCCAGTATGGGTTTGGTCTCTCCAATGTAGAGAAGACCACATTGGGAGCAGCGAATGCAGTAGGCCAAATTGAGGGAAGTGCAAGTGAAGTGCTGCTTCACTTGAAAGGAATGTTTGAGCCCTTGGATGATGAGGACAGGGGAAGTGAAGGGGCAGGTGTTGCACCTTCTGCGATTGCATGGGAAGGTGCCGTGGGAGGGGGTTGAAGTGTTGGGAGTGATGGGTCCACTCCCACAGCTTTGTGGATATTTTAAGTTTAAACATAGGTGAATTTGATAACATGAGGAAACGACTGAGAAAATGTCACAGTGGGTACTTACTTGTCCCGTGAAAACTCCCATTTTGGATCCTCTGGAAGTTCATATTCTGAAACTCCAGCTAGCACTGGTGCATCTGTAGATGAGAGTCGGGTGGTGATCCGCACCAGAGGAGTATTTGAACTCATTGAGGAGCTGGAGTCAGCAGAAACCTGTTTACAGCAACAATGAAAAAACAAGATGCCAATGATCCTCAATGTCACAATACAGAATAGTTAACAACATCAGTAAGCTAGGCTATTTGCATGAATTGTCTGTATTTATTAAATGAATACATGTGCAGGGAATTTTACCTCCTATTGCCTGGTGGAAAGTGGGCTTGAAGTTAAGGGCAGTTCAATTGGAGCAGACGACATACTCACTTGCACCCGCCCAGTTCTGCTGTTTCCAATTTAAAACTTCCAAGCGCCTAAACTTCCAAACGTCGAGGGCACCTGCCTGAAGCCAACAGTGTCCATTTTTAACAAAGCAAATAGGGTGCCAATGGCAACCTTAGGACCCGACTGCAATATTATTCCCAGGCTTGTATAGAAAAGCCTGAATGGTATCCCTGCAAGGCCAAACCTGCCAGGAAAAGGAGCCTGGGCTAAAAAAAGGCGTAACAAGGTAGGCTTTGAAAATATTTTTGTAGTTTCTTTGAGGGTGAGAAGGAGCAAGATTGGTCTTCTTGGCCCGACAAGGAAACTTTAGGCCTCCCTTGCCCCAGGCATCCCCCCACCCTTGACTGAGATCACCCCTGGATCCACCTTACTTACTACCTACCTTTGTGCCAAGGACCATGCCTTGGGGACCTCTGCACAGCATCTTTCGCAAGGTTTTACCGGCTGGGCAGCCGCTTCCCACCGACTACCCTGCCATTTTGATTAGAACACAGCCAGCAGCACATTAACGAGGGCCAGCCTTTAATATTGGCTGGGCCTTGCAACCAGTGCTCCTGGACGGGCCGACCTCTCACTAGGCCGTGTTCCCGCCTGGGAGTTCAAATAGATCGCTATGAAGTATAAAATCAGCCAGTTAACAAGTACATTGATTTATTGTACACCTTGTAGGTTGAGTAAAACACACTGTTTGAACTTCAGGCTTTTGTAGAGTTTGGGAAGTATAGAAACCTGCAGCTTTGCAGCTGAGGGTACATTTAAACTGTTATTAAATTTACTGTCAGAAAGGACTTAATAATGAAGTAAAATAAAATGGGGAAAATCTACTGTTTTACCAGTTAAATATTTGCCCCAACCAAAAGAACAAGAATTTGAATCCCAGTCCTGGCGAACTCTCAAATCTGCTTGTTCTTGGCTGGTCTGCTAAATGAAAAGTACTGGGTGAATGTGAAATATTCTATTTCTCCAAAGAAGTAAATTCTGTCAGGAATAGTCCTGCCAGGCCATTGCACAGCTTTACTGACGTAGTCAGCACACTTTGCAAAGAAATGCATCTATTAAACTAGGCAAGATCCCCAAAGATACACCAAATTTCCTACAGTGAATAATGCATGCCATTTCAAACTTTCAGCTGGACCAATTCATCTCCTAAATTTAGGATTAATACTTACAAGTAGAAAGAAATAATTTAAATTAATGGGTCATTAGGATTTTGAAAAGTTTACCTCAAGTGGTTAAGTCAATCATGACATTTAAAAGGGAATTATATATCCTCTTGACAAAATTAACTAGTTTATAGATATTGAAGGGCAGAGAGGAGCAGGAAACTAACGGATAGCCCAAATACATTTATCGGAGGAAAGCGATATCAACACTGCCGCAATGGGCTGAAATTTATACAAAACCAAATCTGTGATGGCATTACAGGTCTAGTGGCATTAAGATAAAGCCCTTTAGCAATCCATCTTCATTTAATTGATGCCATTTTTAAAATTTCTTCCCCGACATACTAAATACAGTTTTATGAATGGTTAAAAAAAACATTTGCTAGGGAGATGGTTATTTTGAATCCAACTTTTTTGTCATTTTTGGTAATTTTTCAGATCGCAGTCTATTACACCAATCTGTTGGCAGTGCTAACATCAGTTCTGGCACATTTGGTTCTAATTTTTATTACGTGTTTCAACCCAAACCATTGACTGCAGCTCTTGCAGTACACATGCTGTCAATGTTTGTAATAGGGTACTTGAAACTCCTGGAGGTCATCCAGGTATAGGTTTTTCCACATTTTCACCTCCCATGATGGTTATTTTTTTCTCTGAATTTGAATCACATTCATTTATATGATTACTCAGCATGCACTATGTGCAGGCTCTCCAGTTTTAATCAATGGATGCAAAGCATTTAAGATGGTGTTTATTTTCAGAGGATCAACAAGACATGAAAAATTATGAAGACAAATGCTAACAAGATATTTTCACCAGCAGCTCTCCATAAGCTCATCAATCTGATAATAAAAAACAAAAATTAACTCCCAGCTAAACAATTATGTCAAGTAACTCATTCCCTGGAAGTTCATGATTGCACTGAATCACAGTTCCTTTTCTGGGTTAATTCTGTATCGACTACTTTTATGACTGAAACTGTTTTGCCTCAATATTATTTGTTAAAAAGAAAACGAAAAGTATCAGGAAAAACACCAGATTTGATGAAACCACAAGACTGCTCAAAAAATCAGCATCAAAACCTAGAGAGCCTGGTTAGATGTTTACAAACTTCTGGCAACACAATATTTCCCTTTCATGTGCTATAGCTAATCAAATCATACATTTTAAAAAAGTGAAAATGTTTCCAAAATTGAATATCACTTGTCACAAATATGAAATTAACAAGATTATGTTTCGGAACTGTCTCAGGGTGAAGAGGGTTATGTGACCTGCTTTGAATTCTACCCGACAAGATGCCTGGTAGCTTGGTTGCTCTGAGAATAAGAGGGGCCCAAGTCAACAGATCTGTTGAGAAGATGCAAATGTTCACACCTGTGCACAATGGCAAGAGCATCTGTGCTGACAGATGGTAGACTGTTAGTCTCCAATTCACAGGAGGCTTTTGGAATGTCACGTTATATAAATGGTTACACTTTAAACTGTCTATTTAATTCCAAGCTAGAATGGAGCTGGTGGGGGTGGGGGGGGGGGGGGGGGGGGTCTAATGAATAGCTAGCAAGCTTTTACCTGGATACAAGGCCCATGCGATTCCTGTTGCCTTGGAGTTGGACTTTGGGAAGGGTAGAGTTCATAGCAAGCTATTGTAATATCAGGAAGTTGGAAAATTCACCTAGCTTCGACTAGAGAGAAACAATCTCGCAGTGAATGTCAGTCTAAGATTAGAAGTTACCCAGCTGGGAAAGAAAAAAGGAAGTGGCCATTGGGAGCTGATAATAAATTGGGACTGATTCCTGGAAAATAAAGTGTCCACTTAAGGGACAGCGTAAAGTAGAACCAAGATGGAGGATTTTTGGTCATTTTGGAAGCTAACAGTGGAAACTTTTCTGTATTTTAAAGTATAACTTACCTACTAAATATTGGTTAGTCACTGTTGCTTTTAATTTGTTTGTTACAGTAAAAGTCTTGAAACCTGATATCTTGTCGTGTGATCCTTCCATACAGTTAATGGAAATTCTAATACTTTATCAGTCTCACACTGCAAAGTCTTGAATACTCAGACTGATGAATGGAACTGTTGACAAATCAATTTTCAAACAAATTGCTCCAAAGCAAATGCACTGACTAATCTAACAAGAGCATTGTTTAATTGGTGTAATTCTTGCAAATCAAGTCTGTAAACAAAGACATTCCTTGCCTGCTACAGATTGAAGGGAAAGTAAGAAATGTTATTCAAGTATAAATTGCTTCTACTAATCAATGATGCTGCTGACAACAGTCTCCGTCAAATACCACTGAAAAGACTGAAGCAGTTTTTCATCCCAACTTAATGAAATAGAATAATTTTCACAAAAAATATTCTAATATACACAATGATGCTTACATTAAAACAGCAATTAATTTACACTATTAAGACTGGATGAAAGGCTAAAGATATATAATTTGGGGTGACATCTGGCAGTTGGAGGTGACAGAATGGGGTCATGCGTACATACGTAGAATTCCTTTGGTATTATCACATCCTGTCACTAGGGTTGCACCATGTGCAGCAAGTAGGGTTTAAGACTTTAACTATTTATGTTCTAGAGAACCACATTGGTATCAAAAATGAAAATGTATACTCTCAAAGCAAATATATAAAAATTAATCATTGAAAAGTGTAATTATAATGTTTAACTGGAAGGAGGAAATTGAAGATTTTAAAATATGTATCATGAAAAATACTAAAGACGTTCAGTACTCAGGTTAATGAGCACGTAGATAATGTTAAAATGTCATTTAGAAATTACTACCTTAAAGATAGTCCTATGGGATCATTATGGTTTTATCATTCACAACAGAGACAGACTCAGGCATTTCACATGCAGAATTGGTGGTTTTGGTGCAAAATGACAGCTGCATTTGAATTCTAGCCTTAATGAATGTTTACAATTGTGCTCAACTACCTCCTTTCTTTCCCCTCCTTGGAGTTGCTGCTTTCTGCTGCGTTGTTAAGAAAAGCACCAGTTTGGAAGAGAAGTGATTAGCTGACAAGGTTGGATGGGAAACTGGACGTAGGTTCTATCTTTGGCTGTATTTCAGCAAAGCCTTATATCAGGTTTCCAAAGTGTGAGTGAAGGTCATGTAGATGTCCAGAATGACTGCCCTGCACTCTAATTGAAGCATGTGGAAGCTAGGAAGGCGTGAAAAGGAAGATAATCTGTTAAGGCTTTAGCTTAAGGGCTATCTCTTACCATTTAGCCTTTCAAATTTCTGCAACACACTTTAATTTATCTGATAATTAGTCCTTCTTTTGAACAAAATTCTGACATTTTACAGACCCAATTGCAGCATGAAAACAGTGTGTATGGTTGGGGTAGGAGGAGTGGGGGGTGGCATATAAACAATTGGGAGTCAAGAGACCTGTCAAAGCAGCAACTAGGACTATGTGGAAGGAAGGAAATGGCAGAAACAGCGAGTAGAAACCCCATAAATTCTAGGACCCCTCTTTCACAGAATCACAGGATCGTTACAGTGCAGAGGTGGCCATTTGGTCCATCAAGTCTGCACTGGCACTCTGAAAGAGCATTCTACCTAGTCCCACCCCCCTGCGTTATCCCTGTAAACTTGCACATTCTCTCTTTTCAGATAGCAATCCAATTCCCTTTGAAATACCTCGATCAAATCTGCCTCCACCACCCTTTCAGGAAGTTCATCCTAGACTCCACCTCTGGGTGAAAAATCTTTTTCTCACATCACTCCTACTCCTTTTGCCAATCATTTTGAATTTGTGCCAAATGAGAACGGAAGGAACGGGAATTGTACTCACTCGGCTGGATTTTCCCAGGAGGTAGGTAGGCCTGCCCACTGCACTGAAACCGGGTCCAGAGCCCATGCAACTAGTTGAGGTCCAGCGGTGGGGTGGAGGGGGGGGCTAGATTTTACCAGCTGTGGTCAATAAAGAACCTGGTGCTGGGGCCACCGTCCAATTAAAGATGGTGGCTCACCTCTCCGTACTGCCGGCCCAATCAAAGGACTGGTAGTTTGGTGGCAGCAATTGAGGCCACTGCTGAGGCTGCAGGGAGGACAGGAAGCCTCCATGTTGAGGCATCCTCTAAGGGAAGGTGAGGATCTTTATCTAATTGTGCCAGGGGCAAGCAGGCAAGCCAAAGCAATTGAAGGGGTGCATCCTCCAGCGGCAGCATCAGAGCTGTGAAGTGACACTGCGACCTCAGTGGACCTCAAGCAGCCATAGAGGAATTCTGTCCTCCCTTCCTCCCCTACCCCTGCCCCCCTGGAGGCTGCTCTGATGTAACTGGCCATCTCACCAGGCAGCAGGGGCCCTTCCTGCCATGGTAAAATGCCAGAGGGGGCAAAACTAGTTGTTAATTTTCCACTTAATCGATTTAATTAGCTGCCCACCTCTGGTTGGCTGGCAGCCGTGTTGCTGCCATTCCTGAACTGGTAAAATGCTGTGGCAACAGGAAGACATTGTGGTTGTTTCCTGATGCCTTTTGCTAGCATCTTATGCCAGCTCTCCCTCCTCCCAGCCTATCTCCAGAGGGCTGATAAAATTCCAGCCATCAGTCTGACACAGCCATAGCCCCAAACCATTTTCCAGGGTGAAGATTCTTTTCTTGGGCAGGGCAGGTACCCAGACTGTGCCCACTACTGCAAATCAGCACATTGTACGGAATATCACCCAAAACCTCTATTGGGCTGATAAGAAAATGAAGCTTCTTCAACTTGCTTGCTGAGCATTTGATTCATAATTCTCAGGAATATAATAGCTTACAAATTAAATTAATAAAGTCAACCATCAGTAGGAAAATTCCAGAGCAAAAATAAAAAGGTTCATTTGTATCTTCTCACAATTACAAGAAACATGGTAACAACATCAATTTCTGCTAGTGAAGATTATTTACCAAGGACTATTAATGAAAACTTTATGGGCAGAATTTTGCCCTTGGTGGGCGAGCGGGCCCCACCGGCTTGGCGGCGAGCGGACTGCCGATCCCTGCCGCCGAAACGGGGCCCGCCGCCATTTTGAGTGGGCGAGCCAATTAAGGCCCACCCAGCGGCCTGCCCGACAGGAAGCGCTATGTGCTTCCTGTGCGAGGGGGGAGGGAATCCCTAGCCGTCAAAGTGCGCGAAAGAGCGCACTGCTCCCTGAGACGAAGTGCTGTCTCAGGGAGATTAGTGACAGTCTAAAAAACTTGAAAAATAGCAAAATGAAAATATTATTAACGTGTACCCCTCATGTGACAATGTCACACAAGATGGGACATGTTAATAAAAACGACATAAACTTTATTACACTTTTTAAAAACGGACTGAAACCTCATCCCGCCAGTGGATGAAGTTTCATGTATTATCAGAAGCTCGCTGGTGCTCCTGGCCTGCCCGTCAGCCTTAAGGTTGGACAGGCAGGTCTTTAATGATCTTAATTAGCCTGTCAACGGCCTTAATTGGCCTTTGACAGGTCGGCGGGCGGACAGCTGATTTTGCTAAAAATTTTAAGCGACCGGGATGATGTGGGGGGTTCCTTCCGACATCATTCCGCGTCATTTTCCTGTCGGTGAGTGGGCCCCGCCCCCAAATTGCTGATGGGAAAATTCTGGTCTATGGATGGGGAAGGAGCTCGGCATTAGAAATGTGGACAAAATCAAGGGAAGAATTTTCCCCCCCAATGGGGGGTAAGTGCAGGACCGGGCGTGGGCAGGCATGCCTCCGATCGGCGCCCCCGATTGGGGGCATGCTGCCATTTTACATGGGCAGGCCAATTAAGGCCCGCCCAGCGTGACATCCGCCAGGAAGTGCTATGCGTTCCCTGTGCAGGCGGGCGGGGGGGGGGGCACGACGCTGGGATGCATGCGCGCAGATACACTGATCTCCCTGAGGCTAAGTGCTGCCTCAGGGAGATCACTCGGAATTAAAACTTTTAAGATAGATGTTTAAAAAATTCCCCGGACATGTCCCCTCGTGTGACACTGTCACATGAGTTGGGACATGTCCATCACTTTTACTGAAACCTCTATTAAACATTTTAAGACCCTCAGGAAACCTCATCCCGCCCATGGATGAGGTTTCATGCTTTTTCTTAAGCCAACCAGGGTTCCCAGCCTGCCCGCCAACCCTAAGGTTGGACAGGAACCCTGACAATTACCTAAATTGATTTATTAATGGCCTCAATAGGCTGTTGACAGGTCGGTGGGCGCACAGCTGATTCGGCTGCGCCCCCACCGACCTGAAAATGGAAATGACGTGGGGTGACGTCGGGAGTTCTGCCCAACGTCATCCCACGTCATTTTACACGTCGGCAAGCGGGCCCCAGCCCCGCTCCTGCTTGCCGGCCAGAAGATCCTCCCCCAGGGGTTTATTTAAAGAGATGGACAATGTTTTGATTGGCAGTCGTGAAGGAGGGAAAGTTCTCATATTGTATGATCACTTCTGAAATATGATTGAAAAGTCTGGGAGCAGCTTATGATAAAATAGGTCACTAAGTCAAGTAAAGGTTTTTGAACTCTTTATCTACTTTCTGTTACCTGTCTGCGCAGAGGGATGCGTTTGGTCAGCTTGTGCACCGTCGGCTGGGCATTAAAATCAGGCTTCTTTGTTGTGTTCTTCATTCGGCAAATAATAACCGTCACCACCATACAAGCGATAACAAAAACACCAATGCAATAGATAGCTATTTCCAGATAGTCAGGAGAGGTCAACCCTTTTGGTTTGTCTTCAGGAACTGGATTACACGTGAAGAAACAATTGCATCAGACATTAACATATAGTTCCACACATGATAATGTAACTGATAAAGAAGTGAAAAGTTGCTAACAATTCCAAAACTATTCCTCACATTTTCAGTAAGAAGGAAAAGGGTGAATGCTCCAAAAATGGTTTCATGAATAAAAGGTTCTGCAGGTGTAATATTGAGTGTCACACAGCAGGAAAACTCCTATTGCTTGCTGAGCTAGATGACCACAGCTAGCATAGTACCAGTGGTGTTACAACTGCTCTCAGCATTCCCTGGGTTATGAGGGAAAGTTTCTTGCTCCTGTTCACTATCTAGTGGCTCCTATTAAAAAGTACATGTGTGAATAACTGGTGAGAAACATTATCGTGGTTGGCTGTAATGCTCTTATGACAGGCTAGTCACTTAGCTGATCTAGTGAGATGGCTGCCATATGACTTGATGAGAAGTGCGAAGAAACCCAGGGTTGAGGAAGAACCAAGAACCAAGAACTTGTGGTGTGATATAGTGCTGGTGTACCATTGCACCAGGTTCTGCAATGATGAGTGTACAAAGAATTGGGGTGGATGGTTGGGTTGGGGGTGGGGGGGGGAAAGAGGAGGGGAGGGTGGCGGAGTGATGCAAGGTACTTAATCACTTTCTTACACTCTTAAAATCTGGTTACAGAGAAACTGGTAGAATTTTTTAGGATGAATGTCTCCCAGCACTCTTGGCTGTTACAGAGGGGAAACTGATAATGACAGTAAGTAACAAAAAAGAGGGAATGTAAATAAAATATATCAATAAAGAAACTGTATGTCAATGGTTTAGTCAACCTGAACATACTGCAAACATCTCTGTCCGCCACTCCGGTTGCATTCGGTTATGAACATTGATATCAAATTTAAAACTTCACATGCTCTGGTGCAAAGTACAAGACACTTATAGCCAAAGGTTAAAACTGAACCAGCTTGTTTTGTTAAAATGATAAACGTTCTGTTAAAAAATTCTGTTAAAAATTTCAAGTATTTAATACAAGCAGAGTACATTTCAATACGTTAGACGGTGCCTCAAATTTTATCATTACCTTACATCTACAGTGCATTTAGCATCATGAATGCTGTTGAAGCTTTGCCATCCATAGCATTGCCAAAAGCTACCAAGCATAAAATGCCCACTGAAGGCTTTAAGGTGAAACAAGAAGCAAACAAAACCAGAAACATCCCAGATGCCTAGTGAAAGCAAAGCTGCGCAAAAGGTTTTCGCCTGATTGTCTGTGAAATTAGAGACTACAGGAAAGATTTGTAGCAGGTTTTAAGAGACAATCATGTTATGTGGTGAAAAACTTCAATACTTCATTCAAATCAAACAGTGTGGTTGCAGGTCACTTTCTCCAGGGAGCAAGGATTAGCTGTCATTGCAACCTGCAAATCTGATAACCACCACTGTTCAATAGAATTGAAGTTTTACAAGGGAATTACCAAGCAGGTGCATCGAGGACAGATAATTGAGAAAGATTTGTCTGGGCTGGATTATGTAGCACCAACTTTTTTTCCTCATCAATTATCAATCAGTTAAAACACCGCTGATGACCATTTCTTAAGGAAGAGAAACAGCATCAGGTTCCACATGCTAGATAAGACTTTGCATGTCCTCTGTTGCAAGTGAATCAGAATCTCATTTTGAATGCATGCAATCACTGAAGAAATAAAGTTGATTCATTGAATGAATTCCCATGAATAACACTGCTTCGTTACAGAAGGGGAACTGGCATTACCATAGTAATAGGGGCAACCGTCAGTGTGATTGACCCATTAGTTTTTCCAAATATATTATATATACACATACAATTGTATGCAAATTTTTATAATCTATAATGATAATATGTACACAACTGGGATCTTGGGTTTTTTGCATTACAATTCTGCTGCCAGTTCCACCATAGAAGGCAGTGTCAATTTTGCAAAAGGGGAAAGATGAACCATTGAAGGAAAGCCGTATGTACCTGACTCAACTGTCAACCATGCAGAGTGATGTGAAATCCCAATAGAATTACCAGCCAAGCATGTATATTCCCCAGCATCCTCAAAAGTTACATTCCGTAAATAGAGAACCTCAATTTCTTTGTCCGTAGTATTAACACCGGCAGTCTAGAAGAAAAAAGGAAGCAAAACAAAAAAAAATATACAAGCAAGACAACATGAGATATTTGTGGACAGGGACAACAAACCAGTACCACTGCTTAACAGCAGAGGTGCAGTAATTTGATGGAGTTATGTACTCCCTATCCACAACCCTTCATCCAAAGCTTGCTCCCAACTCCAAGCTTGTTTTATGGAATAATCAGATACCCATCACCATCTTTAACTCACCCTTCTAGGCATGCAATTTAACTCATGGAAAAATAGGCCCATAATAATTTGTTTTCTTTATCCTATTTTTCTTAGAATAAAGGAAGCATGAAATGAAAAAGAAGATAAAGGAAGTAAAATGGGGAAAGGAATTGGAAATGTGCTATTGGCTTAATTAAGAGGCACCAAGGTAAACAGAACCACTTAAATATTGACAGGAGGAAGAAAAAAAGTGCATTGAGATGAACAAGACAGAATAGATTTAACAGATGAAAACTTCAGCTGTAAAGTGCAGCATGGGATAGTTTGGCCACATATTGTGGGTATTTTTCCATGTCTAGCGTGCATCAAGTTGCATCATGGAAAGGAGGTTAAGGGACCATTAATAACCCAAAGCCCAAAGATCCCGTAAGTTGCTTGCAATCTTCCAAGCATCTCCCAGCATGAGTCAGACGTTTCCTTAATTCATTTACCATGGGCAGAGCTTTGTAATGTGTGTCCTGTAAAGTGTTACCTTTTGGGGAGAATTGAGCAACAGTGAGCCAAGCAGACTGATTGACGGCTCCAATATAATTGGAGACCTTACATATATATTCTCCACTGTCCGCCTCAGTCACATTGTATAGATTCAGCACTTCTGCATTGGAACTATTTATCCCCGAATGCTAGAACAAACCAATAACAGAAGATGACAATATAACCGCTGTTCTGGTATGAACAGAGCTAACATCCCACCACCAGCATAATCAGTCCTCTAAATGAAATAACCTCATGAAATAAACTTTTCTCTAGCAAAATGTTCGACAATCTTGTGGTATGAAGGACGAAGGCAGAGCAAGTAATATCAACAAAAAAACAACTGAAAGGGCTGTTTTGTACAAAGAGCTCATACTCATTTTCTTCAGCATATTTTAACAATTTAAACAAAGTGTGTTGCAACTGCTCAGGAAATAGGAATGGAAGAAAAGCAATTCAATTTTTTAAAAATGTGCAACATGGTTGAGATAATCAGAATTAAGGTGTAGTGAAAATAAATTGGATATTTGAAAACATTTATACTTAAAAATGTAACTTAAATATGAATATTCCTTGCCCTTATTGATAATGAGCATCATTCTTTCACAATTTTCATTATACACAAATATTCAGAAAGGCTTTCTGAATTCTCGAACCTTTAAGACATGGACGTAAGGGGATCCATCTGGACCATATCTACTGCCATTCTTTTCAACGTGTTTCAGCCATTGTATATGGGGTTGGGCATCACTGAACACTTTACACATAAACTCCACGTCACTCCCCACCAACACAGTTTTGTTAGCTGGTAATCCTGCTTGCAGGATAGGCCTGTGTGGTGACCGCTCTGAAATAAATTTCAAAACAAAAAAAAACTTGATTTGTATTGATGCATACAACATGACCTCAACTAAATGCAACATATTTTGATATTTTCTACTTCTTTACACTCCATTAATACCTGTAAATAGAAACAATTGTGTGTTTGACAAAATGGAGCTTGTTTGAGTTTCTGCTTTGACCCTTCTCTCCTCTTCGACAGGGCCAAGTATGTTTTTGTAGAGAGGTTTTGCACTTTTTAAATCAGATTTAAGTTTTGTTGTTTTCATTGGAATTTAATTTTAGCTGCACAGCATGACTTGCAAGTTGACTAAGAATGATTAATGAGGGCATTTAGTTTCATGGATTTTTAATCACTTGAGAAAATTAATTGCATTAAATATCTATAAAAATTTTATTTACAGCAGCTAACTTCTTTATGGTGTAAATGAACATAAAAGTTATCCATGTTGTTTTAGCCATTGAGAGAAATTCAGTATAAAATTATGCTCTGCCTCACGCAAATATAATTTTAGACAAATAGGTAGTTCTTAAGTCTGTGGCTGGTTAATAAGTCTATTCCTTTTTGTTTTTCCATTACGTATGAAGTAACATCCTGCTTTAATAGCTATGAGGCTTGTAAAAAGTATCTAGTTTAAAAAGCACTGAAACGCCTTTAAACTTTGGAAAAAGACCACAAAGCAGCTACAGACCCCCAAAGAAAACATTGGAGGTACTAACAGAGTACTTTTAAGGATGTATGAAGAACAGGCTTAGAAACATAAATGAGAACCAACACCACCATCTATGTTACTTTTATTAGCTTGCCAGCATTTCTAAATGAGTGTTTTGAATTTGCCAACAGATTCTTTCACAAGCAAACATTTTGATTACATTGCAAAGAAATGGTGCCCCTGGTTAACAATAAGACCTTTGATACAGTCAAACATATTTGGCTAGATGCAGGCATCTACTGGGAATTAATTCATAGGGCAATCTTACCCTGTTATAAGGCCACAGTTAGCTCATTTAAAGTGGGGTACAATCACTAAGATGTTCTTATTTCCACATTCATACATGTTAAGAGGTTCACTTGAACTTCAATCAAGGATTTCTGCTCCTTTACTAAACAACCAAATACTGTAAAAGTAGCTTCCAGTTGCCATCAGGTTAAAAGTGAAAAGTATTCTTTCTGTTATTATTGAATATTAAACAGATGAAAAAATGCTCGTTTAAGTAATATGAAAGACAAAGGGGTTTCATTTCTGAGAATGAGCCTGAAATGGGCATGAAAAACTACATTAACTGAGAATGACAGAGAAGGGAATGACACCTGTGCAGGTGCCGTCTGAAGATTAACTGGGAAGCGAGAAAGTCACCGTTTCCCATCTCTAAAACAAAAAATTAACTCAAGAACAGTTGAAGCTGCGCATTGTGATTAATCAACTATCAGTTACATTACTATATCTAACATCTGATTGCTAGTTATTTCAGACTGATTTCTATTTTCATCCAATAATCAACTGCTGCATTTTATGAAACATAATCGTTCTTAACTGATGAGCACAGAAATCACATCTGAATATGTCAATGTCAGGTTTAACAACCATCACTGATTTGTGCCAGAATAATTTCACTTTGTTAATGCAGCCCTATTTTATTTGAATCATGAGCAAATGTGTACAAATGTTTAAGTTAAAGTTTGAGTATTAAAAGCAGCTCTAATAAAGCTTCTTTGCTCACTAGAAGACTCCCAGGGCAGGATTTTCATTTTTGGGTTGGGACCCCAACATTGGTGTCAAATGGGGGTCCTGACCCCACACCGGTGTTGGGAGCAGTAAACCAACACTGATTTTTGAAGAATTGGCCATTTAGTGGACAGATAGCGCATCTGCCATCCAATTAAGGATGGCGGGGCAGGCTCCTGAGGCTGGAAGATCAATCAGGGATCCTCTAGTAATGACACATCAGCAGCCCCACTGTCTGAGGTGGGAGCTGCCGACGCCTGCAGACAGAGAGGATAAGATAAAAAGAACATTTAATTTAAAGAAGGCCACAGCTGTCTGGCCATGGTCGCTGAGGGGTAACTCCTCTAATAGATTGCCAGCGGCTGCAGTTGTGATCTGACAGAAACAAAGGGTTGACAGGAGTGGTGGGTTTCCCTGGCAGGATGAAATGTGGGCAGTGCTCCCGTCCAGCCCCCAAATGCCCCCACACATCCCCCCCACCAACTCCCTAACCTCTGCCTTGTTTATCTGGCCATGTTTCAGCTGCTGTGTGGGGTCCTCCTGGCAACTGGAAAATTTCACTTTGCGCAGGATGGGATCCGTAATAGGCCCATTACTTACCCTAATTCTACCCCACACCTTACTGAAAACGGCTTGGATGACAGCATGCCAGCTAGCAATATAAAATCACATAACTGACCACCTCAGTTCCTGCCCCCAGTCTCTGTTCAGCGATTGTATTGTCATTTATATCTTTTTTTTGCTCGTGAGCTTTTGCACTTTACAGTGTCACAAAAATAAAGCTTTGGATTTTCATACAGAGTTCAGTTAGCACAATTCAAATAAATTCATTTAATTTTCAAAGATATGCTTTTCATAAAGCATATCTGTTACTCATTTGGAACTTCTACTTGCAGTTCAAACAGGTTAATGTAAAAAAAAAGATAATTCAATTTGCAAAAAATAATGTTTAGTCAATTAAAAGAAATGAACACTTTTACAGCAATTCCTGGTGCAATAACTTAATGCGCCAGAGCTCTGGTGGGGATAGGTCTCCCCGGGAAAGAATTACATTTACGAAACAAAGGCTATAATTGTTTTCCTAAGGATATGAGATATAGAGATAGAGCATTCTTCATTCCACTTTCCACAATTAAACATGCCTGCTGCTGACCGAGGCCATCAGTCCCTGAAAAAAAACCTTAGGGAACAACTAAACTAATTCCATTGTGTTTGTTCAATGATGTGATGAGGTGAAGTTGAGAGTGACTGGTGTAGGGGGAGGGGTAAAGGAATAATGAGGCAGCTGGTTGGCACTGGGGTTACCACTAATTAAGGTCACGGAGCTGCAGCCAAATATTAACAAAAACTCTTGCCAGGTTCATATCACTTATGCTTGCTTTCTATGATCATAATTCAAAACTTGACATATCATCTCCCCACTCAAGATATTGGGAGCCAGAAATCTGTGTTTTGTAATATTAGAACATGCATAATGCAAATTGATAATCCTATGTAGGATAATCCACAACTATCTGGCAGATTCAAGAAGAAAGGTTTTTACAAGTTCTGGAAAATTCAGATAACATTGTTTTGTCATAATGAACTGCACATCACAATCACAAAACAATTCAAAGAATGTACCAAATGTCAACCTAAGAAATTGATTAGTTAACAATCCATGGAAATTGATCACAAAGCTATTGGTCTTTTAGGGCTATTAGAGACAAGTGAGTGACAAGTATAAGACTACACCAAACGTACTCTAACTACAATTTTAAAGGGGGTACTAGAAGAGAAGCCTTGAAGTGTTTCTGTACAAATTTCTGAAGATGGAATGATTGATTAACAAGGCAGGTAACAAAGCATATGGGACCGTGGGTTTTATAAATAGAGAGGCATAGGGCTGGGTTTTCCTGTGGGCTTGGGAAAAACCAACCTGCACAATCCTGCGTGATTTTGCACCTTCTGAAATGCACATTGATCCATTTGTGACTTTGCCCAGGATTTTTGTCTTTTCACAGGTTCAGGTTCGCAATGCATTTTACAAGCCGTGATTGTGTTCATGGGTGCGAGGCAGGCTGGTTAAACCCCTGCCTTGGTTCTCCAAGATAGCAGCCCAGCTTCAAATGTTTAAACAGCCACTACACCTCACCCCCGCCCACCCATTCATGCCACCCTTTGTCCCCTCAGGTCACCCAGGCCATCTCCATTTTCTCTCATCCCCCAACCCCATGCCCCCTCACCCCCAGCTTCCATTGTTTAAAGATCCACTAAACCTCACCCCAACCCACCCACTCATGCCACCCCTCAGGTTGCCCATGCCACCCAATGCCCCCTCACCCCCAGCCACCCCAATGCCCCTCAAATCCCTCATGCCCTCTTAATGCCCCTCATAACCACTCACCCAGCATGCACAATGTACAGTCCTCAGGAGCCAAGCAATAGCAATGGAAATAATTTTAAAATAATTGAAAAAAAAATTAAACCTTCAACAATCTAATAAAACCCCAAATTCAAACATACTATCATTGATATGGGAAGGGAAAAATATCTACCGCAGTGCAAAAAAAACTGTAATCCTTTACAGAATCACAGAATTGTTACAGCACAGAAGGAGGCCATTTGGCCCTTCATGTCTGCGCTGGCAGTCTGAATGAACAATTCGCCGAGTGCCATTCCCCCAACTTCTCCTGCTAACCCTGCACATTCTTCCATTCCAGATAATAATCCAACTCCCCCTTGGATGCCTTGATTGAACCTGCCTCCACCAGCAGTTCATTCAAGATCTTAACTAATCGCTGCTTGAAAAAATTTCTCCTCACATCTCCATTGCTTCTTCTGGCAATTACCTTAAATCTGTGCCCCCTTGTCCATGCTCCTTCCACCAATGGAAAAAGTTTCACCCTATCTACTGTGTCCAGGCCCCTCATGAATTTGTATACCTTTATCAAATCTCCTTTTCAACCTTCTCTTCTTCAAGGAAAATAATCCCCACGTCTCCAATCTTTCTATGTAACTAACGTTCCTCATCCCTGGAAGCATACCCGTGAATCTTTTCTGCACTCTTTCTAATGCCTTATATCTTTCCTGAATTGCGGTGCCCAGAACTGGGCGCAATACTCCAATTGAGGCTGAGCCAGTGTTTTATTCAGGTTTAGCATAAACATCTTGCTTTTGTACTCTATTAATAAAACCTAGGATACTGTATGATTTATCAACTGTTAGGCTTGTAAACAGACAAGAAACCACATCAATGGCATGTTCTGTTATTGCAGTCTTATTATTAGGTTTCAATAAATAGACCACCAGCTGTGCTGAAGCCATTAGTTTTTGAAATGCAGCCAAGCATTCATAATGGCTACAGTTGTCATACCAAAAGCTTCCAGCTACACTGCCCGAAACTGACAGAACAGAATGATGTTGTATTTCCATTTCGAAGCACTCAAGCCCAAAGGCATGGAAACTCCTACGGCACCTGTGAGCAGTCAAGCAACAACTACACCAGCAGCCCAGAATCAATGCTGTTGCCATTGCTTCACAGCTCGCAGTAAACTCTAAAGATACTGGCTAGTGGGGAAGGTAAGTAAAAATAGCCCTGATGCAATCCTTCAAGACTGCCCCAGAGCAGATAGACTTCTCAAGCCCTTACACATAAGTGCAAGTGGACAGTCCCTGACAGCAACCAAGCCAGGCAAAGCAGTAAGAGTTGATAGAATTTACCCAGAATTCCTTCAGATCAAATCATAGAAAATGAAGTGGCTAGCAAAGCTGTTTGCCAACATACAGAGCACAGGCACCATTCTAAACATCTGGAGCCAATCCAAGATCGTGGCCATTGCCAAGCCAGGGAAGCCAATCAACAACCCACACAGCTCCCATCCCATTGCCCTGCTATCAAAAACCATAAGGTCCTGGAACTCCTCCTGCTAAACAGACTGAGTCGCACCCTAGAAGCAACAATGTCACCCGATAGATTTTCGCACAGGCTGCAACTACTCCAAGGAGGTCCTGACATTGACCTCACATATAGGGGCCGGTTTCCAGAAATGCCTGAAGATAGGAACCACCTTCGTTGACTTATCTCGTGCCTATGACATGATGTGTCACACAGGCATGTTACTGAAACTCTCCAAAATATCTGGTGTGTGAAAATCCTACAACTAATCAACTGCATGATCAGCAACTGACAGTCCTGTGTGCACCTTGGAGATCAAATCAGCCGCCTACACAAAACCAATTAACGGATTCCCACAGGGATCAGTCCATGCACTGGCTCTCTTCGACTTATATACCAGTGACTCCATTCCCACAAAGTCACGGCTCTTTACATATACTGATGCTTTGACATTCGATTTCTAGACTAAAGAACGTCAGGACACTGAGAAAACACTCATGAAGATCTATGTTTTCTGGAAGCCTACTTCAGAAAATGGAGACTTCAACCAAACACTGCCAAAACTGTTGTTTCAGCCTTCCACCTGAACAACTCAAGGGCCAGGGAAGAACTTCATGTCCAGCTACTTACCCACAACCAAATGGTAAAGTATCTTGGTATCACTCTTGACCGCACATTGATCTACTAGCAACACCTCCAGAACACCTGAGGCAAGGTCAAGACGAGAGCGAATCTCATACAGAAACTGGCGGGTACCACCTAGGGCAGCAATGCTAATACTTCTTCACTTGCCTGATCTACCCAACAGCAGCGTACTGCTACTCAACCTGGCTCAGGAGCCATGACAAAAAAGGTAGTAGATATTTACCTCCTAAAAGTCATGTAAGTTACTTCTGGGACTTTGAGAGCAACATAGCTCAAGTGGCTTCCTGTGCCAGCACATACTGAACTTTCTGATGTCCGCAGAGAAAACATCCTCTTCAAAGAACAACATTGGCTGACAGCTAATGAAGCACACCCGTTGACACAGGACCTCAAAAAAAAACTCCACACACTCATCTAAAATCCTGTAGTCCCTACCTGAACATATACCACACCCTATAAACTAACAACAGCCACACCTCTCGATGGCACAACTTCTGGTCGACTGCAAACATGACCAAACGCAACCTGGTAACTGACCTGGATCGGTGGGGTCCCAGGCTTCAACCTTGCATGGAAAATCTAAACAACCCTCGAACAGTGTTGGACAGGCTAAGAAAGATGTGGCCACTGCTCCACAAGTGGAGTGTGAGCAACAGCTCAAATCGTGACTGTGATCATCCAAGTCAGACCATCAGCCGCATACTGAACATCTGCCCTAAGAGATCCATTCCCGGTATCATCACAACCATTCACACTGTCAGCTAAGCTGTTGATTGGATTGTTAACCTCAATATCAAACTATAACTGCTTCCCCAGCCATATGAATTTTAAAAAAGGTACAGATTTAATAGTAGCACTCAAAAGGGAATTATGTAAATGTCTGAAGCTGAAAAAAAATGTTAGAAAATGAGGAACGAGCAGGAGAGTGGGATTAACTCGAGTGCTCTTCAAAAGATTCAATAGGCTGAATGGTCTCCTTCTGTGCAGTACTATTATATGACTTTACTACATTTTAGAAGTATTAAAAAGGTAAAATATCTTCATGGCATTAAATTCATTTTAACCTGTGAAAAATATTTACTGTATCAAATATCCAATCTATATAGGTTTAATCATATGTAGATTTATTGATTGCAACATTTTATTAACTTATTTTAAAAACCTTTAAAAAGTTGAATTAACCTTTGTATGCTGAATCAATTGTGCGTCTGCTCATCTCTTAAATCGGAATTAAAAATCTGTGACAATATACTGTAATAATGATCAAGAATTACATGGATTACTGCAGTTAGCTTTTTACTGTTAATGAAGAAACACTGAAGTAAAATTCATTTTGGATGGTTGTGCAAAACAAGTAGCATCAAACTGCCAGCCCAAATTGCTTTTCACCCAATTTTCTATTCTATTGGATAAAGGAACAGCCAATTCATTATCACCCATTTAGTATTACCACAAATGGCAAATTTATTCCCCACTGACTTCTAATCTTTTTTTCAATGGGGTTGTGGGAAATGATTGATCACTTTAACCCAAAAACTGAGATCTAAACATATGATATAACAGGCAGTAAAGATCAGGGGTCACATGCTGTCATTAGTTAGTTTTTGTCAATTTTCAGCTGGCTTCACCTACCTCTGCAATCTCCTCCAGCTGCACAACCCTCAGGTATTGGTGTTCCTCTAAGTTGGCCTCTTGAACCCCCAATTTTAAATTGTTCCACCATTGGTGACTGTGCCTTCAGCTGCCGAGGCCCCAAGTTCTAGAATTCCCTCCCTAACCCTCTTCGCTTCTTTTAAGATGCTGCTTGAAACCTCTCTCTCTCTCTTACCAAGCTTTTCGTCTTCTGCCTAATATTTCCTAATGTAGCTCAGTATCAAATTTTGCTTTTCCTGTGAAGCACCTTGGGACATTTTATTATGTTACAATTGCTAAAGGTGCTATATAAAAATACAGGTTTTTGTTCTTGCAATGCACAATACTAGTCCGGTATAATCATTCTGAAATGAAGAAAGTACACCTCTTAATCACAATCTTTGAGCAAGTGGCAAGCAAGGAGGTTAATGCCCTAATCTCCACTGCAGAGGCAGTAGGTATAAAGAGGATTTCAATTCAAAAAAATTGATGGATATTCAGAGATTCAGGTCAGCTAGAAGATCATTTTGAGACACTATTAAGGTCAAGATAACCTGACTAATATTACATTCAGACATCATTAGAGAGTCTGGAACGTCTGTGGTCACACTAACCTGCCCATGACTAATATTCATGGTAATTTAAGTCATAAATAAAAATACAATTCTGCATCTTAACCACTACTCTCAAGTGGTTTCAGCCAGTACAACTGTAACTGGTTAAGCAACATACAATGAATTAAATTACATTTGCAATGTAACATTCTAACTTATGACATCTTAATTTCTCTGGATTATAATTGTTTTTGTTAATAAATTTAATCAAACAATAACCACAACTCAAGTCAGTGCAGTTCACCTTTCCAGTATCTGAAACTAGGCTAAATGACTGACAGAAACTGAGTCATTACTATGTCCGTGCTTGTTTCATTTATTGCTGAAAAAACACAGCCTCAGAATTAGGAGAGTGAAACTGTCCTTTTTTTGGAAAAATATAAACATACAAAAAATCTTCATCTCTTTTCACTTTGTGCTAAAATCACAGCAGCAATTTTGCTACAAACAAATTCAGTGTTAGCAGAAAGACAATTTAAATTGGTCTTTTAAAATGGAGCGATATAAATCCATACAATATACACTCTACAGATCAGCTACATTTATGTGTGAGTGTACTTTTCTTTTCATGGAAAAGCGCACTGCACAGCAAAAACATTTCAGAGAATTAAGTCAAATTGAATAAAAATAATCAATGTGACTTCAGGGTGAATTCACAAGGTTAACATGCAAAGTTTACTGCCACAATGTAAAACCTAAGGCTTCAAAACAACATAAGGAAAGACGATAGGGTTGCATATGCAGTATATATTGTAAAGCACTGAGGCTAGAATTAACCTGAATTATCAGTAAAATGTGTCAACCCTCCTGCCTGCATCTTCAAATTACTATCCGGATATTAGAGCAAGCCCTTGTCAGATAATATTTTTTTAAAAAAGAGCTCTCTGCAAGATAATCTGCTTGATTATTGCTTATGGCTATGCAATCATAGCTAATGCCAGGTGTAAATCACATACCTTCGATTGTCAGTAGATTTAATAAAGACTCTTTATTCACCTCCCAAAAAACTGCCTGAGAGCCAGTTGTGGTGAAGATTCCTTTGTGCTTTGGTCCTAGTCTCTTCTTGTTTTAGGCCTCATGCTCTGAGGTAAATACGTCAAACTCAGGCTCATTACTGTCAGGATTTAGTCAACAACTATATATTGGCTTGTCAAAATTGCATGTTGGGGCCACTCAGCAATGAACCATTTAGAAATTCCCAGACACTAGCAATGTACAGGTATAAATGCAGGTACGTATATTTACCCAAGAAAGTGCCTTTTCACCCCAATTTCCAAGTTTTAATCATTCTCATGACAAAGTTATGGTAATGTTAAAAAAAGTCCCATCAGTTCTAAGCTCAAATGGGACTGAAACATGCTTAATGAAAAGGGTGAACCAGCTATCTAGAAGAGCAAACACAGTTTAAAAGCAAAACTTTGCCTTAAGGGATTAACTATATAGCAGGGTGAAGTAAAACAGAGCTGACCTGAAAGTGGTTTTACACAAAAGCCTACGCAACATGTACTACCTTGACAACTCACGTACATCAGCCTTTAATTAAAAAAGGCCTTTGCAAATATAAACTCTGCTTCATGCTATTGCAGATGCATGTTGTTTTTTGAACTCACCCAATAAATGTGACAATTTAACATTTGTTTCACTTTTTTTTAAAAATAAGAAGGACAAATCAGATCTTTTAATGCTTGGATTAAAGCTTTGCTGGTTTCAGCATTAAATTACAAATAGCATTACAAATTACAAATTTGAAACATAATGACACTGGTTTGATACTACTTCACAAAGCAAAGTTTGTGGCCTGATCACATTGAATGGTGACTAAAAACGACAAATTATTTTCGCTTTTAACCAAATTTTTCAATCTGCCACTCCAATTATTGCTCATGACTAAATTTCCTGTTCATGAAGAGCTAAATTATCCACTTCCCCCAGAGATAAGGCTGACTGAAAACCTGTAAGTGAGATAGTTGACAACACTCCTTCAACTTCCCACTCTAATTGCCTCCAAATTGCTCATCTTTTTATGGAGAATAAGGACAGAAATACAATCTCAGTTGTTTTCGTGGTACTTTAATGCCAGGGGCCTACTGAGAGCATTATCACAATCTCAGGTATTGGGTATTTAAATTTTAACTGTGCAATAATTTTTTTTACTGGAATTTCAATAAGTAAACAGAATAATTTATTTCTACTGCTCATATATCAGGGCTATTTCTTGGTTGACAATTGCAATTATACAATGTCAAAATAGAATTCTTGGGCTGGGATTTTCCAGCCACGTTATTGGGCAGGATCTGTCGTGGGAGATTCGGCAGCGCAGCCAAAAATCCACTGACTTTCGGCAGGACCGGATGATCCCGGTAGCGGGTGGGGCCGGAAAGTCCTGCCCCTAGATTTCTGCACTAGCCTGTTCATTCTGCCAAATGATATTTTACATTGTGCATCATAAGTATCCAATAAATGGAGGCTAAAGACGCAGAAAGGAGTTAGGCTCGTCACTTTCAATATCTGGAAAATGTACCCACGTAATTATGAAAGCAAGAGGAGTACTGTGCTACATAGTCGAAAATTAGAGCACAAGCCTCCAGAAGTGACGCTGCTGTTTCACAAAGTACTGAATGGCTCACAGGTGCAGTACTCAAACCTGGTCCTCAATCCAGGAAACATATACAAACATCACAGGGGCAGGAGAAAAGAATAGCAACCATATATCTTAAATGTAGAAGGGCAGAGCTCTGAGGAAATAGACAAAATATGGATAACAGAGCATCTCAAGGCAATGTGAAATATCAAACAGTATAGGTTACATTAAATCTGAATGTTACATTAAATTAAGGCAGGGAAAGTATGACCGAAGACTTTAAATGAAATTAGATGTTAGGAAACGCGTTTACTTAAAGTGTAATAAAAGTTTGGAATAATCTTCAAAACCATGGTGTTGAAAATGTGAGTGAACATGTTAATGAAAAAGCTAGGTGCTACAGGGGTGGGTTTTGACAGCTAATTACCCTATTAACATGTTTGACCTTTCGTTTATTTAGATCTCCCTCCATTTTAAAACGTGTTACGGTCCAAAGGCTCAACAACTTTCATGGTAGAGAAATGGATGAGCTATTTAAACCCCAGCCTCCAATTATCTATAAAATTATCTGGGGCAGAATTTTTCAGGTGTTGGGGTTTCCAACCCAGCGGAGATCACGGCAGCTACACGGCCACTTAATGCTCCTGGGCTTCCGCCCCCCCCCCCCACTCAGATGGAAGTCTTGCCTTAGAGAGTTTGCCAGCCAAAATGATGTGCTGGGCTTCCCTGCCACCCTGACCCCTCCCCACCCTCCACCCACTTCCTAGAACTCTCTCCACACCAACCTCAAAATCGTGGTTGGGGAGAGGAGGTGGTGGTGTAGGAAGGGGGGAAACAGCCCTTAAATGTACTTCAGGGCATAAACTGGGGTGATGAAGAATAGCCCATCCTAGGACTTGCTTGCTGCACTCCGCCCCCTGTAAAATTGCAGACAGGCTGGGGCAGGAACACTCACAGAATTTTCCTAGCCCCCCCCCCCCCCCACCTGCAAATCTGCCAGTGGGGGACTGTAAAATTATGCCCCTGGTGTAACTGGGCAGATTATACCAGTACACACAAGGTTCCCAGATGCAGAAACTGATCAAGAGGATGTTCTGGAAATTCCTAAATGGTGCACTAGTATTTGAAATCCATTCAGGCATGGCTGCTTGTGAAAGAAATATAAACGATTAGCTCAGCACTCCCATCAACACAACCTGAAATGTCATTGAAGACTAATTAGTTCTACAGCTTTACATTGCATCATTTCTAATTAAAAAGTTATGAAACACACATCAACACTCAAGAACATATTAATAATATAACTAGGAACACGTTATCTCTTCATTTGATTGGCTGAGCCTTTGACATTTGCTTTGAAAGCTACTTTTAATGATCAACGCTTTTGGTATAAAGGGATTTAAACAACTTCTTACATTGTGCCTTGAATTTTTTTCGTATAAAACAATTGACCATCAAACTAAAATCTCCACCAAAATGAACTAGTGAATTAAAACTTTTACACTGATGATTAAAAAGTTGAATTTTGAACTTGTAGCGAGCAGTTCGAAAGTGATTTATGTATGAAGAATCATTGTTCACAGGGTATTACGTCACTGAATCAAGGTTTGGTCAGTGCTTGATTTGCTGCCAAAGACAACTTCAAATTTGGAATTTTAATAATTATGCCAACAGCAAAGATTAATCAAAAATGACACAGCAGCCAAAACAGCTTCAGGGGTGGGAGTGAATTGAGATCAAACATCTTTGACCAGATATTAGAACCATGAGAATTGCAATAAATTTCTCTACTATTCTCTACTTTTAATGTTCTATGGGTTTGCTCTCCAACTTGGCAGCCAGTTCTCAGTCTGTTTCCAATTGTGTACTTCTCTCTGGCTATTACCAACAATACTTGGTAATTCTGCTGGCTAAACTGAACCAAATCTAAAGTGCCCCTCATCCCAGCACCTCTCCCTGCCCCCTTGAAACACCTTTCTCATGTTAACATGACTCCCCCACCAGATTGACATTCCATTAGATGCCTGGAAAGATCTACCAGAATTCACCCAAGCAAAAAATCTGCTGGGAGTGATGGTGAGCTTGTAACTTGGTTGGGAATTGAAATCACCTCCCTCTTAAGCTACTGGATAGACTTGTTCATCAATTTTGACAATTTGCAACTAAGCTTGAATCAATAGCATAACTCTACCAAATCAGTCACACAAGAGCCTTCATTGTATGAGAAAGTTGGCTGAACCTTTGAGTTAGTCAATTCTGGTTAATTATTCCACCTATCTGAGCTGTCGTATAAATGCGGGGTTCTTAGTTAAACATTTACATTATACATTTGATAATATATCACATTAAGCTCCTAGATCTATTTAAAGTGAATTTAACACAAGTGTGCTGAGCCCCAATTAGGACAGTTCCAAGAATTCAAGAATTGAGTGCAAGCAAAACAAGAAAACAAAATAAATAAAGGTTCACTTGAATGCCAATAATGCTTCTGCGCATAGTTCATACTGCATGACAGCTGAATGATAGGTGTGCACTAGTTCAGAATTCCAGAAGCTATTTTACAGTAATATTCAACTGGCAAATGCTCAATGGTCAATCAGGCAGAAACAAAACTGGACAGTTTCAAATTAATATCTCTAGACCACTACATTAGCAATTCCACAGCCTGCTGTGTTAATTCTGAAAACTTCCACAAACCGTTTTTGTAAATCATTGTGATTCATACTTAATGGAATAAGTTTAAGCACTTACAATCTTCTGAACATTATTCCTGGGTTGAAGAAAGATGCTGTACGTAATGTTTAACTAAGTCACTTTTGTTATTTTAAAAGAACAGATATAAGGCATAAAAGGAGTTAGAAGATGAATAAGATAATGCAAGATAAAATAGCGGAGACTGTTATATTAGAAAAGGCCAGCTAATCAAAAATACCTTTTGGAAAAAAACAACAAATTTGGAATAACTGTCCATAAGTAAAGCTTCATTTACCTTTGCAATCCAGTTGCAACTCCTCTCCGTGCAAATTTTTTTTTAAAGAAAGCCCACAACATCTCAGTAACATATCAGTGTATATCACAGATGTGTGTTTATATATACATGTATATAAAAGAAAAAAATCAAATTTAATTTCTTTGCAATTGAAATTCCAAGCATGATAAAGAATTTGATTGTGTAGGTTTCATGTTGCTGTTCTCATGGAAGAAACTAGCCAAAGACAAGCTGTATCAAACACTGCCATTGAAAGTGACTTATTTCAGCTCAGAACTATTCTATTTATGGTTTCTCTACCATGGATGAGTGCACATTGTGAAGTCATTATTTGGCAGAGCGACAACTGTTTACATATCTTACAAAGGTATCTCATAACAGCAATTGTTGGACCCATAAATTATGCTTCAGGGAGAAAGAAAAAGGTTATTGTTTGGATACTTTGTGCAAAGCCACGATAAATCTCTGCTTGTGATAATCATTTTTTTTTAAACTGTGTAATTTTCCAGCAATAGGTAACTGCCTATGCATTTCACCACCTTTTATGTTGAATGATGCATTCCTTTCTCCTTTCTAAATGGACTATATACATGATAAAACACAGCAACTAATCGAATGACTAAAAGTGTTTAGTTCTGGTGATTTCTTCTTGTTTTAGAGAAAAAGAGCTGTAATGTGGATCCAGTGGCATTTATTGGTCAGGCAGATCGTTAGGGTTTCATGTAAAGAAAACTTGCACATAAAATAAATTCTCAAATTTTCTACCAACGACAACAAAGGAAAAAAAAATCAGGCATTGTGCAAACTGTATATGTTACAATCAAAATGTTTTATATTTTACTAAGCTCTTGTGTAATCATAAGCAGTAGTGCGCAAGAGCATTCTGCTAACACATTCTAACTTTGAACCCTGTGTCAAATTATTTGTTCATATACTATATTAACAAAACATCAAAGCCGCCACAGATATATTCAACATAATCATTTTCATGTTTGGTGCTTAAATGCGAACTTACCCACAACATCTAAGTGATATGTATGATTTATGGAACCATAGAGATTTTCTATCACACATGTATAGTTCCCTTTATCGGATGGAACAGCACTTTCCATAATAAGGCTCCAGTGCTGAGGTCGAATCTGCCAGAAACAGAATGAGTTTTATTTCAGAGAGCCATTACACAGAATTTTAACCCAACAAAATGTCTGCGTTTTATTCAGGTTTCACCTGCAATTAAATTTACATTATCTGAGGTGTATTTTTGCCTCAACTTATACCTCAGCTTGCCGTCAAGGAATATGTTGCTGGAAGTATCAGATGCATAGATGTCACTTTTCTATGTATTTTTCTAAGGACAAGTATTTTCGGCCCAATGGGCTCTGACAGAAGATGTGCAATAGACCAGAGTACCAATCGTGTGGTGATGCTACTGTGCTTCAGTTGTTTGTTAGTCCTTATTATAGGATTTTGTTGCATATAACCTCAATAATAGTTTAACAATTCTGGTTGGTTGGAAATTATCACACTCATCTCACTCCCCTCCTTTTACTTTAAATTAATTGAAGCACATACTTAGCCTAGGAGAGAATCAGGAGAATTTTAATTTCATCTTAAGAGTGGGCACAGGAACAGTATCAACTCTGCACCTCTCCTCTCAAAACTGGGAATATACCTTATGTGTGTGACTCAAATACAAATGTATACAATTAAAATTGTCACCATGGTAAGCAAAGTTTCACAATGCTCAATATAGAGTGTGCTAATTTGAAGAGGGGATCAGGGAGGTGGGGGTGATGGTGATGTTAGGCATGCTAATTATTATGGCATACTTCAAACAGTTTCAAGTGCACAGATTCAGGAGCTGGAATTGAGATGATTGAGAGCAGAATGAATACCTTATAGCAGCAAAGCATGTCATGTGTGTGTGTAGAAAGCACAGTGACAGAGTAGTGTACCGATGCATGGGTAGAATGTTTCATTATAGGGCAGAGCTTCATGCTTAAAGGTAGCATAACCCATGCTAAAGCAGCACATTATGTATGTTCATACATTTAAAATGATGAAAATGTGACAAAATAATAAGGTCTCTATGCTTTATTTCACAAAGTTTTCAAATGAATGTAGTTAAAACAGAAGCCAACTTTTCTGACCAATTTTCAAAATGAAAGATGGGGGTTAAATTGTCAATGTGACCAGCACATACTGACTGATCTGGAAATTAGTAAGGAAATGGGGGCTTTGTTCCAGATACAAATTGTATTTCACACAATCAAGATATTAATCGGCACTTAAAACCCAGATTACACATCCTGTTCAGCATATATTAAATGAATCTCACAACTGAGCCAGGGAGGAACGTCAGCCCCCTAAAAAACATATCCAAGTAAGATAGCAATGGGTAGAAATTAAGTAAGAACAGGGTGGACACAATTATTTTAACTGCATGCCTACCCGTTTCCACTGGGCAGGGTGGGTTAAAATGCCTCTTCACAATTAAAGAGCAGAGTGTTTAGGAAAAGCCCAAACTGCAAAGCATTCCATAGTGAAATCTGTCCAATAAGCCACTCTTAGAGCAAATTCAGACAAGGGCCTGAATTTTCAGCCTGAGGTGGTAGTGGGTGTGTCAGCAATTTCTCGCTACCAGCTGGTGTACCAGTCTGCTGGCAGGTTCCCACCCCAGTCTATATTCAGAGGTGTGGCTTCTGGGCTAGCAGCAACTAGCCAATTAGACCAACCAAAGTGCCAAATGACCACACTCTGGATCTGAGTTGGCAGCAGCCAGCAGATAGAACTGTGGCGGCCTCTTGGCAGTGGGAGGCATGGGGGTGTGGTGGGGAAGAGGGGGAAATAGGTGCGCATCCTGCAGAGCAGCCCAGCGAAAGGCTACAGTCATGGCCGGAAAGCACCCTGTAGAGGGGCAATGATGGCCTGTCAGCTGTGGCCACAGTATAATTTGTACAATTCGCAAGACTTCAGAGGCGTTTCCACCTTGAGGTGCCCTCATGGTCTCCCATCTACAGTGGTAGCACCCACCTCACCTGTTGGGATTGCCAGAGCATTGTGCACTCCCATTAATCTTCCTGGTTGTGGAGTCCGCTGCCTTTAATTGGACAGGGCTCCTGGAGGTGGCCACTTATTTGGTCACCTCTCCGAAAATATCCCCCAAGTTCCTGACATGACCGCTTCTGGGGTCCCAACATGGCCACTTCCAAGTTCCCAAACTAGAATTTAGCCTGGCGTCAGGATTGGTACGCTGGAATTAAAATTCAGCCCGAGGTGAGCATCATGAGGAAGTGCATGGGAGGTGGGAGGGGGAGCAGGGAGGGAAAATGGGGCATAAATAAACTAAACAGTTAATATGATACAGCACGTTAAGTATGCAGTTTTGCTAATTTCAGATATTATGTCAGCCTCAGTAGAAGAAATTAAAATCAAACAATTGTTCTGAATCCTATATCAGATTAAGTATAAGACCACATGGCAACAAAAACAACTTTTTCTCTCTGCCATTTCATTTTTTGTTGATAAATTTTATGGTAAACGCATCAGTAGGAGGAGAGATGCTGAACTTGTGTTTTCCACACAATGTCTCATTCATAGTGTGAGGTCCACTCTGTCAGCTTCTCATTATGTGAAAACAATTTTCAAAGTGTTGAAAGATAGGGACCAAACTGCCACAACTACACTGCGATGTCCCCAGAAATGAAAGGTTCCTTTTCATCTTGAACGATTTGCTACGTGAGAGTTTTAGATACCAAATTCCAATTTAGATTCAAATCCATAGGGACTTCAAGAACCAAACGCCCTTCACACACAGTTTGAACGAGAAATACTTCACACCACTGTTCCCTCTAACAAAACAGACCAACTTTAACTTGTACAGGCCAGACTAAACATCTTCTGTGATTGTCTCATGTATAGTAGTTTGACACCTAGTGCCCTACTTTTTTGATTTATGACTGACTTGACACTTGCTGTTGAGTGACTGGCTCCATCTTGCACACAGAACACTCGGCAGTTGCTGTGCTCTGTATCCCACAGTTTTAAATTTAAATGTATTGAAATGCAAATAACCTTCGTCTGTTTTTGTAAATAAAGTTTCTTATTTTGTATTGTTTACATTGGTAACACGTGAAAATCTCAAGTGCAGTACTGTTTCCAGGAATCCGTCTTAATCCAAACAGTTCTGGCACACATACAAATATGGTATAGATCATGAATCTTAATGCTAACATGTCCACACCATTCAAACAGTATAATCTGGATACTTCACTAAGAGGTGTTGGTGCGATCATTACTACAGTAAAACCCACTTTATATAACTCAATTAAACAGCGACTCTTCATTTTGTACACTGCACCACAACTAACAGAAATACTATATAGAGCTTATGACTCTAACAATTGAGGATTGCTATACTTAGAATTTTCAACTTTGGCAGGGCCAAAATCAAGACTGCAGCAGATTGGCTGCCCCTTACTTTCCTTTCCTTTCCATCCAAGCCAATGTGAAATCGGGCAAAGTACATAGAGGGAGCTGATCCACTACTGCCAGCTTTCTGCCCCCACTGAATATGGCCTCAGCTATTATGCAGAGAAAGCATTATTTAGAGGCTCAGTAAGCTCAGCTCCATATTGCAGGGCAGGTCCTGCAATGATCAGGTCTGTGATTGTATTTCAGCCCAGTGTGGCTATGGGAGCCTTGCATTTGGTTTCAGTATCTTGATACTGGAAAGGGTCAAAAACAAAAATGAAACTCATTTGGGATGATGTTCAACTTCTCCCCGAAATGGGCACAAAGTCAGAAAAGCAGCTTATAACTGTCCTCTCTTGTCAGCTTCATTTAAATGCCATTGATGGGCTGACACAGGCCTTATTTTATGGTAACAGTTGGAACACTCTGGTTTTCATTTGCTGCAGCCAATTTGTCAGGTAAGAACTGAGAGACTAGCTATAACAAAGATTTTCAATTACTCCAATGTGCTTCCATCCTCATCCGAAAGACGCTTCAGCTCATCCAACAAAATACAGCTGCCAATATCTCATCACGCCCTGTCACGCTCGTCCCGTCACTCTTGTCCTACATTTGCTTCTGCTACTACACCCGAACTCTTACCCCCAATATTAACATTTTCATCCTTTTCTTCTAATCCCTCTGTGGCCTATCCCCACCTACTTCTACAGGGCACTCTCGCACTTTCTTTTGTTTCATCGCATCACTGGCAGCCATGCCTTCAGCCGCCTAGGTCCCACACACTCTGAAACATCCCCTCCAGAACTCCCTGTCTCTTCCCCTTCCTATTCTCCTTTAAAAGTCCTCCTTGAACTCCAGCATTTTGACCAAACTTTTGGTCACCCCTCCTAATTCCTTCTTCTTAGACTAAGCACCCATTTCCATTACACCCAGTAAAGCAACTTTGGATATTTTATCGACATTAAAGGACACTTTATACCTGCAAGTTGCTACTCTACATGGGCCAAAAAACCAGCACAATTGTCTATTTTAATTAAATGGCAAAGAGCTATAAGTGCAAGTGCAAATCAGCACTGTCCCACTGCTTCTGCCAAGTCCAACAATCATTGCACTGAATCCAGCCAAGTCACATACACCACAAACCTCTACCAACATACTATATTCCCAGATGGTTTGTGACAATATGTATTGCGTTGCTGGAGTAATTTTCAAGATTTTGTTTTGCCCACTGAACTGCATTAGAAGCTAGGTTACAGAGATCCTTCAGGGAAATGGAAGACTGGTTACTCATTTTTTAATTTGCTGTATATTTACACAGGTTGTGTTATTATGAACTGGAGAAATAAGCCCTTACCTTATATGAACCCATTCGATACTCTGGTTTGAACTCACGACCATTTTTTAACCATCGCATAGTTGGCTTTGGGTTGCCTGCTGCTGGACAGCGGAACTTTACAGTGTTGGCTGCTGGCACTGCATGCAACTGCTTTTCCATCTTATTAGGTTGTGTCCAGTATGGGGGACCTGTTTCAAACAAGTACCAATGTATATTAAATACAACATAAAACCACAGCTTTTTGTAGCTAATGGCACACCATTCAAGCCTGGCAGATGGCTCGTCAGCTGGGATGAAAGGAGAAATAGTAAAGGAGGTACAAAACAAATGATATTGGCAGAGGTTACAAGCTACAGGTATGAATCAGGAAGCTAGATTCAGGAATCAGGCTTCATTTAATTTTTATTAGCAACCAGCAGGGACCAAAATCAGAGTTCCACTAAAGCTCAACTGTCCACTGCATAGGCCTGGGCAACAGGTAGAACTTGGAGGGAGTGCGGGCAGAAGTTGTGTGTAAGGCCAGCAGCAGCATGAATAATCTTATCTCTGCAAAAGTCTTGATCACAAAAAAAGGATCACAAGTTAGGCCACTTAATGCCTAGAAACACAGACTAGGGCATACTTTGCATGTTTCGGAATTTATACATTGGGCATCAATCAAATTGCCTGTTTTGGGCAGGAGTACTGACATACCCCCATTTAATAATCTGCTTGAAAATTGAATCAAATGAGCAAACAGGCTTTCAAGGTCTGTCAGGTTGTCTTATTGGTTGCCTTCCTTTCCATCACGACAGAGGCAGTTAGAAGTTGAAAATATCACACCCTTCCCACCACAACCTCCAAGGATGATCAGAATCAGCAGGAGGTGACTTTAATACAATTTGACATTACAAGTTTGTCAAATCAGCCTACAAAACTAAGCTAGCTGAGTTTCTTAAAGTTAATCAAGTAAAAACATCACAGTAATTCTATAACAAGTATTTTTGCAATAAAGGCCAAAGAATTAATGAAAAAGTAATTTACTAATTAGGCTTAAGCAAAGCCAGGAAAGTACTTTTCCTTCTGCCAGAAAGGAAGCAGTGGCATGTTACTTGTTTCAAGTGTATTTTTCTCTCTACATCTGTGGGAATAAAGGATGTAAAAAAAAAACTTTCGGTTTTGCTAAAAGCAAACCTCAAGGTACAAAACTGCATTAATGTTCTTTTAGAAGAAAGCTATTTTCCATTGATGTGCACATTTCAAGCAGTTTGAAACGAGATTCTACAGATGTGCCAAGACTGCACATGCTCCTGAGTAATGAGGAATGCATTCAAAATACAGACCTGGAAACTGGCTGCAAACTCAATACCTCCAAAAACACAAATGAATGAACTCCTAACACTATAAGCCTTAAACAGCTAGACTAGCAAGTCACTTTTTACTTTTACTCATTTTATATTTTGAACTCCCTATACATTTCTGGGCTTTAGGAATCCCTTTTTGTTGCAATACATATGTTGCACAGCCTCCCAATTCATGTTTGTTCAAGAACTTCAGTGAAACTCTCCATCTCTAAACCCAGACAAAAACTATTCCCTCACGCTCGTTCATGATTTGCAAAACCGAAAGAAAATTCAGAAAAGAACCCAAATATGTCCTTATCTTTATAAATCAAAAATGTAGTTTGTTTGTACATTTGATTTAATTTATGTGAAATCCAATTTCTAACAGCAACCTGAACTTCCTGAAATAAATCAAACTAACGTGGAATTTAAAAAAAATAATTGGCTTAAACTTGACCTTATTCCATTTCCTTTTTGGGCCTCTTCCTACACTCCCTTACAATAACGATGGTTTCCATTCTACAGCATTTTCAGCATTGGCAATGAATCCAGATTAAACCACCATCATAAATGGCCCAAAATTTTGACTCTGATTTATATCTTCCACGGCTTTTGTTTTGCTCTCAGGAAACTCAGCAAAAAGTCTCAAAGAACAGCAGTAACGCAAGACATTACTAGTTAATCATTTTGAAGACACTCAAACACAAACCTCTCTTTAATATTCTTGTAATTGTTTGAAGTACAGAAAAGCTGACAAACAATTTAAAAGGTGTGATTATAGGCCATTCAGTTCCAATAGTAGCTATTGGAGAAAATAGCAACTATCAGAATTTGTGATCCTGTAATATGTTAGCAGGCCAGATGTAGAACCTCTGACTGTTGGAAATGACTCGAATGACTGCACTTCAGAAACTTGTTTTTACTTACATAGATTGTAATGTTTAATTTTATATTGAATTGTGCATGACCATTTTGACTTCCCAACTCCAGCGCAGCTCAACAGAATTTATGCCCTCATGCCATCCTCGACAATAACTTGTAAATGACTCATGGGGCAGAATCTTCTGTGCGGCGTGTGGGGCCCGCCCGCACACACCGACGCGTAAAGTGATGCACAGTGACGTCGGGCGTGTCCCAACGTCACCGCGTGTCATCCCAATCTTCAGTTCGGCGTCGCGCACCAGAGTTGGCTGCGTGGCCACCGAACTGTCAAATGACTGTTAAGGCCGTTAATGAACTAATTGAAGTAATTGGGCTGCTTGTCCAAATTTAAGTTTGGCGGGCGGGCGAAGAGCCCAGGTGGCCTTCGCATTTTTCATGAAACCTCACTCATGGGCGGGATGAGGTTTCATGAAGGATTTATTAATTTATATCAAGATTCATAAACACGTCAAAGCTCATGTAACAGCGTCTGAATAATTTTTTTGTCAATTTTTCATTACGAAATTATCTCCCTGAGGCAGCTCCGTACCTCAGGGAGATTGCTGTACTCTTTTGCGCGCATGCGTGAAAGAGCACAGGCCCCGACTCTCCCTCCTCCCCCCCGCCCGCACAGATAGCGCTGAACGCTTCTGGACGTGCGTCACGCTGGGCGGGCCGAATAAGGCCTGTAAAATGGTGGTGCGCAGCAGATCGTGGGAGGCGATCGGCTCCGCACTCGCCCACGCCTGCTCCCAATGGGGACAAAATTCTCCCCATAGAGTCACACAGGCTAAAACCAAGCACTGCGGCGAAGTGGCTGTACACAACCTTCAAAAACTGTGCTGACTCCAAGCACTGTATGTATATATTAAATATTATTTTGCATCTACCTTCTTCACAGACACAAATTCTATACTTCAAATACTTTGTTCATCATAGCTTTGCACAGCAAAAACTAGTAATTTTTAAACTGTTAACTGGTCGGTAATTCATGTAAACTACATTCCTTCTTAGTTTTTTCTTTTATTAAGGCTTTCCCATTGTAATATTTTACCATATCTATTTGTTAATTACTGAAGGCTTCTCTAAATAACACTGCTGAAACCAAGTTATGAAATAAGGAATACATATTAATTTAAGAAAAGAGATGAAAGTGTCAAGTTAATTCCCATTCCTTCATCCAACATTTGAAGTCTTTGTCCTTTTGCTTTTGGTCTTTCCCCTACCTTTGCCTCCTGCACAAGTATAGATGGCAGGCCAGAAACACATTCTCAAATAACCGCCAGCACCAGTCATGCAATGACCAGAACTGCACAAGTTATGAAGCTCTCGGATTTCCCTTCCATTTTTGTGGTAATGGCCAGGTGGGTGAGAGGGAGGCAGGGGAGAGAATCTTTCCTCCAATCCATCCTTCTCTAGCTTTAACTATAATTCATAAGCAGACCAATACCATGTTGTCCCCCTCACTTAAAAATCAGAGCTATGGTTATTAAAAGAAACTTTATCAGTTACATTATAGAACTTAAGACCATAAGCTAAGATTAAATAGCCTATCTTAACGTTTTAAAGCAGCTTTGCAGAAAACAGTAAATTTCTTTCAAGACTAAACTAAGACATATTTTTGCTGATGCTTTTCATCTTGCACTCAACAGGACAATTCACAAGAATATCAAATGTAATGGGAAAAACAATTTATACTGAATGAGAAGATATTGCTCATTGGTTGGCAAGTGGTGTCTAATTGGTAGAGGCGCCGCCATGGAGAATTCACCAGTTGATGGTGACTGATAGTTAACTACCAAGCATTGTTTGAAATTTAAACCAGGCAGCTTGACTCTGATTGGTCAAGACATTGCCCTGAGAGAGAGAAATGAACCAGTGAATGGCTGTCACTTATTTTGTTTAGCTGAAACGGATGCAATATCTGTACATGTTCTTCCTGTCTGCAAAATTCAGGGCCCTGTGTATTAATGTATGTAGCTTCCAGTACATGCAAATGTGCCACACTGCAAGCCAGGCTGACAATCTTAAATTGGTTGTCAGCGTAATTCTTAGCACACTGAGGGTTATTTAGCAAATGTTGTCCAATCATGGAATCACATCTAATGTTGGGCACTGTATTTTGAGTTTTGCAAGCACAGGCTGGTTGGGTATGGTCAGTCAGTATGGGTAGTCCAGTGACAATGCCACTATGCCACCACCTACCCCATCATCCACATTTCAGAACTATTTAGGAAAAACTATATAGTGTAAATTGTTGTTTCCTTTACATTTGGTATTCCTGCAAATTGTCCTGCTCAGTGCAAGATGAAAAGCTTTGACAAAAATATATCTTTCTTCAGCAATACTCAAATTCTGTACTACCAAATGACCTAAGACATATTTATAATTGAAGTCTGTCAATAGAACTCTCCTATAAAAGAAATGGGTGTCAACTGGTGAGTAAACACAAAATATAGGTTAAACCATTAAGAATCCACCAAGGCTTCAATTTTCTTACAATAAATTAAAGCTCTTTACACACCATATTACAAATACCATTTAATGCTCCAAAGTGATGGCCCACCAATATGGAACCTGAACATCAAACCAGATGGTTTTTCCTAAATATGAACTGTTATATCACTAAGAATTAAATCATCAGGACAGAGCATAATTGCACTGGAACATCAAGTGATAATTATTTTCCCCAACAGACTATCGGCCATAGACCCCTAGGTGAATGATGACAAGCAGTTCTATACCCACCTTGACATATACTCGAGTAAACTTGAAAATCTCTGCAAGCTAACTTTCAAGATTTAACATGCCACTGGTACATCTCTTCCAAATTACTTCCTTTAAAACCACTTAGGCATCATTTTCCATTCTGTGCAGACATCAGCTGTTGATTGTCAATTGTCTTTTAGCTGCACTTGTGACTACTGTTATGAAATAGAGATAGTTTAAGTTAGTTATATTGGTATTTGTGGGTGTCAGGAATTAGTTTTAGCTTTAATGTTTAAATGTAATTTGTACTTCTGTATGTGTGTGTTAAGAAAAGGTCAAGTTGAGTTTTAGTTTCACTTTAAATGGCGCCTGCATTTCTAAGGAGAGTTTACGACTGCAAGAGAAGTTAAGCAAACACAAGAGTAGAAAAACTGGGCTGTTGCCTAGCAACAGGGGTCCAGAGAGGCAGGTCCCTCCGACAGACACACAGAAGAAACTAGAAACAGCGGTTTTGAGTTCAGTGGTTTTGAAGACAGCTGCCAAGTAGAAGCAACCTAGAAGGGGCAGATAGCCAGTCCCAAGCTAAAGTTGGTTGAAAATAGCTGCCAGAGACCGGAGCAAAAGGGACAGATAGCAAGTCCTAAGTTAAAGAAGAAAGTCTCCAAATCCACGGGAGTGGAACAGGAGAAAGTCCCAAGACCTTCTAGTTAAAGTAAGCACAAGAACCTGGGCAAGTATAAGATAGCTTTGTAACTTGTATTATCCTTACAAATCTATATATATCTGTAAAGGTATAGTTGTGGGCGAAGGAGCATTGTTCATCTTTTCTTGTTGAATAAAATGTTTTATGCTTTTGTTAAAAGTTCATTAGCTGACTCCGGTGACTCTGTTCAGTAGCCCCTCTCCACATGCCTAAACAAACAAATAAAAGTTAGGATCTATCAAGCTGGGTTCCACCCCAGGATCAGGCTTGTCCAGTGGTAACTTCAGCTGTGGATCATAAAGCTATCAGCACTAACTACATCAATGGATGGTACAAATTACTGTTTGAAAGTAGGATTCTTTTAATGCTTCATATAATTTTTCAACATCTTAATTTGATCGGATTTTATCTCCTAAAATGCTGCACTTGACAACAGGCCTGTATCTGAACACTCCTTCAATCAGTGACTACTTATTTGACTCAAGGGTTAACTACAGAGGGATACATATTCAATGCAGTGTAGAATAGTGCAACCTCACTGCATTCCTTCAACTGAAATTTGAACATACATTTTTAGGAAAAGGAATGCCATGAATTTGTTTCAAATTATATCTTACTGGGCACAATACCTAAAGTACACGTACACCATTGGAATGTAAAGGTCTACTCATACCTACATGTTTAAATTAAGTCATACAAACTTGTATTCCAGAGACCGGAACTGCATTTTTACTTTGCACATCCAATTTTGGATCTAGCTCAAACAGAAGAGATAAACTGGTTTGGAGTAATTCAGTGCCCAATGCATGAAAGCTATAGCTTAACTTTCACAAAAGTTTGTTTCCATGAGTATTCGGAAAGTAGGGCCTTTGAAGAATAGTATGGTTACCACTCGTCTGTCTTTCTGGTGTTGGTGGAATATGCGTGAGCAATACTAGTTGACTCTTGAATTTCTCCTCTTAAACAAACTGATAGTGCTGGGAATCACTCACATGAAACAAAATATTTACAAAATAAGTCAGTGTATTAACTCACTATGCCACTAGCCTGCTCTTTTGCACTATGTATATCATCAATAATTTTTTTAATAGAAAAGTGACATTGGGCAGAATTTTCCATTGTCGGGAGGTGGGGCGGAAGAGCCGGTCCGTGCCGCCATTTTATGCGGGCGGGCCAATAAAGGCCCACCCAGTGTATTTGCCAACTCCCATGGATAGCGGGAGTGTGCGGGCGGCGGCTCACGTGCACAGACCGCCAGGTCCAACGGTGACCCGGCAACCTGTTTAAAAGAAGGCCTGGCAGCACTTTGTAAGCTGCTGACAATGGCCAGTTCGAGGGCACACCACAGGGGGTCAGTTAAGCAGGCCAGGCTGGAGGAAAGGGCAGAGGAGCAGGCCAGGCTGCAGGGTCTACTACAGGAGCAAGGCAGGCTGCAGGGTAGGCCAATGCGCCCCTCGTTTTTCTGATGACTGCCTTACTGCCCTCCTTGAGGAGGTGGCAGGACGGTGGGAGGTGTTGGTTCCTCAGGATGGGAGGAGGAGGCCCCCACATATGACGAAACGTGCCTGGGAGGGGGTGGCAGAGGTGGTGAGCTCCCCCGATGTGGTGTGGCGCACCTGGATCTAGTGCCACAAGCACTTCAATGATTTGTTGCATTCTGGCAGGGTGAGTACCATTTGGCTTTGGGCATTTAACCCAACAGGTAGCCTTACCCTCTGAGGCGCATGCCCCCGCCACCCCAAACCGCCAAGTCTTACTGTCATGACTGCATTGAATCATGTAGGGCATTTTTCCTTCACTGGGTGGGAAAGTAGGTAGTGCCCGTGCTTAGATCAGCCTGAGTGGTTCATGAGGAGACGAGTTCTCCCCCGCACCATGTGTTGCCCTTAGTTGCATGGACTAGTTTGGGGGCAACCTGCAGGGGATGCAGCTAGGCACTTACTCAGAACTCCAGCACATGTCCTATTCAGGGTGATGAGATGGTGAGAGGGGAGCCTCAAGGAGTCGTGGCAAAGAACCATCTGCTGCCTCTACGCTGCACATAGTTGCATATCCTTGCTGTGGGAAAACATACCGTGTGGTTCCTAAAGTGATGTACGCAGCATGTGTCCAAGGGGGCAGAGTTGGGAACAGGTGTACTATCTTTGTGTGAGTGGTCAGCAGTAGTGGGGAGAGGAAGCACTGGAGGCCTGATATGGCCCACTGTGGTTGGGGTGCAGTGTGCACGTGCAGAATCCATGTACAATTTGCTGTAATGAGTGGTGTTCTCTCTTTCTCAGGAGAAGAATGCTCAAAATGCCTTGGAGCTTGCGAGGACTGGAGGCAGCCAGTCACACCTCATCTTAAGCAGATTCAAGCAGGAGGCCCTTGAGCTGGAGAGGCCGCATGCACCCAGGCCAACTGGTGTCGGTGAGGCTGGGTGGCACGGCCAGGTGCTTGAGGCCAACAGTGAGATTCGCAATATCCTCCCCAACATCCATAGCACTGATGATTGTAAAATTTGTTATTGTTGCAACATTGCTCAGTCATAGAGTGATAGAGTCAGAGGTGTGCAGCACAGAAAAAGGCCCTTCGGCTCATCGAGGATGCACGGGTCAAACACGTACCTAACTATTCTAATCCCATTTTCCAGCACTAGGCCCATAGCCTTGTATGCCATGGCATCGCAAGTGCACATCCAAATACTTAATACATGTTAGGAGGGTTTCTGCGTCTTTCACCCTTTCAGGCAGTGCCTTCCAGATTCCCACCACCCTCTGTGGACAAAAGTTGCTCATCACATCCCCTGTAAACCTCCTGCCCCTTACCTTAAATCTATGCCCCCTGGTTATTGATCCCTCCGCCAAGGGGAAAAGTTCCTTTTTGTCTACTCTATCTATGCCCCTCATAAGTTTATACACCTCAATCATGTCTCCCCCTTCAATCTCCTCTGCTCCAGGAGAAATAACCCCAGTCTATGCAAACTCTCCTCATAACTGAAACTCTCCAGACCAGGCAACATCCTGGTAAACATCCTCTGCACTCTCTCCACTGCAATCACATCCCTCCCATAAAGTGCATTTCTGAACTGCACGCAGTACTGTAGCTGTGGCCTAAGCAGCGTTTTCTACAATTTGAACATTACCTCCCTGCTCCTATATTCTATGCCTCGGCTAATAAAGGCAAGTATGCCATATGCCTCCTTAAACACCTTATGTACCTGTCCTGCTACCTTAAGGGACCAGTCAACATGCACACCAAGGTCCCTCTAATCCTCATTACTTCCCAGGGTCCTACCATTCATCATGTATTCCCGTGCCTTGATTGTCCTGCCCAAGTGCAGCACCTCACATTTTTCCTCACATTAAATTCCATTTGGCACTCATCAGCCCATCTGACCAGCCCGTCTACATCCTCCTATAATGTAAAGCTATCCTCCGCACTATTTAGCACCCCACCAATGTTCGTGTCCATTGGGTCTGGAATGTTGAGCGCATAATGAGCCAGGGGGACAAGGATGAAGTTTGTCAGTGTGTGCACACTAACTGATCTACTGTCCTTGTTGTTCTTTTCAGCATCATCAGAGCACAGCCGGCAGGAGGAGTTACAGATGCCCCCTCTCACACCTGAGGGCCCTCAAGTCTCACCAGCGTCACACTATTTCTGCGAGGCAGGCACCAGCACAGATACTAGCACCTCGGTGGGCATTGGAACATCGGCTAGTGCCCTGGGGCACAGTGGAAAGGGCACTTCACAATTGCTGGAGGAGCTGGCAGAGACAGAGAGTGCCGATGGCGCCAGCAGTCGGAGGACTATAGGGGACCAGGCACATGCTCAGTCAATGCCGGATGATGTGCTTCTGGAGTTGTCCATGACGCAGCAGGTGCAGGAAATGTGGCTGGGTGTGCGTCTGGGTGTGATACATGAGGCTATGCTTCACTTGGTGTCCGTGGTGGAGGAGTCTATGCAGACGCTCGCTGAAGCAATGAGCCACATGTCTGAGTGCCATGCATCCTCCATGGAAAGAGTGGTGGCTCTCGTGAAGAGGCTCCTCCAGGAGAACAATCAGTGCTTCCTAGGGATGCGCTCAAACCAGCAAGCCCTCACATCGGCAATGACCTCAGCTGGTCAGTGCCAAGTGGGAGATGACATGGGCACCAAGTTTCCCAGCTCAGTGCCCATCCATCCACGGTGAGCAGGAAGGTCCGAGATGACATCATGTTGGTGCAGCAGCTGCCTGTCGTCTCTGTGGGCTCCTCCCATGGCGCTCCGGATGAGGGCAGCAGCTCCTCCGCCCCTCTGCCAGTGACCGTATCATCCGGTGAGGCTGCGACGACTGGGGAGATGGCAGCTGTGGAACTGGCAGATCCCTCCCTGGTGGAGCCAGCACAGGCTCCACGAGCCAGAGGACAACCGCCAAGGTCATCAAGGTCAACAGGACAGCAGAGCCAGCAGGCTGACTCAGATGCCACTCCCAGCAATGGGGCAGCACCAAGACGTAGCATCCGGAAAAGGAACGTAAGGCACATTAGGCACACCACGGGCTTCACACTGGTTCTTCTGTGTTGGCCCGAGATTAAGTGCTGTATACCCTGGCAGCAGGACAGTGGCGTCTTCTGCGGCCCCATCCACCTTGTACTACCTCTTGGCCCTGCACCCCTTGTGCCTGCGTCTGTACTCCCAAAGGTGGCTCCCCTGGAGGCTGAATGTGCACTCCTGGCCTCCTTCCCCTTCTAGCCCTCCCTTCCTCCTCAGAGGAGCTGCCTCCAGTGAGCCTGTCAGCTCCCATACCCAGGCTAAAGGGGAGGCTTCCTGAAAGCTACAGGCCCGCAAAAGATTCCTGACTGCAGACTGCTGACCTGAAGGTTAAAAGTACATAGAAAGCTGCTGGAATGTGTTCTGAACTGCTGCAGATCACACAGGCAAGTTTAAAATACTTTCTCCAATAAATACTCCACAAAGCAGATTGACGACCCCACTGAGCCTGTGGATGAGGTTAATACCCGCTTGCCCGTTGCACTGATCCGAAGATCGCACGGGCGGCTAAAAATCAGCGTCAGTTGAAGACTAAAGGGCCTTAACTGTCCCGTTAATTAATGGCAGGCGCGTGTCGGACTATCTCGCGCGCCTGCCCAGCGAAATATCGCGATGGTGTGCGGCGATGTCGGGACGCTCGCCCGATGTCACCGCGCATCATTTTATGCGCAGATGTGTGGGGCCCACCCCCCACATGTCAAACTGAAAATTCTGCCCATTATTGTGCTTAGAATTCCATTTTCGCTCAAACCAGTCAGTTTAAACTCTTACAACTAACATAATGACAATAGTGTGTGTTCAGCAACCACAACCTCAGGTCAGTTCCACAATGTAACAACAAACAAATGCTTGATTTAAATACTCTGCGTATTCTTTCCTTTCAAAAGTAAATAAGCTGACATGCATGTTAGGTGACTCTACTGTAGCTGCAACAGCACAGTTCCAATTTCAAACTGATGACATTCTTATTTCATTTATTATGCATCCAGGAAGACCTATCTACTAAATGACTTGCTACATTTTGCTATTATTTTAGGATATTTATTTTACATATTTCTCTTATTAAAATGAGTAATAGAAGATTGTGAGGAAATGCATTACACTGAAACACCAAAGCACTGAATAGGCACCTCCCCACACAGGGAGGGAAGGAAAATCCCAAGAACACTGGGCTGTGCTTGTGCATCACATTGCAGCTGGATGGCAAAGCAAGCAGAGTAGTAGGCACACTCCCGAAGATCTCCGGCCTGGGAAGACCTATTTGGGAGAAAAAGATGAGGGCAAGGGAAAAATAGAACTGCATAAACTTAAAAAGAAGTTGGATAAGATGAAAAGACATATAAAAGTATTTCAATGATAATTTACTTTACTTCCTGTACAGAAAACCTAAAGTAGCCTCAATGGTAGTAACTTGCGCTTCAAGCTGTGTTTTATTCCGGAAAGCCAGTTGGTACAGTATGATACTGGAGCCAATATTTATTCAGTCTTATATCTATTTACAGAGTGAAACATTACAAGCATGGATCCCCTAACTTAACCGCAACCCAGTTTCAGTAAGTGTCTCCTTTATACTCTTTTAAATAAACAATAAACTAATAAAGGTGTCAGCTCCTTAAAGGGGCACTGTAACAGAGGACAAATTAATTAGATTTAAAAACTCATCTAAGTAAATCAAAATGTTTTTCCTAGGGCCGAAGATGCACTCCAGCCCCTGCGGCACCCACCAGTAGCAGAAGGCCTCAAATGTACCGGTGGACACTGCATGCTTCCTCTCTGGGAACACCTGGGTGTGAACATAGCCGCGCAATAAGGGCAAATAGTCAGGTCTAACAACCCGCTCTCTTGCCCACTGCCTGGACCTTTTAATGACCACTTTGGCCAGGTCCAGAAGCAGACCAACAAGGAAGTCATCCAATCTGCTCGAGCCCTCCACACCAGGTGACCAAAGATCAGGAGCATGGGGCTGATGTGCAACCAGAATTTGAGAAGCAGCCCCTTCAAAGAATGAAAAAGGGGCTGCAACCTCTTACAATCTATATAAACATAGAACATGGGCTCCTCAAGGTCGCAGAAGATACAGGTGAACTGGGAGTCCGTGAATCATCTTAACCTACAATTGCATGGGACTGCTGCATGCAACTCCGTCCACGCCAAATCCCTGATGATTAAGGGGAGGACTCCTGCATGGAGAGTTCTCCAGTGGGGGCCCCGGCCATCTCCAGGCCGGGAAGGAACGCCATGGCGTGTCCAGGTGGTTGACATGGGTGAGGAAGTGAAAGGGGGTGCAGCATCAGCCTGTACAGGAAACTCCTCCATGCAGAATGGAAAGGCACAGAGGGAGTGTTTCCTTCATAATAATATTTTAACGGCAGACTGCCATGTGCAGTGCCTGACTTGGATGTGTCTGAAGTCTTAGAGCTTGACTTCCCTACGTCATCCTACAAATGGTCTTGGAGGTTTAGCCTAGCAGGGGAGTGTAGCTACGTCATATACCCTAGACCGGCAGAGCGGTCCTCTTCTAGGGGGTCATCCTCCACTTCATATGTGCTCATGTGAAACCTCAGTTAATTCCCCACACCTGTATATACACAAACACCAATTGATATATAATCAATAAGTTTGAATTCAGGTTCACAGAGGTCAAACACATTTTGAAGATGGCTATTGGGTGCTAATTTTTATCAGTTGTCCAGGCGAACCAAATTATGGATAACAGAAGGATTATATTTATTTACAAAATCTAAATCTGTAGGTAAGGCATGGACATGTTCTGTGAAATGGTTGCCTGGTTTATGCTGGACTATTCCCAGATACAGTCTCAGTAGGTGATTACTGTGCACTGTCTCCTTTAAGCAATATTATAATCTTCAACGATATATTGTTTTCCAAGTGCCTTTTGTTAGGTACTTCGAACAGCTGCATTTTGTTAGATAGCTGTTACCAGCACACTGTTCTCTAATAGAACCATTTCTTGGAAAGTAATTTTGAAGCTTTAGGACTTTGAAACTTTAGGCGCACTGGCCACTACCGGAATTGCAATGAGACCTGCAGAAGAGCTTGCTGTGCTGGAGCTGCGACCAGAGCTAAGTCTGGGCATCTCAGTGGACCCAGGCTGGCAAGTCCTTGTGAGTAGGGTGTGGGCTGGGGAGGGGGGGGGCGCTGAATTAGAAAGGCCCCCACCCTTGCCCGTCATCAACCCACACAATGAAAGCACATGGCATTTTACAGCCCTCACCAACACCACCCTTCCAGCATCTTGGGGACTGTAAAATCCAGCCATAGTACGTTAACTCTGAAATATAAAAAGCATGCTCCATTGGCCTAATCTTCATTTTCAATGAGCTCTGCAGTGTTTAGCACCAGCTTTCACCTCCAAAATATCATTAAATACAAAATCTGTAATGGAAAACATTAGCTTCTTAAAACTTTAAAGATTTTCTTATTCCTTAAAGCATAGTCAATTCTTTCTTTATAGAGCATGTTATTAAAACACGAGTCAGGGCACACACTGGGCTCTTGTCTCATGAGCTACTTTAAATCAGAGACAATGCTCCCTTTAAGTGCTGAAAGCCCATGCTTAATGTAATAAATATGGCTGAACAGTACCATGTTACACGATCTGCCCAATAGTTCACATTTCAATGCAGTAAAAGTAAAACAAACAAGAATTTCTGGTTGATACCAATACTAAATAACATCAATATTTATACAATCTCTTTTTACAGTTATCACTACCATGTTTTAAGCTCCCTGTCACTCAGTATCAATAGTATAATCACACCAAATGACTATGCAAGTTACCGTTTGATGTGTTCTCAATATTTAAATATATTAAGATGCAATTAGTTGAATTCTTCTCCTTGGGAATATCAGTTAGCATTAAGCTGATTTTGGGTACATTTCCCCCATCACTTACAATATGTATATAATTTTGACAGCCTCTGAATCAGATTTCATTGGGGACAGCCACCAAATGACTATATTAAGTGTATAATGTGAATGTAAGTTAACCTACTGTAAAAATTAAGGACATAAGACTTTGAACAGTTTCCACAAAATAGGACTTGGAGAAGTCAAAAATTTGAATAAGATAGGGAGAATGATTCAGATAAAGTTATTTAATATATTGTACCATTAATGTACACTTTTTATGCAGTAGTCAAAAGAAAATGCATTATTACAGCTGTTGTGGGTTGTGGTTATGAGCTGCAATTTTTCACTATGTTGCAGGTCAATTAAGACTCACTCTCACCTCTTCTTAGACATAACATCAATTGATCACCAGTTCCTAGGCAGTTGTGTGACAGACATTTCTTGCCAGTACTGACACTGTATGCAATTTTTAAGTTAATTAAAAATAGTTCCAATGGTAAAATTAAAATTACATGTTGTAAAACAGAACAGCTACGAATGTACTCAATAGTAATGAACCGTAAACAATACTATTGTGTTTAACACTGTTGCAATTTTATGTTCAAATAGCTTTTTAAAAAATTCAATCTTTAGATATACGCGTAGAATTATTGTTCAAACACTTCCCTTCTCTTCTACAAAAAACAGTAAACTGCCAAGTTAGACCATATCATTATGCATTACGTGTGTGCCGAGCTTGGTTACTGTTTCCTGTCATTGCTTGTTATAACACTTCAATATGGGAACCCAGAGACAGATTTAAATTACTCTTTACTTAAACAATGGCACCATTCATGCACACCAGATCTATAGCACACACGTTATTCAGGATACACTTAAAAAAGTTTTCTTGTTGATCATAAAATAGCCAAAATAAGATCTATAATAGCTTTTCTTTACCTTAACAATTCAGTTTATTAAACTATGACTAACAACTTTCACATATTTCTATTCTCAACTACCTATATCACATACAAAAAATGCAAAACATTTCCCTTTCTTTCCAACAGGTTTGTTCTATCATGTTAAGTGGTTCAATAAAAGGTAAAAATATTTCAGTTAGCCATAATGGACTGGACTTTAAAACACAAAAGATTCTCGTTTCCACAGTACCGTCAAGACTACTGCATCATAAGCTAACATAAAACATTAAAATATGAAGAGGGGGGCATTACATTCAGTCAATGCTCTAATCTTTTGCAGCTGCTCAGCAACCTTGATACTACAAATCCCTAGAATTTCTCCCCAGTCCTTATAAATCATGTATCCATTGTGGCCAAGGTTATAGGTAGGCAACCTCTTCCCAGACTTCCACCAATGCTGAGTTAACCACATGGAGGTCTCAAGATGATCTGGGGTTGATCTTTGTTACTCTGTTCCCCATTTGAGCTACCCGGCCTGCGTTTAACACTTACCCACAGCAATATGGATATGGAACGGAGTGCAGCAGCATAAGGAAACTGAACCTACATGTTGTAATTCCCCAGAGTATAAAGCATGTTATTGTATTTTAATAGACTAGGCAAGTCTTTATTCTATATAAAAGTTCTTATTTGTTACAACAAAGCACCTTGCAAAAGGAATATTTTTTGAACTGCAGTGATTGTTTTTATATGGGAAAAAACTGCAGCCACTTTTGGTCAACAACAACCAACCAGCAGGTGAATAATCTGCTTCTAAATGCTATTGGTTAGCAAAGATGTTGGTTGAAGATGAATGTTTCTCCAGATCACTGGAAGAATTCCCTGCTCTTCTAACAATAGTGTGATGGATCTTTAACATCTACTTTAATCACTTGGATGGACAGATAAGACCTTAGTTTAACATCTCATCCAAAGTCAACACTTCTCAGAAAAAAAATTTTCACTACGGCATTGCAACGTCATCTCAAATTATATGTTCATAGTCTGGTCTAAGGCTGAAATCTATAACTAACTCAGAAATGAGAATGCTACCGTGTGAGCAAAGCTTACAGTGCTCTACCTGCTCTCATTTTTTTTTCAAGGTATTTTGCATATCTCTGTCTATATTAAATGGCTCAGTAAGCCCATTTAATGTCAGAGGTGGCATGTCATGTCAGAGATGTCATATGTTTGGCTGATAAATTGGACAAGATAAAGGGACTCCACACAATTACTGGGCAGAACAAGTGCATTCCAGATTAATTCATTTTGAAATTATCTTCATAAATGAGATTTGCAAAGCAATCTCCAGAGGACAATTCCTGCAATCAGTTTAATAAAAAAAATGATTCCTCAGAGAATAAATCATTACCATACTTGAAATTAAACATACCCAGACCAGGTGCAATAATAACTGTGCAAAGAAAATGCATGCAGATTAAAGAAAACAAATAAATTAATTCTCAAGGTCATCATTTCTTTTATTTTCTCATCTTTAATTTACAAACTCTTAACAATTTTACATTTACAAAATTAGATTTTCTTAAAGGACCTGAAGTTCTTGTTGACCTCATTACATCAATCAGACAATCTCCGCATCCTGTACTTACTTATCTTGTTACTATCATTGGCTGTCTCTTCTGACCCATCACTGTCCTCTTCATCATCTCCTGAAGAAATGGCATCTGGAAGAAAACCATAACCTATAGTCTCCCCAAGATCATGAAAATTTAAAAAATGGCTATTTTCTAAGTATATCTAAAACATTTCCTCTCTAGATAGCCAAAGAACATTAACGCTATTTTCAAATTATTTTTAACAATAATCATGTAAAATAATTAAAATATCACAATATTTCCATTAGGCACCAGCACACAATATTATGCATAATAATCTTACTTGGCTTTGGTGGTTTAAATTGTTCCCTCCCAGACCAAACACCATGTCAATACCCAAGCAGCTCCAGTACTATCTACTGAAAGGAGCATGTGAGATGTTTGATATAAATTTGCCCACAGTTCAACTCCACCCTTTGATGACTCAGCCAAAATATGGAACGTGCTTTCTGGGACAATCATGGCTACAGAGCTGCCTTAAAACTTTACTCAGGAAGTGTACTAATATCAAGAATCACTAGACTGAAAAGACATGAGGTAATTACTCAGATTGGAGCAGCTCTTCTACGTGTAAACTAAAAGATCAAGGCGTCAAAACAAAATTTTCTCTAAAAACTCAAACGAGACAAGCATCCACATGGGATCATTTGATATGTGGCAAGTCTTGTTTTTGCTATTAATTTAGCATATACAATTACAGAAAGTGTACAGGTATTGAAATAGAACAGCTCTCAAATCCAAGAACAATCTGCATCAACCTTTTGGAAAATTATCATATTCCTGACGGCTACTCCTGTCAAACAGTCTGTCAATTTGGGTTTCAGTTTGTATTTGTCCACAATGCCAAGTTAATTATTTTCCCCCCCCAAGCCTTAATTAAATGTTGATTGGAGGTGTAATGGTGTCAGCATAAATATTAAGCCTTATTGAATTTTCTAGATCCAGTTCAAATATTACTCACCTGTAATGTTTACAACGAAGTACACTGTATCACTGCCTATTGGTCTAATTGCAGTGCAAGCATAGAGGCCCGAATCCTCGTGCGTGGCATCACTAATCTGCAAGTACTCTCTGATTATGTAAGTCTTATTGCTGTACCCCAACTGTTCCCCATCTTTAGTCCAACTGATGCTCTGTACATCCTCTTTCAATGGACATTGCAACTGAAGCAAATCTCCTGGATGCGCTGTGTGCACTTCAGGTTGAGAGATTTGGTAGTTTGATGGAAGCTCTGCAAAGCAAGAAAAGGAAGGAAGAGATGGGAAGGAAAAGGAAAGTAGCAATATAGGTCAGAAAATCTGACTTCATTTGATGCCCCCTTTTGCCTTAAAAATAAGCAGTGGTAAGCAAAAGCTTAACATTGGAAATGAAACCACATCTGCCTCTAGAGTCACAGGGGGCAATTATAACTCTTTGCAATAGAGTAAAATGTGCGATACTGGAAGTCAATGGATGGGAAAATTGGGAAAAGCGTATGACATGTGGTCAATCCTATATTACCCATTTTACACCATCACCAAAAAATAAAACAACACCCATTGACTTTGCTTACATACACGTGGAACAGCATGCAGCAGATAGATGGTACATCTATTTAGAAATTAAAAACCCCAAATCACAAAATTTAAACCAAAATCAATTAAGGTTCCCAGCAAAGCACTGTTTGTTGCATGCTCCCAAATTGAAAACATGGTTACACATAATTATAAGGCAGCACACTGAAATATATTTACCAGCTTTGCCTTAATATGCAACAGAGGTTTTCATATGTCTGAGCAATTTCCATTTCTTGCAGCTATAAAAAGTGTTTTTTTTTATATGATATTATCAACTCAGCATGAGATTGCAAAAGCCTACAGAACATGAAGATAATCTCAAGGCAATGGCACTAACTGCATTATTTTGTAAAAGCAGTAGTTCTACGCAAAGTATCAAAATACCTCCAAGGATATAACACTCAAATGTTGAGTTTCTATGAAATTCTAATAAAACCAATTGCCCTGAAATTCCTGAGTTGACAGGAACATAATTAAAGGTTATGCCTGGAGGAAGGGACAGATTATGTTTTGGACCCAAAATTCAATTCACGTCAAAGTGGTGGAGGGGAAGAAAACAAAGGTTCCTGGGCTTCCCCAGAAATGCTTTCAGTTATGCTCTTGAAAGGTTTTAATAGAACACATCCCAGTGGAATCGTGGTCCAAGTTCCTCTTGAGAGCTTGTAGGGAAGGGATCAATTACCGTCCTTCGTCAGTGCAGCTCCAGGACATCAAAAGGGGACTATTTAAGCTCACTCACCTTGGAAGGGTGAGTCAGCTCAACTTACAGAAGCCACTACTGGGTGCATCCTTTCAGGCGCCATAGGCATACCCCAACTGTACAAATGACCCAGGGATGTGGAATATGATCAGCGGTAGTGGGTGGGTTTCAGTCACATGGTGGAAGACACAAGTCTTCCTCTTATGTTCCTTAACTGAGTCATAATGCATCAAAAGGGAGTGGAGAGAAGAGGCTGAATATATAGGACACATCTCCCAATAGAGAGGTGAGGTAATGTGTGGGAGGGAAAATCAGTTAGACAGTTGTTGTGAGCCAACATCTGGCTAGTAATGAAAACTAGCATGGGCAGATACTTGGGACCAGGTAACTGCAGAGCTCTGACTTAGGAGGTGCATGGGGAATCCATATTATGGAAATAGACAAGAAAAAAATCAAATTAATATACTTTCATATTCTTTCCAGGCTATGCAGCACAGATAAATATATTATACTGATCTTGTGGTTTGTTCTTTAATTCAGTCTTTATATCTTATTAAATTATAAAATTGCACAAAAGCTACAAATCATTTTCCAACAGAATGACATCTGTTAAGAGAAACCTGCCTTAGACATGTCTCTCTAATTAAGCTGTAATTACGTTAAGAAAATTACTCCTGGGCTTTCTTGTTTCAACAAGGCATTGCTGTAATGAATCACCAAGTATTTCTTGCACTATACTCCACCAAGACTGTGTGAGGCAATTTGATATGACTGGCACTTACATTCCCAGATGACAAAGTGACTGCAAAATTACTTTTAATTGTGATCTGTTTGAAAAAGCCTGGAAGGAACAACATTTCACAAGGCAAGGTTCTTCAGAGACATACAAATAATAATTATTCACTTGCAGACTCCCTAAGCATCAAGCTCCATCTCCCTTCTGTCAATTCTTTGTTGCAAATTCGTAAGCTGTGCAGGCATTTTACACATAAAGAAACTTTAATTGAGAAATTTCTCCCCCCACCACCCCATACATACCAAGAAAGACAATCAATTACACATTTACACCTTCCCTGGGATCCTCTCAACCTCACTCTGCTTATTCTACTCAGGAGTAAAAGTAGTGTCAGAAACATAAAATACAGCAAAACTTCTATATTAAGCACAAATGTGTACTCAGAATCCCTGCAGTAATATTTTACATCAGTGGAAATCAAAACACATTTCATAATACAAGAACATGAACTACATGCAACACACTCCTGTGAGGTCAGAAAGGGAAGAACTGCTTAAAATGTATGGAAAATTTGCAGACACATTCATTTCAAAATTGTTTATGGTGCTCTACATAGTGAAAAGATAGTTATTCTCCACACAAGCACCCTGCATATGCTGCCTGCCTTTTACACATGAAAAACAATTAATTTTGGCATCATAAACCCCAATATTGCCTGTAGAATGGAGCACAGCATAGGCAGTGAAGCGTTAACTGGGCTAGATCTCACAGGAAAAAGAACTCAATTATTTCACACTCAAATTATTTCTTATCTAAGCAATACTTTCAAACAGTAACACCTCATATTTATTGAAGAAATCATTAAATTGAGTTATTTTCCTGATTTTCTTATACCCAAGCCTGATCTGCTTCCTTAAATGATTCAAGGTCATCCATACACCAAATTGTCTGAAATCCTCAGAGCCAGATTAATGAATCTCAGCGTCCTGGGCACCAAATATATTTTGACCTTCAGGCCATGAATAAATAATAGTAGTAAGGCAAATGAAGATATAGGCCCATACATACAGCATTATAATAAATTAAACCATATTATAATATACTATGCTTAAATGAACTACCTCCCTACTAGCCCCAAACCTGGTAGGAGCCCCATGTATGGCTTATGGGCTCAAGCATTATTTTGCCCCTCGAAATCATCTTCCTAATTACCTCTGCCAGTCCACCACCCGTTCCACATTTAAAATCTCTCTATTTGATCAAGTTTTAGGTCAACCTTCTTTGGTTCCATGGTCATTTTTCCTTAAAACCTCTTTAAAATGGCTTGGGACTTTTTCTATGCTAAAGGTGCTATATAAATGCAACTGCTATTTAATATATATGTTTAGGAAAAAAAATACTCTTCAAGAAACACACTTCAATTGTTAAATTCCACCTGAACTGGTATTTCAGTTTCTAACTTAAGATTTCTTGTAACTTCTTGTTTATTCGAAACCCACTTTGAAATGCTTCATTATTCGGCTAGTGCTAACTACATTCTTTACTATATTATTTTAGAGCTGGAGAGAACTACAAACACTTTGTTCACTTCTTTCTGAAACTGTATACATTACAAAAGCATTTACCCATTGTTTGTTTGACCCAACTGTCACATGTTCATATCTTCATAAATGATAGTCCTGGGTAACTTGACTCAGTGTCATTAGTGATTGGACTGCTTATGCATTCTTCCTTTAGCATTGTTGTCTTTTAACTTTAATGTTCTGTGGTTGAACTCCATTATTTGCTACATCCTTAATTCTACACGAGAACCTATGGCTTTCTTTCTACTCAACAGGGATTGAGATTTCAGAGATTGAGATTACTGATAACTTGAAACCCAAGAGTTCAAAATTCATTCTAAAGCAGAGTACAGTAGATTTTTGTTGCCACTTTGTGACTAGCAAACAAAGTGGCAATAGGTACAAGGTGAAAAATATCATAGAATGGTTATAGTACAGAAGGAGGCCATTTGGCCAATCGTGTTTGTGCTGGCCCTCTGAAGGAGCAATTCACTTAATGCCACTCCACTCTGTCTTTTCCCCATAGCCCTGCAAATTGTTCCTTTTCAGATAATGATCCAAATCCCTTTTGAAAGCCTCAACTGACCCTGCCTCCACCACACTCTAAGGCAGTATATCCCAGATCCTAACCACTCAGTGTGAAAAAGTTGTTCCTCATGTTGCCATTGCTTCTTTTGCCAATTACTTTAAATCTGTGCCCTCTGGTTCACGATCTTTCCACTAATGGGAACAGTTTCTCCCTATATACTCTGTCCAGACCCTTCATGATTTTGAATACTTCTATCAAATCTCCTCTCAGCCTTCTCTTCTCCAAGGAGAGCTGTCCCAAGTTCTCCAATCTTTCAACATAACTGAAGTTCCTCGTCCTTGGAACTATTCTCGTGAATCTTTTCTGTACCTTCTCTGATGCCTTCTCATCCTTCCTACAGTGTGACACCCAGAACTGGAAACAGTACTCCAGTTGAGGCCAAACCAAAGTTTTATACAGGTTTTACATAAATTTATTGTTTTTGTACTGTATGCCCTATTGATAAATCCCAAGATGCCATATGATTTATTAATTGGGTTCTCAACCTGTCCTGCCACGTTCAATGATTTATGCACATATACACCCAGATCCCTCTGCCCCTGCACCCCTTTAGAATTGTACCCTTTATTTTATGTTGGCTCTCTGTGTTCTTCCTACCAAAATTAATCACTTCACACTTCACTACATTAAATTTCATCTGCACTTGCCTACCCATTTCTTTTTTTTTTAATTCATTCATGGGATGTGGGCTTCGCTGGCTGGGCCAGCATTTATTGCCCATCCCTGGTTGCCCTTGAGGAGGTGGTGGTGAGCTGCTTTCTTGAACCGCTGCAGACCATGTGGTGTAGGTACACCATAGTGCTGTTAGGGAGGGAGTTCCAGGATTTTGACCCAGCGACAGTGAAGAAACCGCAATATATTTCCAAGTCAGGATGGTGAGTGACTTGGAAGTGAAGTCAAGGTGGTGGTATTCCCATCTATCTGCTGTCCTTGTCCTTCTAGATGGTAGCGGTCATGGGTCTGTAAGGTGCTGTCTAAGGAACCTTGGTGAATTCACCACCCTGTACATGTCTTTTTGAAGTTCTACACTATCCTCCTCATCTTCCATAATACTCCAAGTTTCATATCTTCTGCAAATTTTGAAATTATGTCCTGCAGACTATTACGCCAGTATAGGTCAAGGAGAACAGGGGTCCTAACACCAATCCCTGGGGAACTCCCATATAAGCCTTCCTACAGTCTGAAAAATAACTGTTCGCTACTACTCTGTATCCTGTAACTCAGCCAATTTTGTATTCATGTTGTTACAGCCTTTTTTATTCCATGAGCTGTAACTTTGCTCTCAAGTCAGTTGTGCAGCACCTTATCTAATGCCTTTTGGAATTCATGTACACCACATCAGCAGCATTGGCCTCATCAACGCTCTCTGTTATCTCATCAACAAACTCCAGCAAGTTAGTCCAATGTGATATGGCCTTAACAAATCTCTGCTGGCTTTCTTTAATTAACCTACGTTTGCCCAAGAGATTATTGATTTTCTCCTGAATTACCGTTTCTAAAAGCTTTCCCATCAGTGAGGTTAAACTGGTTGGCCTGTATTTGCTGACCTTAAATTTACACCTGTTTTTGAACAAGGGTGTAATATTTGCAATTCTCCAGTCCTCTGGCTGAGTCTAAAGGAAGATTGGAAAATTATGGCCAGTGCTTCCACAATTTCCACCCTCACTTCTCTCAGTATCCTTGGATGCATCTCATCTGGTCCTGCTGCCTTATCAACTTTAAGTACAGACAACCTCCAATACCTCCTCCTCATCAGCTTTAAACCCTTCAAGTATCTGAGACATCTGCTCATTCACCATGAGCTGAGCAACTTATTTGGTAAAGACAGGGACAAAGTACTCATTTAGTACCTTAGCCATGCCTTCTGCCTACATGCATAAATTGCCTTTTTGATCGTGAATCAGCCCCACTCCTCCTCTCCCCACCCTTTTATATTTATAATGCCTATAGGAGACTTCTGAATTCTCTTTTATGTTAGCTACCAGTCTCTTCGCATTCTCTCTCTTTGCTTCTCTTATTTGCTTTTTTAATTCTCCCTGATACTTCTATATTCGGCCTGGTTCCCAATTGTACTATCCACCATATGTGTCATAGCACAGTTTTTCTGCTTCACCTTAAACTCTATCTCTTTCATCACCCAGGGAGCACATTGTGGGAATATACCTTGACTGTTCTCAAACTTTCTCTTCTTTAGTGGCAGCCCACTGTTCAGTTACAGTTTTGTCTGCTGATCTTTGATTCCAATTTATCTGGATCAGATCCATTCTTAGCCCCACTGAATTTGGCTTTTCCCAATTAATTATTCTTATTCTGGATTGCTCCTTGTCCTTTTCCATAGCCAACCTAAACCTTATGATAAAATGATCACTGTCCCCTAGTAACACCTCATTGCTAAGAACCAGATCGAGCAATGCCTCCTTTCTCGTTAGACTGGAAACATAATGCTGTAGAAAATTCGTCTGAACATACTCTAGGAACTCTTGTCCCTCTTTGCCCTTTACGCTACCAACATCCCAGTCTATGTACCGGATAATATAATATAATCTTTAAAAAAAATTGATATTTTACAACAAAGATGAATCAATCTATGTTGTGGCAGTTGGTCACAGCATTTTATGGAAATTTATTTTGTTGTTTAAGCTCCTGCATTACTTAACTGATACTTGAGAAATGATAGTCAAAGAGTTAGTGCTGGTATACTAAAGCAGGACAACAAGATGTCATGGACTGATAAGAGGCACTACAACTTTCCCTTGGGAGTTTGCAATTTTTACCAGGCTGTTCAGGAGAAGCACGAAACATTGAAAGATGGAGCAGGCATAAATCAATTAAAATATAATTACAAGAATAAATTTATCTATTCAAAAGAACTTCAAAAGGACAGTAAGTATAATCTTTGTTCTTAACTGAAAGTTTGGAAGAACTATAAAGTGTTACGGTTCTGCTTGTAAATGTCCTGCATGTCACTAAAAGAAAATAGGATGACAGGCTCTTAAAGGATTTCCTCCTTGGCAGTGCTTCTACCATCAAGCAGCTGGCGCAAGTGGTCATACTTACTCCAGACAGGAAGGAGCAAACGCTCCAACCTAACTCAAACAACCTATAACCACAGAGACAGGAGGCAAGTGCCAAATACTATACCACAGGTCCACTGTGTACAAGTAGCATTTATAGTTTTTTTTCTTTAATGGAATAATACAGTTTTGTGAAGTTTTTGACTCTTCCATATGTTAAAACCATCCAACTGACGGTCTAAAACTGAGGACTGATTTTCAGATGGGCTGGCCAAGTAACATTCTGTAGGATGATGGGCTGATAAAAATGAAGATCCCTTTCAGGGAAATAAGTTGCACTAGGGTCAATGTGGTAATCTTAACACACTTCAAAGTTAGGAGTAAAGGCATTAGTAAAAGCTTACAGTTTATTTTATCCCCTACAAAAGGATATTTAATAGACCATCTTATTTTCCTTGACATGCCTCCTTTATTAACATTTTGTTTTATTTACACCTATACTTCAGAGTTATGCTTCAGTCAAACAAAGTTATCAATTGAAGGTTGTTCTAAATGATGGAAAAACCTAATGCCTTACTGAGAACAGAATAAACCAACACTTGTGAAGTTGCTCTTTGAACTGTTCAACAATCTTCAAGTATGAAACAAGCACACAAAACTTGTCTTAAAAAAATAGATTATGACCTCTGAATTTAATAGGTCACTGGGAGATTAGCAACCATGACTCAGTCAAAGCCATAGCAAGGAATCAGGGAGCATTTCAACCAGGTACATAAATCATTTACAGAAGGTTTCAACAATTTTAATCTTATCATGGAATTTAGAACATACATATTACATTCTATTAATGGAGTACATTGAGAGAATTATTTTGTAATCTTACTAGGAGTCTGAGGTATAACTCATTTAAGAAATTGAACATTGTGCTGTTATAACTCGGCATACTATACTGGTACTGAGGCTAGGACACATTGTCAGGCTAGCTTGTCTTGTCATGTCCTATGTGATATGCAAGCGTTTAATGTGGGATGTCAAAGGGATCATTGCTGCAAATCATCCCCTTTTTTTTTTAAATTGCAGGATCAGTGCACCGTCAAAGAGAAAACTGTGCCCAAGAATACAACACAGTGACATACTATCAGCTACGAAAGTCATTATAGGTACAAGTAGGAACTATAATTAGCCCAGTTCAGGTGAACATTAGCCCTTCTGCACCTTGAAGATAACACTGGCAAGCTCACTACTCTTGGAAAATGCATCCCCATGTACTTATTCCTCATCGTCAGTCCTTCTGACAAAACTAGTGGGGATTTAGCCATAATAGTCTATACTGGCAACCAGCTGCCAAGGCAAGAAGTCCTCTTTCCTCCACCCTGGATTGACCTACATTCTGTTACATTGAGATAATCAACTGAATGGAGGTGATGGGGTGGTGGTGGTGGGGAGGGGTTGGTGGTGTGGTGAGGAGTAGTGGGGAAGAGGGAAATATTCTTTTACTCCACAGCATTGTGCTTTGATGCTGCAGCACACAGAGCACTGAGGCACAGCATAATTATCACACACACCTAGCTTGTTTTAGATAAAAATCATTAAAACAATCAAAAAAATTTTCAAAATGAAAATAAACTTTCCCATTGCTATGAACCACTCATTGAAATAACAATATCAAAACATTCTGAAAAGCAGACAGTAAACAACACTTGTTAAAACAGGTCCAAAATCTAACCACATTAATAAGAAAAAAATGCCATGATATACCTGATGTAATCTTTACAATGAGTTGTAGCATGTATTAATTTACTCTGCTTTTCACCATTCTTTAAGTTCAGAGACTCAAAATTGGGGGCAGACTGGAGTTTTCTCAGGCCTTTGTACCCTCCCCAATCCAAACAAGGTCACCTTCAGTCTCCAGTGTAAAGGACCAAGTAAGAGCTCTCTTAAAATGAAGACTCAGAGAAGTGTCTGGTACGGCCTCAGCCAGGAAGACAAGGGCTCCAATATGCTGTACTCCTGTCCACAGTTCCACCTGCTGATGATGCTCTGCCTTTCGTGTGACAAGCAGAGGTTCTGCTTCTTGCAAGATATGTTGGAAATGTTGGGAACCTGGTATATCCAGGTCCTAACTGTGAGCATTCCACTGGAGTTATGCAGATGACTAACAAGCCCCACTGCAGACTTTGGGGGTTGTTCGTTTGTGGAGGTGTGGCATTCTCCAAAAATCCAGAAAGCCATTTCCCCAATGTCATCTTTGTATATTTATAATTCTGCTAACTGCCCTTAATGCTTTGGAGTACCATAACAACCAGTTAAAATAATACAATCGTATTCAGTATACATTACTGATTTAATTCTTGATATTTCTATACGAGAATAGGGATTTCTGTGAATCCCTGGATCTTTTAATTCTAGCACCTTAGCCACAGGGGATATTTTTTGAAAACATATCATAGTAAGCAAGTGCATATTTTGAAAAATGTCACAGAAATTTATACATAGAGACTAAACTTCATCTCACAAAAGACATAAAATCTCAATGTCAGCTTCTGAATAAGATTCTCCTAAGTGGAGGCCAGAATATGGTTTCTAAATACTGGGTTGATATTTAGTGCGTTATGCACATCCAGATAGAATACTGAGCCAGTGATCACTCTAAGTCAGAAAGGTATAATTTGGACCCCAAATGGTTCTCGATTCTCATTGGCATCTAGGGCAGGTCCTTAAAACCAATGGCTGCAGGCTCCCCTCGCCATTGCAAAGGGTGGGCGGGGCTCTTTAGCTCTGGGGGTTGCAGCTCCAATCCCTCAGAAGGTTAAGTCTGAAGATAAAAGAATGACAGGGGCAATACTTCAGCTATTCTTCCCCAGTAAATGGTTGAAGAATTTCATGCAACATTTGAGTTAGAATATCCGAACACAAACCAGGTTGACAAAACTGACAGACAGTAAACAAAATTTTAAATCTCCATAACAGCCATTTTTTGCTTGCTGGACAAGTGATTTCATAGTGTCAATGAACATTTCAAAAATGTGCTTTCCCTCACTAGCCATCAGCAGAGGTTGGAAATGCTTTATGTCACGCACTGAAATTACAACAATCAAAGTTTAAAACAGACAAACATGCATTTGTGTATGTAATTCCCCTTTTCAGTTGTTAAGGATCACTTTCTTAACTTAGAATTTTTTATGATAAACCTCAAACGTACAAATTGTGCTTACAGGTTCTGGTATTGATGTTTTGGGTGTAGAACACATTGTAGAAGGAAAAAAACACTGAAGTCAGGACTCAATGTCCATTAACTAACCCCTTTGAAGAAATTGTAAGACTTTATTTGCATTTTTATGAAAGAGACAGTTTTCCATCGTCTATTTTTAATTATGAATTCACACTGAAAAAGCTGCAAATTGTAAACTGTAACAGGAAATAAAACATTGTTATTTACAACCCACTAAAGCTACGTCATCATTTATTATTTTTGGACAGGGACACTGATAGAACTCAGATGTCTAAAAAAAGGTAAGATGGCTAATCTTATTGATTTTGATTATTCTAATTGAGAGAAAATGCAAATTATATGTAAAGTAACCTGGTTGTTCAAAATACTACACATTTCATCTGTGAATGCTATTTGTTAAGTTGCCAGCGAAAATACATGAATAAGGAAATGAGAAAAACAAGCCCAGCATTAACATACTATACAATGACTTTACCGTATATTCGAGGAAGCTTGGAACACCTGTCTTTTGCATTAGACATTGGACTAGGTCAGTTTCTTAGATGATTCAGAACATGAGCTTGGCTCAGAATGTGTTCCAACAGGACTAAAGCTTAATTCATTAAAATCCAAAGGATGCCTTCAGCAGGTTCCAACAGACCTTGTTATAAGTTACAAAACATTTATCATTATTCTTAATCGTCTTTGCTTCATTTTTATGTTGTTTTTCTTTTTACAATATTTATTGAACTAATGAATGTTGGCAATATTATATGGAACTGATTTGAGGTAGTTACTAAGTCTGATGGTGTGAGGGAGAGGTATGAGCACATACACAATTGATTACATTTCTACATGGTCTCTTATGCTGCCAGGCTCAGCAATTCCCCCAAACCTATGAAGACACCAGCATTCAGTTAAACAAAAAAAAGTAAAAACAAGAGATATGCAAGTCATTGTATTTGTTTGATTTTTTTTTTGAAGGGGTATTAATGGTGACACTCACTGGTAGAACATTTGAAAATCAGAATAAACACTCATTCTTTGCTCCAGCTGTCTACACCATTGCAGTATGAAGGATGACATTCCACTAATTTATCTTCAAGCTACCTTGGAGAAACTGATAAATGACCTAACCACAAATAAATAAAGAACCGTAAATCTAATTTGTACTTCTAACCACCATGACAGGTGTTTCAAATGTGATGCTGCCAGGTGAGGTCTGGTGATTGATCAGTAACGCACCTCAAAGTCCACAGCTATGCGTTGCCATGGTTTCACACAAACTCATTCTTCAATAATCCAGTAAATGAGGATCTTTCAGTGAATCAAAGAGTGTGAAGGAGTCATCATTTAGAAGTTGTGCTGGTGCCACGGAATTATGACAGCCCTCCGTAGGAGTGAAAGAATACCTTACTCCCCACCACTGAGGTCATCTGCTTATTCTATAGATACACAGGAATGGATCTTCCAAGAATGACCCAGATCAGTAACAGTTAAAACTGAGATCATCACTATGTTATTTAAACTAAACATTTAAAGCTGCACACCTCATATTATCACCATGTACAAGTGCAACCAAAGAAGCCAATCTATTAGAACATCTTTGACACTCTATCAAAGAGATAATCAAAACTTCATAGCAGAGACTTGTGAAGCAGTTCTGCTAGCCCCGCTCGTGCTCCAGTTCTCACTCTGATTCTATGATTAGAACCTGAAACCCAGATGAAATGCATAGTTTAGCTGGGTAGATATACGAAACAGAAGTTGACTTCATAATTGAATGAAGCATATAGCAGTACTCAAAAAACAGCAAAGGAACTCTCCTGGGATCCTTGCAAACATTTACCTTCAACCAACATCAACAAGAACTGATTAATTCTCAAAAATAATTCACTGATTGTGAAGTGCTTTGGAATGTCCTACGGACAGGAAAGGTACAATATAAATATATTTTTTCGTTCTTCTGCTAGGTTTCTCTAATTGCTAGATATATCAGCAACACAGACCTAAACAGTTCCAGATCTGTGCTGTTAACTGACTTCATTTTAATTGCCCATATTGCTCCCAAACTAGCAAAAGGATGATAAAAGAAAATTCAGTCTTTGCTTGTGTTCCTAGTCACTATCCAATAACTCTTCAGTTTGACGAAGAGAGAAAATAAGAACATGAGCAGAGGCATACTACTGAGCCTGCTCCGCCATTCAATAAGATCATGTCTGATCTTTCACACTAATTCCTATCCTATCCACTTAGTGCCCAAGAATCTATCGATCTCTGCCTTGAATATACTCAACAACTGAGCATTCACAGAACTCCTGGGGTATAGAATTCCAAGGTTTCACAACTCTCTGAATGAAGGTATTTCTCATCTCAATTCTAAATGGCTGCCCCCTTATCCTTAGGCTATGATCCCAAATTCTAAAATATCCAGCCATTGAGGTAAAACAGCCTCTTAGCAGCTGGCCTGTCAAGCCCTCCAAGAAGTTTTTCTCGTTTCAATGAGTGCACACTAAAAATGTCATAACCTGTCTTTTTCCTTAACAAATACTATGATCTACTCTATCTGTGGGTTCTCTGCAATTAAAATTAAGGTGTTGTATGAAGAGCAGCAGATCATGGCTGAATGCTTGAAATGAGGCACAACTATATTTAAAGACTTGGGTAAGGAGACACTAGGGGAAATTCTGATACTTATAGCGGAGATGAAGAGGGGGATGTAACCCCATGATCAAAAAAATGACCAGTGACTGCACTTTGCCAATTTAATTTGTTGGAGCTTTTCAGCATTATTAAATGAAGATCTACATGCAGACAAAAATTTGATTAATAGACAAATCATCAAATGGTGTGATTCAGCATCAGCCTGTGGGAGGCAATAAACATGATGGAAATGACCAAACAAATATTTCCCTATAATCAGGTACTTTGGAGAAATTATAGTAGCTATCTAATGAGGTTTGCCATCAGTTAAAACTTATTGCTACTGCTTGGGAATACATTAACCTCTTTCTACCTTGTTTTCTCTTTTTACCCATCATTTCCAGGCCAAGCAATTCCCAGCCAATATCATTTTTAGCCAACCAGGAGGCAGTCTCAATGGACTACTTGGCTATTTCTATCCAAATTTCACTCCATTCTGCTGGAACAGCTCTTTTAATGTCCCTTTAATAGATCCCGGACAATCCAATGTTCCTAACTGGTCATTTCAGGAGTAATAATATCTTATTATCAATCACGCATAAAAAATACACAATTGTGCGTGCAAAGTTTAATATACATTGGAAATAATGCAAAAAAAATCCACTATGATTTTATGCCAACCAAATTGATGTAATTTAATATAAATACTGAAAATACTCAGTAGGTCAGGCAGCATTTCAGGAGACAGAAACAGAGCTAACCTTTCAGGTCAATGATCTCTCGCCAGAACTGAAATGCAATAACAGGTTTTAAGCAAGTAAATGTTGAGTTCAGAAGGCAATAAAGTGCCTAATCAAAAGTTCCTCACGCTACATTGAACTTCATTGGATCAGTGTAGGACACTGAAGAAAGAGATCAGGGTAATGAGGAGGAGATTTTTAATTCTAATTTTAACTTTTATAACAGTTCAACAATTTCAGTTCATCACCTCTGCCCCCATTTTTTTCAGACAGCAGCTGTTGGTGATGATTCTGCTATTCCCATCCCCTTGAGACCCATGCTTTGTTGCTTTATTTGTTCCACTTCATCTCTCCTTTTGCTTTGCATCATTATCCCTTCTTTCTTTTAATCTCTGCAAACCTCAAGCCTATTACAGACCTTACTTTTTGTTCTTCCCTGCTTTCCCTGCCTCTGTACTAGCTTAAAAACCATTATATATTTTTCCAGTTCTGATGAAAGGTCATCAACTTGAAACATTAATCCTGTTCCTATAGATGCTGCCTGACCTGCTGAGCATTTCCAGCACTTTGTTTTATTCCAGACTCCCAGCATCTGCAGTATTTTGGTTTTGATGTATTACATAGCATTTACAGCACAGCAATGGGTGTTCGGCTCAACAGTGATTTAAATGCCACTCTCAAACAACAGAACCTGATCAAGAAGGATCCCAATAACTTAATATGCTGCAGTGCAAGCAAACGCTAAGTTGTGACAAATAATACGGTCACATATTATCTCAGTACCCGAACAGATACATTGCATTTATTGTTTTGAGACACTGCAGTAACCTAGACTCTGCTGTTTTGCCAGCCAAGGTTTGACCAGTTCAGTCTGTATCTTTGAAAATCTATTGCTACAGCGCTTTTTCTGTTCTGACATGTTCAAAACATGAAGCTTATAAGGCTCTGACCCTTACACTTCTGAAAATTGAAACATTATTTTAGTTTCTTTGAATACAGAACTGATAATTATTAATGAACCTTATATTTTGATGATATTAATTGTTTTCACCTTTAATAACTGATAAACATTTTTACATCAGATTGTGCCACAGTATTTGAAAGTGTGAAGTTTTCTTATCACTTCGCCACACTTTTTGAAGCTATCTTTATTTTCAATGTGCCCCTTCACAAAACAACTCCAAAATTGACTGTAATGCTTATCAATAATAGTGTGATGGCCTGATAGAAGTTACGCTTCTACGAGTTTGTGCTGCCAATGCGTACTCCCTCCTCTCAAATAACTGGAGCAACCTCCCCCCTCATAGCAGTCTCTATCCAATCGCTTAGCCAAGACAGCTGCTCACTGGAAACACTGGAGTGAAATGATAGGCAGCCCTGGAATTTGAACCTGCAACAATCTGATTTGTGAGGTATGCATATTTTCCACTTCTATACCAGGTGCCCAATGCCTTCCCTGTTTTAATGTAAATATTAGTTTGCATATGCTTTATGGCCAAATCCCATTATCATGCTGGAAGCTGTAGACATATGACAGAACAAATTCTGCATTTACAATGTGAGACTTTGCCTCCATGTTTGAACTGGCGAACAGCAAAATCCACTTGGCTGCTCTTCTTTTACACATCACTGATTTGACACCATCAACTTCACAGCTGCCAAAATAAGTCCAGGGAGGCTTTTACCCGCTTGGTTTAGGTTTTAAATAGCCTACTTGGCATTTTTAGTAGCCCTGTTCAGCATCCAGCAATATCATAAATAATATATTATAGCCCCTTATTTGGAAGCAACCTAGAAAGCAACAAAAACACTAGATAAAACTCTGATTTTTTTAACCTACTTAATGCTAAAAACAATTTGAAGCTGCCAGCAGTGTTTGCTTATCTGGTGACATTAATAATTTGCCATAGGTTAACTCAACTAGTTCTTTGCCAAGCAGACACTGCCCAGAGCAAATGTCACATTGTTTAATTATATCTAGATTTACAAAAAAAAATCCAATATTTGGCAAAGAAGTGTTACAAGCTCCTAGGTTAGCAGTGTATTCTCATGGTACACAAAGCTTCGGCCAAAGATTTATAAATTCCCTTTTAAATGCAAGACCAAAATATTATAATGGAAGATCTTACTTATGATTTGGATAAGATACCTCCGTTTCTGCTGAATTGTCCTGAATTTTGAAAATTAATATTTTGCAGGTCTTGGCCCTATTCACTTTCGGAGTTCCTGAACAATATCGGAAGAAGCAACCAGCTCTCCTTTTTGTTCTTGGTTACAAAGTGGTATACAACACCTAAAAAGCAATTTAAAAAATGTAATTGATTTTTCCCTATTTCACAATCTAAGCAGGTCTTTTGATAAAGCTCTGCTCTTACCTTGGAAAAACCTTCAGGGGTTGAATACGTCAGCCAGATGCCTGTTTCAATCCCCTTGGACTGGAGCATAACCCAAAGGGCCTGAGAGTCAAAAACTCCTGAAAGGCCTGGCTGACTCTGGTCTTCCATTTCACTTCTCCCAAAGACCCACTTCTGTGCAGCCGGCTCAGTTCATGAAAATGAGAGGGGAAGTTAATGCATTGCAGTTTTATTTCTGCTCAATACCCAATTTAAATGCCAGAGTGACGCAGAGTCTCGGAAAAGGAGTCTGGTTCACACTGTGTTATCGACTCAGCACTTGTCAAGCAGTTTTACACACCTGAACCACACAAGTCAGGCTGCAGGCAATAGCAGGGCAAATCCAAGCCTCTGATGTGCAGTATATCTAGTGTATAATTTTGACACAACTGTAGAAGAGGAATTACCATAACTCAGGCCTTTAAAAAGGTCAAGTAGAAGGAAATGAGTAAACCAATATTTATATGTCTTAAATATGTATAGATAGACAAATTTGTGATTTACGGTCTGACTCTGAAAGAGTCATTAGCACTTATCTCCTTTGCAATAGGCACCTATTTGCAGTGATCCATCACAAAAATTATGTCCTTGATATTTCAATTGAGGATTATACAGTAAAATATTAGAAAATGAAGAGACCATGGTAGCAGGAGGACACAACTTTCATTCCCTATGTCACTGAGTTTCTGATCTTCATTGTGGACTGATTTTGGGAGCAAGGCATCATCCAGATGGTGTTAGGGGAGAAAAGGGAAAATCATTCCCAAATCACCTGCTCAAACCTCCTAGCAACTGACTCAGAAACACAGAGAAGGTTGGCTCAATATTTCTTCCAAATCAAATAGTGTATAGTGTATAGGGAGAGTAGGACAGGGAGCATTTGCAGTTTTCCCTGACAAAACTAAAACTTGGAATCTCACAATATATATTTTTGATTCACCTTAAAAAATGTTAAAGAAATAAAAGCCACCAACAACTCAGCTCATTTTGCATGCGTACCTCATATTTTTACATATTTTGAAAATACAAGGCAGAGTGACATCTGGGCTAAACAGGATTACTGTAAAGGTCTGTGTTTCATAACCCTCGCTGTTAATGGCCACAATGCCAAACAGCATCTTACTGCGGGGCTGCTCTCAGGAATGTGCCGACAGGCTACACCATACAGTCATAAGACATGGGTCTGCACCCGCAGTTCCCCATGTGGTGAACTTGTGATTTCAAATGTTTCAATTTCAGCAGCTGCCAAGTGGAAGCCAGGCATTTCCCCAAAGGAAGGGAATGGGGAAAAACAAAATAAAACTGCAGGACTGATAGTTCCATTAAAACTATAGCTCTCATTGTTTTTCACCTGGTCTTTTAATTTGCTGTATGAATGCTTCTTAATAGCATACTTTTCCTTCTCAACAGCAGAACAGAACCAGCAATAGTATACATGAGCTTTTGCGCTCACAGCTTTCAATATTTCACAATTAACTAAATGTACAGCAACAAAAATTGCAAAATGAAAATGGACATTTTAGCAAACAAAAAAATGTCCTCGTCTCTTAAAAAAAGGGACGTAATGCATTCAAAGATTCTCACTATTTGTAGAACTCTTCTTATCTGAAAAAATCACATTTAACTAAAAGCCCCAAAACTGGAGTGCATTGAACTAACTTGCACTGTCCTTGTATGCTTGCTTATATAAACTAAATAACCATAACAGCTTCCAAGAACAGTTGTAACTAGCACCAGGTTGTCACTAAAATGTTCCTGAAAATGCTCATGTCACCAGCAAAAGGAAAATAATATAGGACTCATTAAATGGTGATGAGAACCTAACTGCTCTCTCGATATTCTCAGATTACCTCCAAGCCAAAACACTGACTGCAATTTCCCTTGACTGTCGACAGACCCACAGACATAAGTCTTCATTCATTTATCTATCCATCAGTTAAGAAACCTCATTTATGTAAGCTATGAAGTAATTTTAAGTTACATTCCTCTTCGCATCCTTGGGAACAAAAACTATTAAGGTATGGGAGACTACTTCAGAATCACTAATGGAATGAATTACAGAACCCACCAAGATCACCTGTGAAATAAAAGTCTCGACATTCCTACACAATTTCTTTAAAAAAAAAGCATTGCTGTATTTTTGGGAACTTTGACATTTACTTAACATGCTGAATCTTCACTGAGAGAAAAAAAAATCAACTTAATCCACTGTGCCATATTGGCACCGCGCATATCACTGCATGATATCACGCCAGCATCCTACTTTGACTGAGCATTTCCAGAGCAATGGTATCTACCCATTGACTTCCTGGAACCACCACACAGAATCCCTAGATCATTACCAAAATAATGAGCAATTCAACTAAGCCTTGTAGATAATGCTACATCAGAGTGGGTTCTCTTTAAAAGATTATCAAGAGTTTTAAAAGATTATCAGAGTGGGTTCTCAATCACAGAAGTCACTCAGCAAAAGCTGCTGAATATGAAAACACAATTAACTACACTGTTTAGTGTTGATTTTGAAGTAAAATGCTATCTCCCTTTTTAAGTATTTAAATGCATGTTTGTGGTTTCTGATGTGGAGAAATTAGGAAGATTTATGAGAAACAAGCAAAAGTAACCTGAAAATAGAAAACTTTTGAAGACAAGAGGCTTACAAAACACAAAAGACGGAGATCAAAAATCTCTCACTCTAGTTAAAAACTTACAAATACTTCAGTTGTCCCATTACAAAGTAGGCAAAATACTAAAGTTTAATTATTGGCTCAGGCCAGTTAGACAAAATTTACATAAGAAAGGTTAGAGGCACTTAAAAGGTCGAATTAGACAACAGCTGCCTTTATTCTCCCTTGATGTAATGATAATTGCCATTTAACATTATAATCAATGCAATTTAAACTTACCTTCAGTTTCTGATGCACCATTATCAGCAGGCTTAAACTGTGGCCTTGCTGCAGCTAGTGCTGCCATGGTTAGCATGGCCCAGCAGACTAAGTAACAACAACTAGGCATCCTGTTAGTGAAGATCCTTAGACTGCTGCTGGAACTCCATTTGGACTCTAATCCCATCTGAATTCTTGTGTGTATGCATGAAAGACCAATGTCCTCCTCTTTACTGTGTGGCTCCTCACTTGAAAGGCTGCAGAAAGAAGAATTAGCCTGTCAGTGGAACAATTGTGGAAACTTATTTCAATCCAAAGAGGAATACATGCAGTTCCAAAAGTGAAAATCGTGTTATTTTTCAACTGTGATAGCAACTACTCACTAGTACAAAAATCATCTTCTGTTTAACATTTATTTCTGGTGAAAAAAACTTATTAAGAGGATCTACTTTCAAACAAGTAACTTCAACCAGCCCTCCGTGGTTTAAATACTGGGTAAATTATTCAAGGAAATCTTTAGTTTTAGTTTCTAATTTTTTTCATCGTATCAAACCTGGAAAGTGTGAACTATATGTGACGGTGAAGTGCATCACAAAAGATTAAAGAGTACAAAGAATTCATAAGCAGTACTTAAGTTGGCTCATTTAATTTTCCCTCTTGCATTCTTTCTGCAATGAGGATTTTTAAGGTCTTACTGCAAAGCTAGCTTAGAACTGCTGCACTAAACACAAAAAAAATGCTTCCTAGGAATTACATTGTTAAAACTAATGCACACATCCTCAAATTTTTTTCCAGTTGGTATTAAACGTGCGAATGCATGGGAACTGTTTCAGTCAATGTGCAGGACTGTCCTCCAGTACAAGCACAAGGCATGTGGGATTGCGACAGCAAACAAAGCTGCACAACCTGAGGAATACACATTCTGACCTGAGTCAACACACGGGTCAAAATACATCAACACAGCAGCCTTTCATAATAGGAAAAACAACTGATGAAAATAAAATCAATGTTTGAGAATAAACGTCTCTGATGAGAGATATCTGGCTCCAATCTTTACTATTAAAAGGTCTACGTAAACCCAATTTAACCCTTTCACCGACAAAATATTATCTTTGATTACTGAGTTTGAATGAAACAATTCCAGCGCTGGTTGTCCTCTAAAGTGGCCTGACAGCTTATATGAGTGAATATTTAACTTGTTCATAATGCATAACTGGCTATGAAAATTCTCTATGAAAGTTCCATTGGTGATCAAGAATAAGTTACTCCCAAATACAATGCCTTTTATTTCAGTGGATTTAATATCCCCTAAACAGTTTACTTACATAATGAGAACTACACAGAGCAGGCGATCCAGAAATCAAGTCAATATACTAGTAAAAGTAGCATCTGACCATAAAACTTGATATTTCATGATCTTGGGCGGAACACTCACTGCTAATGGATCACACCCTTAACAAGAAAAAACTTTCAAACAATCTCTCTCCATAACATAGATGTTGTACTTCTGTTGCAAAACATTATGAAAATTATACTATACATGGATATTATGCAAAATGATATTCATTTTTTGGAAGATGTTTTCTCAAACATTTGTTTATTTTACATTTAATGTATTTAAATACAGAACCAAAATGCATCACAGGTAAGGTATAGAACATCTTCACATAATTAAGCTGTAAACCCTGTAAAAGGGATAATTTGGTTGATAAAAATGACAGAAATTCTAATCCTGTTTTTATGCCCAATGCTATTTGCTGCAAAATACATAGGTTGATGGTCTGTCAGTTGATTTTTTTCTGCAACCTAGAATTAATTTTACACTGATCTATCTTTTCACCCAAATACATCATCAGCAGACTTTGGATTGCAACTAACTAAAGATTCTGCTTTCCTCATCTTAGAGGTAACAATTTATAGCCCTTCCATTGAAAGTGACAAGAAATTGTGGTGACAAACAATATTAGATCACAACTCAATCGTATAAATATTCCAAAAAATTACGACATCAGGCAGTAAAAATTGAGGTTTTCCCTACTTAAAAACTGATAAATATGTGGAATAATCTTACAAAGATACAACACATTGTGGCAAGTAAAAAGAAAAATAATGTATGAGTCTTAAGAAGTACCTCAAGTTGATTACAGGATTAGACATGCAATTTTTCTCCTGAGTATTCACATATTGGCTCCTCGCAGTTATACAGAAATACACAGCAATCCTTTGCGGAGTTCCTTGCACAGTGAAAGCTAGACGTTTTTTGAAAGGGAACTTTGTCTCCCTCCACAGACTACATTGGGGAGGAGCTGTCAAACTAATCTGATTGATGGCCTCAATGCCACCCGCTCTTCAAGCCATTTTCACCTCATCACATACCTGCCTGAATTATTCTAAACATGGGAAAGGCGGCTAAGTTGAGAGAAGTACTGCATTCCTGCAAACCAAATAAAAATCTCTGTGCATAATTTGCAAGTGAGCACTTGTTCTACATCGACTAATGTAATTTAACTTCACAGTCATTTCATTATTTTTCAGCCTCAGCTATTTTTTTCTTTTTCTGTCTGTCCCTTAAGGCCACCAAAATGTAGCATTCAAATAAAACATGTAATAAAAAGATAAGAATTTTTGTTTTCAAACAGATTACATTCAAGTGCAATTTTCTGCCATACAATAATTGTCAGCAATTCAACGCAGCTTGGTAGAATTACCTTTACTACCACAGCAAGAATATGACCCACGCTCCCCACAGCAGGCGTGTGCACAAGATGAATTAAAGTAAGGAATGTGGGATCCCTTGGGTTGTCCTCCAGAAACAGGAGTTGTGCCTGGACTACTTAGATCCAACTGCCATAGGTCTCTAAGGAAAACTTGATTATTTGGGATCAGTGAAAACATGACCCAAACACATATATCCAACATACGGCTCTCGCAGAATGAAAAAGAGGGTCCATTTCGCTGAGTAACTTTTTCTTATATAAAATAGTCAGGAACCCAAGCCACAAGGGATTACAATCGTCCTGATGGTATCTCTGTCAGAAAACAAAGACGGCAACGATACAGAATAAAACAGATACTGCGGCCCCAGTTCTGCTGGATTCACTTCATTCACAAGCTCGTTGCAATCTCAAAAGCCTTGTGGTGCCTGTAAATCTTTTCTCCCCCTCTCTCCCCTCTTTGGTCACTCCCCCTGTTTGTAATCTGAACCTGTTCCTGAACTGAGCTCCATCATCAAACAAGCAGAGCAAACTGCCTCTGCCAATCAAATCAGCTTCCAGTAATGTTTAACTCTGTGGGCCAGGCTGTAACTCCTCTACTTCACAGCATGTAGAACTTGGCATACAGTTTGCTGGCATGTCCCCCAACTCAGTTTATTCCCAACACATGAACATACATTTCCAAGACTAGTAGCTGTTGCATTCAAATAGCAAAATGAATGCAGAAACAGGAAGCAATGAGACACTGGGGCATTCACTAACATCTACCTATTAATACTTTAGAATGCAGCATTTTGGTTGCACAATGACAAGACGGACAGCATTTTTTTCCTTTAACAGCAATTCAGGGAGTATACTCCTTTAGGCTGAAAGAACAGCAATCAATCAACAGGAGCTCATTTGGCTAAATGAATTACCATTGAAGTAATGCCTGGCAATTCTTAAAGGGATAGCAATTACACAATGTGAAAAAAGAAAAGGAGTGCTCGTAATAAAGAATGTAAAAACAATGATCATAGTAAACAATTCCATTATGAGATATTTTGAGGGAAAAGCTTATCACAGCAAGCTTGAGGAATCTTTCACACCAGTTATGTTTTTGAATAGACCCATAATCTATTCACTGATTTTGCAAAGTGATTGGCTGCTTTCGAACTCCTTCAAGGTCCCATTGAATGTGAATGGTATGGCTAATACGCCTATTATTGAGCCCCCCAGTGGAGTGTGAATGGACAAATAGACACTACTCAGCAGACTTGGGACCAAGGGCAGTAAAGCCATCAGAGTTCAGCCAGCAAAGAGAACAATAGCTTTAAGTCTTAAACAAGAGCTGGGACTGACAAGGACCCATTCAGTGTATCTTCACCCCCCAGAGGGATCCATTTTATTTTGTCTTTCTCCAACAAAATATCTCAAGTAGCCTAAGCTCTTGAAAGACCCCAGGGACTTCCTTTAAAAAAATCTGCCATTCTAAATTTTATACTGAAACATCAGTAAGCAGCCAGGACATTAAGGAGAGGGGATAGGGTGAACAATGCTCTCCGATAATCAAGTGCAGAGATACTCTGACAATGCAGGCCATCAATTTACCATTTAATTGAGATGGTTGCCACCACTATTGGGAAAGCATAGGTAGTGTCTCAATACAAGAAAAATATTATATTAGTTATCCTGTTTCTTTAACACCCAACTTTTCATGAGACAGGAGAGCCCAATTCATCTTTCGGAGTTAACGTTTCAAGTCCATATGATTCTTCTTCAGAGTCATACAGACTCGAAACGTTAACTCTCTTTTTCTCTCCACCGATGCTGTTAGACCTGCTGAGTTTTCCCAGCATTTACTGTTTTTGTTTCAGATTTCCAGTATCTGCAGTATTTTGCGTTTATCAATTCATCTTTCACCTCCTGTTCAGTTTGCATTTACAAATGCCCTTTATTATGATATATACAATAGCAGCCAGGTAGCTAACATTTAGCTAGAAACAAAAGACCATTTTATCCTCCAATTTTCTCACTTCCTCCACTGAAAATTCTGGATCACCCTGGATGATGCTTCAAATGGCACTGCTTCTCTTCACCTATTACTTTCTCCAATGTGTCACTCTTTATCATGTGCTTGGATAGTGAGCACAGGCAGACTATTCAACCATCTGAAGCATCACAGTTGAACCCGATCCCATCCTCATCAAACCTTCAGAGATGTACTTATCTGACAGAAATCACTAAATACCGATCAGGAGCATCAAAATTAGCTGATTACTATCCCTTCCACATAGGCCAGAGATGTGGAGGCCAATTGGAACAGTCCTCACCACCACTGACACTGTTTGTTACCTCAACATAAATTAGGCATTGGCCTGGGATTCTCCTGTATTATTTTACAATGAGATTAAAATTGAAGTGTTAAAGAAGCATTTAAAGCAAAAACATTCATTTTCAGACCAAAATCTTACCTCTCTAATGTAAAACACAGATTTGCAATCATATGAATCAAAATGTTCAGGTTACAAAGCACTTTAAGAAGCATAATATTACTAACATTACAGTATGCTGAACCTTCTGAGAGTAAAGGAGAGAGCTCATTTTTCCTCAGCTGCAAGCTGACAATGGCAGAATCTGCCATTACACTATCCAAATAGACAAGTTACTTTAAAAAACCCATTTAGCCAATGGTGTGCAGAACATCTGAACAGAGCCTGTTCTCACACAGAAAAAATACTGTGCCTTTTAAACTGCAATTAATTACTTCAAAGTATATTTTGACAGTATGGGAGTGAGGAGAAACAAAAAGGGAGGAGCCTTCAAAATGTAAACTATTTCTAAATATTGCTAGTTTATATTGAGCCTGATGTGGTTTTGGACTTGTTACAAAGGGAGCCTGTGGTCTCAAAGCTCCTTTGGAGCTATCCTAGTCCAAAACTAATCAGAAGCTATATATATGTATTTGAAATAGTTCTAAGAGTTACTGAAATGCAGCCTTAACTGTCATAATAAGCTGACTACACAAGTTAGCAGTGACAGCGTTTATAACTTGAAAAGTAAATCAGAGGATAAATTAGAGGTTTATATGATAGCACATTCCAACCTCAGACAGTAAACATTAGTTATTTTTAATAAAGCAGCACATAAAATATGTTGCACATCATCTACATCAGAGGCTGGAATCAGAGATCTGTTTTATTCAAACTTTGAAGGAGAACAGGTTAGGTCTATTTTTCTTCCTCTCATGTCTGCTAGGAAGTAGGTGGCCTCTGCTCAGTATGTTCCTAACAGTGCAAATAAGATCATGGGCTTGCGTTGAAATCACATATGTGATCAGCTAATGCAGACACATATACACATACGCACGCTTAACAAATTTTATGTACTGACAGGCTGGCACAAGGTGATTGGCAGTCACATTATTTCTGGGTCCACACTTGATGAACCTGTCATTTTAAGTTATTACAAAGCAATGTAAATTATCCAACTGCTGTACTCAATTCTGCCATTAGAGGCTGCTTCTCCATTGATAATTAGAACTTGGCAATCCACAGCTCAAGGCAAAATTAGGCAGATCTGCTGGATTTGTCTTGGAACCTGGATATCTAGACATGCTCAGCCCCTGCATCTCACAAAGTTTCCAATCATGCTCTTACCAGTTGCCTTAAAAGTGTTCAGAGTAATTTTCTGATTGTGCACTCCCAGTGGCAACCCTTGCTCGTGGCAATGCTTTAGTGCAAATTCAGGTATAGGCTGCACGGGGTCTTCTTACTCTGCCATAAGTATGGGTCCCCAACGGAAGCACAGTGGATAATTTTCCAAATCTACACATCCTGAATATTTAGATAAAGTAGGTAGAATATTTGACAGATTAAATCACACAAAACACTAAAATGTGGATAAACCATTCTTTAATTCCAAACATTTAAAAAGAAAAATGCATCAAATGTAAAGCAAAAGAAAATCATAAATCAGAAATGCCTGTACTGGAGCTTTCCAAGATGTTCATAACTGGCTGTTCAGTGATTGTTCCTTTTGATTTAACTCTCACCCTCAAAACCTGCCTGTCTGTTTGACTGACACCCCAGGTGGAATGAAATGGATTTTTTTCCCCTCCTGCGCTGCAATGAAACAATACCATATACACCTACAAAAGTATGACTAAAACCACAAAAATGCTAACTCCACCCTTGCATATTAAAAAGGTAGTTTACTCTGCGGTAGAGCTAGCTTACCTCATTATTCCAAAGTAATTCTCATTTTTAAAAATCACCACACCTCAAGAGGCGCCTAATTTACAGGTGATAAAGAGACAGCTGCAAGCCTATATCATTTTGCGATCCCGTGAATTCTTATGCACTGATCAGAATTGGGAACAATAAATACAATTGTGCTCACTTTACTGTACTACCATACACAGGATATACAGCACAGAAATAGGCAATTCAGCCCAACCAAACCATACTGTAAACATGTAAAAGCAGCCCTGCAAGTTCATTACAAAACTTCAGTTCACGTAGTTGAGTTGATCAACTGACAAAAACAACAGTAGAATTTTGCTTCATCTTATAACAAACTCCAGGATTTATTATTCCCTTAAGATATCTGAAATACCTTGAAGGATGTTGTAAGGGTTTGTTCAGTAGGTGTCACAAAGAGGCTTACAACAGTAGTATTTATTGGTAACACAGCTATCTACATATGTACAAGATATAGCCTAACTATGAGCTAACTCCAAGCTTACTTCTACACAGGTCTCTGCATACTCTTAGACTGGCCCAGGTTCCTTGTCATATGACTTTTTACATCACACTGTGGGCAGTACGGCTCTCCAGTAACACATTAACCCTTGCTATGCCGAAGACATTTATGCTACACCTCCCCCCAAGTCTTCATCCAACATATTTACAATATAACCTCTTTTTTTTTACATGCTACCCCTTCTTCTCCCCCCTCAAGTTTCTGACGGTATACATTCAGATGGTCTGGAAGCTTGCCAATTCTTTCAGAGCATGTTCTGGTCACATCTAGGGGAGTGGTAGACTCAGTTGTTTTGGCAAGTTTTGTTGATTTGGAGTTTGAATCATAGTGTTCTGTGTTTCTGGCACCTGATTGTCCTACCTGAGTCACTTTTTATGATCCTTGGAGTTCAACTTTTCTTTATTAACCACCATCTGCTTTGTTCGGACACCATAGGCTTGTTCCGTTCCTTCTGCAGGGAGTGTTCATTCCATTCCTTCATAGCACGAACATGGGTTTTCTTTTTCCTTGGGGTCCGCCATGATCTTTCTGGGAGTTGAAGGTGCATCTCCATTCCATTTAAATGTTCCTCATCCATGAGCTCAGCCTGCAGTTTGGCTTTCATCGCCATATTGTCTTCTTTCCTGCGCCCTTGTACCTTACTGAGGTGAGCTCTGGTGAATTAATTGTTGCTACTCTCCTGCTCAGCATCACCTTGCTGCTGTGCATTTCTGCTGGAAATTACAGTTTTGTTGCCACAGTTTTCCCAGGTTGTGTGACAGCAACTGGTGGAGCCTCAGGCTGGGGCAGATCATGCTGTTGCTGGCCATTTTCATATGTGTTTTCCATTCGAAGAATAGTGGCACTTAGTTGAAGGTTTTGCTGATCTGACCAAAGAGGAGCTTCTGCCACCTGCAAGGGAGTTGGACAAATGGCTCTGCAAAGAGTGAAGACAATTCAGCGCTGAATTCCCAATTGAGATACTCTTCACTGGTGGACCCCTTGGGAATTTGCAATTCTGTGTAGTTGACAACAGAGTTTGTTTTGACATCTTTTGCTGTTCCGAGGAGGTTAATGGCAACACAGGCATCCCTGCTTAAGAGAAAAAAGGATTGGTTTCGGATGGCATACAAAATTTCCAACATTTACTTGTAGCCATACCGGAGTGGTTCTAGGATCAAGCCCATGACTGGAAGTCGGTTTCCTCCAGGGCCATAGGGTGGTCTGTCTGTCTTTCGTAGCCAGAGGTCTTTCAGCCATGGTGCCTTATCCAAGAGGACCATAACACGGGTTCCTTCTGTGTCCAATTTGAAATTGGTGAAATCGCTTGCAGAGACATCAGCATTTCAAAAGGAGAATCTGGGTTCCTTGATCTCACCCAAGAAGCACAATTGGACTTTCTCCTAGTGTGGTGCTTCAATCTCATTGACTGTTTAGGGGTCCTCTGCACATCTTGATGTTCTAGACTTGCACAGTTTTCCAAAGTGTCCCAGACGGTTGCCGTTGAAACACTTCACAGATATTTCTGGACGTTGTCCTCGCCTGTGAGGACTTATGGCTCCACAGCGCTGACATGGTCTCCCGCCATTATGGGGTCTGTCTGGGTATTGTCTTCCTTAGCCTGGAGTCTCCCTGCCCTTTTGTTGCTTTATAAGCTGGATAGTGGGGTTGTGATATACCATGGCTTAACCTCAGCACGTAAATTGGACTGGTGCTGTTGGTGAATTTCAAACTGCCTGACTATTTGGATTGCCTTTTCTAGAGTCAGATCTTCTTTTCCTATAGTATATCGAATAGGGTATCATAAGCTGCTTGTATGAGCTCTGACTCAAGATCGCCGTACACACAGCGTCAGCCAATCTGTATAATTTGTTTATGAAAATGTCAATGGGTTCTCCAGGTTGTTGAACTCATTTTGTTGAACTTTGCTTGCTGTAAAATTTTATTACTTCTTAAATTAAAGTAAGTATTGAAGGATTTCAGAACATCTTCAAACTTATCTGAAGATTTATTTATTCCTTGCCTCACAATGATGTAATCGGTGATTGGACCTACTGAGTACAGTGATGTATTCATTTGTTCAGCCTCTGCCTTCATATCTAAACCTGAAGCTATCATGTATCTTGAAAATCTTTTTTACCAAAGCCCCCAATCCTGCGCCCTTGTATCAGCCCAAAACGATCTGGTAGGGTTGACTTATTATCCATGGTTGCTTTCTGGCTCAGGGGAGTACAGCTTTAAATGCTTTTAAACTTGGCACTGCAGTACCTGTTTTTTTCAATGCTTCTTCCCGTGGTTGTTAGGTTTTGGCGAGCTTCTTGTATGCAGGAATCTGCAGCGATCGCGGACCCGGTCTCAACAGAATCGATTTCTTGCAGTGAATATTTTCATCAATGATTTGTGCTCTTAGAATGTTTGCGGAGCATGTTAGGGTGAATAAAAGGCGATTCCCAACTTTGACCAAGTCTTTAAAACCTCATTTTTTTTTTGAACAGAGCTTGGCAGCCATGTGGTAATGGCCCTGTCTCTAAACCCAGTTCACCGTGGTGATTAACGAAACGGATTGCTCTGACTGATTACTAGCCTGAAGATGTTTAAATGCTAGTTCAGCCTCAGAACTGAAATGTTGCTCACCTTTGCTAGGTCCTTTGAAGGGGATTCACAATGGACCCCCCACGTGCTCTGGTGGAGTCCTTTAGCTGCACAGTAGATCTTTATTCTGACTTTCAGCCTCCGTGTCTGCAATGGAGTTTCTTTTTAGACCATCTCCAGCTATGGGCTGAATTTTGCCGTTTTTGCAAGCAGGGGGTGGGGCCTGCTCGCCGACGGGTAAAATGATGCGGGATGACGTCGGGAGGAACCGCCCCATTTAAATCTTCAGGAAGTCGGGCCCGCAGCAAAATCAGCTGCAGGCCCACTGACCTGTCAATGGCCAATTGAGGCCATTGACAGGATTATTAAAACAATTAAAGGACCTGCCCGTCCAACCTTAAGGCTGGTGGACAGGCCAGGAGCCCCAGCGGGCAATAGAAAAAACATGAAACCTCATCCACCGGTGGGATGAGGTTTCATGTAGGGATTTAAAAAGTTTAATAAAGTTTTAGTGTAAATTATGAACATATCCCACCTCATTTTTTTTCTATTTTTAATGTTTTTAGAACTGTCAGCGATCTCCCTGAGGCAGCACTTAGCCTCAGGGAGATGTGCGCTCTTTCGTGCACATGTGCGGAAGAGCACACTCTCGCTTTTGGGGAAGCCTCCCCCCCCCGCACAGGAAGCGCATAGCGCTTCCCGGCGGACATCATGCTGGGCGGGCCTTAATTGACCCGCCCACATAAAATGGCAGCAGGGCCCGCTTCTCTGGCAGGGATTGGCTCCCCGCCCGCCGGAGATTGGGTCGGGCCCGCCCACTTGGAAGGCAGAAAATTCTGCCCTATGTCTTCGGTTCAGGTGCACTTCAGTAAGGTCAAGATGTTATTTCTTTTGTTTTTTAGATTCGGGTCCTTCACCAACTTCTTCAGTTCTGGGTTCGTTCATGAACTGCCACCATGTTGTAAGGGTTTGTTCAGTAGGTCCCATGAAGAGGTTCAGACGCTTGTAAGATTGAACAGTCGTGTTTATTGGTAACACACAACTATTTACATATATAAAGTATAGTTCATATTATGAGCTAACTCCATGCTTGTCTCTACACAGGTCTCTGTGTACTCTTTAGCTGACCCAGGTCCCTTGTCACGTGACCCTTTACATCACACTGTGGGCAGTACTGTTCTCTAGTCTCACATTAACCCTTGCTATGCCAAACACTCTTAGGAGGTTAAGGAGCATTCACACTGACAGAAGTGAACAGTCTAGTTTAGGAACATTGAGTTTCTGTTGGAATACATGAGGTTATAGGCAGGCAACTCAAATCCACTTGCTGTGCTTTGGAACCAACTTCTGGATAGAATGGAGGGCTTCTCCAACGGGATCACTCACATTACTGATCCCAAGTTGATATGTTCTTAAGCAAGTATACCGAGGAGGTTGATCGTAAGCACTGTTTTTGGTAACCCCAATACTTCTCTCCCTTTTCCTTTATTACCTCTCAAACAATATTCCCTCCTCCAATCGATCAAACTTTTCCTCTATACTATTCAGAATTTTAAACACCCCCATCATAAAAGGTTTGGAGGTAACAAAGTTCGTATGATGTTTTGCTAAATAGAATCTGAAAACTAACTGCTGAAACAAACATATCATGTAATTGGGCCGATGAAGGGAAATCATGAGTCTTATTTTTAATTTTGGGTACACAAGGCAGCCATTTTGAAACCAAACAAGATTGAACAAAGAAGTGCCTGAAAACAGAAATTCAGCAGAGGCAATGCTTTTCTCAATGTACTTGCTATATCTGATCTGGGTAAAGTTTCCTGCATACAAGAATGTCTGCATATTTGAACACCGAAATAAGGCAAGAAAAGATGATCAGGCTCAACCATGCTGTACTTTAGATGGTGTAATCTTGTACATCATCCTCCTCAACTGCTAGCAATGCTATCCCCCCAGAGAAGACAACCGAAAGAAAAATTGGCGAATTTCAAAAACAACTCTGGGAACATCTTAATTAGCCCCCAATCGCCTTGATATTCTCAACACCATTCTGGACTTTTGGGATTACTAGTCTAACCACTGTAAGCATAGATGCTGCTGTCACTTTCTCCAAGTATGAACACATAACACCATCCTTCCAGCAAAACAATCGAGGCCACCTTTTAATCTTTAACAGCCACGTCATCCAGCCCTGTTGGTAGGCAGACTTCAGAACAGGTCACATCACTCACTTCATCTGAAAGGTGCAGTCCCAAAACATAATCTTATAAACCTCATGAAAGGTTGAGGTAGCTAGAATATAATTACGAATGAAGCAACTTAAATTTCAAAGGGAAAGAAAAAGGAAAAATTAGAAAGGGAAAACATTGAATTCCAGAGAGAAAAGGAAATGAGGAAATGTGATCTTGACAAAGAAAAGCTTCGATTATGCGAACTGAGGGTAACAGGAAAATTTGACACTGAGTCAGATTTAACTGTTGGTTATGATTTGGCAAGGAACATTCATCTAGTGATAAAATTCAGTGCAGAAGGGTTTGAAATGTATTTTGTGGTCCTTTGAGAATCTTTCTACAAAGCTACAATGGCCAAGGGAAAGTTGGACAGTTTTATTGCAGTGAGTTTGTGGGGAAAGCATTAGAAGCATAATTATCTCTTTCCAATAAACAATCTAGTGACAATGATACAGTGAAGACTACTGTTCTCAATGCATAGGGGGTCAGTGTTAGAAAATTACAGGCAAAAGTTTAGAAATTTAAAGAGACAGAATACAACTTTTGTGGAATTTGCTAGAGAGAACAAAATGATATTTGATTGATGGTATAGAGCTATGAAGACTCAGCAAGATCTTGGAAACTTTAGAGAGGTCATGTTAATGGAAGAATTTAAAAATAGTGTCCTTTTAGGAATAGGGTCTCACGTGGAAGACCATGAAGTTTCTAAGGTAAGGACAGCTGCAATAATGGCTGATGACTACATAGATCCTAGAGAGATAAGAGATCTGATAACGAACAGAACACTGGGTACATGGAGGAAGATAGCAGAAATGAAAAAATAGATATTCCTTAAGAGCAGTAAAAAAAAGTCAGTATGAAGGATAACTATGATTCAAGGGGACTAACGTTATTTTTGTCATAGGAGAGGACGGATGATTGGAAATTATAACATAAAACTGTGGCATTTGTGGGAGTGCACAGCATGAGTTCAGGAAATAATATGCCAGGAGGGGAGCTTATGACAAACCAATGATTTTGAATGTACTTACTACTGGAAAAGACCAAAGCATAGAGTATTATAAAAATGGTGTTCAAGGGTGAAGGCTCCACATTTTTAACTGGTAAAGTAAGCAAACAAATTAATATTCTTAGAGATATGGGGTCAGCCTAGTCACTGATGATGGTAGGTGAATGGAAACTCGCTTTAGAAGGTACGCTATTTAAGGCGGCATTGATTAAGAGCATTTTTTAAAAATTCATTTACAGGATATGGGTGTTACTGGCTAAGCCAGCATTTGCTGCACATCTCTAATTGCCCTCGAGAAGGCAGAAGTGAGCTGCCTTCTTGACTGCTGCTGTTCACATGGTGTAGGTACACCCACAGTGCTCTCAGGGAGGGAGTTCCAGGACCTTGACCCAGCGACAGTGAAGGAAAGGTGATCTAGTTCCAAGTGAAGATGATTTTTAAAAATTCTTTCACAAATGTTGTCATCGCTGGAAAGGCCGGCATTTACTGTCCATCCCTTATTGCCCTCGAGAAGGTGGTGGTGAGCTGCCTTCTTGAACTGCTGCAGTCTGGTATGCGGCTTGCAGGGGACCATGTAGATGGTGGCATTCCCATGCATCTGCTGCCCCTGTCCTTCGAGGTGGTAGAGGTCGCAACTTGGAAGGTAATGTTGAAGGAGCCTTGGTGAGTTGCTGCACTGCATCTTGTAGGTGGTACAGACAGCTGCCACTGTGTGTTGGGAGTGGTGGGAGTGAAATTTTAGGTGGTGGAGGGGGTGTCAATCAAGTGAACCTCTTTGTCCTGGGTGGTGTCGAGCTTCTTGGGTGTTGTTGGAGCTGCACTCATCCAGACAAGTGGAGAATATTCCATTATACCCCTGACTTACAACTTGCAGACGGTGGACAGGCTTTAGGGAGTCAGGAAGTGAGTTACTTGCCACAGACCTTGCCTCAGCCTCTGACCTGCTCTTGTAGCCACAGGATTTCCGGAGGTGCAACATTAATTGAGGTTGTTTAACCACTTCTTACATAAAATTATTTTAAAATGTGGTTCAATTTCTGGTATTATAACTGTGGGAATTGGATTGAAATTACCTATTAATGGTGTCAGTTTTATACTTCAAAATGACCTCACTCTCTCCAATGGTGTCAGACAAGTCCAGTGACGCTATTGAAATTGAAAATATACAGGGGAAATCAAATGACATGCAAAAAATCCTTAACTATCTGTATTCCTTCTGTGGAAATTATTGTTTCAACAAAAGATGTGCCAAACAGTCAAAATCACAAACAACTGATGTTAAAGGAAGAGTGGAACATTAGACTGACAACGCAGAGTTAATGGTAGCTGGAGATGAATTGAAACTGTCTGAATTAAACTTGCAGGTAGACCTTATACAAGAGGTGTCAAAACAGCTAGCAGAAAAGGTCAAAGCTGATGAGGGAACAAAGGAAAGCAGTGTTTTAAAACCAAATGACTGAGTAGTAACTAATAATACGATGGAGCTACAAGGAATGAATTCCGTGTTCTTGAATGTAAATTAAAACTTCAAAATGACAAAGCAATCGCTCTTGAGAGAATTAGAAAAGGTTCGTGCTCAGTGGGAAAATGCAACCCAAAAAGAATTCAAAAGAATTTGTGAACTGACTAAAAAAACAGTATCAAGATGCTTTATCTGATCATCGACGTAACCTCAATGAAGTTCTTAAAGCAGCTAAGGAGGATTTTGTTCTCGGAAGAGCAAACTGCTTGCAGAAAGAAGCAGTGTTAAACCTGTGTCACCTAAACAAGAAAACTGAAAGTTTAAATCATGGGGGCAAACGTAAAGATAAAAGTAATCCCGAATTTAAAGAAGACGACGACAATTCAGCTGTATGTTGGCTTGGAAGTTAAAAAACTGATAGTCATGAATGAGAATGGTGATCCGGAGACAAAATCTGAACAGGATTATACAAAGACTATGGGTGGAATCTTCCCAGATTTGCACTAAGTACGGCAGCAGGCAGGCAAAATAATGTTTTACCTGTCTGCCACAATGGTGACTTCTCACGCCACATCGTCCCAAACCCACTGCATTAATTACACATTCCCGAGAATCACGCCGTTTCTTTGGTGGGCGGGCTCTCATTCGCCCGCCACATCATCACCTTGCCGCTTCACCACGCTAGGCACTATATTTAAAGTGCAGCTGTGCGCACACCTCTCAATGTTTCAGCCGAGGACTGCTGCACGTAAGACACAGCCCCAAAAGGCAAAAAGACTGCTGCCCTTAGGTTTAATAATGTGCCCCTCGAGCACCTTTTGGACGCCATGGAGGCCCACCATAATGTCCCCTACCCCCGCTCTGGCTGCAGGGTGGGCAGCAACATCACTAATCGGGCTTGGGAGGCAGCGGCAACGGTGGTCAGCGACAACGGCCTGCAAAAGAAGACAGCCACCCAGTGCCGCAAGAGGATGAGCAATCTCTTCCGTTCCGCCAAGGTAAGTTACTCTTCTCATCACTCTCAATTTACATACTCACAAACCCATCACACACCCACAAGACCCTAACTCACTGCCGGTTCAAGGGACATCACCATTCACTCTCTCACACACACCTTCATTGTCCTCAGCTTGTCCATGGGACGACTCACCACCCAAGTATACTTATCATGTGGGTGGAAGGTGTCCTGCTTACAATCCCTCCATCTCTGTTCATGTAGAACAAACTGGCACACAAGAGGCAGAGGTGGCAGACTGGTGGAGGAATGTCTGAAATCAAGGTCTTCATGGGCTTTGAAAACAGAGCCATCCAGCTGGCTGGTGAGGATCTAGACCATTCCTGTGCCGATGGTGAGGTCGGTAATGCTCTACCAAGTGAGGATCCAGCAGTGCAACATCCATCAGACAACCATGCTGTGAGTGATGTGTTTTGTTTCACAGGCCACTGTCATGCACTAATTATCTCTACTTGCTTTTGCAGGCATGTATGCTAAACAGCCAACAGAGTCCACAACCCAGGGCCTCCAAGTAAGCCCCGAGGAAACCTCTGAAGAGAAATCTGAAGGCACCTTCATTTGAGGTCCCGTCACAGCACTCACCCACATCCTCCGCCAACGCAGAGACACACACCTCGGCAGGACCTAGCTTTAGAGAAGCCTCGGAATCACAATCTGGTGAGCACATCGCACTGTCTGACCCACAGCAGTTGGCGGCAGGGACTTCCCAGGTCCCTGGCGCTCGAGGGACTGCTGGTGGCCAGAAATTTGCTGAGTGTGAGTCAGATAACGAGCCTCTGGACTCAGTCATGTCTCAGTTGCTGGAGCTGCAAAGACACGCTCAGGAACGTCAGGAAGGGATGTCCGCTGCACTCCTCAGATTGCAAGGCACAATGGAGGAGTCCATCCACCTTCAGGCTGAGATGATAGCGCCGGCATGCAAATGCACCGAGGTCAACACTGATAGGATGGCAGTCGCCATGTAGACCTTGGTCCAGGATGTTGCTCCTGCGCTGCTGCATGGGCTGAACTCCATCTCTGACACCAAAGTTGGCCTCCAACAGTGTGTACATGATGGGTGTGAGAGTCAGCTTGATCTCACTCCAGCTTCCCCTTCTCCTCAAGGAATCAGCCAGAGGCCCTCAGTCACCCATAAGGAGAAGGTTCAGCAGGTGCACACCCTGGGGCCATCCACCCAGGTGATTCCGGGAGTGTCCAACCCATCTGGATCCCCTCTGCCTGTGACTCCAGCAGCTCCAGCTCCACAGCTCGAGGAGAGTGCCATTGCCTCCCAGCAGGATCCCGAATGCAGGCTGGGGCCCTCAGGTCTCGGTCCTCCAGAGGATGCCGACCAAGGTCATCACAGACAGGACGTAGCAGTCAGCAGGCTGCCTCCACCTCCACTGTGGATGGTAAGGGAGCACCAAGACGTAGCAGTAGGGTTAGGAAGGTTAAGAAGATGTAACTCTTTCGAGTACAAACCCGTTTCCATCTGTTTTCAGATGAAGTTACATTGTTTCATAGTTTGCCATTGTGAGATTTGAACTCTTGATAATCTTTTAAATGAAAACCAAATCAACAAAATTGGGATAAATCAGGCACAGCCCCTAATTCAGGTCAGCTGTAAAACCAAGAACAAAGTTTAAAGGAAACTTACAAACTTTAAATCAAAATGTGATTAAAGGGGTCAACAAAACACCCCAGTCCCCGCGGTGCCCACCGAGCACGGAAGGCCTCGAGAGTGCCAGCAGACACCGCGTGCTCCTTCTCCAGGGACATCCGGCAGCGAACGTAGCCGCGGAAGAGGGACAAACAATCGGGCGGGACTCCCCCGTCGATCGCCCGCTGCCTGGACCTGTTAATGGCCAACTTGGCCAGGCCCAGGAGCAGGTTCACGAGGAGGTCCTCCTCCTTCCCGACCCCCTTCCGCACCGGGTGCCCAAAATGTAACTCTTTTGAGTACAAACCCGTTTCCATCTGTTTCAGATGAAATTACATTGTTTCATAGTTTGCCATTGTGAGATTTGAACTCTTGATCTTGGGGTTACAAACCCAGTATCATAACCACTTGGCTATTTAGGCCAAGCTTGTTAAATAAGTTGCACAGCCTGGGTACAGGTGTTAATTATTTGTACATAATGTTCACTATTGTAAATAAATTCCCAAGAATATCTCCCTGCATATGGCTCCTTGTTCTGATGAGCAGTGCGCATGTCATTCAGATATGAAACCTTTCTACATAAGATAAAAGCAGGTGTCTCAGTCCAGAACCTCTTCCCTGTGCTCTGTGCAGCCTTCAGACCAAAGTGATGATCTGGCCTCACACTCCCTGGACACATTACTGATACCCGCACCTCAAAGGTTCTTATCAATGCCGCCAGAACACCATGGGCATCTCCAAGTTCGGTCATTCTGTGTGTGCTCTCAGCACCTAACTTAAGAGGTGTGAGTGCCTCTAGAATCAGGACATGAAGGTAACTCTTCCCCCTCCCTGATAAATCTGCACCTCTGAATCTAGTTCAACAACTCTGAGACAAAATGCCTCAAGTTGCACAAGTACCAGAAACATGGTTACCTGGGATCACAAGAGATAGGATCACAAGTACATCACACAGCCATCAAGCTCCATTATTCAATACAGCCATGATTGATCTTGGGTTTTAACTGCACTTTCCCACCCACTTCCCATATCTCTTCAACACTTGCCTCCATAAATTCCCATACCTCACATCTCCTGCACTGTCACCCTATGTAACCTTGTTTCATATATATTATAACAAATGTAATTAATTCATTTGTTTCCTTTTTCATTTTTTTTGGAAAAAGCTAATTAATTTAAAATCTACTAGAGCATAATTGAGGAAACAGAGCATAAGGCAAAACACTTCTGTTCATATCCTTCAGAATGATGACCTGTTTTAAAAGGAAATGCAGCTAACTGGGGACTTCATATCACAATACTGCCTGCCCTTCTAGTGCTAGTTCTGTGCAGTATCACCAGACAGCTAACCCAGGGCCTCGGCTACCATCTGCATCGTCAAATTTAAATCAGTCCAGCCCACCCTCTTATCTCCTAAACGCCTTGGGTAGCATGCTGCAGGCATCTCTTCAGTCTGGTCTAAGACATTTGACGAAAGAAGTGATGCTTGCTGGATACAATCCATTCGAATTGAACTGAATTCCTCTGATTTAATCATAAGGCTATTAATTTAAATTTATTCATCATTAAATGCACACAGTCTCCAGGTGCACTTACTTGTCTTACTTTATACCTGTCTAACACCCAAATTTTGAATAGTAGCTTCAGCTATTTCAGAGTCTTGGGGCAGAATTTCACCCTCGTCAGGCGGGCTCAGCAGGAGTGGGCGGGATCAGACCCCGACTGCAATTTGACGCTGCCTCTGTGTGTGTGTGTGTGTGTGTGTGTGTGTGTGGGGGTGGGTAGAGAGAGGGAGGAGGCCGAGCGCGCAAGTTCGCGCATGTGTGAGCGGGTGTGCGCAGGAAAAGCTCCCTGAGCAGAGCTGCCTCATGGAGATTAAAATTTTGAACAATGAAAATAAATTTTAAAATGTTTATAACATGTTCCCTCACGTAACTCATGAGCAGGGACGTGTTATAAATTAGTTTGAAAATTTTAACTTTACTTTTAATCACTGAACAAAACCTCATCCCGCCCGTGGATGAAGTTTTGCAAAGAATCCAAAGGCCGCTTGGCCTTTTCGCCTGCCTGCCAAGGTTGGATGGGGAGCAAAAAATTTAACTCAATTGGTAGTTTAATGACCTTAACAGGCCTGTTATTCGTCGGTGGGCACGCTGCCGATTCCCATGCACGCCCGCCGACTGAAATATCACGCAAGTGCGCGAAGACGTTGGGATGCTCACCTAACATCATCGCGCATCACTTTACGCTCATTCGGGTCTGGCGCCGCCTGCCTGACGAGTGGAAAATTGGTGAATTAAATTATACCACTATCTGTCATTGGTGAATTAAATTATACCACTATCATAACTTCTACAAGCAACACCTTCACAAGCGAATTGTGTTCAAGGTTACACATGTGCATCTTGATAGACACAGCCAGAAACTCAAATTCTTTTCATCCGTTTCCAATATTAGCTTTTCCCTTTATGTGCTGTCTTGCCTCTAGACAAGGAATTTCTCCCAGTGTGCTATAAATTTCCCTCCCAACATACACCATACCCTAAATCTGGCTGAGGGGACAGGCATCTGCAAATGACCACCCGGAGGGAGATAAGAGAGTTGATACACCCAGCCTGAGCTGACCATCTCCTTGGCAACCCAGTGAAGTCTAAGAAACCTCTAAGGGAAAAAAATACTTGCTTTTATATAGCACTTTTCACAACTTCGGGACATCTAAGAGAGCTTTGTAGCCATAGAACAACTTTTGAAGTGTAGTCACTGCTGCAATGTAAAAAAAAACACAGCAGCCATTTACACACAGCAAGGTCCCATAAACCACAATGAGATAAATGAACAGATAATCAAGGTTCAAGGATGTATATTGACCAGCACACGGGAGAGAATTCCTGTGCTCTTCTTCAAAGTACTGCCCTGGAGATTTTTAACTCCACCTGAAGATGCAGATTTAACTGCTTGGTTAAAGGCTTGGTTTAAAATCTTAGCACAAAACGGCATTTGCCACTGTACAGGGCTCTCTCAGTATGACACTGAAATGCCAGCCCACATCATGTGGTCAAGTTGCTGGAATGGGACTTGGACCCATAACCTTGGACTCAGTTGAAAATGGTACCACGAGGAAACCACAAGTGCCTAATGTTACCACAACAAATCAGTGCACTGGATTTTGAAATGGTGTAACTTGAATATTTATTAAATATTTACACTACAATATTTGTAATCATGTATGAAATGCAAGCATCTTCAATGTTTCTTTGTGAATTTACCTTTGTGAATTCACATTCACGTAAGTAACATTCATGCTGCACAAGTGCTAGACAATGACCACCTCCAACAAGATAGAATCCAACATCTCCCCCTAGACATTCATTGGCATTAAGATCACTAAATCCCCCACTATCCACTATGGGGGTTACCACTGGCCAGAAACAGAACTGGACCATTCATAAATACCGTAGCTACAAGAGCAGGTCAAAGGCTGGAAATTCTGTGGCGGGTAATTCACTTCCTGGCTCCCCAAAGACTGTGCATCGTCTGTAAGGCATAGGTCAAGAGTGTGATGGGCTACTTTCCACTTGCCTGGATGAGTGCAGCCCCAACAGCACTTAAGAAGCTCAGCACCATCCAGGGACAAAGCAGCCCACTTGATTGGCACCCCATTCACTATCTTAAACATTCACTCCCTCCATCACTGATGTACAGTGACAGCAGTATGTACAATCTACTCGCCAAGGTTCCTTCAACAGCACCTTTCAAACCAGCAACCTCTACCGCCTAGAAGGACAAGGGCAGCAGATAGATGGGAACACCGCCATCTGGAGGTTCCCCTGCAAGCCACACACCATCCTTCACTGTCGCTGGATCAAAATCCTGGAACTCCCTCCTTAACAGCACTGTGGCTGTACCTATACCACATGGACTGCAGAAGTTCAAGGAGGCAGCACAATACCACCTTCTCAAGGGCAATTAGGGATGGGCAATAAATGCTGGCTCAGCCAGTGAAGCCCACATCCCATGAATGAATAAAAAAAACAATGACACAAGTCTGAAAATAAAAATCAGGCAGGCTCTGCACCCACACACCTGGAGAAATGTTTGCTGTAAATACAAGGGCAGACTGTTAGACTACTGACATTCCATGGACATTTCCACATATCAAAAAAAAAATTCTCAACTTCTTTATTATTCCACAGCTCGTATTAACAATTTAACTGGAGCATAAAAAGGAAATAGTACAATGATTAACTTTAAAACCAGATCATACACCTGGGAAACTTGAACTTAAAAGTTTTTTAAAAATTCAGTGTCATTTAGGTACTCAGCATTCCCCTAATATACCACATCTTATAATGCGGGATCAAGACTTGCAAAGTTGAGTCAAATTAAAAGGAGCAATAATGTGTCAGACAACAGACTGCAGCAACAATTCATAACCAGCTGCTCACCTCTAGAAAGATACAAGAGAGTGTTTTGTACATGAAGATTGCTTTTCTGTTTTGCACTCCGATTTGATGAAAATAAAATATTTGCATTTCCGCTAATAATTTGGGAAAGAGGAAGATTTTTGAATACAATCCCAAGCCCAGGCAGTTATAAATAATATTTGCAGTGACACAGATTAGCCATTTTAAAGACAGCTCACATAACCCCATCAAGAACTCAAACCTGCATGTGCTTAAAGTTATTAAAAGGCAAACAAAATTATACACACACATATACAAGGACACACACACATACACAAGGATTCAAACCTAACGCAAACCAAACCTAACTATGGAGCTGTATGCTCAACTGCAGAACCTTATACAATAGCAGGATGATTTCTTGGCCAATGAGCATTTAATTATTTCATGATGTTTGCACTGCCACACAGCTTCTGTCATGAAAACAGAAAATGTTTTGTGTGTGATTTACAAACTTTCTAACACTAGCAAATATCATTTAGTTACCATTTCTCATTCCGTTTGATCTCCGTGATGATTAAGGGTCACTTATCTGAATCACCGTACTGAAGTGAGATAATAAGTTTTGACATGGCTTGTGGTATTTCAAACTGTTGTGTGCTATTCGATTAGTGCCTAGCAAATTATAATTTTTCACTACAAAGTTAGTTGAAAGGACAAGACAGAAAAAAAGCTGTGGCAAATATCTACATAACTTTAATTATGCTGTGCATCTCTGTGACAGCGACTGTATACATCTACATATCTTTCTCTATGTTATGCCAGCACCTATCTGCCCCTGGGCCATTTTCTTCTTGAAAAGGATTCTGAGATGTTTTTACATGAGAAGCACTATATAAGTACAGGTTGTTAATCTGTACAATGTCTTTCCCTGTCCTATGTTGTACTAAATACAGCCATGTGCCTTGGTTTATGTTAAGTATTCATACATTTTAACCAGTTACATGTCATACTTCCATACCCATGATGTACTATCTATCCACTTGGCTGAGTCTGTAGTGTAATATATTTTCATGTGACTGTTTGTATTGCATTATGTATCCACATTTCTGGGTCGTATGGTGCCAAATATGCATGTGCCTCGTGATATCTTTGCAGGACAGAAAACACTGGAGCACACACGTAGAGCTCAAATACCCAACTGAACTGGTTTATTCCAGTTTGACTGACATACACAAAAGGGTGATATTACAGGCTGAGGTCAAATAGCTGGATCTCAGTCATATATCCACATGTTTCATTCTGTACTGTAACCTGAGTCTACAGGGTTCTATACATTCAAATGTTTGAGTTAGCACTGTACCATAAATCCATGCGCCAAAGTCTGAACTAAACATTTACATGCCTGGGTCACACTGTATTATATATACAGAGCCTGGGTGATAGCATACTATATTCACATGCGTGGGTCATACTGTACTATTTATCAGTGTGCCTAGATTCATACTTTACCGGATAGCTACGTAATTTAACCAATACCATACCTTCAGTATTTTTCGAATCCCTGAGATGGAGAAAGGACTACACTATATTTTAAATCTCAAAACACATGGCTGACAGAAAGTGGTCTTTTGCACGCAGGGATTGTAGCCGAATTATTCCCTTGGAGCACTACACTCTCTCTGGAGGTCAAATAATTACTAACAATTTTCCAACGCCTTGAGTACATAAACAAAAAAAAACTGCTATGCTATTATGAAAAGTACAGTCAATTACAATAAGTATACCACAATAAACTATCGTGCGGTGGTAGAGAAACCTGGAGTTTCTCCAGTCTACTACATGGAACTTGGAGGGGTTATAAGAAAGCTGAAGTATATGCAAGATAAACAGGAAATTTCTTCACAAGCAGGAAAATTCTGGCAACAAACAATTTATATGTTTAAAATCCTAAAAAAATTACTTGATTTATTACATCTTGTTCCTGCCCAAGTATCATTATTAAAACTTGTAAAGCTCTCACTCCTATTGTTATTAGTTGAACTGTTATGAAAATTAGGAGTACGACAATAGACAGGACATTAGCATGTTCCAAAACTGATCAGATTTTTAATAAAGTTGTGAAGTTTAGACAAGTTTTAGGTTAATCTAAAGTGGCAGATAATTTAATTAGACACAAAATTTCAATTGTCCATCTGATGTTTTACCCTTAGGGTTAAGTAAAGAGGGATTTTTTTAGTGCAATGTTTCATAAAACTTTCTAATTGAAGAACATTGTAATGATGTTCCCCACAAATTTACAGTAAATCTGAAAGAAACCATACTTAAAAGGATTACAAGATCTGAGCAATTCATAAAGTGCTGAAATAATTTCAATAAAGACAGAATGGATAGACAATAATCTCCTTGTTTAGAAACTCTGAAAACAATCATAGTCATGTTAAAAACAACACAGCCTAGTAGTTACAAAATTCCTCACTAGAAGATAATGAGAGTGCCATAGATATAAAGCACCCTGGTTGCAAATGACAGTCACATCTGGACTCAATCAGTTCACATCGAGGACTCCTCTGGCGTGATGGCAAAGCACCAGTTCCTACATTTACACTGTTAAAATTGGCTCTATTAGCACAAGAACATGGACCTCTAATTCTCCCATAGGTCAAAGTGAGCCTGTTTGAACAAAAGGGAACACAACAGGCCAGTGCAAAAATGCAATTCTCCTGCGATTCAAACCACAGAAGCACCTAATCGGAGTCCCTTCAGCTAAACTGTTAGAACTATTGGTGGATTCCCAAAACAGCCAAGCATTGACAATGGTTTGAGCAACACATCTATGTACCTCAGCATGTTGCAAAAAAGATGCAGAAATATTCTTATAAAATTCAACACAAAAGAGAAAAGATCACAAGCTGCATTGTAAAATCAGTTACTATTTTATGTATTATGGTTTTTGGGGTTTGCAAAAGGTTAGCCTACAGTGCTTCTGCTTTCATTGTGTTGGCTTCACAGACTAATACCTGTATTCTGCCAACATTAATATGGGTCGCAATAGCTAAACCAGCCATGACCTGCTTAAACGGTAGCCCTGATAATTAAAACTTATAAAATGAAATAACCTAAAGATGGGTCTTGAAGATTTCACGTGATGGGGCTGTGACTGTTTCCCTTGGCAGTTAGTTCTACTGTGGGAATGTCCTTAGGAAGAAAGATTGTTTATACATTGTCTTGGAAACAAATGGTCTTTGTAGTTTGTGTGGATGGCTACCTCATTTTTGTCATTGCTGGGGGCATCAGGGACATATTCCTGTCAATTCCCAACAGTCCATTCCATTCTTTATAGAACACTCCTTTGCTGTAGTGATTCCCATTCCAAATCTTTGATCAAGGATGTGACACTGGTGCATTTCCCACACAGAGTCATGCTCCTTTCACAGTTAATGCAATATGTAAGAATTCAACTCTGGCTCCCCAAAATTTCAAGCATTAATAATAAAATTTTTGCATGGGGTTAGACAGGATATTGCAGCAGAAAAGTCCAGAGATGCCTCGGTGACTGCAAACTACAGAAAGTTGGCTAGACATATAATAACATGGTTTATGAACAAATTGCACAGTTAAGGACATTTTTTTGAAAGAATGAAAATATCAGCTTTTCCAAAAGCTTTATAAAATGCGGTTATTGCTAAACATTGTCTAGACAAATAAATAAATTAAAAAGAAATACTTTTTTTGTCAGAATATATGAAATGAGAAACATAGGTTTTCTAGCACCTTAGAAATTGGTTGAGAAAGGTCATTTTCCAGTCAACACTTCTGCTTCCTATTAAACATAATGTTGGTTATGAGCACAGAGGAACCAGAAATATTTTTCAACAATGCAGAAATGGTTTTCCACTGACTTCCCTCCACTATTGGACCACCCCCACACCAACACTCCTTCCCCATAATCCCTGGCCCAAGTTAAAATCATATCTCATGATTTTGAGATAAAATGAAACAAGACGATGGTTAAAAACAGTGAATATAATTATCAGAAGTATAATGCAGTGTTAGATATCTTCAAAATACTGCAAGATCCATTGTGGTTTGTACAGTGGCCCTATTTCTAAACAGGCAATATTATCATGTTGCTCTATAGTTTAAAAGGAAACGAAAAATACATTTTATTCAAAAGATTTGGGACAGAAATGACATGTTGCAGGTTTTCTTTAAGCAAACACTTTAAACAGCCTTTGCTTCTTATTACATATTGAGGAGGTCACAGTCTATACTATGAAAAACTTTTAAGCTCAAATCAGCATGTTAAACCTTCTGATAAATTCTTCCCCATCTTTCCTTCTCCCACTGTAATCTTCAATCTACTTTTGGAACTCAGTTCATTTGAACAATTACTCCCAAGTTTAATGGAGAAATACTCTATAGTGATGTTAAGAATGTATCCATGTTTACCATGTGGAGAATTTTCTCCCCACTGTGGGGGGTTGGGGGGGGGGGGGTGGTGGTGGTGGTTTGGGTGGGAGTGGGCACAGGCGGGTGCACAGCCAATCGCTGCCAGCAATCGACTGCATACCACCATTTTACATGGGCGGGCCAATTAAGGCCCGCCCAGCATGACGCACACCCGGAAGCGCTGAGTGCTCCCTGTGCGGGCGGGGTGAGTAAGCTGAGTGGAGGCCTGCACTCTTTCACGCATGCATGCAAAGAGCACAGAAATCTCCCTGGGGAACAGAGCTGCTTCAGGGAGATCAATTTGAGTTTCAAAAATTTTAATAAGGAAAAAACAAAAATTAGGACATGTCCCTTCATGTGAAAGTGTCACATGAGCTGAGATATGTCTACAAATTTTAATGAAATTCTTTATTTCACTTATAATGGATGAGGTTTCAGGAAAAATGCTGCCTGGGCTCTTCGCCTGCCCGCCAACCTTAAGGTTGGATGGGCAGTTATGTTAAGTGGTTTAATTAGTTGTTAAATGGCTGACTTCGTTGAGTGCCTGCCGAACTGAAAATCGGAATGACGCGCGATGATGTCGGGATGCACGCCTGATGTCACCGCGTGTCATTTTACACATCGGTGAGTGGGCCTCGCCCTCGTTCGCCAAGCCATAGATTCTGACCCATGGGCACGAGTTACCCCCCTTTGGGGGTGAGGTTGAAGGGCGGGTGAGCACAGGCGCACTTCCAATCGGCGCTCCCGGAAGCTTTCCATTTTACATGGGCGGGCCAATTAAGGCCCGCCCAGTGTGACATCCACACGGAAGCACTATGCGCTTCCTATGCGGGCAGGGGAGGGATTCCCAAAATCGAGAGTGCGCTCTTTTGCGCATGCGCACGAAAGAGCGCACTCATCTACCTGAGGCTAAGTGCAGCCTCAGGGAGATTGGCTCTAAATGTTAAAAATCTAAAAATAGAAAAATAAAATTTCCCTAACACGTCCCCTCATGTAACACTGTCACGAGTCGGGACATGTCCATAATTTTTACAAAAACTTTATTAAAATTTTTAAAAACCTACATGAATCCTCATCCCGCCAGTGGATGAGGTTTCCTGCTTTTTCTAATTTGCACCGAAGCTCCTGGCCTGCCCATTCAACCCCTTAAGGTTGGACGGGCAGGTCCTTTAATTACTCAATTGACTCTGTCAATGGTCTCAATTAGCTATTGACAAGTCGGCGGGTGCACAGCTGATTTTGCTGTGCCCCTGCCTACCTGAAAATTTAAATGGGGCGCGGTGATGTCAGGAGTTTCGCCCGACCTCACCGCGCGTCATTTTACACATCGTCGAGCGGGCCCTGCCCCTGCTCCCCAAAGCATAAAATCCTGCCCCATCTTACAAAAGGTGTTGCCACTTTCAAAGCGCTGCACATTTGGAATTTAGAGATCTAATTCACAACTGATCTCAACAATTTGAGATCTCTGCGATCAATAAAATTCACTCTTGATTGGTTATGAATTAGAGAGCAATTTATAAAATCTTGAATCTTCTGCAAACCCATGCTGTAACACACTTTGGTGGGCCGGGGATGGTTGGGGTGGTGGAGGGGAATATGCTCAACAGGCACTTCCATCTTTTCTCTTACACGAAACTGCCAAAGCTCATCAAGTGTACTCATCTAATTTCATTTTAACATCTTTTTAAAAAAAGCTTCCATTGCAGGCACGTGCAGAGAGAGACAAATGCACTCATCAACAGCTAACGCTGGTCTCATGGTCTTATTCAAAAAAACAATGATCATGGCAGTAGCCGAACTACCAATCCGGCTCACAGTTTTGCAATTGGCTGATATTGCAAACAGTAATGAATTAAATGTTGTTATGTCCCCACGTCTCACAAATATAGACAGCAGCAGTTTAGCACTATAGTGAATCCCTGTGGGCCTCACTAAAAACAAAGCTAAAATAAACTACTGTATTATGTTTCTCAAATCAGCCTCCCACAGTTGTTTGCCAAGAGCACCACACAGCATTAGAATAATTTGACTATGGGCTCTGTGACTAACATACACCAGATCCAAACTTATAACAGATAAATGGAAGAGTTTCATTCCTGTAGCACATTCTTCATGTATATAACAAACCATATTCTTTGCCATTTTTTTTAAATGGACACACATTTTTTGTAGATAATTATGCTTGAATTTTAAAAATATTGAGAAATGTTTGAAAGCAGAGGCTGGGTAATGTAGAGCACTGACTTTTCACAGCATTGTGATTACCTGATGTCAGCCAAGAGAAGAATTTATTTTTTTCTCAAAATTTATCATTTTCGCAGGCTTAATTTTCTATTTCTCTTATGCAGTGGTGGTTTTCCCCAAATTTAAAGCTTTCAATCTTAAATGATTTTCATTTAGGGAAAACCTTGAAAGAGATACTGCAACAATATTTGGGAGCTCGTGGCCAGAGCAATATTCTTCCAAAACGCAGTTCCAACAATACTATATTGGTCACAGGGGAGGGACTGTGAACAGACACATGTTTTATTGACAGAGTGATATCTCATTAATGTCCCTTTGTGATCTGTTAGCTTTATAATAGCAGAATTGGCCATGGGTAGTTGATCTGCCTGCTGTTGGTACCAGCAAGCAATGGAAAGAAAATGAAGCCTTGAAGAACTTCTCTAGGTTTCATCTCAAAGTCTGAATTTTTTCCTGGCTGAGCCTCTCAAACAAATGTATGCCTTTTCTTGATTGGCTGCTGCAGAGGAACATTATTATTGGACCATTTCCCCAGCTTTCTGACCATCCTCTCATCAAACAAAATGTCTTAAAATGTTAATACATTTATGAAGGATGCAAATTTTGATCGTCATTAGAGTCATGGCAATTAAAACCAATAATTATGCTAACATCTAGTTCATTTCTATCCTTTGGAATATGCCAGTGAAAATCCACATCAAACTGGGCACAAGGTTTTAACTGCAGGACCATGCCTAATGTGCACAAATACACAGCCCTCCAGAAACTAGCTGAACTGCAGCATTTCAGTATTTTTTCAGAAACTGATAGCATGATAATGTCAGATTCCACATAGGCAAATAATTACTCTAACAACAAATAACTGGCCAAACCAAACCAGATGTGGTTACCTTCAATTTCATCAGCCTTTTAATACTTCACTGCAGATATATACGATCATCTTATCCAGGTTACAACATGATGTTGAACAGCTTGCTTTGTCTTGCATTAAATGTTTGTGTGAGAATAGTACAATACATCAGGACATCTGTAAATACATGTTTGAAATGAACTTTTGACAAGGCGTTTTACAGTCAAGACCTTTTATTCATCTGTAACACAGGTTGAGTAAAACTGTAAAGCATTAATTACATGCCAAGATGTACAGATCCTTAAGACCTGTACTTGCAGCTTTCAACGGTGAATAATGGAAGAATGAAAGCTACACATACTTTGCTTAATCACAGAGTACATAACTTCAAAATGGTTAGATGTTCTGTAAATACGTAGCATATTACAGTAAGCAATATGTAGCAGTGGATCTCCTGTGACAATGCTCGAACACAGTTAGAGGATGTGTTGTTTGATAAAGAGAGGATTGCATGGTGTAATTTAGAATATATTATTAGATAGTAAAGAGAAATTAGAACCCAAAGTTAAATTGCTTAATTGAAAATGTGATGAAATTGGATATTGGATATTTATATAATTATAGAACTTATGTAATGGAAATGCGAGCTCAAATAAACTAATGTGAATATAGGTGTAATGTATTTTGTATAAGCTAATGTAATTTGTATAGAGAAATATCTCTAAGGAATAAGAGTAAGGAATATTTTGTATATTTATTTGTGTGATGGGAAGGTTGTATATGTTGTTGAGTGTTGATAGTTGGGTGTGGCATCAGTGAATTTTAGAGTACAGAAGGAGCCATTTGAGCCACCCATCATGACCAGTTGCCTGAAAGACTTATAGTCTTAGCTGCACTCCTTTAATCTTTACCTATTGTTTTTTTCTCAAATGCTTATCTATTTCTTTTAAAAGCTACTATGAATTCTGCTTCCACCACTGTTTTTGGTAGGATATTACAAGTCCTACTAATGCTCTACATGCAGAAAAAATTCTTCCAATCTACCCTTTCATTCTTTTGATTGTAAATTTACACCCTCTAATTATTGACGGACCAACTAGTGGAAACAGTTATTCCTTGTTTAGCTTAAAACCCTAAATTTTGAGCACCTTTCTCAGATCTCCATAGCCTCATTTGCACTAATGAAAAGAGACAGACGTTCTCTAGTATCCTCATAACTAAACTCTCATGTCTTTTGTACTACAGACTGGATGCAGGGATGATGTTTCCTCTGGCCGGGGGTGGGGGGGTTGTTTTAGAACCAGGGTCACAGTCTCAGGATATGGGGTAGGCCATTTAGGACTGAGATTAGGAGAAACTTCTTTACTCAGAGGATGGTGAACCTGTGGAATTCTCCATCACAGAAGCTGTGGAGGCCAAGTCACTGAATATATTTAACAAGAAAATAGATTTCCAGGCTCTAAAGGCATCATATGGTATGGGGAGAGAGTTGGAGTATGGCATTGGGATAAAGGATCAGCCATGATCATACTGAATGGCGGAACAGGCTTTAAGCGCCAAAGGCGGCTCACCACTACCTTCTCAAGGGCAACTAGGGATGGGCAATAAATACTTCTTTGCTTTGCTAAATACCACTGCCAATATTTATAAAACCCATTGTTCTGAATGCTTCTCTTACTTCATTTCGAAATCAAATCATAATGCCTAAGTAGTAGCCTTGACTTTTTCAAGGAGAATGGGTGTTTGATTTTGAATCAGTTGTGAGTGTGACACTAGTAGATGGATAAAGCGGGAAAGTGGACAACTGGACTGAATGGTAGGGAGCTGAAAAACATTATAGAAGAATGAGCAAAAATGATAGCACAGGGCCCTGGTAAAGTTCATGGTGGTGGAGAAGTTCATCAGGCAGCAGTGAAATTAAGAGATGAAGAAGCAGGAAAGATCATGGCTACAAAGAGCAGTGAGTGGGATAAAGGTTGCGAGAATAAGCTGCAAGCAGGAGAGACGGAGTTAGGGACCGGAATTTTCCGGCCCTGTCATGGGTGGGACTCGCCGTGGACGAGGTGATGCCCCAGCCAGAAGTCCATTGACTTGTGGCGAGACCAGAAAATCCAGGTGGCAGACGGGTGTGGAAAATCCCGCCCAGGGAGTCTCTGAAGGACAGAAAGATATATCAGGGAAAAAAAGCTAAACAAAATATCTTGTGAAGGGAGGCCTTAAGGATTAGGTGTAATCAGAAGGTTTTGGGGTGTGCGGGCATTTGGGGATGAGGTTTCTACATTTGAGAGCAGTGTAGATGGTATTTCTGGGGCATGGAAACAATAGGCTGGGTTTCCAGGATTAGCAAGTGGACCCATGGTCTCAGAGCACTAGGTAAAGGATACTAGCTTCTCAAATTAGAGGTGAATGTGACGTTGAAGTTTGCAGCATGGAGTGGAGGAAAACATGGGTCTTCTACAAAGTCTAAGTTTCTCTTATAGATTTCACCATTAAAAAATATTATAAACATTTTAAACGGATCAGTTATATATAATAGTAAATGTTCCTGTAACACTCAGAATAGAGATCACCTGGTAAGAATGAAGTTTCACCATTTTAAATCGAATATACTTTCAGGCCCCACATTAAATCAAATAAATTGCTACCTTGCATCCTACATAATTTTCAAACAATTAAAATAACTTTCTTCAAAGAAAACTCACTACGTGCACAAACAACAATTTTTTAGGACAGTAAAATGATCATTACTGTCATGTTTAGCATTGCTATTAGATTTTTGCTCACTTAAAATTACCATGGAGTAAACTAGCCCAGAAAACCCATGTGCCATAATTCTGATTAGCAAAATCACGTACACTCCAGCATTAAACTGTTGCGAGTTTGTGTAGTTGCAAGCGGTACTTCATTTACAAAGGATCAGCATGTTTCTTTCAGAATCCAAGTCACTGCTCTCTTCTGGGCCCCCTCCCCACTGCGCTGTGGCCTACTTGTGCCTATTAGAAGGCCAAGGTGCCACTTTTCTTTTGGAGTACCAGCTTCTGGCTCTTCTCAACAGCATTAACAGAATCCTCCGATTTTGGATACCTCTACCCGCTACTCTACTCCTGGTGTCTCCAGTCTGTTGGACATGGGCGGAGATCCTGCCCAAGCAAGGAGTACCCAGAGACACAACAAGGACTCTTCCTTTTTGCAGTGAGTTCAGCTGGTCAGGGGAATGCGAAAGCATTCTCAAGTAAATTCAGACATTATCTTTATTTCAATCAGTTTCCCAATAACTTTAATGTATTTTAAGCATCTGGCAAATGTATCCAAAACTTTTATATTCTCACTCCAAAACCCCATTTACACATTATATTTTCTGTCCTGACAGTGAACATAACATTAATTTAGTACCCGCATGGGCCCCAGCTATGCCTGTCTCTTTATGGGGTATGTGGAACATTCCTTGTTGCAGTCCTACTCCGGCCCCCTTCCACAACTCTTTCTCCGGTACATCGATGATTACTTCGGTGCCGCTTCATGCTCTCGTCGGGACTTGGAAAAATTTATTAATTTTGCTTCCAATCTCCACCCCTCCATCATTTTCACGTGGTCCATCTCTGACACTTCCCTTCCCTTCCTTGACCTCTCTGTCTCAATCTCTGGTGATAGACTGTCCACCAATATCCATTACAAACCCACCGACTCCCACAGCTATCTCGACTACAGCTCCTCACACCCCGCTTCCTGTAAGGACTCCATCCCATTCTCTCAGTTCCTTCGCCTCCGTCGCATCTGTTCCGATGATGCTACATTCAAAAACAGTTCCTCTGACATGTCCTTCTTCTTCCTTAACCGAGGTTTTCCACCCACGGTCGTTGACAGGGCCCTCAACCGTGTCCGGCCCATCTCCCGCGCATCCGCACTCACGCCTTCTCCTCCCTCCCAGAAACATGATAGGGTCCCCCTTGTCCTCACTTATCACCCCACCAGCCTCCGCATTCAAAGGATCATCCTCCGCCATTTCCGCCAACTCCAGCATGATGCCACCACCAAACACATCTTCCCTTCACCCCCCTTATCGGCATTCCGTAGGGATCGCTCCCTCCGGGACACCCTGGTCCACTCCTCCATCACCCCCTACTCCTCAACCCCCTCCTATGGCACCACCCCATGCCCACGCAAAAGATGCAACACCTGCCCCTTCACTTCCTCTCTCCTCACCGTCCAAGGACCCAAACACTCCTTTCAAGTGAAGCAGCATTTCACTTGCATTTCCCCCAACTTAGTCTACTGCATTCCTCTACATTGGAGAGACCAAATGTAAACTGGGCGACCGCTTTGCAGAACACCTGCGGTCTGTCCGCAAGAATGACCCAAACCTCCCTGTCGCTTGCCATTTTAACACTCCACCCTGCTCTCTTGCCCACATGTCTGTCCTTGGCTTGCTGCATTGTTCCAGTGAAGCCCAACGCAAACTGGAGGAACAACACCTCATCTTCCGACTAGGGACTTTACAGCCTTCCGGACTGAATATTGAATTCAACAACTTTAGGTCGTGAGCTCCCTCCCCCATCCCCACCCCCTTTCTGTTTCCCCCTTCCTTTTTTTTCCAATAAATTATAAAGATTTTCCTTTTCCCACCTATTTCCATTATAAAAAAGAACCCCACTAGAGCTATACCTTGAGTGCCCTACCATCCATTCTTAATTAGCACATTCGTTTAGATAATATCACCAACTTTAACTTTAACACCTATGTGTTCTATTGTACTACTGTCGTTGACATCTTTTGATGATCTGCTTCTATCACTGCTTGTTTGTCCCTACAACCACACCCCCCCCCCTCCACCTCTCTGTCTCTCTATCTCTCCGCCCCCCACACACACACCTTAAACCAGCTTATATTTCAACTCTTTCTTGGACTCGAACTCAAGTTCTGTCGAAGGGTCATGAGGGCTCGAAACGTCAACTCTTTTCTTCTCCGCCGATGCTGCCAGACCTGCTGAGTTTTTCCAGGTAATTCTGTTTTTGTTATTAATTTAGCATCATTGCACAACCTGTAGCATTAATACTTAATTCAGATTCATACCGGTAAGGTAAATAGCCTTGCCAAGAGCGATATTTTCGGCATTATTGTTACTCTATTTAAGCACTACGCTCATACGTTAAGGAGATACTCTAATTTGCAACAGCCACCAGGCTGGTAATGTGGCACTGCTGCCTTCCAATGTGATGGGATTCTGAAGGCCTGTGGTTTGCTATTATGCAAATAAGCCAGCATCCTTCTTCATTGCAGCTGCGCACAGTGTGAGCTGTATTGTAGTCACTCTGAACAGAGAGTTTGGCATGGGGAAATGAAAACATTAGCTGTAGTCGGTGTCACTGATATTATCAGAAATCTAACAGGTACCTTCTTTATATGTGTGATGAGCGATTGCCTGCACAAATAATCCAAATGAAAGCATGCAACAAAAGCATCTTTACAACTACACACCTTGCAAAGGCTTGTCAAGGCATTAATTTCCTTCATGTATGAAACGTGTCAGATCAGAATCTCTAGATTTATTTGCCCGGATCAGGGTGGTAACTTAATCCATCTTTCTGATGCATGAGAAGAAAAAGAAAAAAAAAGTGACATTGGGCATTCCCTAAAGCAGCAAGTACACTATGGACAACTTGACCAAATTACTGTTCTTGGTGCAGAGTTTCTTGTGAGAGGAACATATATCCAAAATCTGGGTGCAGGCAGACAATTTATTGGTCAAAAATCATACATCCAAAATTCTCACCATGCCATGCTCTGTGTTAAATCCACCTCAAAAATATTTTTATGATGCGGTGTACATTTGGATAGTTTAAACTTGGAATAAATATAGCACAGTTAATAGCTTTAAAAAAATACAATTAAACGTATGCTCTCTCTTACTGAAGTACTCTTCATCCTGTTGATCAAACTAATACAGGTAGAATGTCTCAAAGCCAGAAACCTCAGGACCAAGTCCGTGCCGGACTTCAGATCTTACTGGTTTTTGGAAAAATGTCTTGAGCCATTTCATAGTGCCTGCAGGTGTAATTAGGTAAAGATTGACAGTGATCAAGTTTAAGTCTAAGACAGCCGCACTGAAACTGGATGGTGCTTTGATAAAACCACAGCTTAAAATCGTCTTCACTTCGAGTCACTGGAGCACTAGGGAAGCTTTCAACATAGAAATTGTGCAAAGAAGCGCAACTCCCCGAACTCTTCCCGAGCTGGGTCCGCTGGGGTCAAGGGTCGCTCCGACCACATGGAACATGAGAAACGACGGGCGCCGAATTGGATAACTACTCACCACGCCACTCCCCGAACAAGCCAGTAAGTTTTTTCACTCATTTAATAGTACTTAAAATTATTGCATGGCCCACTTAAAAAAAAATGTGGTTTCATATTTGAGGTACTGTATCCATAACTGAAAAAAGACACAGGCATCATTTTAACACAAATCTACTATGGAAGCACTCAGGTTCACACAAGAGCCACAAAAATGTATTTTTTTAAAAGAAGGGCCAGTCATTGGCTTCACTGCATCAGTAGTTGTTGTGGTCAGTATGGTTGTTCTAGTGTGACTGGATGCAAATTCTACACAAATTGTACAGAGTTACACTACTAGCTAAGAATGTCACCTGGGGAGAATTCTTTAATTCTCTTTAAAAGTATAAAGTGGTACACAGCAGGATTGTTACCACACATTACTATCAATATCAATATACACAGTAGTGAAAACATAGCTAAATACCACAGGGAAATATCTCACAGAGATAGGAGGAAGCAGTAGTATCTGGCCATAAAGCTCCAATGCAACTTGGGAACTGTTCCTCAGGTCGTAAAGATGCGGCAAAATTTTCTCAACTTAGGCCCTGACCAAACAGCAGGGCTGTTAGTGGGTCACAAACCATTTGGAAACTCCAGTGGGCTTTGCCATGGCTCTTTAACTGAGCCATGTCGTTAACATCCCATTTCTGGATTTTCCGACCTATCGGGGGGACAGGAGGGATGACTATCTGGATCTGTCAGAAGGAGGATTTCTAATTAAAGGAACCCCGCATTGGATAGAAAGACTCAATTGGACTTGGAGTTTTGATGCTGCAGCAACCTTAGGAATGAAAAGGAAACCAGGGCATGCTGTTCCGCAGGCACCTCACTCTTAACTGGAGGTCTTGCTGGGTGATCAATGGGACGACAGTGAGGTGATATTCCCAGGAAGAGGGTAAACTCACCAACCAACCAGGCATGGAAGAAAGTGACTGATGAAGTGCCATCAGGGCTGAGGTCGTTTCACCTGAAGGCAGTGCACCAAGAGGGCCCAGGACGTCAGGAGAGCAGGAAAGTTGAGTGGCTTGGAAAGTTCAGGTGCCAAACCCCACATTCTGCCTTTCCCAGCATTCTCCTATACAGTGTCCTCAGATAAGCTCACATTGCAGATGCACTCATAACTTTCTCTCTTCAGGCACCTCCTCACATCCCCATCTGAACAACTAACATTCACCCAAACCCTTATCCTATTGCCCTGTCAGACCCATGCTCCAGAGTCCCTAGAAGTGCTGTCCTTCTCTCCTATTCACACAAGTCATTTCTAATGCTCATTACTCTCTGCTTTCTCTCCTGGCAGGACAATGGTCATAAGAGTCACAATAGCATAGAGGAGGCTTAGAGCAACCCAGTCATTCCCATACACCTGTTCTATTCCCATAGCACTGCAAGCTTATTTCCCTCAAATGCCCATCCAAATTCCTCTTGAAATCACTAATTGTCTCCACTTCCATCAGGCCTGTAAGCAGCGAGTTCCAGGTCACTGCCACTCGCTGTTTAAAAAAGTTCTTCCTCATATGCCCCCTGCACCTCTTGCCCAAAACCTTAAATCTGTGTCCCCTAGTTCTGCATTTTATGTGGTCTACTTGGACTTCAGTAAGGCTTTTGGTAAGGTTCCTCGTGGCAAACTGGTCAAGAAATTAAGAGCCCATGGGATCCAAGGCAAAGTGGCACGTTGGATCCAAAACTGGATGAGAGGCAGAGAGCAGAGGGTGATGGTAGAGGGGTGTTTCTGTGACTGGAAGTCTGTTTCCAATGGGGTTAAACAGGGCTCGGTGCTGGGGCCCTTGCTGTTTGTGGTGTACATAAATGATGTGGATTTAAACGTAGGGGGTGTGATCAAGAAGTTGGCGGATGACACGAAAATTGGTAGGGTGCTAAATAGTGAGGAGGATAGCTGTAAATTGCAGAAGGATGTCAATGGTCAGGTGGGCAGAGCAGTGGCAAATGGAATTCAACCCGGAAAAGTTTCAGGTAATGCACATGGGAGGGCTAACAAGGCAAGGGATTACACTATGAATGGTAGGACCCTGGAAAGTACTGAAGATCAGTGGGCCATTGGGGTGCATATCCACAGATCCCTGAAGGTAGCAGGGCAGGTATATAAGGTGATTAAGAAGGCATATGAGATACTTGCCGTTCTCAGCTGTGGCACAGAATACAAGAGCAGGGAGGCTATGCTGGAACTGTATAAAACGTTGGTTCGACCACAGCTGGAGTACTGCATGCAGTATTATACGAAGGATGTGATTGCACTGGAGAAGGTGCAGAGGAGATTTACCAGGATGCTGTTTGGGCTGGAGGGTTGAGCTATGAGGAAAGATTGGATAGGCTGGAGTTGTTTTCCTTGAAGCCAAGAAGGTTGAGAGGGGACCTGATTTAAGTGTATAAGATTATGAGGGGTATGGATTGGGTGGAAAGGAAGGTACTTTTTCCATCAGTAGAGGAGTCAATAACCAGTGGACATAGATTTAAGGTAAGAGGTAGAAGGCTAAGAGGGAGCTGAGGAGAAATCTTTTCACCCAGAGGGTGATGGAAGTCTGGGACTTACTGCCTAAAAGGGTGGTTGAATCAGAAACTCTCGTAACATTTAAGAAGTATTAAGAAGTATCCAGGGCTATGGGCCAAGCATTGGAAAATGGGATTAATGTTGTCAGATCTTTGTTGACCGGCACAGACACCATGGGCCAAATGGCCTCCTTCCGTGCTGTAAACGTCTAAGAGTGTACTAGGGATAGCTGCTCTCAATTACCAACTTAAAGCATGTACTCTATGGCAGCAAAATGCCAACATTAACACTATTGGCCTACATCCTAGGGTTCTAAGAGAGATAGGTGCAGAGACAGTGGATGTACTGGCTATGATTTTCCAAAATTCCTTAGATTCGGAATGGTCCCATTAGGTTGAAAGTTGGCAAATGTCACACCGCTTTTCAAAAAAAGAGGGGGAGAGAAAATAGTGGTCAGTTAGCTTAAAACCAAAATTGTTGATAAAATGCTGGAATCTATCATTAAGCAACTCTTAACAATGCACTTAGAAAAGCATAGTGTGATTAGAACAAGTCAACATGGTGTTATTAAAGGGAAATCCTGTTTGTCAAATTCATTAGAGTTTTTGAGAATGTAACTAGTAAAGTAGATGTAGCATACCTGAATTTCCAAAAGACATTTGATAAGGTACCACACAATGGTTTAATAGACAAGACCTCATAGAGTTGGGGGTAACATTTTAGCATGGATGGAGGATCAGTTAACCTGGGCATAAACAGAGCTTTTTCCAAGTCGGTAGGCAGTGAATCGTGGAGAGCCACAAGGATCAATGCTGGGGCACAGCTATTTGCAATTTATATTAATTACTTAAATGAAGACACACAGAGTAATACATCAAAGTTTGCTGATGATACCAAGCCAGGTGGGAAGGTAAGCTCTGGGGAGGACACCGAGAGGCTGCAGAGATATAAACAGATTGAGTGAGTGGGCAACAAGATGGCAGATGAAATATAATGTAAAAAATTGTGAAGTTATTCACTTTGGTCATAAGAATAGAAAAGCAGAATATTTTTACAAGGTGTGTAACTTGTGAGTGTTGAAGTTCAAAGAGACTTGAGTGTGCTTGTACAAGGAACACAAAGTTAGCATGCAGGTGCAGCAAGCAATTGGGAAAGCAAATGGCATGTTGGCCTTTATTGCAAAGTGAGTGGAATACAGGAATAAAGAAGACTTGCTACAATTGTACAGGGTTTTGCTGAGGCCACAAGTGGAATACTGCATGCAGTTTTGGTCTCCACATTTAAGAAAGGATATACTTGCATTGAAGGCGGTACAGCAAAGGTTCACAAGATTGGTTGCTGGGATGAGGAGGCTGTCATCTGATGAAAGGTTAAGTAAATTGGGCTTATATTCTCTGGTTTAGAAGAATGAGAAGTGATCTCATAGAAAACGCAAATTCTGAAAGGGCTTGCTGGGGCAGACGCTGAGAGATTGTTTCCGCTGGTTAGGGAGTCTAAAACATAGTGGCAAAGTTTTAGGGTAAGGGGCCAATCATTTAGGACTGAGATAAGGAGAAATTACCTCACTCAAAGGTTTGTCAATCTTTGGAATTCTCTACCCTAGGGGGCTGTGAATGCTCCATTGTTGAATATATTTAAGGCTGGGATAGACAGACTTTTGGTCTCTCGGAATTAAGGGATATGGGAAGTGGGCAGGAAAATGGAATTGAAGCCCCAAAAATGCCTTGATCGTATTGAATGGTGCTCAATGTTTCAATCTGATTTATTCCCACTCCAATTTCTTGTGTTATGTCTTGCCATCTTCAGGGATCTGTGTACATGCACTCCAAAATCCCTCTGTTCATCTATACTTCGCAGTATCCTACCATTTATTGTGTATTGCATTGTTAGCCTTCCCCAGATCCATTACCTCACACTTCTCCAGACTGAACTTGATTTGCCAATGTTCGGCCTACCTGACTAGTCCATTGCCTCTTATTACGTGGACCACATATCCCACTGTCCTACCCTCACAACTTAATTCATGGTAATATTCTGGATTTTTTTTTATTATACTTAATTATACAGTATACCTCTAAAAGGCCATTTTCTTTTACAGTTCTAGGGGAAATATCACAGCCTCCATTGGGTGGGAACAGGGCGTTGATATTCAAAAAATTCATGTGGCTCAATTGACCATTCCCTCTCCCAAGGTACCGGCCACAGTTTTTAAATTATTTTGGGATGTGGGTGTCGCTGGCTGGGCTGGGCCATTTATTGCCCAGCCCCAATTGTCTTTGAGGTGGTGGTGGTGATGGTGAGCCACTTTTTTGAATCACTGCAGGACATGTGGTGAAGATACACCCACAGTTCTGTTAGGAAGGGAACTTGGGGAAATTTTCACAAAGGCAGCCAAAATGCCTGACTCTTTCAGGCAGGGGCTTGCTTGTAGTATGCAGAAAGGGATCCTGTGATGTACACTGGACTCAGATGCAATTCACAGGTGTCAATGGGCAACAGATACACTGAACATGCTCCTCCATTGGTACTAGGCATAAAGGGACCTACCCAGAAGCTCTTTAAATAGACACAGTTAATAGCCATTCAGAAAACTGATAAGACCAAGAGCATAAATGCTTCTCCTGGACCCCTACACCGTGATTGCATTCCCACACTCAGTCCACCAACCACACTTGCACACCCCCACCTACCCCGCCCCCAACCCCACTTTCAGTTACTTATTTTCTTTCAGCCTGCTCTGAATTTTCTGCAGATGTCCACTTCAGGTTAATTAATAGCAGAACAATAGTGATGTCCCAGTTTACAGACTATAGGATATTGGTGCAAAGCGCGACAGTGGTGGTCCTCAAGGGAAAAAAATGCTAAATGATCACATGACACATGCTCAAACCACGCTAGTCAATAGTTGGGGTACAGCAAGCATATATAGTGATTCATTCTGCTCCTCAAGTTTTAAGCATCAGCCACTACCTTGCACCAAGTTAGGCCAGGGCTACTCAGTATCTAATTACTGAGTACTATAAATATTTAAGAAGGGATGTCAAGTGGGCTGTCAAAGGCTAGATCATAAGATGGGGGTTTCTGACACTCAATAGTAAACGCTGTATATACTGTTTATACAGTGTTTAAAGTGATCAGAAAAATCTTCCCAGTTCTATGTTAAAGCACAACACTTTACAGTGACCTCAGCCATTCATTTTCATACCGGTTCAGGATTCCAAGTTCCTTGTGGATTCTAACTTCCTTGTGTTGCCACAGATACAGTTTTCATATGGGAACAGTGAGACAGACCATTAAATATTTTACTGCATCCCAATATTTTTGTTTAAAAAACGTACTAAACCGTCACAATTTTACAATTTGTTTTCAGCACAGCATGATTTGTAAATACCAAATCACAATATGAGCAGTGAAAAATATTTTTTAAATAAACTAAATTCATTCCAGCCAGGATACCAATGGTGGACACTGAAAACATGTACACAATTAAATGAATGATCAAAAAAGTACAATATGTGAATATCTTGGAACATACAGCCCCTCAGAAATGAATAAAAGCCCAGAGCACAATAGGAAACATTGCCAGAACTCAAAGGAGACTATCAATAAATAAATGCAATCATATGCCCCTCTTTTTCCATTCTTTCAGCCCAGCCAGATGTTTCTCTCTCTCTTATCCACAAACATGGGCATAAGGACTTAGAAACTTTAAGGGGTTGAGGGAAGAGTTACATCTGGGCAAAAATAGAAGAGTGACAGATTGCCACAGGAAAGCAAAAATCACCAGTTCTGTATCAGGGGGCTGCTTATAATTTTTTTTTAAATCTTGTGTCTCTCATCTTCAGAGGTCCAAAGTCCAATCAAACTTGGACTTCAAGGTGGTACCCACAACCCTGACTCAATTTTGGATCAAGCAAATTTTTGGTAGGGGCACGAGAACGCCTGACTTTGGGAGTCACTGATTGCAGCCCCACTCCAGTTGTATTGATTGGCTCGTAGAGGTAGGCTAAGCTCTATCTCTACAAGGCCATCCAAAAACCTTCACCCATGGCTAAGGCCAACAGAAACCCTCAGATGTGGAAATGGAAATCTACAGAAATGGATGCATAAGCCTCCTCTTCATTGGAGAACAGTTCACTTGAAACCATCCCCTTTACTTTTATCCCTCGCTCTATGTCATGCCCAGTACAGCACGGAAACATTACAAATTTTAAAGCTATATTTTAAAAAGTGAACACAAAAGCAGTTAAGATGGCTGCAGCATACCACGTGACTTTTGACATTTGAAATGTAGACAGTAGAATCTGCGGTTAATACCTGATTAAATATGTACCAAAACTTACAGACAATGGGATTTGCAGACAACTCATCTCCATGTTTCACCAAGGACACTGAAACTCAATGGGCGCTAGATGAAAGTGAAATGGGTCCCATCGACCTTTCATTGCATTGTGATGGCCCCTCACCCAAACACAAAGACCTTGGCTGTCTCAAACTCTCAATTTGTGAAAAGCCACAACAGAGGATGTTTATCAGCCTAATGCACCACATTATTCGGAAAACGATTTTGGACTTGTAACAGGTCACATGGGTGAGACAGCCACGTTTGTTGCTGGCTTTTAAATCAGCAAGAATCAGCTCTGTACAGACAGAGAAGCCTTCAGAAAGCCATCAAAACCTATAGCCAACTAAGCAGTCATGGTAATAAACAGCAATACCTTGAAAGTGGGAGAAGGATTCTCTCAATATGTTCCCAATTCAAGTTCACCTGAGAACCAACTTCTTGGCAATTCAACTACAAGAAGACTTACAGCTAACTGAGACTCCTCTTCCTTTCAAAACCTTCACTCCAGCAAAAACATTAACTCATCTAAAAAACAAAAAAGACTGAAATAATCCCAAGTGATAACTATTGTTTTTTCTCCTTCATTTGCAGCTAATTTTTGTGTGAGTGATAGCGTGTGTGGGTCAAGTGAGTGAAAAGTCACATTTTTACTTATCACATCATAAATATGGAAAAGTCTTCATGAGTTTAAAAAGTTCATCTAAGGGGTAAAAATGTAAAGTACAGTTCACACTATTGAAAAGGCAGCCTAATGTCATAACCAACTGTTTAATTTCTTTCCCATTGCTTTTTTGTATTCAGTGTAGACATCTGTTGAGATAGCGATTCTGAAATCTGTATGTTTATTTGGGGAATTTTATGGGCTCCTGAATGTAATCTAACTACTTAATTATTTTACAAGTGCTTCACATTATTTTTGCAGCTGGTTTGAAAAGTCTGATTGTCTACTCAGAGATATATGGAATTTTAAATGATTTCCAACTGTTGTAATAGTTCTGTTCATAAAGTGGATAATAGGTGAAAGGGGAGTGGGTGTAAAAGGGATGAGGGGGATCTTTAAAGTGGTCAGAAAATTCAACAGTATAGAGTTGAGCCACTGCTTTTTCGGGAACAGAGGTGGGCCTTTTAACCCTCCTGCTCTGGATTTCTCCACATTTATTCTATTAACTTTTTAAATTACACTTTTTTGTTAAGTTTTATTTTGTATATATTTTACAGCATTGATAGATTGCACTTTATGCACAAGTTGTGCAAAATCAATACATTTGTGTGAGATACATTTGTCATTTGGTGTGATGAGCTTTGACCCTGGAACATTACAGGAAGGAAAACTTATATTCAAAAAAAGTCTGTGGAATTGTTTTTAAGAATGTCTGAAAAGGACTTTTAAGAGTCTGCATCAATTGTAAAGGGAACAATAGTAATTTTCTTGGATAATATGAAATACTGATACATGTGACCTGGTGACCCTTGACCCAGAAATACTATCAACAGAAAGGAACTAAGACCAGGAACCACATGGCTGGTAGACACAAAGGAGAAATGCAGACACAAAAGAGAGCTAGATGCAGACAATGGTCAGCATACAGATGCAGACATAAAAAAGTGCTGCAGTCAGACACAGTTATCAAACTGCTGGTGTGTTTAGGAGCAAGCCAAGTTTGCTACAAGAAGGTTGGTTTTCTGGCAGTACGAAGAAAAATAGAATACCAGAAGCTCTTGGGGAAGCAATGGACAACTGAGCTAAAAGGGACCGAATCCTGAAAGCAGTGCAAACAGCTCAGGCATGCAAAAGAGCTGAGAGTTTTTATCAGAGGACCAGATCGTGAACCGGGTATTGTTGGTTGGTCAGTTGAAAAACTATGCCATTAGGACTGACGTTACCCAATAGAAGAGAGTTTGTAAATTTGTGCCTTGTTGGTGTTTACCGTATCTGGAGATCTCAGATGAAATACTGCTGGTGAGTGTAACATGATGGTTGAATTGACTGAGTGGGAGGCTAAGAACATAAGAACTAGGAGCAGGAGTAGGCAATTCAGCCCCTCAAGCATGCCCTGCCATTCATTACGATCATGGCTGATCTAATTTCCGCCTCAACTCCAATTTCTCGCCCTCTCCCCATAACCTTCCAACCCATTACTAATTAAAAATCTGACTATCTCCTCCTTAAATTTATTCAGCATCCCGGCCTCCACTGCACTCTGAGGTAGTGAATTCCATAGATTCACGACCCTTTGAGAAAAGTAATTCCTCCTCATCTCTGATTTAAATCTACCACCCCTTAGCCTAAAACTATGGCCTCTTGTTCTAGAATGTCCCAGAAGGGGAAACATCTGCTCCATGTCTACTTTGTCTATCGCCTTTAGCATCTTAAATATCTCAATTAGATCTCCTCTCAACCTTCTAAATTCTAGCGAGTATAGGTCTAAACTGGACAGACCATGAGACTATCCATGGTGCCACAATTGTGCGAGTGTGATGTCAGTGCTTATAGTTGTGTAAGATGTATCTTTGTTGTATTGGCTATTTGCTGTGAAGTTTACCTCCTTATTTGAAGTATCATTGCCTGTTAATTCATGATAGTTCTGATTCATGTTATAACATAAAAGCTATAAAAAGTGGAATCTTGTTGGTAATTTTTTCAATTAGGAGTCATTCAGTAAATTTGCTTATTTTGGTTTGGTTTACAATTTCCCAATGGGGATCACAATAAGCATGGAAAGTAGATTATCTAGCAGCCTGTGGTGCTTGATACTGTGATCAGGAGGGGGCAGAGGTAAGGTTGGAACATTTTATTTAAAAAATACCATGTCAATTTTTGATGCAATTTTTAAAAACAATTTGAATGCTTAAAACAACTTTTCCCTTTTCTTGAATAGCCTACTATTCTTTTGCCGGTGGTGCACTGTAAACCTCAACCCAATTCACTTTAGTTAAGATACTAAATGGAATTGAAAAATCAATATGTGGCAAACAATAGGTGCCATCTCTTCTCCAACCAAAATTTGGCACAATACATGGTGGCATAATGTCACCACAGCCTGTTAACAATTTTAGTATGTTTTTAAAATTGATTCAGGCAAGATGCAACAACAAATTGCATTTCAATAGTATCTCTGACACAGGAAAACACTCCAAGATTCTTCGTAGAGACACAATCGGACAAGAATGGAAATGGCACACCAAAGGAAGAGCTCTTAAGAGGGGTGACCAAAAGCTTACTCAACAATGATCTTAAAGGAGAAAAAGAGCTGGCCAGAAAGGTAGAATGTTATGAGAGATACAATGGTTTTGCACTTACTTTAGAGAATAAAAGTTGTCCTAGGTACTGGAATAAATCAAAGTAGTATTTAGCAAAGTGTCAGAATTACTTTCACCTCATAGGGCAGAATTTTGCCCTTGGCATGTGGGATTGGCGGGAGCAGTTGGGGAGCCGACTGCCACCCACGATCCACAGTGCACCACGATTTCTTACTGGTGGGCCAATTAAGACCCGCCCGGCGTGATACGCGAGCGGCAGCACTGAGCACAGCCTGTGTGGGCGAGGGGGGGGGAAAGAGTGCAAGCTGGCCTATCGCACGCTTCATGCATGTGTGCGAAAGAGTGCCGAGTAATCCCCCGAGGCATGGAACTGCCTCAGGGAGATGAAGAAAACTTTGAAAACATTTTTAAACATCAGAAAAATTTCCCTAAACATGTCTCCTCATGTGACTCGTCACATGAGCAGAGACATGTTCTAAATTAAAAATTTATTTCATTGGTATTTGCTTTTGGAAACCTCATCCCGTCCGTGGATGTGGTTTCCAAAAAAAATGCAAAAGCCGCCTGGCCTTTTCGCTTGCCTGTCAACCGTTAGGTTGAACAGATAGTGAAAAATTCAGGACAATTGATAACTTAATGGCCTTAACAGGCCTTCTAATTGTCAGCGGGTCCGTTGCTGGCTCCAGCGCAAACCTGCTGACTGAACTATTGCGTGACCACGCATTGACATCGGCACACTCAGCCAACGTCAACACGCACGCATCAATTCACTGAGATAAAAGCAAAATACTGCAGATGCTGGAATTCTAGAACAAAAACAAAATTACCTGGAAAAACTCAGCAGGTCTGACAGCATCTGCGGAGAGGAGCACAGTTAACATTTCGAGTCCGTATGACTCTTCATCAGAACTAAGGAAAAATAGAAAAGAGGTGAAATATAAGCTGGTTTAAGATGGGGGGTTGGGGGGGGGGGTGCGGGGTGGGACAGGTAGAGCTGAATAGAGGGCCATCTAGATAGATAGATGAAGATTACCAAAAGATATCATAGACAAAAGGACAAAGAGGTGTTGACGGTGGTGATATTATCTAAGAAATGTGCTAATGGGGACATTAAGGATAGAAAGCAGGACGAGCAAGAGACAGATAGCTCTAGTGGGGGTGGGGTGGGGGGGTTCGAAATAGGGTAAAAGGTAGAGATAAAACAATGGATGAAAATACATTTAAAAATAATGGAAATAGGTTGGAAAAGAAAAATATACATAAATTATTGGAAAAAGGGGGATCGGAAAGGGGGTGGGGATGGAGGAGAGAGTTCATGATCTAAAGTTGTTGAACTCAATATTCAGCCTGGAAGGCTGTAAAGTACCTAGTCGGAAGATGAGGTGCTGTTCCTCCATTTCACGCATCATTTCACGCTCAGCCGGGTCGGGCGCGTGCCCACCCGCCGAGCTAAAAATTCTGGCCATAGTGTATTTACCTCATTTACCTCAGCAATAAAAGGTGCACAGTCTATAATATTTCACTTTAGCAATAAAATATGACATAACCTCCTAATTGCTGTTGCCTTTTTTGTTTACAACTTTTATTCCAAAGTGAATTCAGGAACTATTGTGAAACAGAAGTTAAGTAGCATCACAGCAATTTGAATTTACAACATTGTTTTTCAGGAAATACCTAAGTAATCGCCAACCCCTGCTTGTGAAAAACAGTCAATTTGTTGAAATATTTAATTCTTTCATCAAGATAAAGGCTGCTTGTGCTTACTTTTAGAGCCAAATAATACAAGTTGGGAACATCAGGGAAATATTTAAATGTTTTCATATGTTAGGAAAGCACTAATACGGCACTACTTCTCACATTATTTCTCCAATGTATTTTCTCCAGGGTATGCAACGAGAATTTGTATCACCTTAATAGTTCTTGGAACAATTTCCTCAACTTCCAGCCAGACGGTCACTTACTGGCCACTGCGACAAAGGCAGTAAATTTGAGAATTACTCATTTTAAATTTTTTTTTAATGTGAAATCTAATGAGATTTTAAATGCAGCTGTGACTTTAAAAAATGTGTTTGATTGTCCCCTACATGCTCTCCAATCAGTCAAAAAATAGAAATTTGAGCAATGTTTAAAAATTGTCCATTAGAAAGAAAATCGGATGAGGTGTAAAGCAGGCTGGCAAATCACTATTACCCATTTATCACCCAGGTGATAAGTTAAAATTACCCTCATTGTCTTTTGCTTAATTTCAGGTTTCATTTCATCCTTCTTATTGATCCTTTTTACAACTTGTACAGCTACAAACCAGCTTAAAAACTGGTCCATTTGAACATTTAAGAACTATCATATTAGAAAATGGTTCCTGAAGCTTTGATTTTGCTGTGCAGGAGTCATTTAATATTCTCAAAATAGTGAGTCTGTGGTAAGGGCCGTGTCTCAATAGATGAAATGTGTCAACAGAGTATGCATGGGGGAGGCAGGGGCTGCAGCAAGACAAAGATAGAGAGATCTGAGAAACAGGTATGTAGGCACTGAATAACTTTTCAAATAGTGAGCCACTTTCAAGTCTTCCTGAGCTCTGCTAAACTGTGTGTTTGTTTTGGACATTATTTGGAATTTATGTTTATACATTAATCAGTAGGTCTGTTTGGATCCAAAATTGTTTTAAACGCAAATGCACTCAATTTAGTTACTGAAAGCTGCCGACTTGTCTAAATATTTAGCCATGACTTTTTTTAAAAAACGGTTCATTCAACAGGTAAATATTGGACACACAGTGAAAACATAAACTTTCACCAGCTTATTACCAAATTGAGAAACAAGAAGAACAAAGGAAAACAGCACTTAGTAGAGCACACACTTCCGCCGTACTGTGTTAAGTCAATATTATTATAGTTACCCAGTTCTTCCTTAAGGCTTTTCCCTGTCTGGCTGATGCTCTGTAACTGCAAAGCTGAAAAAATACATCTTTTTATTAAGAGCTTCCACCTCTCTGAGGAGGCTTCAGTCTAATCCATATTCAATATCCTGCTCTGAAAACTCTGCTCAGATTTTGACAGCAGTGACAAATTTTACCGCAGCAGCTGAGACAATCCATGACATTCTAAAACAGCCAACAACATTCTAAATAAAACCCACAACCTTCCAAAAAAAAGTCAATTTGCCCTATCTCCCAGTTAGCAGATCCTTTAAAAAATTCCACATCTGGATCTGCATTTTCACCAAAAAATAACCAGTTCATCCTTGGGCCATGCCCTAACAGTGCATCAAGTTTCATGAAAATCCATCTGTTAGTTTTTTAGATATATTGTTTACAGGCAAACAGACTAACAGAGACAAAAAATTGCCTCCACCGTAACTCAAAGAATGCTATTCGCACTATAATATAGGTTTTCCAATTGGGGTTCCAAAGCCCGATGAGGTTGATAAGAAAATATTAGGAACACACAAGGAAATTATTTCTCTATTTGTGTATATTTATTAACTTGCTAGCACATTATTTTTCTGTAAACTAATTAAAATGCTTTCTGCAAATAGTCCTATTTTAGCAGAACTATTTATTTCAAATGTGTAGATAGAGGGCCCCTAAACATGTATGATTTTCATGCAATCCCCAACACAGAAAAGGTTGAAAACCAGTGTTTAAGATTATAAGCAGTCATTTTAAGTTTTCAGTGCAGACACTACATGATGCTAAAATAAACATTGATGTTACAATAATTAAGCTACTCATAGACCAGCAGTGGGTTTATTCCTGACATAACACAGAAATGGAAGTAGGCCATTCAGCCCCTCAAGCCTATTCAGTGAGATCACAGCTGATCAGTACCTCAACTCTCTCATCCACTGATACAATTAGCCAATAAAAATACTGACCTAAAAAAAACCAAAGTTAAATAAAAATTAAAGAATTGAAACATCAAGAGGCAGATTTTCTGATATGAGCACGGAATTGATAGAATGTAGTTGTTAAACCCAGCTGAGAAGAGTTGAGAAGAGTTTCAATGTACTCACTGTCCATTATCAGACATGCTGAAAGAGTGCCCAGCAGCAGAGCTATAGACACAGTAGGCACAAATGAAGCGGCTGAGGGATGACATCACCCTTGGTCTATCTAGCCCCCTCCCTTCAAGTGTCAGAACAAATGCTGGAAAGTTGGCAGGATCTAACATGGTAACACCAGCTGTAGGGCCATCTCATTACCCAGTATTTGATCCCAGGAGGCTTCCACTGAAATTCAGAAGTCAGTCATTTTATTTACCCCTGCAATAGGGGAAGCACCTAGAAGGAGCACAAGATTAGGACTTAGAACACAAAAAACATGTTATTAGCCATCAAGCATCGAGGTTAACAAAAAGCAAAATACAGTGTAGACTTGTAGCACAAAATTTTAGATTTATTTTATTACCATTTTGTCTAGAAACCTTCTTTCTCCTGAGACAGAACAAAGTGTCAACAAACCAAAGGCTGGACTTCAATGGTGGCTATCACAGTGCACAGGACGTAGTTGATGGTGGTGTATTACTCCACTTCACAGTGAACATACAAACAAGTCAGTCACTTGGGTGAAAGCCTCCTCTACAAAAACCTAGTGTACTGCTCTTTTTGGCTGCAAAGCTGTTTCTTCAGTAGCATGTACATGGTTACTGCCCCTCATCCCCCGCTACTGACTGTAGATGAACCTGTTCCTCCGCACCCTTAATCATTAGGCCTCTTTGGCCAATGCTCTGCAGAAATGATGATTCTTAAGACGTTGGTCTTAAAGAGTCTGTGTAAAAAGATACCCCATAGTCTGTCATGCATTTTAAGTTGAGTTTTGATATACAAATAGTTTGTTATATAGATATATAATAATTTTCTATTTCCAATAGAAAATGGTTATTTATGTATATAACAAACTATTTGTGTAGCAAAAAATAAATAAATAATAATTTTCTAACTATGGATTTTGCAATTGTATGATCCAGGGCAGCCTAAGCAGTCAGTTTTCAAAGCTACCTTCCCCTTTAAAGAATCCAAGCTTAAAAAAATTTCCTTCAACAACTCATAGTTGCTTTGTATTAACCTGTAACATACTGTATTGCTACAGACTACAGACCAGCTTGACATTGAAGGAGTGCCCTACTAGTTCACAAATGATGTAGATTTGTGCCCAGGATTAGGGTTGGCTGCAAGGATACCAGAAGTACCTTCTATCCTCTTACATCACTTCAAGCATAAAATATTATGACTGGGGCACACTTAAGACAATCCCCAGCATTTAATTCACATTGGCTTTCCCAGCAGCACTATAGTCTCTAGTTTGCGGTTCCTGAGGTGGAGTGAAATTTGATATTGAGATCCCCTCTTCTTTAAGGGTACTTTTACTCTGAACTTCTTTTAACTGATTTTCTTGTAACAGAAACAAGATTCTGGATTCTCTGCCTTCCTTGTTCTTTTGGAGTAGGAGCAATCTCAAAAAACTGGATTTTCATAAAATCTAAAGCTTAAATTCTGACATACAAAGACATGTGAAAACAGAGAATTTAGCTACCAGTCAAGGAAACACATCAAAAGCCTCCAGTGCCAGTCCATATCTGGACAAGAAAACTTAAACGAGGTAAAACAATTATTTAATAATGTCATATTTATTTGATTAATATCATACAATACTGTAAAAACAAATTTTGTTCCCTCCACATGCCTACACCCACCGCCACCTCCACTCCGCACCCAAAGTTCAGTGGATAAATAAATGCTTGTGTTATAGGACAGGAATAGATCAGGTTCAGCCTTTAGCTTGTGCTGAGTTAGCTAATTTCAGATAAGCCAATAATGCTGGCACAACAACTGGCCTCAACATATTTAGGCAGCAAGGTGCAAGAAAAAAAACTTACAGAATTACTGCCCAACTTTAACTAATGAGAAATTGTAGCAGTGCTCTAGGCTTAGAAATGATGAATTAGGCATTGGGCCAAACTGCGAAAGGGCTCCTGGCACTTGCTGACCTGCAGTTCAATCTAAAGCCAGAAGAGATAAAGGAAGGGGAAAAAGGAAAGGAATTAAAAACACCATTAATTAAATGTAGAAAATGCATTTTAAGAGATGTTAAATGCAAGTCTCTGCTGCAACTTTAAAAGTGAGACTACTTCATGAAATCAGCAACAGGAGGACTGATTGAAAGGTCTACATTGCACCTGCGTCACATTCTAAAGAAACCATAGTAGTTGCTTGCTCTTCTATATTCATTCACTGGATGTGGGTATTGCTGGCAAGGCCAGCATTTATTGCCGTGTGAAGGTAGTGGCTAGATACTGAGTGGCTTGCTGGGCTACTGCAGAGGCTGTTAAGAGTCAACCACATTCAGATGCGTCTGGAGTCACATACAGGCCAGAATGGGTAAGGATGTCAGATTTCCTTTGCCAAAAAAGGACATTAGTGAGGCAGATGGCTTTTAAAATCACAATCTAGTAGTTACATGGTTATTATTACTGATTTTTTATCTGAATTTAAATTCCCAGCTGATAGTGGGATTTGAACTCATGTCCAGGCATCAGCATTACCAGTCCAGTAACATAACCACTATGCTACTATTTCCCTTTGCGTAGATCAAACAAACTGACAAACTTGAGCATTGCTGAACAAAGAGATATGCTGTCAAAGCTTTTTGTTTTGACTCATCAGGACAGTTTGCAAGAATACCAACAGTAAAGGGAACAACAACTTATACTGCATGAGAAGACAATGCTGATTGGTTGGCAAATGGACTCTGATTCATAGAGGCGTTGCCATGGAAAATGCACCAGCGAACAATTAATTGCGAAGCTTTCATTCAAATTCAAACCAGACAGATTGGTCAAGGCATTGCCAGGGAATGGCTGTCCCACAAGCTTTTGTTTAGTTGAAGAAGGTGCAATGCGTGGACATGCTTCTTCTGTCTGCAAAGGACAGGGTCCTGTGTGTGAATATATGTAGCTTCTAGCATGCGTAAGTGAGCCACACTGCAAGTCCAAATGAATCTTAAATTAGTTTTCAGTGTAATTCTTAGCATAATCAAGATTAATGATGCTTTTATGATTGGTATTCTTGCAAACTGTCCTGATGAGTGCAAGACAAAAAAATTCAACAGTATGTCTCTTTTTTCAACAATACGCAAGCTCTGTATTACCAAATGACTAAAATGAAAAATATTACTGAAATGAATATTTCAGTGTTATCATGGATATTATCTACATTTATTTTTAAGTGCTTATGTGTTAATACATAAATAAAGTTCTAATTTCCTCTCCAGTTGGTCCATGAGAATGACAGAATATTATCAGTCAGATGGTTATCATGGGCTAATCAAATCACAGAATCATATGTCAAGTAGTCACTACACTTTCACACCAAAAATTCAAAGATTAATTTCTTGGACATTTTTATGAGCAGCACAGGAGAAAAAGCAGAGAGGTATTAAATAAAACTTTTTTTAAAAATTGAAAACTTTATCAGTTAAGGAGATAAAATAGATGGCTGTTAATTAGGTAGGCCGTTAAAAGCAGGAGGTCATGTGATGGAACCTCCAAAATTACTTCGTTGGCAAACCCATAATCATTTTAAAGTTGAATCTCAAAGTTTCACAGAATGGTACAGCACATAACAAGGTCATTTGGATAATCATGCAAGTTATTTGGTAGAGCTATTCAATAATGGCAGTCCTACTCCCCTACACCACTGTAAAAATTTCCCTCTAAAGTACTTATACAATATCCTTTTGAAAGTTACTTTTGAATCTGCTTCCACCACTCTTTCAGGCCGTGCATTTCAAAATTTCCAGATCACAACAGTAGGCTGTGTGGGGGAAATAAAGGTTCCTTATGTCATCTTGGGTCCTTCTACCAACCACCTTAAATCCATGGTTACTGAATGTTATGCCACTGAACATTTTTTCTTTACTCTATCAAACCTCTTCATGATTTTGAATAATTCTATCAAATTTTGCCTTCATTGCTCTAAAGAAAACAATCCCAGCTTCTCAAATCTCTCCACATTACTGAAGTTCTACATTTCTGCTAACATTCTAGTAAATTTCTTCTGCAACCTCTCTAATAAATTGATGCTGTTCCTCAGGTGTGGTGCCCAGAATTGAACACATTACTCTAGCTGAAGCCGAACCAGTGCCCTGTAAATGTTTTGCATAACTTCCTTGTTTTTGTACCCTCAAAAGCCAAATTTTCATCATTGGCTTGAGAATCGTGAGTCGGGCCATTTCCCAACATCATGTCTTCGACGCCTGAGTGAATCTGCATGCACATGTAATTTTCACTCCGGGGAGCTGGGAGCAGGCTGGTGTTGGGACCGTCACCTCTTGGTGCAGGCCTGAGTGGGAACGGAGGCCAGCAGGTGTCGAGGCCAATAGGTTAGTATGTCCACCTCCATTCACTAGGACATTGAGTTCCATTCTGTGCCTGATTGTTAGGCCCCTAACCCCACCCCTCAACACCCCACCCACCCGTTCATATCTCCCATGCACCCTCCATTCCCCCCATGTCTCCTCAACAGGTATGCACTATGGACAGAACTTATGCGCCCTATAACAACAATGGGAAGTTGCTGAAATGCTTGTGAAATAAAAAAAATCAATCTATTCATATTTCACTTGAAAAAGTTACTCCTCTTAGGAGCTCAAAACTGTCAGCCAAGCACACAATCATTGAAATTTCCCTTGAAAAAACTTGTGATCTTAAGTGCCTATAAATCTGTCAAAAAAAAACAAACAGCCATTCAAAAACCTCTTCAAAACACTTTAATCCTATTAGCTGTTCACAAAACTGTCAAAGTTCACACACCCATTCACAGCTGTGTAAACAACCCCTGCTGAGACAAATAGAGGGTATGGAACCCAGCCAAGCATTCATAATGTGACTGATTGCAGAACTGAATAAATAAACCCTCCAGAGTTCAATACAGTGGTGCCTTTGTGCCTTTGAAATTGACTGAACGGATGATCATCTGTTCATATTTTCAAAGGCTCAAGAGATAGACTTTCAAATAAGCGCGGCATCTGTTCAGCTGTTTCAAAGGCTCAACAAGTGTCTGGACTTTAAATTGATGAAAAAAATCAAAGCACTGGGTCCATATGACCTATTAAAATCAGATTCTCAATAACATTGGATTCAGAGGAACACTTTATCCACTGGAAAAAGTATTCTAATGCATGTGGATATTTACACAAAACTGGACCATTTAATGACCAGTTACCTTTCAAGTACAGAGCCCTATGATCAATCACTGCATACTTATTCATACACCATTACATTATGGTATTTGAAGTTGGTAACATAACTGTCAAACAGTTCCCAACTCCACAACAGGCTTTTCCCAAGGTTCACAAATTGACCAAAGTGACCTGATGTGTTTTACGCAGGCTTCAGGAACCTACCCGCCTCGCTGGCAATATCAATATCTTGGAAATTCACAATTGAACAGGCATTTAAAAGGCTGAATCCGACGTCACTTTGAGTCAGTGTCAGGTCGTGAACCGCCATGTTTCCAGCATCAGTCAAAATGGTGGCCATTGGGAATGAAGTGGGCAATTTGAATATAAGGTCACCCCGCCTCCATTTTCAGCCGCCCAACACAGGTTTGCCCAGTGTCAGGACATGAAAATCTGGCCATAGGCCTCAATAGTAAAGCCAAAGATCCCATATGTTTCTTTTTTTTAAAAAAAGGTTTTTTTAAAAAACTGGTCCTGCTATCTTCAAAGATTTGTGTGCATACATCACCAGATTCCCTGTTCTTGCAACCCCTTTAAAATTACAGAATGTGATTTATATTGCCTCTCCTCATTATTCCTACCAATGAGTATCACTTCACAATTCGCTGTATTAAATTTCACCTGCCATGTGTCGGCCCAATTCTTCAGTCTGTCTATGTCCTCCCAAAGTCTGTTTCTATCCTCCTCTATAAGTTCTAACTGAATATGTAGTTTATAAAATAACTTCAAAAGGATGAAATCAAAAGGATGTTACGAAACAAACTAGAGACATCTTACCAAAGTATTCTAATGGTTTTCTGACAATCTGATTTCAATTAGCATTTTTAAAACATTCTTTTTATAAGTTAAAATAAGAGGGGGGTGGGGGAAATGCTTTTAAAATAACACAAGCTCTCCACTTCATTTCTTGAACTTTCTTCAGTTACAATCAAACTCTAGGTTTATATACTTGTTGTAACAGTTCTTCAGGTTATAAAGACAACTATGCAGGTTAAACCTGAAAGTTTACATCATCAGCAAGATGAGTAACTATAAATACTGCACAAGTTCTAACTAAAATTTTAACAGAGTTAAGGCCTGGACTTGATCAAGCCTTGGGCCCCAGACAAGTCTCATACTCATTATGAACATCACCAGTGCCATCAATTCAGAGTTTTTAAATGTTTGTGCACATTAGTATAGAGAGTCAACCTATAATTTTAAACATCATAACTGATCTATGAATATTCACTCTTTCACTGAAAATGAACAGTATAACAAAGCAAAAAACAGTTTGATTTAAAACTTAAATCAGATATGATGTTTACTTCATATAAAAATCTAATCAATTCAATAATACATAACCTAATCTACATTAAATCTTGCAGGTTTGAATATGCAAATGCTTACATTTAAAGGTGCATGCTTTGCAGAGATAAAGTCACAAGTGCCAGATCTGAAGTCAGACTAGATACGACAAGATATTCAGCATTTGAAAAGGGAAGGAATATGACTATTTCAAATGTGGTCTTCATTGCAGCAAAGAATCTTTTCTGATAGGCTAACTTTGCTTTTAGCTTTTGATCAACAGAATGTAGGTTTTAAACATTTTCTTGTTTCATTGCAGTTAATTTATCTTTGAAAAAAATGATCCTTTAAGCAAATTTATAAGTATTATCCAGCAGCTAGAATGTCAATAAAAACTAAAACAAACTGAGAGAATAAACAAATTTATTTTTAAATTCTCAAACTTCAAAGTCCCGTCTCTTCAAGCATTTCTTAAAGGGCAGAATCACCCCACTGTCAAGACTTTTAATTAAGTCACACAATATCTTTGAAGCAAATGTTTGTCAGCTGTCCATCCTAAAGATACCAAACATATGTAAGAGAATCAGAGTCTACTGGTTTACAGTTAAAACTGCAGCTACAGAAAACTTTGTTCCCCCCGAAGGTTAGAGGTTCCACCATCTTACAACCAGCTAACAGGCATCAAAACTACAAATTAAGTATAACTGCAGTCTAGGCCTTGCAAAAAACCTCTGATTCATACAGCTTGCTGATAATACTTTTCCTTCTTCTTGCCAACCATCAAGACCACCTCAAGCTTTGTGGTCTACAGCACAGGCATTGCAAGTTAAATCGTCATACTATCATTGAACTGAAACAACGTTCCCAAAGTTACATAAACCAAAGTCTGTCTGCTAAACGTTCATTATTGGAACACTGAGATACCATGAAGGTTCAGTACTAAAAATCTTTACAGCAGGAGCCCACACTTAACAGGAAGATAGCACGAATATTTTAAAAATCTTGGCATCTGACCAAGACCAAATTCTAGTCACATATCCACAGTGAAAATATTAAAAGAATATCCAATCTCATTTAATATTACTATTGAGACAGGGGCTGAAATACAATGAAAAAAACTTTGAATTCTGAACTCTTATTGTAAATAATTTAAAAACTTCATTTAAAATGTACAACTGAAACAAACATTGTTGACTAGATGGAGGTGTTCTGCTTCTTACAACGCTAACAGGAAAATTAGCTGAGAAGGATCACACATCTGTTAATGAAGCCTGCCTGATATTCCTTCATCTGTGACCTCACCAATCTAAAGTGTTTACAAATTTAATGAGAAATTAAAAGATGTTATTGGCTTTCTCAATTTTACGAGTTAAAAATTTCACAACAATTAAATAGTTATAATGTTACAAAGATTGGAAAAATGGATTCACTAAATTGTTTGTTACAAATAAACAAATATATAGGATTTTAAATTCATTTTTATGCTTTTTAGTATTCTGATAAAACTTAAGAAAGGATGAAGTTGAAGGATTTTACAAAATCTACCTAAATTATTTATTTAATGTGAATGTGACATTTTACCAAATTATTCCAGTGGTTTTCTGACAATCTGATTTCAATTAGCATTTTAAAACATCTTCCTTATACGAACATACAAAATAGGAGCAGATGTAGGCCATTCGGCCCCTCAGGCCTGCTCTGCCATTCAATAAGATCATGGCTCATCTGTTTGTGTTTCAAATTCCACATTCCTATCTATCCCCAATAACCTTTCATTCCCTTGCCTAACAAGAACCTATTTATCTCTGCCTTAAAAATATTCAATGACCCCACCTAGCTGCACTGCCTTCGGAGGCAGAGGTCCAAAGTCGCGCAACCCTCAGAAAAAAATTTCTCATCTTCTTCCTAAAAGGGCGACCTCTAATTTTAAAATAGTGCCCCCTAGTTATGGACTCACCCACAAGAGGAAACATCCTTTCCAGGTCTACCTTGTCAAGACCGTTCAAGATCTTATAGGCTTCAAGCAAGTCACTCTTCTAAACTCCAGTGGAAACAAGTCCAACCTTTCCTCATGAGGCAACCCGCTCATTCCAGCTATCAATCTAGTAACCTCCTCTGAACCGCCTCCAACGCATTTACATGCTTCCTTAAATAAGGAGACCAAAATTGCACACAGTATTCGAGATGTCCTTACTATTATGTTCAATTCCTCTCATTACAAAGGATAGCAGAATAGCATTCCATTAGCCTTCTTAATTACTTGCTGTACCTGCATACTAACATTTTGTGACTTATGGGGCAGAATCTTCGGGTCAGCGAGCGGGGATGGCCACTGCTCGCCGATGAGTAAAATGATGCGCAGTGACACCGGGCCTGTGTCCCGACATCACTACGCATCATTCAGATATTCAGTTCGGCAGGCGCGCACCGGAGTCGGCTGTGCGCCCACCGAACTGTCAAAGGCCTATTAAGGCCATTTAAATATCAATTAAAATACTTAACTGAGCTGCCTGTCCAAACTTAAGGTTGGTGGGCAGGCGAAGAGCCCAGATGGCCTTCACATTTATCATGAAACCTCATCCACGGGCGGGATGAGGTTTCATGAAGGTTTTTAAAGTTTAGTAAAATTTTTAAATAAAATTCATTGACATGTCCCAGCTCATGAGACACTGTCATATGAGGGGACATTTCTTTAAAAATTTTTTTTGTCCTGATTAAAATTTTTAAAAATCGAACTAATCTCTGAGGCAGCTCTTTGCCTCACTGAGATTTCAGCGCTCTTTTGTGCACATGCATGTGAAAGAGCGCAGGCCCCAACTCAGCCTACACCCCCTGCTCACACAGGGAGCGCTCAGCGCTTCCAGGTGCACATCATGCTGGGCAGGCCTTAACTGGTCCACCCACATAAAATGGCAGCGCACAGCCAAACGCGGGTGGTGATCATCTACGCGCCCGCCTGATGGGGAGAAAATTCCCTCCATGCACTAGGACACCAAGATCTATAATTGAAAAATGGGCAAAAATCCCTTTAGGACATGAGCTCTTCATTTTCTTTCACAATTTTGCTCAGTTACAATCAAACCCTAAATATACAATGATACAAATGCTTTCAGTAAATATGCAGCACAGCCCCAGAGTTAAGATACTGATGCACCATCCTCACAGCACCCTCCCACTCCCAACTATCTTATTTTCATGAGAGAACTTGACAAACTGGGATATCTTAATCAGCCTAATAATTAAACAATTTCTAGATCAAAATTTGGTGCTGAATACCACAATGATCAATATCCTGCTCTATTTTCACATTTCTACCCATCACTCGATCGGTATTCATAGAATGAAGCAAACATTCACTGCTGACATCTTCCAGAGCTCACTGTCTTTACGTGTGCAAGTTCTATCCATGTACCAACTCTTAATGAACAATTAAGCCTATGCACAAAAGCGCAGTCCACAGCCACAAAATCACAGCATGAAGGAGGGTCATCCCTGCACTAGCTGTTGCCTACTCATTCCCACAGAAAGCCTTTTTTCTTCAATTACCTTGCCTGTCATTTTGTCCAGTTCAGTTGCTATAACAACGAAGTGTCGCTACAAAACCTTGCATGGTACCTGCTGTCATCCACCCAGGCCATTGCATCCATTTCGTTAACCCATCACCCTCTCGGACATCTCCATAATACTGTCAAAATTTCAACCATGAATGACTTAATGTGAAAACAAGCATTGAATTATTGTGCAGTAATGAATGGCTGTTTCTCAGGCAAAATTCATTTTTATAGCTACAACTAATTCACTCCAAAGGAACAGCAGACAAAAATTAAGTTCCAATGTTTACCGTTTCACTATGTATAGAAAAACTGAGGCACAGGCAGAAACTACTATAAGCCTTGAAGATATTTATTAACACTCATTGCTTCCAGTTGCTTTCTTATTAAGACAACATTGTTTCAGTTTGATATTTTGTTGGGGTATAGTCTGCTAGTGTGTTACTGAAAACAATTAATCATTCATATTTTTCACACTTACATGTAGGCACTTGGAATCTTAGAGACATTAATTGGTTTAATATGATTGTACTGAACTCTGCAATCTACAATATGTAGAAACCTTGCTTTCAGAGATCAATAGCTGGGCCAAAGCTGAAGTGCAAAATTAATGGGTTTATCTAGCTAGTTTACATGTCTTCTAAAATTATAACAGAAATGTAGCATCAAAATCTGTCCTTACGAAGCATGGCATATTTTGTACCTTCTTAACCAAAATATAACCTACAATCAAAGTTTTAGCAACTCAGAAAAATGGTCATACTCAGTTCTCACTTAAGATAATTGTCTGTATCTTGTCTTTTATCTATCGCTATAAATTACTGGCAAAAGCTTTTTGTAGTGATTTGTACTAAGTAAGACACAGAATTCAGCTTTTCAACAGTAACCCAACGACAAGCTCACCAGCAGGACAGTTCATGTCCTGATAGCAGAATTTTTTCTTACCATGAATGAAGGAACAAAAATGCCAATATGGGCACATACATCAAGATGGATTGCATCACTGGGTCACAACCTGCTGGGCTCTGTCTCTGCTACAAGGACACCTGCGAGCGAGATATGAAGATGGCAGACCACTGGCGCTGATAACCTGGGAGATAGTGACTATCAGTCATGGCCTCTAGAGGCTGACTGTTTGGGAGAGCACTGGAAGAGACAAGCAAAAATGAAAAGCTCAGCTGGCCAAGAAGAGGGCACAGAGGAAACAGAGGCCAGCGAATTGTGCACCTTCTCAGTCCACTGTCTTCTTCTGTAGCAAATACAGCCAGAATGCCACACGAGGGTGGGGCTTTTGAGCCACATCAGGTAAAGCGTAATACAGGGTTGACCATACAGGTGCAAGCCATTATCTTACAGGACAGAAGGCTGCCACATTTCCTGGCTTGCACCACCCTTATTTTTTGTTACTATTGATCATCCTCTGGGTAAACATAGAAACTAGGAACAGGAGTAGGCCATTCGGCCCTTCTAGCCCACTCCGCCATTCAATATGATCATGGCTGATCCTCTATCTCAATGCCATATTCCCGCTTTTTCTCCATACCCTTTGATGCCCCTGGTATCCAAAAAATTACCAATTTCTTTCTTGAATATACTCAGTGATCCAGCCTCCACAGCCTTCTATGGCAGAGAATTCCACAGGTTGATCACCCTTTGAGTGAAGACATTTTCCCTCATCTCAGTCCTAAATTGCCTGCTCCATATCCTGAGACTGTGGCCCCTGATTCTATACTCCCCAACCAGGGGAAACATCCTCCCTGCATCTAGTCTGTCTAGCCCTGTTAGAATTTTATATGTTTCAATCAGATCCCCTCTCATTCTTCTAAACTGTAGTGAATACAGACCCAGTCGAACCAATCTCTCCTCATACATCAGGCTTGCCATCCTCGGTATCAGCCCAGTGAACCTTCGCTGCACTCCCTCTATGGCAAGTATATCCTTTCTTAGGTAGGGAGGCCAAAACTGCACGCAATACTCCAGGTGTGGTCTCACCAAGGCCCTGTATAACTGCAGTAAGACATCCTTACTTCTGAACTCAAATCCTCTTGCAGTAAAGGCCAACATACTATTTCCCTTCCTAATTGCTTGCTGCACCTGCCTGTTTACTTTCATTGACTGGTGTACAAGGACACCAAATCCTTTTGTACATCCCAATATATTGGTTTATAAGGCCACTGTGTTGACCACCCTCCTCTACTGCAGTGAAACATGGGCTGTCTACCGATGCCACATTAAGATCCTTGAGAGCTTCCATCAGTCCTGGGGATCAAATGGGAGGACTGCCAGACTAACACGAGCGTCCTCCATGAAGCTGCGTCTACCAGCAATGAAGCCCTGCTTCTGCGGAACCAACTCTTGACAGACCGGCCATTGCGTCCGGATGCCCGCCTCGCTCGGCAGGTTCTCTTCTCACAGCTCTCCATTGGCAGTCAAAGGAAAAGGTATAAGGATACGCTCAAGGTTGCCCTAAAGCACAGAGGCATTAACACCACTGAATGGGAGGAGAATGCTGCTGATTGCTCGGCATGGCACCACCTGGTCCATCAAGGCGCAGGCCACTTCGAGGCTCAGCAACTCAACAGCAAGGCGGAATGGTGGCAGCAGAGGAAGAAGAAGGAAGCCAACCCAGGGCTGTAATTTCCACTCCCCTGCGCAACAACATGTCCCCACCGTGGAAAAACATGTGGATCCACAATTTGGCTCCTCGGTCATCTGAAGTCTCACCAAGACTGACGGACGTTATCCTCGATTCCGAGGAACTGTTGAAAATAACAGCTCCATGAGATCACCTGGGAGAAAATCTCTAGTTGATCAAGTTGTTAGATCACAATTCCTTCCCGTGAAATTTAGATCATCCTCATTTCTCATCCCTGCACTGCCTCTACGTCATGTTCCCTTACATCATGGTGACTGGAATTGTACACTGTACCTAAAGTCCAGCCAAGCCACATTATAGAAGTTCAACATGACATCTGGAGATTTGAACTTATTTGATTTTCCAACAAAAAGCTAGCTTTCCTAATGGTAAACTCACATGATTAGAAATTACCTGTGCCAAAATTACTAACCTCTCAACATCCACTTTGTTAAGTTCTATTGCACCCTGCTGAGTGTAGGGGTGCCTTATTTTTACAAATTGCATTTGTCTTTGTCAAATTTAATTTGTTACTGATCATTCCCAGTGCAAACTGATTGAATTTTCTTTGTAAGATCCTGACTGCCTCTACTGTGCCTACATTGTAATTTTTAAAAATAGGCATAAGATCTTGCACTGGCTCCAACCACTGTTATTGCTGAGAAAAGTCACTTCTTCCAATATTTGCCAGGTGCTTTTATGACACTGAAACCAAGCAGGCAGCTGGCTGCCAAGGCCCGTACATTAGTCTTTTAGTTTTTGTTTTTATTGGCAGAGATAAAATTACCAGATCTCAGCAAGATCTTTGGCAGCCTCATCGATACTGTACTACCTTTATTTATACAAAGAAATGGCATTCAATATATTTAAACTTATACTGTCACACTGACAATCATATTCTGTGGCACTCAGGCAGTCAATACATTTCATTTTCATAACTATAAGTTATAGGCATACATACACACACACATATACAATTTTTAGTAGTATTGGTGCAAACATTTCTTCAAACTGTATATTTTTTAAACTTGTAGACTAATATTAGCAAGACCTAACCAGGCTAACAAAACGACACTTTAAACCACCCCATGATTAAGACCGCAGAAAAGTCTTCCTACAATCAATGGTTTTAGTCCAATTAGCCCAGATTCATGGGTGAAGTGACTTTCTGTAGAACCTCTCACCCTCTTGCACATAGTACAAATAAACACTAGTGTTACTAGGGTTAATTAAACGGTCAGATTCCCATGGTCCGCACCAGTTCTAAGTCAGCTGCTAGGTGCCAGCTGAGACTACTTGCCTGCTGAAGAGGCCGGCGGGCACAACAGCTGGCCTGATGTGCACCCAGAGTTGCCACCACCCTCTAGCAGCGTATCATCCATTTGTGGCACATGCTCAGCCCCACTTCATACCCCAACTCTACCGACCCAGCACTTAGAGCCAATCTTTTTCCCTGAAGGTATGGATCTGACTTGCCGATTTCCCTTATCTATGTTGTTCTAATATCATCAGTAGGGTAAACTAATCTATCTCACAACGGTCTAAGGAGCCCTAGCAAAACTGGAGTCAATGGGAATCAGGGGGAACACTCTCCGCTGGTTGGAGCCATTCCTAGCACAATGGAAGATGGTTGTGGCTGTTGGAGGACAATCATCTCAGTTCCAGGACATCATTGCAGGAGTTCCTCAGGGTAGTGTCCTCGGGCCCAACCATCTTCAGCTGCTTCATCAATGATCTTCCTTCCATCATAAGGTCAGAAGTGGGGATGTTCGCTGATGATTGCAAAATGTTCAGCACCATTCACAACTCCTCAGATACTGAAGCAGTCCATGTCCAAATGCAGCAAGACCTGAACAATACTCAGGCTTGGGCTGACAAATGGCAAGCAACTTTTGCACTACACGAATGCTGGGCAATGACCATCTCCGACAAGAGAGAATCTAACCATCGCTCCTTGTCATTCAATAGCATTACCATCACTGAATTCTACCACTATCAACATGCTGGAGGTTACCATTGACCAGAAACTGAACTGGATTAGCCATATAAATACTTTGGCTAAAAGAGCAGGTCAGAGGCTAGGAATCCTATGGTAATTAACCTCCTGACTCCCCAAAGCCTGTCCACCATCTACAAGGCACAAATCAGGAAAGTGATGTAACACTTTCCTCTTGCCTAGACGAGTGCAGCTTCAACAACGCTCAAGAAGCTGGACACCATTCAAGGCAAAGCAGCCGCTTGACTGGCACCTTATCCATAAACATTCACTCCCTCCACCACTGACGCACAGTGACAGCAGTATGTACCATCCACAAGATGCACTGCAGGAACTCACCAAGGCTCCTTCAACAACACCTTCCAAACCCATGACCCCTACCATCTAGAAGGACAAGGGCAGCAGATACATGGGAACACCACCACCTTGAAGTTCCCCTCCAAGCCACTCACCATCCTGACTTGGAAATATATCGCCATTCCTTCACTGTTGATGGGTCAAAATCCTGGAACTCTCTCCCTAATAGCACTGTGGGTGTGCCAACACCACATGGACTGCAGTAGTTCAAGGCATCAGCTTACCACAACCTTCTCAAGGGCAATTAGGGATGGTAAATAAATGCTGGCCTAGCCAGCGACGCCCACATCCCATGAATGAATACAAAAATTAGGGTTAATTTGGTTACATATATTAAGAATATTAACTTTGGTATGTCTGACATAGCACTAAAAACTCACTTTTCAAAATACTTCAAACACTGCATAATTTTGTAAAACCTGTCCTCAACTCACTGTTAACACAACAAACAGAAAAATCTTTCTCCAAACTTTTTGCTTAAGGTTGTATAACAAATCTTTGAAATTGAAGTGGTTGTCACAAAAGCACTAAAGACAGAAGCTTCTCCCTCAACTTCTCTAACTCAATGATTCCCAAGGTAGTATTTTAGTATGCCCTCTGTTCTTTATTCATTTCAATAATGTCTTCCATTCATCAATGGTATTTATCCACTCTTTTGCTGGTGATTCTACGTTAGTCAATATCCTACAGCTTGTGTGGCTTAATGAATCGATATTGTGATTTCCTTCATGCCTTCAATGGAACAATGAAAATCGTGTTTCTTTCAAATGTTCAAAAATACAATAGTCCGAACTTTCTACCTTTTCGGGCACTGAATGTGGATAACGTTGGTATATGACCGAGGGGTACATAATTTAGAGTTACAATGGGTCTCTGTCTATTTCTTTGCTTTGCAGTCTCAGCTGGAGGTAGGGTGCATGCTTCCAGTGCCCATCTCCTTGCATGCAACATCACTAAACGAAGAATGACTAGCAGAGTGGTCCATCAAATTCCCCGTATTCTGTCTCTTTTGATGCCACCACAATGTACTTGCATGAAATAGGTGCATTTATCTACAGTACTTGATCTTGGTAGAAGAGGGGAGATAGTCATTGTAAAAAGACTGTTTCCCTAAAGTAATTGATTGCTGAAATGGGAAATTTAAAAGCTGGCCAGTTTTGAACTTTAAGGACCTTCAAGTGCCCCATTCATGCTACAGCAAGGTGTTACAATGAAAACCCTGCCCCATGTTCAAGTGGGCATCCCTGTTTTGCCAAAAATGACAAGGATGCCCACCTGCAATATGATAACAGCCTTAGCCAAGGTTTTGGGATGGGGTTTGGGCCCATCAGAGGGTGGTTGAAAGTTCCTTTTCATAGGTTACAAGCCTAAGCAGTTACTGATGAATCTATTCTTTGTTTTTCTTTGTCTGTTGACGTTCTTAATCTTGTTTATGCCCTTGGATCTCACATTCCCATTCTATTGCTAAAGCTGCCTCTAAGAAGCTATTTTCTGTTTCATGACAAATTGTTTTCTTCTCTCAACAACTTTCTATCAGGCTCAAGCTCCACACGGTGAATAGGAGATGAATGGGCTTTCTGTAGAATCTTACACTCTTGGACATGATACAAAAAGAGCAGATATGATAGCTGATTTGACACTCACTTCTGACCTGCAACCTCATGCTGTATGTCAAGCTTTCTGTTGTTTCCCAATTTTAGTAATGCTATTATTTCACTGCTCCTGTTGTTGGTGCCACCTTGAAATTTCTTGTCGATGCTAATCTACAAAGGTGCCACTCTATGTGCTCTTCTTTATTACAGTACACCCCATTGTTTGAAATTAAGACTCATAACACAATTTCTCACTTCTAATTTATTTTTTCCCCAGGACCCCAAAACAATGGAAACTCTTAATTTCATTCCTCCAGTGGCAATCTTCAATTCATACTGAGCATCACCTAATCGCTATTTGCTGTTTTACTTCACTTTTTCTTTATATTCAACCTAGATGGTGCTACACTGTGGGTTTTCACTTTGGTTAAATCAATAAAAAGATCATCAATTTTTTTTACTCATGTTCCACCATGGAGCTACACTCAAAAAGGAAAGCAGATTAGAGATGGAGATACAACACAGTACCATCATTTCTCCAACTGGCGCCCCAAGCCCCACCTTTAAGAGTGGATTCTTGCTGGTAATACACAATTTCTATTTATCAGAAAGAGAACTGCATTCTCCTAGCTGTTCTCTCATGCCTGGAGATCAACGGAAAGTGCTTTAGTCAGAACAGCCACTTAAAAAACTACAACACATTATGAAACTGCAGTATCAGTTGAAATGTTTGGATAAATAAGTCTTTATAAACTAACTGAATGCAGAATGATTCAAGTTTTTTTCTTAAATGTGCAATAGATCTTTTTTAAATGCAAACACTGATGGAGTCCATACTCTAGCTGGATCCTAGCCAACCTATTAAACAAGGTTTAAACTGAATCTTTGCAGTCTTGTCCTCTCTTAACATTCGAAATTGAATAAAAACAAAAAAAAATCTTAACTTGCATGCTTTGTCTGATAATTCAGTAGATATTTGACAGTACATTCAATGTGTAAATTGGCACTTTACTAAATAGGGCAGCAAGGTCTTGAGTTGATCCCTGTGTACACTCAGTGTAATGTTAACTGGTCTCAAACCGGGTGACAATGTGGCATTACAACTGATACCACTGGCCGGTATCGTCCCAGATTTGCACTAAATACGGTAGCGGGCAGGAAAAAGAACATTTTACCCACCAGCTGCCATGGCTGCTTTTCACGCCTTATCATCCTAATCCTGCCTCATTAATCATGCATTCCCAGGAAACATGCCATTTCGCTGGCGGATGACCTCCGATTTGCCCACCATGCTGTCACTTCGCTGCTACCTCATGCCGGGAGCCATATTTAAAGCGCAGCCACGCACACATCTCTCAGTGCTTCCAGCCCAGGACTGCTGCACAGAAGACATGGCTCCGAAAGGCAAGAGGACTGCAGGCCCCCGCCCCCAGGCGTCCCTGGAATGCCTTTTGGCTGCAATGGAGGCTCGCTGTGATATCCTGTACCCTTGCTCTGGCTGCAGGTGGGGCAGCAACATCATCAATCTGCCTTGGGAGGTGGTGGCAGCAGTGGTCAGTGCCAACACCCTGCAAAAGAGGGCAGCCACCCAGCGCCAAGAAAGGATGAAAAATCTCCTCCATTCCGCCAAGGTAAGTTACTCTTCTTATCACTCTCAACTCACACACTCATAAACCCATCACACATCCACAGGACCCTCACTCACTGCCAATTCTAGGGACATCACCATTCACTCTCTCTCACACACCTTCATTGTCCTCATCCCGTCCTTGGTACTACTCACCACCCACACTTGCCAGGCATATTTATCATCTGGCCTGGCAGGCGTCCTGCATACACTCTCTCCATCTCTATTTCTGCAGGACAAGCTGGCACACAACAAGAGGAAGAGGTCGCAAACTGGTGGAGGAATGCCTGAAATCAAAGTCCTCACAGACTTTGAAAACAGAGCCATCCAGCTGGCTGGCGAGGACCTGGGCCATTCCTGTGTTGATGCGGTGGTGCTCTACCAAGTGAGGATCCAGCAGTGCAACATCCTTCAGATAACCATCTTGTGAGTGATGTGTCCTGTTTCACAGGCCACTGGCATGCACTAATTATCTCCCCTTGCTTTCACAGGCACATCTGGGAAACAGCCGATGGAGTCCATGACCCAGGACCTCGACCCAAGCCCTGAAGATAACTCAGAAGAGGGATCTGATAAGGCCCGTCACAACACTCACCCATAGCCTCCACCAGAGAGAGACACATATTTCAGTGGGATCAAACTTGAGAGTTGCCTGGGGATCACAGTCTGTTGAGCACATCGCACTGTCTGATCCATAGCAGGCAGCGGCAGGAAATTCCTAGGTCTCCGGCACACGGAGGACAGCTGGGAACTAGAAATCTGCTGAGTCTGAGTTAGGTGACAAGCCTCTGGACTCTGTCATATCTCAGTTGCTGGAGCTGTAAAGGCAAGCCTGGGAACATCAGAAAGGGGTGTCTGCTGCACTCCTCAGATTGCAAGGCACGATGGAGGGGTCGGTCCACCTTCAGTCTAAGGTAATAGCACTGTCATGCAAATGCACCGAGGTCAACATTGGTAGGATAGCAGCTGCCATGAAGACCTTGGTCCAGGACATCCATCCTGCACAGGATGAACTCCACCACTGACGCCATAGTTGGCCTCCAACAGTGTCAATGCAAGAGGGGTACGGGGGCAGCTCGATCTCACTCCAGCTTCCCCTTCTCCTCATGGAGTCAGCCAGGGGCCCTCGGGCACCCATAGGGAGGAGGATCGACAGGTGCACACCCCAGGGCCATCCACCCAGGTGACTCCAGCAGTGTTCGGTCAATCTGAATCTCCTCTTCCTGCAATCCCAGCAAGTCCAGCTCCACAGGCTGAGGAGGGCGCCACTGCCACATAGCAGGACCCCGAAAGCAGGCCGGGGCCCTCCAGGTCTCAGCCCTCCAGAGGATGCCCGTCAAGGTCATCACAGACAGGGTGTAGCAGTCAGCAGGCTGCCTCAACTTCCACTGTGAATATCGAGGGTGGTGGTGGTGGTGGTGGTGGTGGTGGTGGTGGGGGGGGGGGGGGGGGGGGGGGGGGGGGGCCACCAAGACTTTGCAGCTGGGTTAGAAAGTTTAAGAATATGTAGTTGCCCAACCTGGGCACAGGAGTTAATCGCTTGTACATAATGTTCATTTTGTTAATAAACTCCCAAGAATGTCTCCTTGTCTATGGCCCCTTGTTCTGATGAGCAGGGTCTGTATCACTCAGATGTGAAACCTCAGTCCCTGCACAAGATAAAGCCAGCTGTCTCAGTCCAGGGTCTCTTCCCTGTGCTTTGTGCAACCTTCCCAGCACACTGATTGTGTGCCTTATCTGTCGCTGGTCACATCAGTCATGCCTGCACCTCAATGGGGCTTATCACTGCTGCCCAAATGTTCTGGGCCAGCAGTACAGAGTTCCATCATTCTCTCTGAGTGCTCCCAGCACCTTTGAGCTGCGGCTGGCCGCCCCCATCTCATCAGTATCTGTGTCTAGTGACAATACGGTCCTGAAGGGGTCAGTTCACATAGGATGCCATAGGATCAGGAGAAATTAAAGTTTCCCCACTGCATCTCCATGATATGACTCTGTTCACAGAACACAAGCGAGGTGTTATCAGCCAGACAGGAGTTAGATATTCACATAAACTATGTGAGGATCTATGGAGTGTCCTCACTGCATGTCGTCACCATCATCCTGGAGGGACAATGGGCATCTGCTGCATCTCCATGATGGGAGCCTTATCACAGAGGGTATGTGTGCCACCGTCAGCCAGGCAGGAGTCAAACGTTCATAGATGGAATGTGAGGATCTATGGTATCTCCTCACTGCATATTGTCATCATCCTCCACGAATCTCGCAGTTTTGAGGGCTTCCCGAACAAGCCTGCCTCATCTGCCCTAAGCGATGGCCTCATCGCCTTCATCCTCATCCTCAATGACATCCTCCTCATCAGAGGAGATGTGCAGCTTCTCCATCTCCTCCTCAGCCAACTCCTCTCCCTGTTGCAGTACCAGGTTTTAAAGGGCGCAGCAGGCGACGACAGTGCGTGACACCCTCTGTGGACTATGCTGCAGGGCTCCACCAGACCGGTCCAGGCACCGGAACCTCATTTTCAGCATCCCGATGGTTTGCTCCACCAAGTTGCGAGCTGTTGCATGAGCCTCGTTGTACCTTCACTCTGCTGTAGTCTGAGGCAGCCTCACAGATGTCATCAGCCACGTCCTCTGCAGGTAACCCTTGTCCCTAAGGAACCAACCCGTCAGCCTCTTGGACCCTGAAGACGTCAGGGATCTGAGACCTACTGAGAATGTAGGAGTCGTGGACACTCCCTGGGAACCGTGCGCATACCTGTAGAATTAGTTTTTGTGGTGGTCACACACCAGCTGAACATTTAGCGAGTGGAAGCCCTTGTAGTTGGCGAGGTTGACTACTTGTTGCCACGGAGATCTGAGTGCCACATGAGTGCAGTCGATCACACCCCGCACCTGTAGAAAACCTGAGATCTGGGAAAATCCCAGTGCTCTTGCATCCTGGCTTTCCTGATCTGGGGCGAAATGCACAAAGTTATGTGCCTTCGTGAAGATGACGTGCGTGACCTCATGGATGCATTTGTGCATGAAGGATTGTAATATCCCACAGAGGTCACCTTTGGAGCCCTGAAAGAAAGCACTGGCGTAAAAATTGAGCGCCACAGTCACTTTCACGGCCACTGGCAGTGGATATAGTCCACGTCCCCATGCCGCCAAATGCTGCACAGGTGGCGGATGTGACCAAGCAGTTCCCTGTACATGCGCAGTCTTCGGAGACACTGGTTCTTAGATCTCAGCAGGAATGACAAGCGCCATCTGTAAACCCTGGCTCTAGCTGAGCGCTGACCAGCGACAGCCGGCTGGGGCTCCCACTCACGCAGCAGCGTGAGTGGGAGCCCCAGCCATACCTTCTTCTAGTGGGTGCTGCTCCTCCCGCTGCCCAGCCAGGTGCCTCATTGCTCTCTTCTCCTTTGTTTCCACCCTCCTGTAGGCCATGAGGCATACAGCTAGGTCACCAGGCTCCATGATCCTGATGTACTCTTCCTGCAGGATGAAAGAGTGGGTTAGCTTGGGTGTGCTAAGGACCACTCTTGGTTAAATCTGAAGGCCCCTTAATGCATCCCAGAGACTGCTGGCCACCACTTGGATGGCCAGAGTTTAGTGCGCTGCATGGCTGCCTGAGATCCCACCCACCTCTGCCCTACTCCACCTGACTGATTAGCAGCAGCTTTGCCCACTGGACTGCATGCCGTGCTCTCAGCTCAAGCACAGGTATTCTCCTAACCCGCACTGCAAGGCTGCACTGTTGGCTTGAACCATGGGGGAGACTGGTCCAAACAGGGATGATGACATTGAAAGGCGCTATGCGCATCTCCACCAGTGACTGCTCTATGGCCAGCTTTCACAAGGAGATTGTACAACTTGCCCAGTTGTCGAATTGTTCTGCAGTCCACTAAAATGCTCATTAGTTTGCAGTCTGTGCCTGAGGAGTGAAAAGATCTGGAGCATTTGGTGGCACTTTCAGGCCTCTGTGTTGCTTGAGTGGGCAGATAAGCTAGAGGCCCGACTCCAAGCATGTCAATGTGGCTGCGCCTGAACTGCCTCAGCTGCGGAGGAATGTTCACTTCATACAGGGTTTCCCTGATGCGTGGCCACTTCCCTCCAAACCCTCCCCACCCCCGCACGTGCTTGTGCACTACCATCAACCGCAGTGCAGCCCTGCCCCCCACTCTACAACTCATCTCAACCACAGTGCAGCCCTTCCCCCCACCCCCCAACTCGCCTCAACCGCAGAGTAGCCCTTGCCCTGGCACCACACTGTCAGCCAGCTGGGAAAATGTGACTTGCCTGTGCCCTTGCCTGAATGCGCTGTGCCTCAATCTTGAGGTCCAACAGGCAACCCCCGCAAGTGCGGCACATGGTTACTGTGCACTCACCTCCAAGTTCCCCTCAAAGTGCAGCACGCCTTATAAATGCTGTTGTGAAACACGTCTTCCAGTGTGGGCGATGATTCCCGCAAACTGGGCTCATAATGATAGGCAGATGTATTACAATTAATTTCCCAACATGTTGCAGCGGGAACACAGCCCTCTATTGACAGGTGGAGTGGACGATTGCAAATTAGTTTCACAACATCGTGAAACCAAATTTTGGCCTTCCCGCCATAATGTCCACTTAAGCCTGCCATAACGCCCGGCATCAGCGGGCATGGAAAATTTCGCCCATTGTCTCTGGATTGGAGAGTGAAAAGATTGGTCAGGATTTTTGTCCTGGACTTCATTCTCGTGCTCCCTCTTGGAAGCATGCTTGTCAATGATGGACGAGAGCAGGTTTGGGCTTGATTCTGACTGTCAAACAGGCTGTTGACAGTCACAGGCTAGATTCAAGCATGTCAAATTGCTTTTTGGGTGAAATACTAGAAAACTAATGCTGCCTATGGCCCATCACAATCTGGCACTTCAGGAAGGGGATGATTGTGTTAACTGTATCTCTTTTACTTTGAGTACTAATAATGTCATTTGCAATTTCCGTTTTATTTTATCTATTCTGTTAGAACAGGCAGTTTCAGTTTTTTCCCTCTTTCCTTTATCATATGATCTCCATGATCTATGATCGAGTTAAACTGTTTGATATTCTGAATGGTATTTTCATTGCTCCTCTGAATCATGTAAATCAGAGCATAATTATAACACTATGCTGGGAAGGACGATCAGTATTTAAAATTTGAAAAAAAATTATGATTTCATCAGTTCTGGTTGCATTTCAGAATTTACCAAACCCAAACATACTACCTGGCCTTTCATTTAAGCCTATACATCTATTAGCATCTAAAAAACAAGTTACAGGAAATACTCTCTTCCGTTGGTCTCACATCACTATTGCAATCTGTCATTTTGATATATGGCTAAGAATTTTAAATAAGCAAAATTTCTCTTGAAAATTAATTTTACACGAACATTTAGTTTCTTTCTCCTCAATCAAGGTACTTCACTGCAAATCATTTTGAGCTAAAATGGTCAGTATAGCACTTGACATGAAGGACCTGTTCAAAATGATGCTGTCAATATAAAAATTGAAGTGATCAGTATTGTCATTTTATGGAAACTGTTGTGATACTCTGTTCTGACAGCAATGAATAAAATACTTCTTGTAATAGAAGTTTGCTTCCTTTTGTTAAAAAGGCAACCAGACAATAATGAAAAATGCAATTCGAAACACTCATGCTAACCTGCTATCGTTGATGAAAGTACGATAAGCAAATTATGTGAGTCACAATGTTCACAAGTCAATAAGTGGGTGGAGATGTTTACAAACTTTTAAAAGCTACTCAGGAAACCTGCAAGCTACTGATTTTACTTCACTTAACATGTGATGGCATGCATATTCTCTACATACAGGGTTTGTCATAAATGGGGCTTGAAGCTTTCATGCGTCAAGTCCTTCCAATACTAGAAGAGTACATACCTTCGGTATGCGCTGGAAGGTTAAGTAATGATCACTGTGACTGAATATTGATTGAATAAACTTGCCTGGAAAAGAATGCAGTGACTTGTTTAAATATTTTAATAAATCACAGAAGGGATTTTTGCGGTTCTGCAGTCCACCTCACAAAATATTTTACAAGGTGATTTCCTGTCATGTAATCCAAACACAGACTTGATGCGATATTTTATCATAAAAATAAACATTGAATGTGTCAGAAAATACTCTTGACTCAACCAATCCCCAAATGTTTACACACACACTAACCATGACAAAACCCATTTTCAGCCCTCTTCCAAAATCTGCAATGAGTTTAGAAACTAATAGCCTGGAAAACGTCTTTAAGTGATGGAATTAAGCAGTGCTTGATGCACAAATCTTTTAAAAATAAACAGTTGAATGCATGGAAATGAAACCTTCAAAGACTATTGGTTAGGCTACATGTAGATTTAGTTATCATGAACCCAACAGGCCCAATGCCCACTCTGTTCAAAGCATTCCAATTTTGGGAAGCTGTCCTGAAACAGTCATTAGGTCTCCTACACTTCAGCCTTAGCCAATGTGGTGGATGGCACACATCCAGAGCATAATGTTCACAAACCTGTAAAATAGGAATTGTATCGTCTAAATTCTGGGCTTTAATTCCTTCCAATATTTTGTGACAGCTTGACACACCAAAGCATCAAGTCTCTCTTTCAGAACAAATGCTTCTTGTGCATATACAGACCACACATACATCACTGCATATTAACTGAAGCTGGATCAACAGCTTGCAGGTGTCCCTAATTCAATTCATATTTTCAGCAATTATGGTGAAATTGAGAATCCAATTAGGGCAACTAGAATATGTATATGGTTTAACAGATGTAGGAAATGTTAGCTCTCAGCTGCAAAGTAATTCCCCATTATTCTCTCCTGTTAATAACTACTGCAGCATAATTATGCAGTGACGAACATGTCTAAGCCTTCAATTAATATAATTTCAGCACTACTGTTAAACAGAATATTAATCAGATATACAAAGGTTAAATATAATATAACATAACCTCTCCTATGTCTAGCCAAACCAATGACCCTTTTCCACAGCAAATCCAGCCCTTTACTTGAAAGAAGTTTCAAATTTCCCACACTCTGGGGCTCCAGCCCATCAGTCACCACACTCCCCTCAGTGCGGTAATTTGATTAAATATGCTGCAAGAGTCTGCGATGTACATTGTGGAATAAAATATTGTTTTGCATATATTTCTACATTTGCCATTGTACTGGCAATGAAGTGGTTGGGACTATGTTTGACTCCCACTCACTAAGCTTTGGGTACAGAGTGATTACACATACAAAATTCACAAATTTCAGCCAGAAGTTGATACAATTTATAGCTCGATTCCCCCAAAACACCCTATTAGATATTTGTAAAAATAATATTTACTTTTGATTCAAAACTCAAAACTTTCAGGCCATTTAGTCCATCATGATGCTTCTAACTCCATCATTCAGCCATTTACCTTACATTTTTTCCCCAGCTATTTCCTCATACCGTTTCTAGTTTATCTAATTCAAATTTGTGATTTCTAAATGATTTCTATCCAGCACAAATAAGGTTTGTAATTGTTCCCACTTTAAAAATATAATTAGAAATGTAAACAGAAAACTTGATAGCATAGCTTTTGTATGCAAAACATTTTAGTCAAATCTCTTTACTGTCACTCCAACACGTGCGTGGCTGACATCACAGAGAATCTATCACTGTGCTCAACACAACCATTTCTTCCTTGATTTCAGTAAGAGCTGAGAAATGCTGCCAGGATTACACCAGTTGATGACATAACCAAACCATCGCATTCTAGTTAATAGAGACATATGTGTTTCACACTGGACTGGAAGTGTTAGGATAGCCATACCTCTCAGGGGTGAAAGTGCAATGTTTAATGTGGAGATGTCCAAATTAGCAGGTTTGTACTTCCAATGCACTAAAGCAGAAGGGTTGTCAATGGAGAGATGTAGAGACCCAAGAGTGAGCTAAAGGCAGACAGGCTATTTAATTGTGCTTTAGTACAAAGCAGCAAACTGGGAGAGCTGAGTGCAATGGTAAGAAGTGTATGCTAGATGCCAAGTCAGTACATTATTCAAGAAAGGAAAAGTAAATTACTATTTCAAAATGATCTCACAACATTACAGTCAGTTTAAAGATATGAATTAAATAAAACATGACTATTATAAGTTTAGGCAAAGTAAGGAATTTCTCATTTTAGAGGCCACCCCAGTGTCATTCAAGAAAGATAGTTAAGGAATCTTTGGTATTGACATATTCTTGGAGAGAGATGTGAACAGAAAATCTATTACAAAGAGTTAACTTTAAACTCCTCAAAAATTGAGTTGTTTTCACACAACTGTGCCTATCTTCAATGCCTTACAAATTGGAACTTCTTAACTGCAATCATGAAAATATTCCTATTACTACTTTAGGTGTTTAATTAAACCATGCAATGATGGTACCATTTAATAAGTATTGATGTATTGAGAAAAAATCTATTGTGATTCTGGTATTAATCTGCCAAATATAAAAGATAGAAATGTATGACAGAAAAAACAATAGAGTTACCTTGCCAGAGACTATTTTCTGTGTTGGTGAATTGAGAAGACTGATGCTGTATGTACTTGCCACTAACATCCAGAACTTAGTTCTAAGCAGTCAAACCTGATTGGCTGACTATTCTGTCTAATCCAGAAACAGGATGAAGAGGAGGAACAATGGGATGAATTAGAACTCCATCTTTGTCTTATCTTAAAATTTACCTACACTGGTTAATTTTCTAACTCAGTTACTGAATACCAATGTAACTCAACTGTCACAGTCATTAACCCATTCCTACATCGATATTCAGAATGTTCCAACTGTCTAAAAACAACACAACTTAACATGATGATCATTAAAAATCACGTTTAGTGCTGAGCATTGCCTGTCTTATATAAATGTGCCTCTCTTATATAAATGTACCATCCTCTCAGCTGACAGACTTTCTATACTATGTTTGGAATGCCCACTAGGAGAGTAATATATTCGTTTAAGGTTTTATTTATAGTTAACATTCACCTCAGCACTAAAGGTAAAGGAGTAATGGGTTGGAGAACTGCATTTTGTTATCAAATTGAATGCGAGAATAGGGTATGGTCATAATAGGACTAAGAATTCACTAACAAAACATTGAAGAAATGTCCAAGGTTCACAGCTTAATTTCTAATTGGCAAATAGGGAAAGGTTCACATAAACTATTTTTGTGAGCATTTTAAACACTGCTTTAAACATAAAATCTTTAAAATTTTTTGCAAACGTATGAAGAAAAATGAAGTTACATTAAAACTAAAAATGAATTTGAAGCATATTTAATAAAGGACCTCCTGAAATTTCAAGCAAAATCTCAGCTCCTCACCTCTCTATAATCTTTATAAATTGACTGACATCAGAATGATGAACAGATTATAGTTCAACAATACAAAACTAACTTAAGATGCAAAATGTCAGAATTTCTGAAAACAATGCAGACAATAAGGTACATAGATTTTTTATAATTCAACAATATAAAACTAATCTAACATGCAAGATGTCAGAATTTCAAAGACAACTATGCAAACAATAAGCTACAGTACAGGGATTGTTCTCCCCATATTTAACCTGCTTTTAAAAAAAACAAGTAATCCATGCCGCAGAAGACGCCAACCAACACTGTTGCATTTCTGCATCTCTTTAATCAATGTTTCAATGGTGTCCACTGCCAACGACAAAACAGCCTCCAAAACAATGGCAGGGCTGTCAGTCTTGCAGCTGTCGGCTAGAGGCAGGTCTGGGCTGAGAGAGCACCAGACCCCGTCACCATGGCAGCGGCTGAGAGGGCACCAGGCCCCGTATCCATGGCAGCAGCTGAGAGGGCACCAAGCCCCGTTACCAAGGCAGCAGCTGAGAGGGCATCAGACCCTGTTACCATGGCAGCAGCTGAGAGGGCACCAGGCCCCAAAACCGTGGCAGCAGCTGAGAGGGCACCATGGCAGAAGCTGAGAGGACACCAAGCCCCGTTATCATGGCAACAACTGAGAGGACACCAGGCCCCGTCACCGTGGCAGCAACCGAGAGGGCACCAGGCCCCGTCACCATACCAGCTGCTGAGAGGGCACCAAGCCCCGTACCCATGGCAACAGCTCAGTGGGCACCAGGCCCCGTTACTATGGCAGCAGTTGTGAGTGCACCAGGCCCCGTTACCAAGGCAGCAGTCGAGAGGGCACCAAGCTCTGTTACCAAGGCAGCAGCTGAGAGGGCACCAGGCCTCATTACCATGGCAGCAGTTGAGAGGACACCAGACCCTGGTACCAAGGCAGCAGCTGAGATGGCACCAGAACCTGTTGCCAAGGCTGCAGCTGAGAGGGCACCAGGCCCCATCACCATGGCAGCAGCTGAGAGGGCACCAGGCCCTGTCACCATGGCAATGTAGAGGGTACCATGCCCTGTTACTATGGCAACAGCTGATAGGGCAACAGGCCCTGTCACCATGGCAGCAGCTGAGAAGGCACCATGCTCCATAACCATGGCAGCATCTGAGAGGGCATAAGGCCCCATCACCATGGCAGCAATGGAGAGGGCAACAGGCCTGGTTACCATGGCAGCAGCTGAGAGGGCACCAGGCCCTGTAACCATAGCAGCAGAGGAGAGGGCATCAGGCCCCATAACTGTGGCAGCAGCTGAGAGGGCACTAGGCCCTGTAACCATAGCAGCAGAGGAGAGGGCACCAGATCCTGCAATCATGGCAGCAGCTGAGAGGACACCAAGCCCTATCACCATGGTAGAAGCTGAGAGGGCACCAGGTCCCATAAACATGGCAGCAGCTGAGAGGGCACCAGGCCCTGTAACCACAGCAGCAGAGGAGAGGGCACCAGGCCCTGTAACCATGGCAGCAGCGGAGAGGACACCAGGCCCGGTTACCAAGGCTGCAGTCGAGAGGGCACCAAGCCCTGTTACCAAGACAGCAGCTGAGAGGGCACCAGAACCTGTTGCCAAGGCTGCAGCTGAGAGGGCACCAGGCCCCATCACCATGGCAGCAGCTGAGATGGCACCAGGCCCCGTCACCATGGCAATGTAGAGGGTACCATTCCCTGTTACCATGGCAACAGCTGATAGGGCAACAGGCCCTGTCACCATGGCAGCAGCTGAGAAGGCACCAGGCCCCATAACCATCGCAGCAGCTGAGAGAGCACCAGGCCCTGTAACCGTGGCAGCGGTGGAGAGGGCACCAGGCCCCGTTACCAAGGCAGCAGTCGAGAGGGTACCAAGCCCTGTTACCGAGGCAGCAGTCGAGAGGGCACCAGGCCTCATTACCATGGCAGCAGTTGAGAGAACACCAGACCCTGGTACCAAGGCAGCAGCTGAGATGGCACCAGAACCTGTTGCCAAGGCTGCAGCTGAGAGGGCACCAGGCCCCATCACCATGGCAGCAGCTGAGAGGGCACCACGCCCCGTCCCCATGGCAGCAACGGAGAGGGCAACAGGCCCCGTTACCATGGCAGCAAATGAGAGGGCACCAGACCCTGTAACCATAGCAGCAGCTGAGAGGGCACCAGGCCCTGTAACCATAGCAGCAGAGGAGAGGGCACCAGACCCTGTAATCATGGCAGCAGCTGAGAGGACACCAGGCCCTATCACCATGGTAGAAGCTGAGAGGGCACCAGGGCCCATAACCACGGCAGCAGCTGAGAGGGCACCAGGCCCTGTAACCATAGCAGCCGAGGAGAGGGCACCAGGCCCTGTAACCATGGCAGTAGCGGAGAGGGCACCAGGCCCCGTTACCAAGGCAGCAGTCGAGAGGGCACCAGGGCCTGTTACCAAGGCAGCAGCTGAGAGGGCACCAAGCCTCATTACCATGGCAGCAGTTGAGAGGACACTAGAACCTGTTACTATGGCAGCAGCTGAGAGGGCACCAGGCCCCGTCACCGTGGCAGCAATTGAGAGGGCACCAGGCCCTGTCACCATGGCAGCTGCTGAGAGGGCACCAGGCCCCGTACCCATGGCAGCAGCTCAGAGAACACCAGGCCCCGTTACTATGGCAGCAGCTGAGAGGACACCAGAACCTGTTGCCAAGGCTGCAGCTGAGAGGGCACCAGGCCCCATCACCATGGCAGCAGCTGAGAGGGCACCAGGCCCTGTCACTATGGCAGCAACATAGAGGGTACCATGCCCTGTTGCCATGGCAATAGGTGAGAGGGCAACAGGCCCTGTCACCATGGCAGCAGCTGAGAAGGCACCAGGCCCTGTTACCATGGCAGCAGATGTGAGGGCACCAGGCCCCGTTATCATGGCAGCAGCTGTGAGGGCACCAGGCCCCGTTACCATGGCAACATCTGATAAGGCATCAGGCCCCGTTACCATGGCAGCAGTTGAGAGGGCACCAGGCCCCGTCACCATGGCAGTGACGACCCTGTGGGCGGCGCGGCCAAGGAAAAAGCTCCCACTCGCTTTACACGGCGGCCCTTAATAGGTTTTAAGAATCATACCAACTTCCCCTGCTTCAATTTATCAGGGCGTTCGGTCCGGGTATCGGGAACCTGCAGGAAAGTAAGAAAATTCACTCAATGCGAAATCTCACCTCAAGATCAGAAATGCCGTTCTGGTAATAATTATTTTTAAATACAATCTATAGGCTACGGTTTTTTTTTTAGAAATATGGGTGGTTTGCAATAAAATGAAGTAAACAAACCTGAAGGAGCAGGGTATTAAATGGCAGAAAGTGCTGGAGGAAAGAAACGCAGAGTTTGGATGCGGTTTGGTTTTAAGTTAATACTCGTCTGGCAGGTTTTAAAAAAAATAAAATATATTTCCTCGTGTTTACCGTTTATTCGGCAGGTATTTGGCCGGAGGGGTCGGGACCGGCGCTTACACAGAATCAACAAGCCCGAGAATTCGAGACCATTCGGCCCACCCTGCCGCTTCTAACCCCCATCCCTACCGGCGCCTCTTCCTCACAAGCGGAAAAAAAGTTTAAAAACATGCTGCCCTCCTCAGAGAACCTGGGGTTGGTCTCACCTCTCAAATTCCCCCTCACCTTCCCTAACCATAAAGATGATTGATGATCTGTCTCTCTCCATTAGGACTGTGTTTACTGAACCTCTCGCCTCCTCCTTACTCAAACTGGAAACTCTGCTTCGTATCCATGCCGTCATTTGGTAAATAAACACTCAAGAATGCAAAACGCTCTTTCTCTCCCTATTAAATCTGATTTTACGCCCAAATTCTCACATAACTGATACAGCAAAACCAGTTATCGCTGGTACATTTTCTTTAATTTATGCAAAATTCCACTTACTAAGTGCTATATAACAAGTTTTTAAATGTTATCATACCTGCCACTGCATTTGTTTTTAATAAGCAATGATCTTTAGCCTGAAGTTCAAGCGCCCCCCACGTCCAACACCGCCCCCAACCCCCTCAACCCCGCGCGCTTCCCTTAGGGACTGGCTCATTCATTTTACGCCAAATTTACCGACAGCATAAGTGGGTTGCATGGTAAGAGTGTGCAGAAAGCAACCTTTAAACATGCATCTGAACACTTCATATATGAACCCGGGGCAACTAAAAGGTGATCGAGTCGCCATCTTCCGCTGCTTTCCGATAAATCCGCACTGGCAAAAACCTTCCTTTTTAACAACATGCCCTCAAGTTTTCTCCTTGACATCTGCAAGACTCGTCCATTTTCCTCTTTGCTCTGAAGCAGAAGCCTGCGAGATTGGCAAAAGACTGTTTTGCACTCACCCGAGTGTGAAAAGATTTTAACACTGACAGCGTCTCTTGGCTGCGTTGTGCGGATTCCTAAACTTTCAGCCTCCAGCCTGTGTTCTTGCCATTTCTGAGCTGAATTCCAGGGCTCCTCTCCTCACGTGATCTCACCCTACAAACTCCGATCCAACAAAGTACGCTTTCCACAGGCGCTGGAAGCAAGTTATCAGCTCTTTTTAAAAAAAACTTTCTGAACACTTCATTCCAGCCCGACTGTTAAATGGAAAGCTGTCACTTTTAAAATACTCCTTTATTCGTTGCTTTTCTCTCTTTATTCGCCCCCTATTTCCTTTTCATGCCGTTCTATTTATTTATTACTAGTTTTTTTTTTGGATATCTAGCAGACAATTTGCTTTCAGAACTGCATTAAAGCCACATCTGAGAATCCTGTTGATGGTTTGCGATAGTGGTACAGGTTAATTGGTATGCAGGTTTTCTTCGCTACTGTCTTCCCCTGCTCCATGGGCAAAGTCAGAAACAGTTTACCCAAGGAAAATGTTGGAGAGCCAGTCAGTGCTCTCATCAATTGATTTCCTATTATTTTTATTGATTTAATTACTTGCCAAGTGGCAGTGAAATGGTAAGTCCTACTCAATGAACAAGTATTAAACACATTTTCTCTCATAAAGACCAATATAAATTATACTCATCATGTCTTTCCTGTTTAGTTTTTTTAGCATCTTGTCACAAAATTTCGACCACTGATGCTATTCCCCCCGCACCAACTATCTGTTATCTCCAACATTTCCATTATCCCCTTTCTACATTTTCTTCAAGGTATTGCAGCTTTGGATTCCTCAAATTGTTAACTATTTACAAGATTTGTTTTCTCTGTTGTAATGTTGATCACCTCACGTTAGTTGATATATTTTCCTCAAAATGCATTGTTAATGAAAGCAATAAATATTTTAATTATAAGTTTGAAAAAGACGTCTGGAACTGGGCAGTCTCCTGTACAATATAAGATCCAAGAACAAGAATAAGATCCTTTAGATAAACATTTTAACATAATTGTGATGTGGGAAAAATGATTATTCTGAAATCATTATCGATATATAAGGAAGCCTTGGAGAATAAGGAGAGTTTGGGATGAATTGTCATCTAGGCAGTTTGATTGTATTTTACAATTCACCAATATAAAAGACTCAATTCTCAAAAATCTAGGAACAAATAAAAACACTTGCAGTTATTATGATCGCTGGGAGTCCCAAAGTGCTTTACAGCCAATTAAGTACTTTTGAGGTGCAGTTAGTGTTGTAGGAAATATGGCAATTTGCACACAGCAATATCTCACAAACATCAATATGATAATGATTAGATAATCTGTTTTAGTGATGTTGGTTGAAGGATAAATATTGGCCGAGACACTGGGGAGAGGACCTCTTCTTCAAAATAGCACATTGGAATATGTCTTATCCACCTGAGAAGGCAAACAAGGCATTGGTTTAGTACCCCTTCTGAATGATGGCTTCTCCAACGTTGCAGCACCACCACAGTATTGCCCTGCAATGTCAGCCTGGATTCTGTATTCAAATTTTTGGAGTGGGACTTGAACCCACTCACTTAGAACCAGGAGTGCAACCATTGAGCCACAGCTGACCCCAAAATAAAAAAAAGGCTAAAATTCGGTAAATTCTGAGATAGCATTAGAAAATAAAAGGGTAATGAACAATTGCAATTAGTGATGACAAGACTTTTTCCAATTAAGATAGAAGGCAGAGAATAAGGAAGCACTTTGAGGGATTCCGATCAAGCGGACTGTTTTGTCCTGGATGGTGTAGAGCTTGAGTGTTGTTGGAGCTGCATTCATCCAGGCAAGTGGAACTGTTATAACACAGCAGTTGGTAAAGGCTGAGTAATTTAAAATCCTAGAGGGAAACTTAAAACAACTGTCATAACCTATATTTTCCATTGGTATGTTGGAGATGCAGTTCTGAATTCAGAAGTGAAACCATCAAGCCTCTATAAATTAGATTAAACATTTATTAATTTAACAAGGAATTGTGTATATGTCTACAGATTACTACCATAATATCTCTTAAACAAATCTCCAAATTATCAGTCCTAGCTAAATCTTCGCCAAAGCAACAATAACTTACAGGCTTAAACAGACACTAGGCAAAGAACATTTTATCTTATGAATTCAAAATGAGATCCCTTGCAATTTGTTTCCTTTGTTGTAAGGCTTACGGGCTGCTTAGATGTTACATGCCTCTGACCCACACGCACAAAACTCTTTTTCTGTATATACCTAGCCTTCTCTTTGAATCCAAATTCTCATTGTATCACCTGGCCTTTTGAACTCCACGTCTTCTAACAATAAAACCCCTTTCATAGTACCAATTTTATTAGTAATATAAACATATTGCTTGGTGTCTCCTAGCTAGGTGCAAGATTTCACACCCAGTCTTTGAATGGTTTATTCAACTCAACAAAATGCAAATGTACCCTCTACCTTACTGTTTAACACCTCAAAACTACTATACATCAAAGGACCCAGACTAGTTGGCTTTAATCCAATTAAGACACACAGACTCACACCCACAGACACAGACCCTACTACAAGTCCAATTTAAAATAATTTCCAATAACATTATATACATTAATATCTTCATGATAGGAATATTCTGTCACATTCCTGACTTGTATCTTTTAGATGGTAGATGGGCTTTGGGAGTCAGGATATGAGTTACATGCATCAGAATTCCCAATCTCTGACTGTTCTTGTAACCATAGTATTTATATAGCTGATCCAGTTCAGTTTCTGGTCAATGGTAATCCCCAGGCAGTTGATAGTTGTGGATTCAGTGATGATAATGCCATTGAATGTCAAGGGGAGCTGGTTAAACTCTCTCTTGTTGGAGATGGTCATTGTGTGACATGAATGTTATTTGCTGCTTATCAGCCCAAGCCTGACTATAGTCTAGGTGGACATGAACTGCTACAGTATCTGAGGAGTTGCAATGGTGCTGAACATTGTGCAATCATCGGCGAACTTCCCCACTTCTGGCTTTATGATAGAAGGAAGGTCATTGATGAAGCAACTGAAGATGGTTGGGGCTAAGACAATGCCCTGAGGAACTCCTGCAGTAATGATCTCCAGCAACCACAGCCATTTTCCTGTGCACCAGGTATGACTCCAATCAGTAAAGTGTTTTCCCCCTGATTCCCATGGACTTCAATTTTACCAGGGCTCCTTGATGCCACACTCAGTCAAATGTTGCCTTGATGTTACTGTCACCTCCCTTCTTGAGTTCAGCTCTTTTGTCCATATTTGAATCAAGGCTGAAATGAGGTCAAGAGCTGAGTGGCCCTAGCAAAACACAAACTGAGTGTCAGTGAGCAGGTTATTGCTGTGTAAGTGCCACTTGAAAGCACTGTTGACAACACCTTCCATCACTTTGATGATGATTGAGAGAGGGTTGATTGGTTGGGTTGGATTTTTCCTGCTTTTTGTGAATAGAACGTATCTGGGCAATTTTCCACATTTCTGGGTTTGCAGCTGTACTGGAACAGCTTGGCTACGGGCATGGCTTGTCCTGCAGCACAAGTCTTCAGTACTATTATCGTTGTCAGGACTCATAACCTTTGTTGTATTTATCTCCAAATGACATATTCCATCAACTGCACCACTTGCTTCAGCTACTGCTCAATTCACCACACTGCCCATCCTTTAACTACCAGCAATACTTATCAATCAGGACTAACTTCTAACATGCATAACACTTCATCTCACCCTCACGTATTAGCACTGCTGAAAGCCTCGCACCCACATCTCACAACTTGCACATACTGCCAGCTATGCAACCATGACAGCCATATCAACCAAACCTATTGTACAACATTCACCAACACTCTTCCCTTTCTTTTGCAGAAGGTTTTGTACAACCCAAAGGGAGAGGTGGACCCACATACTGTAACTCCCTTTGGAGAAGATGGTGCTGGCCATTGCTGAGGTCATGGCCCATCCCTGAGTTGAACCATTGAAGTCGACAGTTTCCTCCAATGTTTACTTAATCTTCGTTTTCATTTCCCACTTCCTTCTCATCTCAGAATCTCTTCTGTCTTGCAAGCTGCAGATGTTGTAAACATACATCTTCTACATTTGCCCCCTCCCTTCACCACAACCTTACCCTTGTACCTTTTACCTTTCAAATACCCATGAAGTGCAATCTGGCCAGGCAGCGAAGGAACATCATGAAAAGAGTAATGATGAGAACATATTGTCATTTGATTTCACATTCACAGCTACAAGCTAAGATACTGACACTGCAGATATCTTCAAGGGTTAGAGGAGGGATCTGCTTGTGGTGAAACAACAAGCACAAGTGTACTGCAGTCAACTCGTGGAGCAAGGACCCAGCAGACACCAGCTCACTTGACTTCTGTTGCTGAAAACTCAGATGAGGATGTCAATGACTCATACTACAAATGAAGGTTTATGGGTATAGACAACAAAATGCCCAAAAGTCTTGCATTAATGTCAAGGAGCAAGGTGGAGTCCGGCACCAACTTGGCATAGGGTTTTACGCAGAGCTTGAAGTCTATGTTTTCCAGGAAGTGGGATCAAATCCATTAGCACACTTGTGGTCTCAGCCAAGATGCAATACTTGATGGTTGATGTCTCAGTTTTTGTTGCAAAATAAGCAGCTTCAACAAAAGTCTGGGTGCTGCAAAGGAAGCTCAGCTTGCTGCCATGCAAGCTCAGACCGCTGTCATCATCAATGAGGATTCCAGTGCCCAAAGGGGCATGCAGATTGCAGAGGCACTGCCCCAGGATAGTGGCAGTTGCTCATGACACACTCAGACTGACAGCACTTGTCCTCTCACCTTGCCACTCTGCTAGTGTCCTTGCTGTTGCCCATCAGTCAGCCAGCCCAGAATGCTCTCACCTTGGCTGAGGTGGTGCAGTCCCAGAGCTGCTCGAGATCATCCTGCAAGGCCATCTGCAGTTTTCTCCAATGAAATCAGCAGCCTCCTACCAACCATACTGCAGCCATTTGGGTAGAACTGCACAGAAGCATCAGGCCAGACAAAGGCACACAGATAACAAGTCACAGAGCAAATGCACAAGGGTGTTTAAGTTTAAATTTATATGTAATGTTGCATGGTTTCATTTATAAGTTTGGTTTGGAATGTTTATTTTGCAGTAGCTTTTATTTTTGCCTCAGGGTCAATGTTATGGTGACAGCTGAGGGAAGGTAAGGAATGTGGGACTCTTGGTGAATGGGAAATTGAGGTTGCATTTACTGGTATCGCAGCCTGATGAGCTGTTTTGCAACAGATCTCAGTAAAGACTTACTAAAACATAGATGTCTGGCACATTGTTCCTTACTGAGGTTCAGGTAGGATTGCTCCCAGCTGAGGTTCAGGTAGGATTGCTCCCTGAATATCCTGGGCAGATTTGGTCTCCTGCTAAGAGCTCTTTTTCCCTGCTCCTTCTTCTAGCAACTGGCTCTGCTCTGTATTGCCTCTGCTCATTCTCCCAGTCATGCTGTGTTCCAAGAGAAATGCTTACTACTGTACCCATGTTTGGGACAATTTGGTTGGTGCCAAAGTCTTGAAGGCAGTCCAACCCCTTCAGCACCTGCTACATCACTTCCTGCAGGCTTTAGAAACATTAAAGAATTCTAGAAAACACCAAACACTTCTACAATTGTAACAAGAGCCAGTAGAAATCAAATCAACACCTGAAGGTAGTTAGAATCCTTTTAAATAGTGCTGGTAGTGGCGGTGAGCATTCCTGCTGATCACGGTATGTGATTAGGAGTGGACTTAAGCTATAATATTGCTCCAAAATGGCAGCACTGGCATCAAATCAGTATTGCAAGCTGATTGGTTTCATGATCTGTCTACAGACTTCGGACAGACGCCCACTGTGCCCACACTAACGCCCTCACCAAAATAACATGCAGCATGACTTATATCAGAATTGTGTGCGTGCATGTGCTGGACCTCATTTTGGACCACTGTGGTCAGTAATAGCATACAAAACACGGGCACTATTCATCTGTATTTTCTTAAGCAAGTTGTTTTTCTACTTTAATTCCAAGTATGTGTTCAGCATAAAAGAGTAAATTTTACACCAAAGTCTTTGTACTGGCAGACCAAAGATGCACAACCAGACATTTTACAGTTTTGGACTGTTTTGATAGCAGACCTGATGGAATTATAGCTAAGACACCTGCATGAAACATTGGTTGTCTCCTGAGCTGAGGAGGTTAGTGCTTGCGTTGAATTTTGCAATTGCCGCAATTGGTGAATGACAAAGTTAATCTAGTATAGTTAATAATTGGCAATGCAGCCTTCAATCATGCCGTCAAGATATGCCTTCTGCCCCAACATGCCTGAAACCTACTCTGCTTACTCTGCTTCTCTTGGGGCCTTAGGTGACAGGAAGCTTGTGGGGCTGATGTATGGGAAATGCTTGGACTGCAACACACTGAACAGTTTCATATCTGCATATTTATCTGTTCCTTCTTCCAGTTCCTCTGTTTATCCATAAATTGTTTCAAAGACTATGAATATTTGGTTATAACTTTCATAATGTTATAACAATCTCATAATTAATAAAACACTTTAGGCAAGGAAGAAAGATTTACAGAAATGTTCACAATCATCACAATCTTACTTCACTGGGTAAACTTCAAAGTATTATTTGAATAGTTAACTGTTTATCCATATTATTATGCACAGTTTATCCTTCGGCATACAAAGAACATTCTCATAACCGGTGAAGTTAATGAGATGGAGTAACTGATTAAAAATATTTTTTTTTTCTTTCTTAGCATGGTACCTCAAAGTATTTCTATTTTCCCTTGCTGGTAAATGTACACATATTACCAAAAATATAGAATCATAGAATGGTTATGGCACAGAGTGGGGATTGGTTAGATCATTTGGCTAGATGACAAGAGTGTGGTGCTGAATGATGCGAACTATGCAGGTTTAATCCTTGTATTGGCTGTGGTAGTTTACGGAGGCTTGCCCCATGCTTGATGTGGAATGGTACCCCTCAAGTTATATACTTGTCTTTCTCTCGCTAACAGAGTGAGATGCCTATGGTCCCTCATTTACTATGGCTAATTATCTTACAACACAGAAGGAGGCGATTTGGTCTGGCATGTCTGCTGGCTCTCTGCAAGAGCAACTCACTAACTGTGCTTCTCTGCCGATGCTGCCAGAACTGCTGAATTTTTCCAGGTATTTCTGTTTCTGTTATTGTTTTGGATTTCCAGCACCTGCAGTTTTCTGCTTTTATCACTTAGTCCTGTTCCCATGCCTTTTCTCTGTAGCCCTGCAATTTTTTTTCTCTTCAGATAATTATCTTTTGAAAGCCACAATTGAATCTGCTTCCATCACGGTCTCAGGCAGTAAATTTCAGATCTTAACCACTTGCTTTTCATCCTGTCACCATTGCTTCTTTTACCAGTCAAATCAGTGTCCTCTGGTTCTTGATCCTTCCACCAATGGAATCAGTTTCTCCTAACCTACTCTGTCCAGACCCTTCATGATTTTGAACACCTCTATCAAATATCCTTTCAATCTTCTCCAAGGAGAACAACTGCAGATGCTCCAAACTATCCATGTAACTGAAGATCCTCACCCCTGGAACCATTCTCATAAATCTTTTCTGCACCCTCTCTAATGCCTTCACATCTTCCCTAAAGTTTGATGCCCAAAACTGTAGACAATACTCCAGTTCAAGCCGAACGGGTATTTTATGCAGGTTTATCATAACTCCCTGGTTTTGTACTGTATGACTCTATTTATAAAGCCCAGGATCCCACATGCTTTATTAACCACTCTCTCAAACTGCTTTGTCACCTTCAATGATTTGTGAATATATACCTCCAGGTCCTGCTGCTCTTGCACCCCCTTTAGAATTGTACCCCTTATTTTATATGGCTTCCCCTCCTCCTTCCTGTCAGAATATAACACTTTTCTCTGCATTATATTTCATCTGCCTTGTTCGTCCATTCCACCAGCCTGTCTTTGTCCCTATGAAGTTTAATACTATTCTTTTTACAGTTCACAATACTTCCAAGTTTTGTGTCATCTGGAGATTTTGAAATTGTGCCCTGTACACCCAAGTTTAGGTCATTAATGTATATCAAGAAAAGCAGGCATCCTAACACTGACCCCTGGGGAACACAACAAAAAGCTTCCTCCAGTTCAAAAAACAACCATTCACCATTACTCTCTGTTTTCTATCAATCAGCCAATTTTGTATGTTCCATAAAAATCAAACAAAAGTTTTTTTGAGGATGTATTACCAAACTCTCAATTTTATTCTCCACTTCTAGCTTTAACCCTTGGGCCTTTACCCTTGCTGGTATTTAGTCAGATGCTCAGAGTTACATGAAACTGTACAGCTGTTCCTATTTTCCTTTCCCAGCTGAGACATATAGTTCTGCTTTGCCCTATTTCCCATCCAGAAGAACAATGTGTTTGGAAACTTTAAAAATGTGACTACAAAGTGTGCATTACTCAAATAATATTAGCATTAGCAAGTGATTGTTTCTGGTGCATTGCTGCAAAGCTTGTGGAGTTTGATATAAAGCTATCTTCTTTTGTTCCCTGTGCATCCTCAGAAACCCCAAGTTGATGTTGATCAGGACTTCATAAATTAATGAATATTTTATATTGAAGGCTTATTCCCATAGTTAAGTAGCTTTGAAAAGCCTATTAAGGCTCACACTCTGCCACTTGCAAACCTTTTGACTTGACTCATTTTCTCATTGACTCATTTCGTGCCAGAATAAAAAAGTGTTTGAACAGCTGCATTTTTTGCAATGCAACCAGAGAAATGGTGCAGCAAAGCAGTCACTGCAAGAGATTTGTCCCTGCTTACTCTACAGTATCAGTATCACATCAAATCTCAAGTTGATGTGGTTCCTGAATAAGGAAGAGCAGCAGAAGAGGTACATGATCTATACATACCATTCTGCACCGTCTTAATTGGACCTTCAAAAGAAAGTGTATTAAAAATGACTCAGACTCAGAAAGAGACACTTGCATTTAGATAAAGCCTTAGCACATCTCTCAAAAAAATTACAAAGCACATCATCTACATTTAATTATTGAGTGCAATGACTTTTATTTTGTGGCAGCTGTTTTGCACAGAGTGATATCCAACATGGGCAATGAGACAAACCATACCATTATCGGTTTTTATGGTATTGGTTGAGGAATGAATGTTGGCCAGGACATTGCGAAAATGAACAGTAGTATGTGATCTTCAACATTCACCTGAATCACCAGATCATCTAGATAGGTTTACCTGAAGCATGGCACTTCTGACAGTGTCTACTCCCTCCGTAGTGCATTATAACCGCTCACATTCTGTGCTCAAGTCCTGTAGTGAGACATGACAGCACCAGCTCGAAGTTATACCAACTTAATCAAATGACACCAAGGATGTATACCATCTTTAGCCATATTAAGAGATGCAATCAACCATCTTTAATCATGGCAATGGAAGTGGCAATCCCACTGAACTTTTACATAAGCACAAAAGCAAAAAAACTGTGGATGCTGGAAATATGAAATAAAAATAAAAAAGCTCAGGAGGTCTTGCAGCATCTACGAAAAGAGAAACAGAGTTATCAGTGAAGGGTTGCTGATCTGAAATAGTGACTGGAATCTTCCAGCCCACCCGCGGCAGGTTCTCTTGTGGCGGGGCTGGTGAGCCATTGAAATCCCCATTCACACCAGTGGGACCAGAAGATCCCAGCGACATGAGGGGCTGGAAAATTCCAGCCAGTTGACCTGTTTCTTCCTGCCAGACTTGCTGAACATTTCCAGTATTTTATGTTTTTATTTCTGAATTTTTACATCTCAGGTTCCTCCCAGGAAACTGAAGGGGGAATATAGCTGATGTGAATGAGTATGGTGTCAATCAAAGCATCAAAGAGGTCACAGATGCTCTCCTCTGATACCACAACACCTTCATTCAACTCAGCAGGGATTACTAGTAGCAACAAAGGAAACAGCCTCAACTTGTGCTGTAGTGGTTTTGTCAGAGGTAAGACATAATATACAGCGTGCATGTGAGCACCAGCACACACTGCAATGCAATTCAATTCAATGAAATGTATTTGCACCCCATTTCTACCATTTCAAAAGTTGTTCATAGATATACCCTTCTTTGATAGACAACATTACACCCATTTCTTCAGGCACAGCACTGTGGCATAAAGTTATTTTGAAGGCAACCAGTTTTGAGGCTAGCTTTGAAGAGACCACATATATCTGCTGTAACTTTGAGTCTTGACACTCAAACATTTCCTAACTCCCAGGTTGAATAAGCACAAGAAGACAAAAGCAACAAGTGAACCTTTGGGATCTTGAAGTAACATTTCTGATGATTAGGCTGCTCAAGGGGCATAGGGCCTTGCAGTCTCCATAATATATTGCTGTACTGTATGTTTCACAACATTGCAATTGAGAAGAACTTAGTTACCAAATTTCAGAAGTTGCAACAACACATGGAAGAGGAGGAATATGAAAATACACAGCATCCACCTCCAGCAGAGATGAGAAAATGTAGGCATAGATGAGATTTCAGGCCCTGAGTAACAACTTTTTCGATTGAGGCAAATAATTAAACATTCATGTATTTCATCTATTGAAATAACCTTTTCTTTACTGTGACTAAACATAATCCAACATGTGCCCACCTCTCCTTAATTACATGAATGCCAAATATAAATTGTTCACTTGACAGTGTCACATGAGCTGGGACATGTCAATGAATTTTATTTAAAAAATTTTTTGTTTTATAAATCCTTCATGAAACCTCATCCCGCCTGTGGATGAGGTTTCATGATAAATGCGAAGGCCGCCTGGGCTCTTTGCCCGCCCACCAACCTTAAGGTTGGACAGGCAGCCCTGTTAATTGTTTCAATTACTTCCCTAATGGCCTTAACAGGCCTTTGACAGTTCGGCGGCCGTGCAGCCAACTCTGGCGTGCGCCCGCTGAACTGAAGATCAGAATGACGCACGGTGATGTCAGGACGCATGCCCAATGTCACCGCGCGTCATTTTACATGTCAGCGAGCAGGGCCCACCCCGCACACCGACCAGGAGACTCAGGCCCAAGTTCTCCATGGTTGGTCACAAATACAAGGATCTGATGAAACGAAACCGTATTTCCAGAGAAAATACGAGATAACCAGCCAAGAAGGTATTTTATTGTGGGGAGCTCAGGTGATTGTTCCTCCAAAGGGACGAAAGCCATCGTTATCTGAACTTCACAGCGTGCATCCTGGAATTTCCAAAATGAAGGCAATAGAACGCAGCTATATGTGGTGGCCGGGAATGGATGGAGAAATAGAAAACTTAGTGAGGAGTTCTATGCAGTGTCAACAAGTACAAAAATTATCTGCAACAGCTCCGTTACATCCCTGGGAGTGGCCAGGAAGGCCATGGGTATGAGTACACATTGACTATGTGGGACCTTTTATAGAAACAATGTTTCTACTTATCGTAGACTCTCATTCAAAATGGATGGTCATATACGAAGTGAGGTCGCCCACATCTTCTACTACAATAGATAAACTACGACAAAGTTTTGCAATCAGTAGACTATCTGAAGTGCTATTATCTGACAATGGAACAGTATTCACGAGTGCTGTATTTAATCGATTTACAAGCCCCAACGATATTGTTCACGTGAAAACATCTCTATACCACCCTTCTTCAAATAGACTTGCCGAGAAAGCAGTTGAGACATTCAAATCTGGTATGAAGAAATTATCTGGAGATTCTATAGCGACTAAATTAGCATGTATTCTTTTCCATTACGGAACCACCCCTCATAAGACAACAGATGTCAGACCTGCAGAATTGTTGATGAAATGCTGTTTCTGATCGAGATTGAGTCTAATTTTGCCAAACTTGGGGGGGAAGGTAGAAAATTGGACATGACTGTCACAGTCAGGACAGAACATTTAATGTAGGAGAGAAAGTATTTGCGAAAAATTTTAGAGAAGGTCCATTATGGTTGTTTGGTGAAATAAGTGCAGTAACAGGACCTCTTTCCTACCACGTGAAAGTCAAAGATCGAGTAATAAGGAGACACGTGGATCACATAAGAGGAGTAACAAAATAACCACAAATGATTCCACTAGCACTCGAGACTGAATCAACATCTGTTGAAAGAACTCAACCAAGTACAAATGTGTTTGAAAGGCCAACTGTACCTGAAAGAATTGAAGGAACAGATTTACAGGTACCTACTGAAGAACCAGATACTCACACGACTCCAGTAAAGGAGGTTCCAAATCAAACTTCAGAAGCTGAAGAGCTGAGACGTTCTACATGCATAAGGAAACCCCCAGAGAGACTGACTTTGTAAATTATTGATTTGTGTAAATAACTTAATATATTGAAAAAATTGTAAAATGTATTTTTCAGTAAAAGGGGGATGTAGTAATCTAATATGTAACATACCTTTAAGACAAGTAGTGTATGTAAGGTCACATGATCTTAATACCCAATAGCAGAGTAGCGCAGGCTACCTCTCTGTGAGAGAGTCCTGACTTAGACACTGAAGAGTGAAGACAGAGTTTTAAGTTGTAAGCAGGCAAGAGTAGCTGCTGAGTTTAGTTTGTAAATAAACAGCATGTGTTTATTCTAGCAACAAACTCTGATGTTCTCTGTCTCTGTATCAACTCGGTCACCCCAAAACAAGCGTGCAACCCTGATCCTTTAGCCCCAACAAACCAAGGGCATTGGATCCAAAGGGGTCTAACCTGCTTTGAAAACATCGGCAGCTACTGGTATAGAGACACGCACTGTCACATTACTTACTATTGCAAGTGAAATATCTCATATTGGAAGAACATCTGCTTCCAGACAGAATGACCTTCACAACATCCAGTGCTGCCCTTACCTCTCCATAACAGATTTGAAAATCTTGTTCTAAGTGCTTCAGAGTGGTTATCTGTCATGCTAGCAGCACATTGATAGCAGTTGGACATATTATTGACAGGTCAATACTGCATTATTTGTGCACATATCTGCACCCCTGACAGTCTGCTGACCATCCTCCATGAGGGTATCTGCAAGATTCTTACTGGCAATTTAGCACTGCATACACATGATGGCTATCACATTACAGTATGTTGTTAAGTTAATCACTGTTGCTAAAGAGGCTAACATCCTTTATAAAGCAGTCCTAATGAGATCTGAAGTTTTAAGTACTACTATGTTGTAATGCCCACAACAACTGGCATCTCTGCCTCTTATTTATGCACTACTCTGTGATCCTGTCCTCTAAACCATTGTCTGTATCATTCGCATTGAGTATGCCAGGGATGGTACTTGATGAATAGGTGCTGCATTTTAGGCTGCCATCTCCTGGATTGTCTTTTGTCTGTCATCCTTTCTTCTGAGGAATTATTAGCATTACATAGAATATACGATATAGAAACAGGCCATTCAGCCTGACCAGTCCAGTGTTTATGCTCCAACCGAAACTTCTCCCATCTTTTCTCATCTAAATCTACCATTGTAACCATCTATTCCCTTCTCCCTCAACTGCTTTCCCCAAATGCATCTGTACTATTCACTTCAACCACTCCCTTGATAACAAGTTCCACATTCTCACCACTCTTTGGGTAAAGAAGCTTCTTCTGGATTCCCAATTGAATTTCTTGGTGACTATCTTACATTGATGGCTTCTAGTTATGTTCTTCCACACCAGGAATCCTTAGCATCCACTGTAATCAAAACCTTCCATAATTTTGAAGACCTCTATTAGGTAACCCTCAGGCTTCTTTCTTCAAGAGAAAAGAGATCCAGCCTCTTAATCCTTCCCTGATATATGTATATCCATGCATTTCTGGTATCATCCTTGTAAATCTTCTCTGCACCGGCTTCAGTGCCTCTATATCCTTTTAATAATGTGGCGACCAGTACTGCATGCAGTACTCTTAAGTGTGGTCTAACCAAGATTCAATACAGGTTTAGCATAACTTCCTTACTTTTCAATTATATTCCTCTAGAAATAAAGTCTAGTACTTTGTTTGCTAATCTGTGGTGCAATCTTTAATGATTGATGTAATTGTCTCCCAAGATCCCTTTGCTCTTACTCCCCCCCAGACTTGCACCTCCCAAGTAATAAGTGACTTCCCTATTTTTCCTTCCAAAATGCACTACCTCACATTTATCTGTGGTGAACTTCATTTGCAACATAATTATCCATTCTCTCAGTTTATTAAGGTCCTGTAATTTGCTGCAGTCTCCTCAGTATTGACATATCTCCTCCCCAACCACAGCTCCCCTGCCTCCCCCCCAACCCCCTCCCCCACCCAGTTTGATGTCATCTACAAACTTAGAAATTGTGTTTTGGATTCCAAAGTTCAAATTGTATCGATTCTGAACAGTGGTGGTGCCACACTGATCCTTGTGGAAGACCTCTTCCCACGTCTACCACTCCGAATAGCTACTCTTTACTCCCACTTTCTGCTTTCTGTCTTCTATCTTGAAGCCAGCTAACAATCCATTCTGCCACTTGTCTCCCGACTCCACATTTTTTTACCTTATTGATTAGTCTATTATGGACATCTCATCGAAGGCCTTTTGAAAATCAAATCTCTGAGAAAAGCAGATGTTAGGACTTCATATGCATGTTACTCCTCTGGCTCCAGTTTATGCTGCCTGCCGTAGTGTGGCTGTAACTTATGGATAAACTAGCATTATAAACTATGATATAAACAAATAGATCTTTCTAACTTCTGTTACGGACTTGAAATGTTAACTGTGTTCCTCTCCATAGATGCTGCCAGACCTGCTGAGTTTTTCCAGGTATTTTTATTTTTATTTTTGTTTTAGAGCTTTCTTGGTGAATAATAGAATCTTACAAGATAGGAGGCCACCTGGCCCATGGTGCCCGTGCCAACTCTATGAAAGAGCTATTTGATTAGACCTGTACCCTGCTCTTCCCCCATTACCCTGCAACTTCTTCCTTTTCAAGTATATATCCAGTTCCCCTTTGAATGTAAAAAAAAATTCACAGGATGTGGGCATCGCTGGCGAGGCCAGCATTTATAGTCCAACCCTAATTGCCCTTGAGAAGGTGGTGATGAACCACCCTCTTGAACTGTTGCAGTCCATGTGATGTACACCCACAGTGCTGTTAGGAAGGGAGTTCTAGGATTTTGACCCAGCAACAGTGAAGAAACGGCAATATAGGCCAGAATTTTTCTCTTATCGGCCAGGCTTGGTAGGAGAGGGCGGGGCGGTTGGGAAGCCAACTGCTGCCCGTGATTGGCTCCACACCGCGATTTCACGCTTAATAGGCCTTTCAATTATCGGCAGGCACGCAGCCGACTCTGGCACGAGTGTGCGATGACATCGGGACGCACACCTGACGTCATCGTGTGTCATATTACGCTCGTGCATGTCGGGTGCGGTCCACACGCCGAATGTAAAATTCTGGCCATAGTTCCAAGTCAGGATGGTGTGTGGCTTGGTGGGGATCTTGCAGTTAGTGGTGTTCTCATGTGCTCTTTGTCCTTCTTGGTGACAGAGGTCGCAGGTTTGGAAGGTGCTGTCGAAGGAGCCTTGGTGAGTTACTATTGAATGTTCTCCCACAACCCTTTCAGATAATTTATTCTAGATCATACCAGCCCTCTAAGTAAAAAAAACACTCATATCCCCTCTGCATTCATAAGAAAACAAAGTTGGTTTGCGTTTTAGTAGAATCTACGCAACATAATCCCGAACAATAAATTAGTACCTTTGAAATGGTAGCAATTATTATTTTGTGCACACAGAATAATCAGTTTCATTGGATATCTACATTTGTTGACGTGGTTTGGTGGAAAAGTTTCAACTTGTGCATCCAAAACCAGCCCTTTAAAAGGTATAGCTCTGGTACATGTCCCCTTTGAAACAAGACAGCTTTGAAGTTCTTAATATTCATTAATAATTACATTTTAGTTTCAATTTTTTTTTACAAAAAACTGAATCTGCGGAATCAGAAATAAATTTGTTATGCATGAAACAACCAATACATTTTTAAGATTAATAATAATGTAGGATGAAATATTTGTAAAACTACTGTGCCAGAATGCAATAAGATTGCATTGTGACATTAGGGTACAACAGGATAGAAATTGGACCATGTTGCACCCACTTTATTGAGTGTAAAATGGGCAGCAATTTCAGTGGGCAAAGGACTGCGCAAGATCAACACCAGAGTACAGGCATCTCCTTATTGACATAGGTAGTTGCCCAGTTGCCTCCCCAAAACCAGCCTTAGAGGCTTTACATATGTAATTCAGTGGCATAAAGTAGGCTCTGCACTAAATTAGGCCTGTGTCGCTCTGAATTCTTCAAGGCTGCTGTGGCCTGAGCAGTAACCTGCACCAAAAAGTATGATTTAAAAAAAAAAGTTTCTGTGGAGCTAGGAGGAGCAGGAGTAATTCTTCTGACTCCACAACATTCCTGACAGCAAGTGCCAGCCTCGACAGACCTCCTTCCCATTGTTCTTCATCTTTCTGGAGTCCTGGCACTCACCTGAGGACATCTGTCAGGAGGCAAGAGGCCTGAAATTGGAATACTGACAATGGGTGAGCCACTCTGGAGAGGCAACAAGCAGCATATTATTCACATAAGACCCGAGGCCTGGGCTTCCCAATTGGGTTATGTGCCCAAAAAGAGGGCAAAACCATTATTTTTCATGATTTAGTGCCTTTTCTCCTTTCGGGTCCCCTACATATATTCCTCATCCATCCACCACCACTTATGTCTTGATCTAGGAAGGCAGCTGAGTATGGCTCACAGATTTCCTCTGCAATATTGCCATTAATGAACCTCTGTGATCAGCTAACAGGAGGTACACTTCCAAAGGCTCATAAAAGCTCAAAATCCCTTGGCCTGCAGAGCAGTCTGACAGCACACTGAGAAAGTTCATTTGTAATATTAATAACATTACAACCTTGGGTTGAGTAGAGAATGGTGGCTACTAATCTAACAGGACAGCCATTATAATATAATGCGTAAATTCAAAAAAAATTCAAGCTCATGTTCAAAGGAACACATTCATGTTGAAACAAACAACTGTTTCCATGGGGATGGAAAATTTACAAAACTTCTTCAGTTAATTTCGAACACATGCTCCTGAGAGAGAGTTGAACACCAGCCAGAATGCATGGAAGTTTGTTCTCCAGAGCATTACTCTGTAATCTTGAGGATTTCCATAACAGTGGTTTTAATTTTAAATCTTAGGGTTCAAGGAAACTAAATGCAAAAATTAAAATCCTGTCAAATCACAACTTTAGCTTCAATAATCACTCCCCGACAGCTTCTCCCAAAACTCATGAATACAACAACACTTAAAACAAAATATTCCCCATACGTAAATAAAAAAGGCAATCAACAGAAAAGGTACTTTTAAACATTAATTTTTGAAAAAGGATGCTGAAAGGTAAAAATGCTTCTTCAAGTGACAATATGCTGGAGACTAATTTCACCGCTGTCAAATACTATCAAGTAGTAATTTTCCACATGTGAGCCAGCATAATCAGCATGCTATTTGATCATGAGCCAAAAGAATTTTGTTTTCATCCAATGTGCATTTACTGCACAACCAATAGAAATCACTGGACAGTAAGCAAGGATGGGAATTCCCCCCGCTGAACACTAAAGACACCCGACACAAAGTATTTCTGCATTTATATTTTATTAACAAACTAATTGAATAGTCAGTGCTGTTTCGAGGTAAGTTGGAATGAAATATTGCTGTTACATGTTAGAATGTCAGGTAAACAAAGGTCGAGCTGCAGCCTGCTTAGCCTGAAAAATAGCCCATTGGTAAGGGTAAGAAGTGTTGCTTGATGTGAGAATACAATTTTTTAATAATAGAAATTTAATTTTTAAAAAATGTACTTTTCCTTGTAGTATTCTTCATTGTGTCACAGACTATGCTGTTTTAGGAAATAGCATTAAGCAATCCAATCTAATTTTATAATTATATTATGAAATATTATTCTGCTGCTAAGTTGCAGCAAAGATGTAATTTGGACTGTTTAAGGGAACAAAGTCCAATTTCTGTAAATAAGCACAACGTGAGAGGAATTAGCGATTTATTTTGTATTTTGAAAACAACAGGAAATGATTGGCTATCTTTATACTTTATTAAAAGACTATTCTGAATTAAAAAATTGTGGCACTTCAAATATGATAACAGACAGAGAAGGTTAACTGTTATATTCAAATTGTACAATTGAAATTTGAATGATTTTACTTCATGTTAAAGCAAGACATACAGTTCCTTCAGGTATATATGGAGTAAATATATTAAAAATTGGCTGGTGCCAAAGGGCGCATCCCACCATGGAAGGTGGTGGTGGCAAGCTAACCTTTATCAATTTGCTGCTTAATACAAAAGGTTTACTGTAAGAGCCACAAAACTAACAGTTAAAAGCTTGGGTAATTCCTTGGCTGTAGTAGTGCTGATCACTTCTGTACACAGTATACGTTTATATTCAGGGTTGTGATTATACTGCCCAAATCAAACTGCACAATAGCATAAGTCTGGGCTGTGGCAACAAAATTTCTTGTGAACTGGACATCTGAATATTTTGCATGTGCTCTTATGTGTGACTCTCTAACCAACTTGAAGGTGGATGAGACATGTCTGGATTTTTTTCTACAATTCATTCACAGGATGTGGGCATCGCTGGCTAGGCCAGCATTTATTGCCATACAGAATTGCCCTTGAGGCAGTGGTGGTGAGCTGCCTTCTTGAACCGCTGCAGTCCCTATGGTGTAGGTACACCCACAGTGCTGTTAGGAAGAGAGTTCCAGGATTTTACCCAGCAACAGTGAAGGAACAGCAATATAGTTCCAAATCAGGATGGTATGTGACTTGGATGGGAACTTCCATGTGGTGGTATTCCCATACATCTGCCACCCTTGACCTTCTAGGTGGTAGAGGTCGCAGGTTTGGAAGGTGCTGTCTAAGGACCTTCGTAAGTTCCTGCGGTGCATCTTGTAGATGGTACACACTGTTGCCACTGTGCATCGATGGTGGAGGGAGAATGTTTAAGCTTAGATGGGGTGCCAATCAAGCAGGCTGCTTTGTCCTGGATGATATTGAGCTTCTTGAATGTTGTTGGAACTGCACTCATCCAGGTAATTGGGGAGTATATCATCATACTCTGATTGTGCCTTGTAGATGGCAGACAGGCTTTGGGGAGTCAGGAGGTGAGTTACTGTCCGCAGAATTCACAGTCTCTGATCTGCTCTTGTAGCTGTAGTATTTATATGGCCAGTCCAGTTCAGTCTCTGATCAATAGTAACCCCAGAATGTTGATAGTGGGGTTTTTATCGATGGTAATGCCAATGAATGTCAAGGGGAGATGGTTAGATTCTTTCTTGTTGGAGATGGTATTGCTTGGCACTTGTGGCATAAATGTTGCTTGCCACTTTACAGCCCAAGCCTGAATGTTATCTATGTCTTGCTACACATAGGTACAGACTGCTTCAGTATCTGAGGAGTCCCGAATGGTGTTGAACATTGTGCAATCATCAGTGAACATCCCCACTCTGACCTTATGATGGAAGGAAGATCATTGATGAAGCAGCTGAAGATGGTTGGGCCTAGGACACTACCCTGAGGAACTCCTGCAGTGATGCCCTGGGTCTGAGATGATTAAATATGAATCATTAAGCTGTTTAATTTCATAGAAACAAGTGAACATGCTGACAAATAGTTACAATTGAACTTACTTAGTTCAATTCACACAATGGCCTATCACTCGCACCTCGCCTCTTGAATTCAGCTCTTTCGTCCATTTTTGGACCAAGTCTGTAACGAGGTATGGAGCTGTGGTCTTGGTGGAATCCAAAATGAGCATTGATGAGCAAGTTATTGGTGAGTAAATGCTATTTGATTGCACTGTCAATTACACCTTCCATCATTTTGCTGATGATTGAGAGTAAGACTGAAAGCACGGTTGTTGACTGGTTTGAATTTATCCTGTTTCATGTGGATCGGACATATCTAGGTAATTTTGCACTTTATTGGGTATATGGCAGTATTGTAGATGTACTGGAACAGTTTGGCGAAGGGTATGACTAGTTCTGGGGCAGAACTCTTCAGTACTACAGCCGGAATGTTGTCAGAGCCCATAGCCATTGCTGTATCCAGTGCCTTCAGTTGTTTCTTGATATTACGTGGATTGAACTGAATTGGCTAAAAACTAGTTTCTATGATAGTATAGATCCAGGAGGAGGCTAAGATGTGTCATCCACTCAGCGCTTCTTGTTGAGTTGCAAATATTTCAGCCTCGTCTTTTTCACTCATCTGCTGGACTATCCAATCATTGAGGATGGCATCTCATCCTCTATTGGCCCTACAGAGTTAACAGCTTCCATGCCCACCCACTTTCCCCTGCCTACCTATGATTCAGAGCTTCCTGTGGTAACGAAGGGCCACAGAAGCACCATGGCAAACACCAGTGAGGAAAGCGGTCATTCATGCTTGCTCTGCAGTGAGTGTCTCTGACTGACCATAGTCCTCTGGTGTGGGACCACTCAGTAGCTCATTGCACACAGTGTCCTTGGTGAGTCTTCGTGCATGGGTTGGACACCTTGCCTCATATTTTCTGGCCGCCATGTAAAACATGAGGCCTGTCACTTTGCAATTATGCACGTCACTCACCTTGCCATACCCCAGTAGGTCATTAAAGCACTCCTGTTTTTGCAGCCATGTTCACTTCCTTGGATACCTCCAGCTATACTTTCTTATTGATGCTTGCTGGCTGCCTCCTCCTATCCACTGGGAACAGAACATCTCTGTTCCTTCACTGCCTGCATGAGTGTCTTCAGGGGGGTGTCACTGAAATATGGACCTACCCTTCCTCTCACTGCAGCTATTTCTCCAAAAGTTTCCTTCTGCTGCATCCTTTCGTCTGGCTTCTCTGTGTGCAGCTAGAATGAAGGCTGTAGACTAGCCTTTAAAAGCGGCGCCATTTACCTCCTCGCCACCACTAGCTCTTGCATGCCTCCGGAGGCTTCCTTGCCAGCTGTACACTAATTGACCGCAAAGCGGAAGATTGTTGTGGGAGTCCCATCACCCGATTTCGTAGTCCACAAATGATCCCAGCATCAGGACTTTGAGTCAAACGATAAAATACAGCCCTATGACTTGGCCAGTTTGTCAGAAGTTGTACTACCAAGTCACTTTTTCTGATCTTGAAGTCCCCCAACCAGAGCACATTCTGGTTCTCAGTGCTTCTTCTGAGTATGTAGCAAATTTCTTATACTCCTCAGTCTATGGAGAAACATTTTCAAGCCTGGATCACTGGAATCTTAACCGCCTTGCATCTCAGCAATTTTCTTAATAAAATATTTGGTGAATATTCTTTGCTTTAACCCCCAATCCTTAAACATTATTCAACCCCAAAATCCTTTAAAGATAATAAAATAAGGTTCCAAACTATGGCAAGAGCATAAGAGTTAAAATATTTGTAAAGAATGAAAAATTACAAGTGGGCAACAAAATGTCACAAGACATAACTATTTAGTAATCACACCAGATAGAAAGCAGCTGGTTCAGCAGGTTGCTGCCTAACCTGCTCTGCGTGGCAGAGCATGGGTTTGTACTCATGATTACTGGCACATCAAGTTACTGTCTTGGACAGGCAATCAAGTAGACACACGGAGCTAAGGACAAAGTACTTGCTTCCTCTTAGGGCAAGGAGAGAAAAGTCATCCCAGTCAATCTACTTTTTAATGCCAAGGTCAATAATGGCATTCCTCCAAGAAGTGTTGTTTGCCTGTCCAGGCAGCAGAATAGGGAATGGCATTGACAGATGTAAAGACAGAGGGAAAAAAAGCTTTGAAATATTAAGGGAAAAATAAAGAGAAATCATTACTATAAACTTTGAATAATGGTAACGTCATAGTTATGAAAACTAAATCTTACCATTAAGTTAGTGAAATTATACTCATGAAAGTATTGGTAGAATTGGATCCTTGAGAAGTTTTGCACGCCCACAATATAAATGCTATTCCAGTTATGTTGTGTTCACTATCATGATTTGTTATTACCATTTCAGTCATCAGCACATATTTGAATTACTAAACCGTGCTTGTCCATTAACACGGAATAGCACGGACCCAGAGACAAATCCTAGGACACAGTGGGGCAAATTGCCAGACTATGCGAAAATACAGAAACAGTTCAAATTATACCATTGTGAGAATGAGAAAAGTCATGACTATTACAATGAACTACAGCTCTTCATAATCAGTCAGGGCAATCAAAATTTGATTTCAGAGCAAAGAAATGTACAACTAGGCTAGCTGATCACAGCTGAGATGTTGGTGTGGAGTGGATATCAGCCAAATTTCCCACTCCCAATTGCTATCCAAAGTTCCTTGATGATTCCTGCTCGAAAATGTACCGCTGGGATTTTCTGGGGCCCTAGGGAGCATGGTGGAAGGGAGTGAGGTGGAGGCGGTTGTGAAATCGGGTGAGATGGCGGGTGTGATGTGCCTGACACCTTGCTGCTGTCATTTTACCAGTGTCAGGGAAGGTGGCAGATGGTCCACCTTAGGTGACTAATTAAGGGCCTCTTCCTGCTGCTGTTGGTAGTTTCATTACTGCAGATTTGGGAGGGAGGGGAACCCGCCCAAATGGGCACTATAGCCTTTGAAGGGATCCCCTGGAGGCAAAGATTGTTCTTGCTGAGAGACCCCGCCCCTCACCTGGAGCTGCTGGAGTGACCCTGGCGAGACCAACCTGATTTACCTCCATCATGACTGGTCCCAGCTGGCTGCTGCCCCAGCCATTGGTCCCTGTGGCACTTCCGGTGCTGAAGAGCTGTCGGCCCTCCAACTGGCCAACAGTTCTTTTGGGGTGGGGGGGGGGGGCGGGTGGGTTTGAGTGGGGACCTCATCCCTTAAAGGGGTGGAAGCCCCAACTGAATATTGTTAATCGACTGAGGAACTAAAAATGCACCCGGGGCTTCCATGACTGGCCAAGGCTTTCTGGTCGGTGGTCAGGGCATAAAGGCTTGGCCTACACTGGTGAACGATAAGTAAAAACTGAATCAGAACTGGCTGTGATACTGTCTATGTCAAATAGCTTGTTGGTAATCACTGTCTGCAGGTTGTCACATCAAAGAATGGCTGCTTGACTAAGGTCGTAGCAGGTTGCCAGCCAATCTGAAATACCAAAGTGAAAGAAAAGTTTTGGAAATAAAGTTAGGAAATGGCAAGCAAAGATGGAGATGTACCAGGTGAATGTGGGAACATTCTGCTGGAGGTTTGAATACTGTTTGCATGTGGTTTTACTGTATAGCTCAGAATAGGGTGAATTTTGAGAATATTTCATTGCAAGTGCCCATCAATAACACTTTGCTGATGCACTGGAATCAGAAATGTTTTGAAAATCATACACAAAGCTTTTAGAATCCACTGAATATTCTATCCTTAGGGTTTTAAAACAAAGAGGGATATTTGGTGCCACAATCAGTTAAATTTTTCAATATGATTTGGTCCACTTTCACTTAAGCACAAACATCAAAGAATTTCACCTCAAATGGGTTTATCAGATACTGTCAATTCATAAAAGTATTTAAGTGCACCAGAAAGAAAAAACAGGTGCAGGATGTAGTTTTTGTTTACAAACAGCACAATACTGTTGCGTTGCTAGGAAAGGTTTTGGAATTCAGAAATGAAGCCCAATCCTACTTGAAATTAGAAATACTTTATAAGACGAGCTACTGAGCAGTTTCGACAGACAAGTATTCACACAGATAGGGGTGTTATTTTGTTTAATTATTGCTTCTAAAATCTCTCCCCCCACCGAAATCTCACAATGATTTTCAACGGAGATGGATTGATATCTTGCTCTCCCATCACTGCTGCCATTTATCTGGTTGCTAGGAGGTAATTGAAGACAGCATTTCCTTCAATTTTCCTTTCTGTTTATGCAGTTCCTCCTCTTCAGCCCAATAATGATTAGGAACTCAGCATGAGGGATTTATGGGCATAATGCCCATACCACATTGCACTGAGCTACACTGCCAGGCTGCCCCCCACCCCTCATCTTATTGATGAATGTAATAGCTTTCTTGTTTTGAATATTTGTTATGCCATGTGTATAACTTTACACTACGATGATGTTGACAAGTGTTCCCTGTCTGCTCCTGAATCTTCCTAAAAGCACATCATTGGCTGCAAAGATTTGCAACAAACTTTCTTTCACATACCCTTATATCATATTTGTAGCAACTGCTTTAAGTTTTACCTGCACTGTGCATATGTAAAAACTCATTTAAAATTAAGAATATTGGTGATTAACTTGAGTAAACAATTACACAGAAGGGAAGATTAGAAATAGCAAACATTTAAGAATCAATCATACTGTAAAAATAACAAAAACAGTTTGGTTTAAAATAAATCCTTATGCCTGGTAAAAAAAAATCAAAGAAAAATCAAGTAAATTAAACTGTAACTCTCTATGTCATTGCATATTAAAGCATAATAACACCTGCTTAAAAGGTGGAACAATCTCTTCAAAAAAATTCAACTATTGTAGTTATTTTTTTGAAGATGCCAAAGTTCAGGTATGAAATTCTTGGAACTCAGAGAAAACAATGATTTAGAATTAAATCATGGTTGCTGTGGAAACACATTTTGAAGTCTGAATATTGTGAATAGTTAGTTACAGGTCTCAACAAGTGAAGAGCGTTCAGAAAGGAATCCCCAGCGAATGTTGATTGGATTGGGTTTGGAAATTCAATTCAAGCACAATCAAATGTGATAATAAAAATACAGGTGTGTGTATGTGGGCAGTGTGACAATGCAGGGTGTTAGACGTCAAAATGTACTGTACCAGAAAATGGGCTTGGGTCCACAATTCTCCATTCGGTGAGTTCCTAACCATGGCATAAAGCCCAAAATGGGGTTTGGGGAGGGAATTCGCAATTGGATCCAAGTGCTCTACACTAACATCAGTAGTGCAGTCTCAATCAATGGGTGGGAATCAGATAGCTTTCCTATTAAATCTGGAGTCAGGTAGGGCTGCCCTCTCTCGCCTGTTCTTTTCGTGTGTTGCATAGAACCCTTTGCTGAGTCCATCAGGAAGGATCCGGGCATAAGAGGAGTGACGATCCCAGGTAGTGGAGGCACTCAGATCAAAGTCTCCCTGTACATGGATGATGTCGCCGTTTTCTGCTCGGATCCGCTGTCGGTGCACAGACTTATCCACATCTGTGACCAGTTCGAACTGGCTTCGGGAGCCAAGGTAAATCGTGGGAAGAGCGAGGCCATGTTCTTTGGGAAATGGGCTGACCGATCCTTTGTCCCCTTCACTGTCAGGGCTGATGGCCTGAAGGTGCTGGGGATATGGTTCAGAGGGACCAGGGCACGCTTAAGAAACTGGAAGGAGCGAGTGTCTATGGTGAAAAGGAAACTGGGCATGTGGGAGCAACGGTCCCTCTCCATTGTGGGTAAGAACCTGGTCATCAGGTGTGAGGCACTCTCGCTGTTGCTGTACGTGGCGCAGGTCTGGCCCATTCCACACTCCTGTGTGGTGGCGATCACCCGAGCCATCTTCCGCTTTATCTGGAGGTCGAAAATGGATCGTGTCTGCAGGGACACGATGTACAAGCCTCTAGATAAAGGGGGAAAAAACGTGCCCAACATCGCCCTCATACCTTTGTGTGCGGCTGCATCAAGCGGTGCGTAGACCCTCAGTATGCAAAAACCAAGTGTCACTACATGCTGAGGTTCTACCTGTCCCCGGTGTTGCGAAGGATGGGTCTGGCCACGATGCCGCAGAAGGCTCCAAGTAGTTGGATCGTGCCGTACCACCTGTCCCTTGTGGGAAAATTTATGCAGAGAAACACCTTTGACCACAAGTCCATCAGGCAGTGGTCGGCACGTAACGTCTTAAAGGCCCTGAGGGAAAAGGAGAGGGTGGATCCCGTGGGATGGTTCCCTGAGCAGACTGACAAAGTCATTTGGCAGAATGCCTCATCACCAGAACTTTCCGACAAACACCAAGTTGTAGCTTGGCTGGTGGTGAGAAAGGCCCTCCCTGTAAGATCCTTTCTACACACCAGGAGTCTCACCCCCTCTGCACGTTGCCCTCGAGGTGGCTGTGGTGGGGAAGAGACCGTTGTTCACCTCCTTGTAGATTGTGTCTTTGCGAAGAAGGTCTGGAGAGAGATGCAGTGGTTTCTGTCGAGGTTCATCCCGAGCAGTTCTGTGACAGAGGACTCGGTGCTCTAAGGGCTGTTCCCAGGGACACACACCGAGACAAACATCAACTGCAGCTGGAGGATCATCAACTCGGTGAAAGACGCTCTTTGGTCTGCCCGAAATTTGTTGGTTTTCCAGCGCAAAGAGTTGTCCCCGACTGAGTGTTGCAGACTGGCACATTCAAAGGTCCAGGACTACGTGCTGAGGGACACAGTTAAGCTTGGGGCAGGCGCCACAAAGGCGCAATGGGGAAGGGTCGCTGCCTAAGACCTTTCTGCCACAGTGCACTGAGGGGCTGGGAACTGTAAAGAGCCCCTCAGGCTGTACAGCTTAAAATGAATGTCTGCCAATGATTGTAATATTCATTGTTTGTACTGATACACCTTGTGATTCATGTTGTAAAAGTTGAACCTGATTGTATTTTTGTAATGGTGATTTTGAAATGGTTCGAAATATTTTTGAAGATTTATGAATAAAGTATATTTTTGCAAAAAAAAAACCATGGCATAAAGCCCTTTGCATATGCAAATAAGGGGCTTAATGCCTTTTTGAGGTCCCTTGTGCAATTTTGAATTACCCTGAACACAGTTGGCGCTGGGCTGGTTGCAATCTGCAAAACCAGCTCTATATGCAGCCTAACTAGCAGTCCTTAAAGAGATCCCTGCAGATGTTAATGAGGTCTGACACACAAGCAAATATCCAGCTCTAAGCCTGTTGTGACCCTGAGTTAGGGAGGGAAAGAAAATCAGCAAGTGTTTTTTTTCCACTATGCCACTTACCAAGAGCACATAAATGTGGACATTAAACAACGAATGGCAAGACCTGACTGTGATGCCCATGGTTATATATGCCATAGCATTCAATATCCAGGCTCACAGCCACTTGAGTGAAGGTTGGCCACTTAGGTGAAATGTAGGTGACACTCATGATCCGGCATTCTCAGCATAAGTTGTAAGCTTCTGGAAAAATAATCAAGAAAAGAAAGTCCTAGGAAAATTGTTGTCATTGAGGTAACAAGCAAAACTATTCTGCAGGCTTTGGGACCTCGATTTCAGAACAATATGGGAGACCTGAACCCACGCTTGCCTGTTGTGGGACCAACTCAGCAATTTTACTGGAAGCAGCTTCCTATTTGGCCACCTCCGGGCTTACCATTTAATTAGGTCCAGTGGGCAGACTTGCAATACTGCCAGCCCTGCCCATGGCCCCCTCTTAGGGACGTGGAGGCTCCAGCTTGAACACCCACGGGTGGCAGGAGAGAGGACAACTCCCTGAAGCTGGTGGCCTTCCCAGGTGGCGGGGTCTGCTCTGCTGCCAACAAAATGTTGGTGGGCCTGAAGAATTGACCCTAATAGGGTCCTCAAATAGTTAAAATGACTGCCATCTTCTATTTTGTGGGTAGCCACTTTGCATCCAGTACTACTGCTGGGAAACCTCTCTGGTGGAGGGACTGCATTGGGAATCTGTCTTGATGTGGCTTTCCATTATTTTCCTAGCTTCCCTGCCACCCAGCCCACCAGATCCAATATTTCAGTTGCTTCTAGGCTCTCAGCAGATTATATAAACCGTTCCCAGCCTGGTCATTTTAGAAAGGATTTGCTGTCTGATGAAATGAAGACTCAAATTAAGCTTACTTTCATTATATGGTACTCAAAACGTTTTTCTAAACTCCTGTCTGTAAATAATAATCTTCCATTAAATAGCTACTCAACAGCCACTGGCAGACTGACCTTTAGCAAGGCTGAATGCCTTCAATTTATGTCAGTACTGAATGCCGTTAAGAAGTTGCTCTGAGAATAATTGAGCTTGGCATCTTTTTTACTTGCAGATGCCAATTTGAAGTTCAATTTCCACTGCAAAATGGATCAGGACACAGCAAATCTTGTGTGGCACAGGTTTACGATAGTGAACTCCATTGTTCCAAGAAATGATATGCTGAATGCTTAAGTTATATAGGCCATAAGCTAAAATTTGCAAAGAGACATTATAAATCTTGCCATCTGGGTGATAAAGAGAATTATGAAAATGAGGACACTAATCTTAAAGAATGGCAGACTCAGCAATAACCTAAATTCTGAATTAAACTTGTATTAGAGTAAACTGCATATTGAAACATCATCTAAAATCAGGACTATAAAACTTAGCTGTATTGGCACTAATTCATCAGTCAAATAGACCTAAAAGTGTACTTAAACACAATTGGCTGAAACGTGAGTAAGTTCAGTATTCAGCAGTTTCAGTCAACAATACTGCATTTACAGTTGGTTTTAAGCATTTTATACACATTAAATACTCAATTCTAACAAATACACAGTCTACATGTTAAGACTGCTCAGATACAGGAGACATATTATGAGCTAACTGCAATCATATGAAATCAGAATAATTATAGTTTCAAATCAGTTGAAAAGAAAAAAGTGTGGGCTTGTAAATCTTGAAAAAAATAATGCTTTCTCTTCCATACAAATTTATTGCGTTAGTATAGTTAAATTAGTACTTGCTTTAAAAGCTATGAGAAAATCTAGCTGTGAAAGAGCTTACATGTGGATCAAAAATGAATAAACTTGTGACTTACTTAAACCATCTTGGAATGCAGAAGGAATTAATTAAGCAAAATCAGTCAAGGATTACAGTAGGCTAAGAACTGTTAAGGGTAACTTCAAGGTCATGATTGCAGACCAAATTCTTCAATAAAGATTTCTGCGCTCATTTAAAATCTGCTACTTCACTAATTCGCTTCTCACTTGTAGGTTCTGGTGGTATCTGAGGTAATTCCATGGAGTTGATAGCAACAGTGTAAAACTGCAGCTTCATCATTGTTGTATGTAACCCTGCTTTTGCATTAAGAAAGTCCAAGAGATAAGAAATAGCCTTAACAGTAAGGATATTAACAACAATAATAAACAGGCTTTTCAGGAGCTGCCTCAGATCCTGCTGAGTTAATTCAGACATCACTCCATAGAAAAATACCCCTGTTGGGGTATCTAAATTAACTGAGCATTTTATTCTCTTGTAACTGAGAAGTCATGAAAAAGAAAATTTAATTATAAATACATAATGTGAAGCTATAATCTATGCAATAACATTGTAAATGTTTTATAATGGTATTGTCACATCATGAATGCATTACCTAAATGTTGTTTGTCAATAACCTATTTGTTACCACTGGGTTATATCTCACCATAACCCTGCATTCAGTTAGAATATACCAGGAGGACATAAATAATCTGAAATCATTGTGTAAGGGACATATCTTTTAATTTTCAACTTGATTGTGAATTAAAATTAGAATGGCTGCAGTTTGAAAGACATGTCCATTGGAACAGGATGAGATATATATACAATGTTGCAGTCCTGGAACAGAGTGTGCCATGAAAGACAGGATGGTACCAGAAAGGAGTCCTGGACTAAGGGAGCTGCCTGGCAACAAAGTTTTAATTGGCTCCTGACCAGGTGAAACGGTTTTGTGTGAGAAGCAGTACAGCGGAATAGCTCCTAGCCTGGAAGGAATAAGACCTAAAACCTCTTTCTCCTGTGTGTGGAATATTCCAGTAATTCCGCAATAATAGCTAACTGACTTTTTCTTCTCCTTTCTCTATAATGCGCGCTCTCTCTGAAAACCCCTGTCAAGGGGAAAAAGCACTGTTAGAAACATTGAAAGGCAAGTGCTCAACCAGTGAACTAAATACAGAAAGTGCTGGAAGACCACTTCGTGTCATAAACAAAAACTGAAAGGAATTTGGAAGACATTGATCAAAATAAACCCATCGAATCCTGCACTCCAGAATTGGTGCTTTTGAACTGTTTTATCCCACCCTTAAAATCCATGTTTTTGTGTGTCTTATGTGTCTTGTATATGTATGTATAGGGATTTAAGGGGTAGAGTTTGGGTTATTGAGTTAGAAATTAGCAGTTTCTTTCTTTTGCTACTGGTTAAAGACAGTTTGTTCAATAAACTTATTCACTTATTAAGTTTACAAACCAGGTGCTTGTATTTTGTTAATCTAAATTAAACAGTTCGGTAGAATTGGGGCAATCTGGTGGTTTGATCAAACTTTTTCACATTTGTCGTGGCTTGGGGAACAGTGGGGCTTGATATTATAGTGCACTATCCCGAGTAAGTCATGACAACTATTTGACACCAAGAGATAAAGCTGCAGAGAGTTTTATGAAAATTTTGGTGTCTGCATTAAGAGACAAACTAAAATTTTTGTTGGTCTGAGCGGAAGAATATCCGTAAAATGTTCCCTTAGGTGATGAAAATGCAGTTGACACTGTAGTTTAATAACTTCTTCAAACAAAACAGGTTTCATTGAAACCACCTGGCTGAAGGCAAAGACAACTCAATAATCTTTTTTGGAGAAATCATTGACCAGCAGGTTCAGGTGAATTTCATATGTTGCCACCTCCCCCAAAGTCCAAGTACAATTATTGTACACTGCCAATGATTTCATTAGGTTACTCAAGTCTGAGTCTAGATCACATGCAGGCATCTTGTACTAGTGGAACCTGGTGATGAGTTTGATGCTTTTTTGATTGCTCATGATGATCATTTAAGCAAAGAGAAACTGTTATACTATTCCACAATGGAACAGTCAACTTTTAAACCCTATGTACTTTCAAGTTTACTATTTGATAGTTATGAACATCTAAAATCTCCTAACCAGATACTGATTAAGCACTACTTTTACAAGCCCGACCTGATTCATTTGCCAAATGAAGCAGTGTCTATGTAAATATATCAACAAGGATTTGAAACTTGCAACATTGATTTTTGGGATGAGTCATTTCGACATGTTCTGATCAGCCAAATTACTCCAACTCAGATAAAGGTCAGATTCTTATCATGATATTTGGATCTTTGCACCACTACTGTCACTAAGGTGAAAGCTGGGGTTAAGGTTTAAGAGCTCGAGGAAGAAAATCTCTGCCGATGTGTCAAACCTGATCCAATGCACTCTAAACGTTTCTATATTCCCTTTCTTGCACACAAAAGAAAGTGCCTATGGGCAATCTACCTTTGAACTGTCTTGTTTTTGAATCTCTGAATCTCTAATTTATGAGAAGATGTCAGAAAGAAGGTTCATTACCAAAGGGTTCAGAAAAGCTGTTCCTACAGTTGATATTGATTCTGAAACCAAGACTTGACACAAACATATTTATAGTCGTTTGGTAGTACAGAACTTGAGTATTGTTGAAAAAAGACATTTTGAGAAAGCTTTTCTTATTGCACTCATCAGGACAATTGCAAGAATACCAATGTTAGTGGAAGCAACAACTTTATACTGTATGAGAAGAGAGTGCTGATTGGTTGGCAAGTGGACTCTGATTGGTAGAGGAGTTGCCACAGAGAATGCACCACTTAATGCTAGCTGACAGTTAACTGCCAAGTTTGACATTTTAAACCAGGCAGCTTGACTCTGATTGGTCGTCATTGCCCTGAAGAATGAACCAGCAAATGACTATAATTTATTTTGGTTAGCAGAACCAGGTGCAATGTGTCTACATTTTCTTTCTGTCGGCAGGGAACAGGGCCCTGTGTATTAATATATGTAGCTTTCAGTACACGCAAATATGCCACACTGCAAATCTAATTGACAATCTTGAATTGGTTGTCAGCATAACTTTTAGCCCACTGAGGATTATTCAGCAAATGTCCAATCGCAGAATCACATGTAATGTTGGACACTGTGTTTTGAATTTTGCAAGCATGGCTGACTGGGTACAGTCTGTACATTGCCTGTTGCAAACAGTGGAAGGGACAAAAACAAAAAATTGCGGATGCTGGAAATCCAAAACAAAAACAGAATTACCTGGAAAAACTCAGCAGGTCTGGCAGCATCGGTGGAGAAGAAGAGTTGACGTTTCAAGTCCTCATGACCCTTCAACAGAACTGTTGAACCAGTTCTGTTGAAGGGTCATGAGGACTCGAAACGTCAACTCTTTTCTTCTCCGCCGATGCTGCCAGACCTGCTGAGTTTTTCCAGTGGAAGGGACATGCTGTTTTATATGATCCGCCAATCTTTGGGATAATCTTAGCATACGTCCTACATACCCAGCATCATACTGCAGACAGTGTCATGAAGAATTATTAATATCTATAATGTTATTGGAAATTATTTTAAATTGGAATTGTAGTAGGCTCTGGGTCTATGTGTGTGTCTTGATTGGATTAAAGCCAGCTAGTCTGGGTGTTCTGATGTACAGTAGTTTTGAGATGTTAAATAGATAAATGTAAGGAGGAGAAGGTAAAGTGCAAATTTGCATTTGTTGAATAAACCATTCAAAAGAATGGGTAAAATCTTGCGCTTAGCTGGGAGATGCCATGCAATGTGCTTATATTACTAATAAAATTGTTGACCTGAAAGGATTACCATTAATAGGTAAAATTAAAAACCTAGTAATACAATGGAAAATTTACATTCAAAGGAAAAACTAGGTATAAACAGAAAGGAGTTTGTGTTTGTAAGCCAGAGGCAGTTAAGATCTAACCAGCCTGTAAGTCACAACTGTGTCTGCAAAGGAAACAAATTGAAAGGAACCTCATTTTGAATTTGTATGGTCAAGCGTGCTTTGCCTGGTGTCTGTTTAAAGTCTATGGGCTACTGTTGTCTTGGTGAAGATTTACCTGTGAGTGATTAATTTGGGGATTTGTTTAAAAGTTATTATGGTAGCAATTTGTAGACATGTGTATGTGTTTGTTGTTAAATGAATAAATGTTTAATTTAGTTTTATATAAAAAACCTTTCAAGGCTCGGTGGTCTTATTCCTGAATTCAGAGCTGCATCAAGACAGATTTTGGAATAGCAATAGAGTTGTTGTGGTGGGTGATTTTAACTTTCCCTATATTGACTGGGAATCACTTAGTGCTAGGGGTTTGGATGGTGCAGAATTTGTAAGATGCATCCAGGAGGGCTTCCTGAGACAATGTGTAGATAGTCCAACTAGGGAAGGGGCAATACTGGACCTGGTATTAGGGAATGAACCCAGCCAGGTGGTCAAAGTTTCAGTAGGAGAGCATTTCGGGAAAAGTGACCATAATTCAGTAAGTTTCAAGGTACTGGTGGATAAGGATAACAGGAGTCCTCGGGTTAAGGTGCTTAATTGGGGGAAGGCTAATTATAACAACATTAGGCAGGAACTGAGGAATCTAGACTGAAGGTGGATGTTTGAGGGCAAATCAACAACTGACATGTGGGGGGCTTTCAAACGTCAGTTGATAAGAATTCAGGACCGGCATGTTCTTACTAGGATGAAGGATAAGCATGGCAAGTTTCAGGAACCTTGGATAATGAAAAATATTGTGAGATTAGTGAAAAAGAAAAGGGAAGCATTCGTAAGGGCTAGAAGGCTGGGAACAGAAGAAGCCCATGGAGAATACAAAGAAAGTAGGAAGAAACTTAAGTAAGGAGTCAGGAGGGCTAAAAGGGTCATGAAAAGTCACTGGCAACCAGGATTAAGGAAAATCCCAAGGCCTTTTATACATATGTAAAAAGCAAGCGGGTAGCCAGGGAAAGGAAAGGCCCACTCAGGGACAGAGGTGGGAATCTGTGTGTAGAGCCAGAAGAAATGGGAGAGATATTAAATGAATACTTCTCATCAGTATTCACCAAAGAGGACTTAGTGGTTGATTTGTCTAGGGAAGTGTGTAGATAGTCTGGATCATGTTGAGATCAAAAAAGAGGTGTTAGGTGTCTTGAAGAATATTAAGGTGGATAAGTCCCCAGGGCCAGATGGGATCTACCCCAGAGTACTGAGGGAGGCAAGGGAGGAGATTGCTGGGGCCTTGACAGAAATCTTTGTATCCTCACTGGCTACGGGTGAGGTCCCAGAGGACTGGAGAATGGCCAATGTTGTTCCATTGTTTAAGAAGGGTAGCAGGGATAATCCAGGAAATTACAGGCCGGTGAGCCTTACATCAGTGGTAGGGAAATTATTGGAGAAGATTCTTCGTGACAGGATTTACTACCATTTGGAAGCAAATGGGCGAATTAGCGAGAGGCAGCATGGTTTTGTGAAGGAGAGGTCGTGTCTCACTAACTTGATCGAGTTTTTCGAGGAAGTGACAAAGATGATCGACGATGGAAGGGCAGTGGATGTTATATACATGGATTTCAGTAAGGCCTTTGACAAGGTCCCTCATGGCAGACCGGTTCAGAAGGTAAAGTCGCACAGGATCAGAGGTGAGCTGGCAAGATGGATACAGAATTGGCTTGGTTATAGAAGACAGAGGGTAGCAGTGGAAGGGTGCTTTTCTGAATGGAGAGCTGTGAATAGTGGAGTTCTGCAGGGATCAGTGCTGGGACCTTTGCTGTTTGTAGTATACATAAATGATTTGGAGGAAAATATAACTGGGCTAATTAGTAAGTTTGCAGATGACACTAAGGTTGGAGGAGTTGCAGATGGTGAGGAGGATTGTCAAAGGATACAACGGGAAATAGATCGGTTGGAGAAATGGCAGATGGAGTTTAATCCAGACAAATGCAATGTAATGCATTTTGGAAGGTCTAATACAGGCAGGAATTATACAGTAAATGGCAGAATCCTTAAGTGCATCGAAGGGCAGAGGGATCTGGGTTTACAGGTCCACAGGTCACTGAAAGTGGATAAGATAGTCAGGAAGGCATATGGCATGCTTGCCTTCATTGGCAGGGTTATTGAGTATAAAAGCTGGGAAGTCATGCTGCATCTTACCTTAGTTAGGCCACACTTGGAATACTGCGTGTAATTCTGGTCACCACATTACCAGAAGGATATGGAGGCATTGGAGAGGGTGCAGAGGAGGTTTACCAGGATGCTGCCTGATCTGGAGGTTATTAGCTATGAGGAAAGGTTGGAGAAACTCGGATTGTTCTCACTAGAGCGACGGAGATTGAGGAGCGACTTGATAGAAGTTTACAAAATTATGAGTGGCATGGACAGAGTAGATAGTCAGAAGCTTTTTCACAGGGTGGAAGAGTCAATTACTAGGGGACATAGATTTAAGGTGAGAGGAGAAAACTATAAAGGAGATGTGCGGGGCAAGTTTTTTACGCAGAGGGTAGTGAGTGTCTGGAATTCGCTGCCAGAGGAGATGGTGGAAGCAGGTACGATAGTGGTGTTTAAGAGGGAGCTTGACAAATACATGAATAGGATGGGAATAGAGGGATACAGACCCCAGAAGTACAAAATGTTCTAGTTGACGGGTAATGTGATCGGCGCAAGCTTGGAGGGCCGAAGGGCCTGTTCCTGTGCTGTACTTTTCTTTGTTCTTTGTTCAAACATAACAATTGAAAATATAGGTTGACAGTAGTTCAAGTTTCCTTCTGGGATTTAAACAACTCAGCCTTTACCAACTGCTGTGTCATAATAACAGAAAGAACATGTACACACATTGTGCCTGTTTCAGCTAAACAAAATAAGTGATAGTCATTTGCTGGTTCATTTCTCAGGGCAATGCCTTAACCAGAGTCAAGCTGCCTGGTTTAAAATGTCAAACTTGGCAGTTAACCGTCAGCTATCATTAACTGGTACATTCTCTGTGGCAACTCCTCTACCAATCAGAGTCCACTTGCCAACCAATCAACACTCTCTTCTCATACAGTGTAACTTTGTTGCTTCCTCTGACATTGGTATTCTTGTGATTATCCTGATGAATGCAAGATGAAAAGCTTCAACAAAATGTCTTTTTTAAGCAATATATTTAAATATATTTGACATCTATCAAATTGCAACCTAACATTGTTTCTAGAAAAACACTGGAGGGAAAGGCCAAAATAGATATTTTGTCAGGGAACATTTCTCAGCGGCAAGAATAATGCAAATGTGACCGATATTGATCACTAAGGAAAAAGGACTTTAGACGAATGACAGCCTAAAAACGTCTTTTGGTTTTCCCTACAATATACTATTAGGCACCCAATGCAGTATTTAGAAAATGGCAAAAGGAAGAAATGTTGAGACAATTTTCATCTGCCAGTCACTCAGTTAATTCTGAGATTTAAAAAAAAAACTGTTGGCTCAACTTCTTTCTGAGCAGGTCTTGAAATAAGTGGCCAAAGCTTCCACCCAAAACAGGTGGAAGCCTTATTAAAATGTTTAAATTTAGTTCCTACATCAGTCCTAACCAGTGGGAATATTTCAGATAAGTATGAATGCTTCTCCTGGTCCCACAAAATGCACCCTTCCTGCAGACAGCTACGTAGTGCCATGCCCCTCACCCCCCCCACCCCCCAACCACCCCCCCCCCCACCCCCCACCCCCCAACCACCCCCCCCCCGCATCCCTTTAAATTTGGATTTCCAACTTGGCCAAGTGGAGGAACCACTGGATTCTCAGCCTCCTGTCCCATGCCACCAACCCGCCACACACAATCAATGAGCTACCTGTCATCACCTGAGTTGCTGGAAGTTTGTCAAAATGATACAGATAAGTTTCAATATAGACATGATTTGGGCCTCTTCACTGGTACCATCAGGCAGGTACTACAATCACTTTGCCCAGTGCTCAACCTGAAAATTGGCTCCAGTGAAAACAATAGATGTTCAAAGAAAACTTTCATTTCCCCATTGGAAGGCAACATAAAAACAAAAAACTGCGGATGCTGGAAATCCAAAACAAAAACAGAATTACCTGGAAAAACTCAGCAGGTCTGGCAGCATCGGCAGAGAAGAAAAGAGTTGACGTTTCAAGTCCTCATGACCCTTCAACAGAACAGAACATGGGTGGGCACTGGGCAAAGTGATTGTAGTACCTGCCTGATGGTACCAGTGAAGAGGCCCAAATCATGTTCTGTTGAAGGGTCATGAGGACTCGAAATGTCAAATCTTTTCTTCTCCGCCGATGCTGCCAGACCTACTGAGTTTTTCCAGGTAATTCTGTTTTTGTTTTGGAAGGCAGCATAGTCTGGCTGACCAATTTTGTTCATAATTACTGCCAGTCTAGTTCTATAATCATATACCAAGGAGCATTATTCAAATAGGATGAAACATGCATCTTTTTCACAACCCACTTGAAACAGAATTCATTGTCTGAGTTCGGCATTTAAACAGATTAATAAGAACCCACTAAATTTGCTCAAGTAACCAAATTCATGTGAAAGAAAGAGATCTGGGACTTCAACAATTGGCCTTTATAATGGCTGTGAAGCAGATCTACTGCTCAAGCTGCTGTCGGAGGGTGTAAGCTTTTAATAATCAATTGTTGCACTTGTAACACTTAACAAATAATTGAACTTTTAAACACAAAGACAATCTCGTACAGTAACACTTTCTGCAGAACACCAAATGATGAATAAACGTGACTGTTACATTGTGTTTGACTTTACATACTGCAAACATTCAACTAATATCAAGTGATTGAAACACAGCAGTTAATGAACATTAAACACAAATAATTAAATGGACTCATAATAATACTTGGTTTACCATTCACAATCAAGTCAACAACGTCAAAAATGCAGTGCATAGATGAATCACCTGGATTTAAGGTGTCACCAGGAATATATTTCAATTGAAGCAGTGTCATACATCAATTTGAGATATAAAAGCATTGCATATTTCTAGTTTCACTAAAGAAATCATTTAAAAGTCAATTGTAAGAGGCACTTGTACAGCAAACATTCTAAACGTATGGAGATAGAAGGAAGTATACCCCTTTATATGCAGTATACCCCTTTTATCATTGTTTACTCATAATTCCAAAGCCCAGAAATGCAGCATAACAACATTTAAAAAGTGCAAGCAGAGTAGATGGGTGATTATAAATTGCCAATTTTTAGGCACAATATCAACTTTACAAACTCTGATTGTATGAAGAATCTTACGAAAATAATCTCATCTGACCAGATGGTTATTAACGAAAAGCCACATCCATATGGACCACCAGAGAGACTAGCGACTGCTGGTCTGTCTGTCCGAAAGAAACTGCAACTTTTTATTATTCATAAAGAGCACACACCACGAGGGAAAGAGTAATCACTATATTTAAATACAGAATCAGATCTTTCTGGGTTGGTATTTTTTCTGAATCAGGGACTGGAAACAAATAAAATGTTTGAATCATAGATTAACAAACTAACGGAGGTCTCCTGATAGTACAGTGGCTCAGATGATTGCTTCACACTCTTGACACTATGACTATGCCAGGTATTAACTCCATCATCTTAATCACTGAATCAACATTTACCTTGCTCTGTAGCAAGCAAGGCATTGGCTGACATTGGCTGCAGTGATTAGAAAGTCTTGCAGGGCTCTATTCCTCCTATACTCTTAACCAAAACAAATAAGAGCTTTTTGTTCTTCAATGGGGCAACGCTGTTCCAATGATTTATTGCCCAATGCATACCACATTTGTTCAGAGCAGGAATACTCATGTTTGACGACACAAATGTATTTTAAATCTAGGGAAAAGGTTTACTTGGCCACAACCTCATTCCCTACAACCGCCAACATAGATCCCGTATTGCCAAATCATTCGGACCAAAAGTTCAGAGTGCCATGTAACCTAGGGTACTTACAGCCTACAAAGAGAGAAGGCTTTTGCCAACAGTTTTGACCGGACAGAAAACTACATACCCAGAATTAAAAGTGTTGTAACCCACTACATCACGCATCCTTAAGTGGGTTAAAAATATATAAAGGAGTACAGCAAATTAATATTTATGCCAATTCAGTTATATTTTTGAATTGGTTCAGTAACAGGGGAAATTATTTTAACAGTTTGAAAACTATCCTTTTATTTCCATCTGCAATGCAATTTAGATGAAGATGTACACCTAGTTTTCAATCAGATTTGAAGGACTACAAATAAATAATGTATGTGGGGAATTTGCACAGCTGTGCATCATGTGAATCATGAGCACATGACCATTTTGTCAAATTTAATTTGAACTGTACAGTCAAAAATCGCAGAAATCAACTGATAATCTGGCACTTAAATTCCAAATTAAATATGTGTTCTGCCCATTAAATGGCACCTTAATTCAGATTAGCACGTAACAGATTTAATCATAACTGATACTGGACAACATACCAGAATAGTTAATTTAAATTTAGTCAGCTTGTACACAACTTTACACAGCTTGTGAAACCTCACAAATCCTTTAAAACATGAAGGAGTGTTGTAATACGTACCAGCCTTTAGCCTTGGTTGAGGTAACATTCTTGCATTTAAGTAAAAAGCCCCACTCTCGGACTTCAGCACACTAAAGCACTGAGCACACTTCAAGAAGAAAGGTACTTCGGTAACTGTGAAGCCCTTTGAGATATCCTGAGACAATGAATGTACATGCTTTATTTAATGATTGAAATATAGAACAACTCAATGTATGCAAATTATTATGACAGTGGGTTTTTTCTTCAAAGGTTGATCAGCATAATTAGGAACCAACTCTTGAGTGGATAAGCTCTGTAGGTACATCCACCCTCTCATACCTACCCATGTGGCTATTCCTCATGGTTTTAAGTCAATAGGCTATGAACTAGCAGTCTATTCTACTCTAAGGCCCCACAACTTAGCCAATCCTCTCACAATATCCAGAAATTTACAATTTTCCGAATGAGTCGTTGATATGATCAGGTGTGACAATGCTGATAAAATTTTCCCCTTCCTAACGTACTGTCTATTACTAGTTGCTTATTGTTGCATAACTGTCTGCTCTTCTGTCACCATGTTTTCTCCAGTCAGAAAATAATGATTATAATTTACAGTTTAGAAAACCATTTCATTTCTGAAGTTGAATGACTTGGAAGCCTGAAGTTTGTGAATTTACACTTCTCTCTAGGACTTGGTCACATAACTTGGGCTAGCACGCAATACAAGGAAGGGTTACATTGTTGGAAATCCCTATTAGTAGTTTAGGTAGATGTTAAGGATCATGGGACACTGTTTAATGAACAGCACAACTTTCCCAGTTACTTGAGCAATATTCAAAACCAGCAATGCATAAAAGAGAGATTAACTGGTGATATCTCATTTGTGGGACCTTGCTGTGAACAAAATGGTTGCTAAATTGGCCTACATAACAGTCGCTGCGCTCCAAAACAATTGGCTGGAGGTTAAATTTTGAGTTTGAGGTGCCCTGAAAGATGTACCAGTATTAAGGCTGATATCAATACAAGTTGGCTTTTTCTCTCCATAGTTATCCGAAGTAACTTAATTTCTTCTCGGGGGCTATAAGAGAATGAAGGAAAGGGTAAGGGATTTGCATGATATGGGAAACATTCAGCTGTGTTCCATTGTGACAGAGGAACAAGTGCCAACTTCACAATTTCTATTTTATGTGGCCAGTGAATTGCATAAGCAGAATACATAACTCGGAACCGTATGACAGGCACCCTGTTTATTCTGCTCTTGGGAAAGTTCTTCACAACTCGCTTGTGAGATAAAATAGAAAATCCATTCTCAGCTATACCATTTCAACATAATCAGTAACAGCTGCCTGGCTGCTCTTCATGGCCATCAACATAATTTACTCTCACAGCCTAGCAATTAAGTGAAAGACAAAGCATTATCTACTCATGCACTAGAGTAATTTGGTTGAAATTGAACTAGGGATTGAGCATGCAATTTTGCAAAACATCCCGAAGCACTTGTGTTTTACCCAAGTATCTATGCATTACAATGGGATCTCCGTTGGATATCTTTAACCATGAGACAAATGACATCCTTTTCACTGTGACAAAGACAAGCTATCCATCCTCATCCTTCTTGACCTCTTTGCAGCCTTTGACACAGTTGATTGCACCATTCTCCTCCAATGTTTTTCCCTTGTCATCCAGCTGGGTGAGAGTGCCCTCGCTTGGTTAACTCTTAGTTATCTAATTGTAGTCATTGAGTCGCCAATCATTTCTGTTCCCATTCCCACACTGTTATCTCTGCTGTCCCCCAAGGATCAATCCTTGGCTTCTTTCTATTTCTCATCTACATGCTGCCCTTCATCTGAAAAACAATGGGCTAAATTTTCACTTGGCAGCAGAGGTGGGGCCAGAGATGGATAGGTCTGCAATTTCCTGCTACTAACTGCATGCAAATAGCCGATAGCCATTTAGAGGGCCCATTAAGGCCACTCCACATACACTGAAATTCTCTAGTTGGTGCACAGGCCCCCACTGAGGTCAAAATACGGCTAGGGAATGGAGGTGGCCTCCTAATAGCAGATCAAAGGACCAGTGCAGTGGGTTCTCCCTCCAAGATGACAGCCTGAAGCTGTGGCCTCTTTGATTTTAAAAAAATTGTAAAAGCTCTTCTGAGGATCTCTCCATTTTGTGGCACCCACTGTTTCTCAAAACTATACTAGCAGCTTCCACCTTTGCCAGTTTGACTGCCATTCTTTCAGTGTTGGCCCGCCAGCCTCTGGAGCCCACCAGCTGGAAGCATTCTCCTCAAAAATTGCTGTCTATGTTCCAGTGCGGGCATGTGTGACCCGCATTTGCTCCAGATGGATCCACAAATGAAAATCCAGCAATAGCAGTTTCCACATGTACACTGATGACACCCAATTTTACCTTTCCATCAGCTTTCTGGGCCCCATCAATGTCTCTCAATTGTCAGACTGCTTGCCTGACATTCAATACTGAATGAACAGCAATTTCCTCCAATTAAATATTGGGAAAAACCTAAAACCATTGTTTTTGGTCCCCACCATAAACTGTGTTCCATCCCTCTCCCTGGCAACTGTCTGTGGCTGAACCAGACTGCTTGCAAACTTTATGTTATACTTGACTCCGTGGTGAACATCCAGTCTGTCACTAAGACCACCAATTTCACCTTTTAACACAGCACAACTCCACCTATGTCTCACCCCTTTTGCTGATGAAACCCTCATTCATGCCTTTGTTACTTAGATATTTGACCATTCTAATGCAATCCTGACTGGCCTCCAACATTCTACCCTCCTAAACTTGTGGACATTCAAAACTCTGCTGTCCTAACTCAGATCAAATTGTGTTCACCTCTATCCCCACTGACCTACATTGGCTACCAGTTAAGCAATGCTTTGATTGTAAATTCTCATCTTTGTTTTCAAAACCCTCCAAGGGCAGACCCTCCCTATTTCTGTAATCTCCTCTAATATGAAGGCTTACTGAGATATTGGCACTCTACTAATTCTCGATCTTGAGCATCCCTGATTTTAATTGTTCTATCATTATTGGCTGTGCTTTCAGTTGTCTAGACCCTGAAATTTGGAATGCCCTCCCTGAATTTTTCCACCTCACTTTGCTCCTTTAAGACACTCCTTAAAACCTAACCTTTTTGGTAATTTGATCTAACATCTCCTTATGTGACTTGGTGTCATATTTTGTTTCATTATACCTCTGTGAAGAACCTTCAGCTGTTTTATTACAGTAAGGGAGCTACATAAATACAACTTGTTGCTGTATGAGATGTGTCAAACTAGTTTTTGGAATCATGCAACTTCCCACTTTCTCCCCTTTTGTCTCCCTAGTTGTTATACCTCTGCCACTCTTAAATGCGCTATTCAAAAAGTGCATGACAACAGGCTGGTGCTGTGTCACACGGTTTTGAGAGATGCTTATTTTCTACTTGGCACCAATGTAAAAGGATATAGTTAGAAATAGGTACCAGTGCAACACATGTGCCATCTCAAACAAATTTATATACATTGCTTGGCAGGCTGAGAAAAATGCTGCTCTTTGTCTAACAACATATGCTTTCCATCCATGCAGTTTCTGTCATCAGCTGTATACCCGTGATCAATAGCTTCTCTTCTCAATGTACTTTGTGATCACTTGTTATGTCTATGCTGTAGCCAAGTGTGAAATGAGTTTACTGTGCCAGTCAAACCCTTTCATCAATGAATTTCTGGATCTGGATGCTAGATTTGAATGTTTTATGAGGTGAAAAATTTGCTCAGATAATATGCCTAAGGTCACAGTCTATCAACCAGAATTTTATATGTAAAAATAAAAAAGTTTTCAAAATATAAGTTTTATATAAGCATTTATGTTTATTTTGGAGTGTTATGTGAATACAGTATTTCTATAATAAAATTTGAATCAATCATGTACATTGTGACAAATAACCTGGTTTTCTTTTTCCTTGTTGGTTCAGTACTTAGATGTATTTTCTCTTTCCTAACTGCTGAAGTTCAATATTATGCAAAACCTTTCCCCTAATTTTAATTTCCCTGAAATGCCTTGCAGCAAAAATAGGAAACAATGTATTTGTTGCAATGGCTGCTCCCTCACTCAGCTATACCCATTGCATCTAGCATGTATTACTCTTTCATTTGAATTTTTAAAAAATTAAGATCAGTTATTTCCTGCTGTTCTAGACAAACATGGATATAAGTTCAACTACCAATCTACAGAAACAATTAATCATTCATTATATTAGAAAAATCATAAACAACCATAAACCTGGCTTTAACAATGTCCTGTCTTACTGCAATATCTGCTGGGACTCTGGGTATATCCTCTTACCCCTTCTGAAACTTCACTATTCTCACTCAGCTAACTCATTCCCCATCTTCAATGTAAAGGCTGTGACATACGCAAACAAAAATGTGCAGTCACATGAAAGATTACAATGTCCAGCAAGCAACATGTGGCACCCTGTCCAGCTCTCCAAGGCTGTTTAGTTGTCTGCTCACTGGGGAGAGAAAGGAAAAATGAAAAGAAATGAAATCAAGACCTTAATATAGGGGGAAAGAACATAGATAACATAGAAGCACAGGATTCAGAGAGTAGAGTGAGAGTGTGGAAGGGATTAGGAGGAAGTAAAAAAAAAAAACAAGAGCACAGTGGAAAAGAAAAGGGAGAGAGAGAAAAGCCAAGTGAAAGAACAGAGCAAAAGAATTCTAACCTAGGTACTGTGAGACTAAAACATTTTTGGTGAGGTTTATCCCAAAGAAAACTGAAAGGAGATGACTTGCCTGGAAAAGTTCGAGAACAGCTTTAAAGTTAAATGCTGTGTAGACTACAAAAAAAACATTTACACTCAGGCACACACACCCATACATGCACACACACACTGTATGAAGTGGTTGGTCAGAGTCTTTTAAAATAGGAGATGTGTATTGTGATGTTGTTACACAGCATTAATTTAGCATACAGAGCTTTCTTATTTTGACATCTTAACACATAAACCATGTCTTTAGTTTCGATAAAGCAGCATTCGCTCTGCGCAGGTCTGTCCAACCAGGCTTGCATATTGTCGTACTGCTTCTTCATCACTGGCTCTCTTCTTTCGTCTCTGGTAGATGCTGTAAGGCATAACTGTATTCCTGTATAGTACAAGAACTTTACCAAGGTCTCGCAATCTATTTTCATCTTCTGGAAAAAAAAACATCAATAGTTGCTTAATAAAGACTATACACAGTAGACAATCATTTTATCAGTTAGATAGTGAACAGCATTGTACAGTCAGGCAAGGTCCAACCAGTTTCAAATAAAGTTAAGGTGTAAGGTTGAGCATTTTCAATTGCAAGTAATTTCGGTTTACAAAAGGTATTCTTTTCACCAGATCCCAATATTAAAAAAAAACAATCACAGGACGATGTGTCAGGAAATAAAACAAGATTTAATATTTGAAAAGTGTTCACTTTGATTCTAATTTTTGTTGATTTTCTTCATTTCTATTTTCTGGAGCAATATTCAATAAACACATCATTTTTGAAGGGTTATAGCTTTAAACTACAATTTGCAAATCTTTTTCTTTCAACTCCTCCATATAAGTTAGCTTTTAACACAAATAAAATACATTGGGTAACACTTGTCTCATGTAAACTGTCCCAATGCTCCTGACCCTACTGTCCATTTATTTTGATTCACGCTTTGTGAAGCACCTTGGCATGTTTTTCTATTTTATAAATTCAATATAAACGCAAGCAGCTGGTAAGTACTTCCCAATTTATAAAATTATAAAAAGTAACTTGGATATGCAATTTTCAAACTGATGAGAGGGGTAGGAGTTGAATATTTATGCATAAATAGGAGAATATGGTCTATATACACGCACCAATAGGGTTCTTATGAACGTGCATTCTTTTAATTACAAACAAGTCAGTGTAAAGTCTATAACAAACTAAGATTCATTACAGTTCTAGTTCACTTTCTATTCTTTCAATTATAACTTTAAAAAATTTTGAATTATTATTTTAACAAACTATTGTTCTAATTTTGAGAGGTTCAACCAGTAAATTTAAAATGGGTAGATAACATCTGTTCATCATTCCAGAATTATGAAAGGAGGAATGAAATTATATTTATACAAAACGTCCCATGTCCTGCTTATGCCTGAAAGAACTTTACAGCTCATTAATTATTTTAGAAGTGTTACCACTTGTTCCATAGGTAAAACTACCAACCAAGTGGCATACAGCAAGGTCCAGCAAAAAACAGTGGAATGACCAGTCAATGCTCATTCGTGGTGTTGTTCGAGGAAGAAATATCAGCAGAGGTACCATGGGTTCTTTTATGTCCACCTGAAAAGGCGGGTCTAGATTTTCATTCCTGAGGTGGGTAGCACGAGTCGGGAAATTACCCAGCTTGCGGCATCTGCCTTGAGAGAAATTCCACTGAATGGTGGGATCGTCATTCTGAGGGGGCGGGTACAGGATGGGGTCAGGCCTGTCACCCCTAGATGACAATCAGAGATGCTCACAGGGGTTGCTGAGCATCGAAGCAGACTGTTTAAAATGCCCACCTTGGTTCTCTTGTATTTCATCCTGGTTGTTTGCTTATGTTTTATGTCCATTAGCCCTCATCTTTTATACTCCCTCAACACCTCCACCCACTCCCAATGCACCATCAATGCCAACCCATGTCCCCCATACATCCCCACTGGCCCCTCATACCCTCCATGCCAATTCATGTCCCCACATACCCCTAATGACCCCTCACACCTTCCATGCAACTTAACGCTAACCCACCCATCACAGCCTCTTATAACCCTATGCCAGCTCAAGCCAACCAATGCCAACCCACTCACCACATTGGCCCTTACACACTCCATACCAACTCACCCAACATCCACCTTGGGCAGACCTCAGGAGCCATGCTGAGGTGAAACAGAGGTCTAAATAGGTTCAATATTGATTTAGTGGATTTACAATTCTACCGCTGAGATGATGAGCCTGGTATTAACAGTGTTAACACGGGAAGACAGTGAATAGATATTGCTGCCCTGTGATTCAAAATAAACCAGGTACTTTTGCATTAGGACCTTTGTTTAAAATTCATTTTTACAAGATGTAGGTGTCACTGGCTAGGCCAGCATTTATTACCCATCCCTAATTGGCCTTGAGGTGTTAGTGAGCTGCCTTCTTGAACTGCTGCACTCTGTGCAGTGTAGATACACCCACAGTGCTGTTAGGGAGAGAGTTCCAAGATTTTAACCCAGTGACAGTGAAGGAACGGCGATATATTTCCAAGTCAGGATGGTTAGTGGCTTGGAGGGGAACTTCCAGGTGGTGGTGTTCCCATCTATCTGCTTGTCCTTCCAGATAGTAGTGGTCATGCATTTGGAAGGTGCTGTCTAAGGAGGCTTTGTGAGTTCCTGCAGTGCATCTTGTAGATGGTACACACTGCTGCTACTGTTCGTCAGTGGTGGAAGGAGTGAATGTTTGTAGATGGGATGCCAATCAAGAGGGCTTCTTTGTCCTGGATGGTGTCGGGTTTCTTGAGTGTTGCTGGAGCTGCACTCATCCAGGCAAGTGGACAATATTCCAGCACACTCTCGACTTGTGCCCTGTAGATGGTGGAGTCAGGAGGTGAGTTACTTGTCGCAGGATTCCAAGCCTCTGACCTGCTCCTGTAGCCACAGTATTTATATGGCTAGTTCCGTTCAGTTTCTGGTCAATGGAAACCCCAGTGTGTTTTAATGGGGGTTTCAGCAATGATAATGCCAATGAATGTCAAGGGGCAATGGTTAGTTTCTCTCTTGCTGGAGATGGTCATTGCCTGGCACTTGTGTAGCGCGAATGTTACTTGCCACTTGTCAGCCCAAACTTGGACATTGTCCAGGTTTAGCTGCATTTGGACATGGATTGCTTCAGTCCATATAACAGTGGATGCACTTCAAGACTAATTCTTTGGATGCTTTTTCAGACATTCCAAGCACTCAGCTTGATCTTTCTTTATTGAGTCATACTATTTATATATACATACTACAGATATGCTGTCCTAGAGGTGAAGCACTAAAGCAGGTCTTGGATGCATGTTCCTGTTGTTCAGGTGGGCATAATAAAAAACACAGGGATTTCACCAAACATCCTAAGATTATAGTCTCAACCAGCATCACCAAAAACAGAATCACTAGTCATTTATCTAACTGCTTTCGCAGAATCTTGTTATGTGCGATTGGCTAGCACAATGGCCTATGTAACTGTTGTGTACTGTCACAGTGCTTCAAAAGGAATCCTTGCATGTGAAATTCTTTAAGACATTTGAGACACGTGATAAGGTACTAATGAGATTTTTTCTTTTCTAAATGTTACAGATTATCCAGCAATATCTACCATTCAAAGCATGCAGTTTGTATTACAGTTTTCTGAGAATCATAACTTTAGCTAATTCATCAGTGTCTCTGTTGTGGTACTGAAATTCTATATCCAGTTTGAAGCTTTAATTGGTGTTATTCAGAAGAAACTCGGCTGAACAAAACTAGACAATAAAGGATGCTCGAGTATAATTAATTAAAAAGAAAGACTTGCATTTATATAGCATCTTTCATGACCATCAAATGTCCCAAAGTGCCTTACACCTAATGAAGTATTTTTTGAAGTATTTTTTGAAGTATATCACTATTGTAATGTAGGAAATGCAGCAGCCAATTCGGGCACAGCAACCTCCCACAATCAGCAATGTGATACTGACAAAATAATTTGTTTCTGGTTGTGATGTTGATTGAGGGATAAACACTTGGCAGGACACCAAGATAACTCCCCCGAGCTACTCTTCAACAAAATAACATGAGATCTTTTATGCCCACCTGAGGGGGCAAATCGGGTCTTGGTTTAACATCTCATCTGAAAGACGACACCTCCAACAATGAAGCACTCCCTCAGTACTGCATGGGATATCGGGATATCAGCCAAGATTGCTGCACTCAAGTTCTCCTTTGGAACTTCAATCTAGAATCTTCTGACACATGTTCACCCCTTAAATCCAACAGAGTAGCTGTGGGAATCACATGGCAGGGAAGATTTTATTAGATGAACAATTTTATACACCACTGTTGATCAATTAACACTAGCATTCACATTTGGAGTCAGGTGAAACACATTATGGAACACGGGAGAAAAACAGTCTGCACTCAATCCTCCATAGTAAAAATATTGCAAGCCCATCTTTAAATTATATAGTAAGTGTATAACACAAATCAAATGCAACAAAATCATACAGATAAAGTATTCGAACAAATGGCAGAATATGAACCGGATGCTGCTTAATGCCTGGAATCAATGCAATTAATAACTGGGCCAAATCTTCCTGCAAAAATAATAGTACATGTGGTTTATGAATGCTAAATCAGCTAGCAAGTTCAGGGTATAAAGTGTACATTGAGTTGCAAAACTCCAAAATTTTCTGGCGTCTTACCCTTAGCTTTCCTGATATTTTTAAGAACTTGCAGGATTTGTGCATTAAATTGTTTGCAGAAAGTTAATGTTCATGATTGATTACATTCGTGCCCTTCTGACAATATATGAGAGGACTTCAAAATCATAAATGGTTTTGATAGAGTAGACATGGAGAGAACGTTCCCACTTATGGGAAGAACAAAGCTAGAGGCTATCAATATAAGATGGTCACCAAGAAATCAAGTGGAAAGTCAGCAGAAACTTCTTCATCCAAAAAGTGTTGAGAATGTGGAACTTGCTACCATAGGTAGTGGCTGAAGCAAGTCGTAAGGGGAGGCTAAATAAGCATAGAGGGAGAGGGAAATAGAGGGTTATGTTGGTAGGTTTAGGTGAGGAAAGATGGGAGGAAGCTCGAGTGGAGCATAAATATTGGCATGGACTGTTTGGCCCAAATGGCTTGTTTCTGTGCTGTATATCCTATGTATAATTGTTAATGCAATACCAATCAATCCCTTTGGCCCAGAAAGGAAACAGGTTAAACTGTTAAACCTCATTTCTGCATGTAATAAATTGTGGTTAAGACATTTTAATAATGACAAATTTTTACGTTTTTTTACTTTTCCCTTCTGCCTCTTTTCCTCTCAACCCAATCTTTTGTTACCTTTTTTATTTTTCTTTCCTCGCCTTATTTAACTCTAATCCACCTACCTTTCTTCATGATTTCTGTATTTTTTTCAAGTCTTAAATCTCCTCAGTTAAGGAGATGCATTAGCCCTGTCATTCACCAAGGTCGCCTTTTGCGCTTGCATCAAGCTACTTTTCAAGAAGTGCAGGAGCAAGTCCAACTAACGGTGCTCCAGCTAGATTTAGACCATTATGCTTGACTAAGAAGTGAATCCTAGTTATGGACCTGAATCTTCTGGTCGGTGTGCAGGGGTGGGCCCCGCTTGCCGACACGTAAAATGATGCGTGGTGACATCGGGCATGCATCCCAACGTCACTGCGCGTCATTCCGATCTTCAGTTCGGCGGGCATGCACCGAAGTCAGCTGCACGTTCGCCAAACTGTTAAGGCCATTAGTTAACTAATTAAGCTGATTCTCAGGTCAACCTTAAGGTTGGCAGGCAGGCGAAGAGCCCAGGCAGTCTTTGCATTTTTCATGAAATCTCATCCACAGGCAGGATAGGGTTTCATGAAGTGTTTATTAATTAATTAAAATGTGTTCCGAAAATTCATAATCATGTTCCAGCTCATGTGACAATGTCACATGAGGTGACATGTCTTAGTAGTTTTACTTTTTGCGATGTTTTATTTTTAAACTAATCTCCGAGGCAGCTCCGGTACAGGTAGCGCTAAGCACTTCCGGGTGCGTGTTACGCTGGGCGGGCCTTAATTGACCCGCCCACGCAAAAGGGCGACGTGCAGCCCATCGCGGGCGGCGATCCACTATGCGCCCGCCCGCTCCCAAACCGCCTGCCTGACGGGTAGAAAATTCTCCCCATAGTCTTTGCTCCACACATTGTTTGAGGTAGCCAAGGCCCTACTGGAGCACATGGTTCAAACAACTGATTATGGACAGACACTTCAAGTACTATATTGAAAGAAACTGATCTGTATCGCACTTAATGTAATGTCAAATTTTAAATTGTTATGTAGTGTACTTTTACAAATTTTATGAATAAAATATATTTTTGGAAAAACGATTTGGGCGTATCGAATTCTGAGACTTTGAAAAACTGAAAAGATCCTTGCATGACATTGTTGCTCCAGGCACTGAATTTACTAATGTCATGCAGTTGGTGAATAAATATTTTGCTAACATGTTCAATGCTGAATGGCATAAATAGCCAAGGAAAAACACTGTTGCCCTATATTTATGACTTGGTAATGCTCGTACATAGTTTAAGCAAAATAAAATACGATTGTGCATTACTGTAGTTTGAACAGAGTATGCAGTGTAATAACAAACCATCTGGTAAACAGCTGGTATTGTAACAAGATAATTAAATAGAAAAGGCATTTAATTTAGCTTTTCTTCAAATCAAAATGATTTTTTTTTTGAGGTTTGAGCAGAAAACACTATCCAAGTATTGAGCCCAATTGCTCTTACTATAATGAAATAGAAAGTAGCACAGCACGTGCAGAGAATTGCAAGGTATTATAATTTAAAACGAAGCATCTGTTGCAACATGAAACATACAGCAATTACACTGCATGAATCCAGGACACTTAGTTTTGTGCAGTTCACAAATAATTAAAATAACTCACTGACAACAGAATTATTGTAAAATCTGTCACAGCTTCATGATTGAATAGCAATACATATATAATAAAATGGAAGCCATTGTTTTATTATTTTTAATCCCCTCGAGCATATGCTTCCTTTCCTTGCATGTTGCAAGTACAGAATGGCTGCCATGTTTGTCTATATGCCTGTTGTGAGCTCTGAAAAAAAATTAATTCTTTGAACAAGCATTGAGATGTTTCAACTCAATAAAGCAGGACATAAGTGTATGGCAAAAAGGTAAAATAAACCCAGATTATCTAATCAAAGTTTGCCAAGAAAGACCAGGACACACAATGGAAATGAAAGAAAGTACATTTATAATGCTTTGCAAAAACAATTCTTTATTCAGGTGACAGATCCGGAAGAATATGTCAGGCAAGGTAAAGAGGGAAAAACATTGCTGCTATTCAAGTTTAGACAGATGGGATAATGGAAGAGTTAAAATGCCAGAGAGATGAGCTCCAAAGGACCAAATGGCATTTTTCCATTCCTAACTGTTATAGATTAGTAAGAACAAAAAGACAGATGGACATTCTTCAGACATTGTGCTCCCTTCAATCTATCACCACAGGTTTCATTTCCAGATCAGGCTTTTCCACCAAGTTAGAAATTGTAGCTACAGATTGCAATGAACTAATGATCCAGTACACCGTTTGCCTTTTTAAAAAAATGGGAACAGCCAATTTTATCTTGACAAACACACCTGTGACATCACCTTCTGCATTTTCCAGCACATGACTTCCCAGGACCAGCGGATATGGAACCATTGGACATGTGGTGAATGCTCAATTAAGGAACATATTTTGTTGCTGGAAATGTGAAAGATGAGCCACTGCAGACAACAGTCACATCCTTAATGAGAGAATTGACGTAAGCAAAGAAAGCTATGAACACAGCTTTCTATAACATAACAGATTGGGGTCAATTAGAAATTTCTATAAAGTTGAGTTGTTTTGGGTTGGTCTTTTCAAAATTAGCTGTGGCAATATACAAACATTTAAAATCTCAAAGAGCTGCACCAAGTATTTCTACTATTGAAGAATTTCATAAAACATCAGGAAAAACCCTGCATTTTCTCGGACTAGCTGATTCTTCAAGTAAACAGCTCATCTGTAATGAAGAACGGTTAATCTGGAGCAGGTGCTGAACTGCAACGTGTGTGCAATGCAGGTGTATAATCAAATTCCCATGTTTGATGCAAGAATATAAATATCACAGAGACAGAGGTTTTCAGAAAATAGCATATACGCACTAGTATTTGCATACTGACAGAACAACTCATCATTTTCTGAATCATGTTGCAAAACTTTAAATAGCAGCACACTGAATGCACAGTTTTTTTGTGCTATCAGGATCTGGAATTAACAGATTAAGCTACTTCACTCCCTCCATTGTAACAAAATCTCAAAAGCAATCTATTTCAATCAAACTTTTGGTCATTTCTGCTGCCAGTGATTCATTTCCTTTTACTTGTTTCTGAAGCACTTTGACAGATGTCTTTATGTTAAAGATATAATATGAATGCAAGTTGTGGACATTTTCCAATATTTCTACCAATATTAATTTGGCTCCCTCATACTTAGGTTCCATAATTCCACCAATGCTGCTATTTCCTCCTCTTTCCTAATTGTAATCAGTATCCAACATTTAAAATAAAGTATTAACAGAAAATGAACAGAATGAAGGACTTTAATTCTAGAAACAAACCCTAATGTTAACACCTCTTCTTCCGGGCACAATGTGTGAACAACAAAGTTCTCTGAATCAGAGCTGGTCACAGTGATAGGGTAAACATAAATTTCAAGCAAATGGATTAAACATAATTAACATTAAATGTTTTCAAATCACTCATCAATTGAGACTAATTATAGGATTAGGAACAGAATAAAATGCATTCCTTTGGGAAATTACAGGTTTCAAAAAAAGGGTTGAACCCTTTTAAAAAAAACCAGAGGACTGTCTCCTTCAGTTTTACCAAAGCAACTATATGGGCACATTAGCTTTTCATAGGCCGTAATTTTTAGTAAAGCATTACTACAGTATTAAAATTAGACATTGAGAATGTTATTTGTTCAAAGTAGACTATAATCTAGGAACTAGGAAAGTATCATTAGACAAAGTAGATAGGAAAGGATCAAGATCTCATTGGGTTGATGTCAGAACATAAAACAAAAACAGAATTACCTGGAAAAACTCAGCAGGTCTGTCCGCAAGAATGACCCAAACCTCCCGGTCGCTTGCCATTTTAACACTCCACCCTGCTCTCTTGCCCACATGTCTGTCCTTGGCTTGTTGCATTGTTCCAGTGAAGCCCAACGCAAACTGGAGGAACAGCACCTCATCTTCCGACTAGGCACTTTATAGCCTTCCGGACCGAATATTGAATTCAACAACTTTAGGTCTTGAACTCCCTCCTCCATCCCCACCCCCTTTCTGTTTCATCCCCCTTCCTTTTGTTTTTTCCAATAATTTATATAGATTTTTCTTTTCCCACCTATTTCCATTATTTTGAAATCTTTTATGAGCCCCACCCCCACTAGAGATATGCCTTGAGTGCTCTACCATCTAATCTTAATTTGCACATTCGTTTAGATAATATCACAACTTCAACACCTCTATGTTCTTTTGTCTGTGATATCTTTTGATTATCTGGTCCTATCACTGCTTGCTTGTCCCTACAACCACACCCCCCCTCCACTTCTCTCCCCCCACCCAACACCCCCCCCACACCTTAAACCAGCTTATATTTCACCCCTCGCCTTGGATTCACCTAGTTCTGTTGAAGGGTCATGAGGACTCGAAACATCAACTCTTTTCATCTCCGCCGATGCTGCCAGACCTGCTGAGTTTTTCCAGGTAATTCTGTTTTTGTTTTGGATTTCTAGCATCTGCAGTTTTTTGTTTTTATCTCTGATGTCAGAACATGTTTTATATATAGTTCATTTAAAATAATGCACGTTTAGAAAGATTTTTCACCAAAGGAGACTAGAATTTGTCAGATTTAACAGGCAACTTGCTCAGATATAGAAAATGGGTCAGGGAGGACCCATTAATGTTTTGTTTATCAATGCTTGCACAATGCCAACTAAGTACTAAATTGATGCCTGCTTTTAAGGTGAATTGTCCCATTATTTTTTCAAAACTAGCTGAAATGAAGAGTTTTCCTTAACTATGATGGCCTTTGTAGTCAAATAGCTCATTACCATGCACTGTTTGAATAGCCATTTTGGTGAGATACTGGAGGATCAGCAGAATCAATAAAACAATGCTGGAACAGAAACTGCAGCTTTTGAATGATGTATTGAACTGAACTGCTACTTGCCTGCTCAATGATGCAGGTGGATTTTAAAGATTACATGGACTATTTGAAGAGCAGGAACTTTTACAATACCATTGCCAACAACCACCCTTCAACTAATTACACCAAAACAAAAGCTCTCATTTTCATTATCCCTGTTCTTGCTAATCTCCATTGATTCAGTCTCCCTAACCACAGAATGTGCAACTTCCTCCAGGTCTACATTTCAGCACGGCTCTCTGATCTTGCAATTATGGCTTCCTTTACAACCACTTCTCCTTTATAGTAGACCATTCTAGCTTCTTTGTCATTTTCTTCTGTAATAAATTCTCTAAGGATCCATCACGACCCCCTTCTCTTGCTCAATCTCATCCATGGTAACATAATTCTCAGACGTGGGCCCTCTTCCACATGCACACTGATAACATCCAGCTTTATCTCTGCAACCCCCTCAACGTCACCACTGCCTCTGTGATGTCAGACATTCCATCTTGGATGAATTGGACCTTTGTCCAGCTGAACAATGGGAGCATCAAAGCTATCATCTTTGTCCCACAACACACTTTAACACCCTCTCTATCTACAAGTTAACCAGACTGTTCGCAACACTGGCATCCTATTCAACTTGATGCTGAGCTTCCAACCCAATTTCCTCTCCATCATCCCGACTTCCAACTCCCTGATAGCACCTGCCTCTGCCACTACATCAGAACATCTGCCAGTGAAATCTTCATCCATGAATTGGTCGCCTGCACTTTTGATTACTCCAATATTCGCCTGGCTAGCCTCCCATCCTTTACTCTCCCTAAAATTCAGCTCATCCAAAACTTTGCTGCCTGCATCCTACCTTGCACCAAGTCTGCTCGCTCCTCACTGCTCTATTTGAAGGCTTATGTTAGCTCTAAGTCTCTCAACACCTCAAATTCAAAATTTTCATCCTCATCTTTAAATCCCTTAATAATCATACCACCCGAGCTCTATAACCTTCTTCAACCCCACAACTTCCTGTTCCTCTGTTGCTTGTGCCTCCTTTCTCTCCAACAGTTGTGATCAATTGCCTAGGCCCCAGTCTCTAGAGTACAGTTCCTTCAAGGCTGTCTTTAAAACACAACCCTTTGTCCAAATATTTTGTTTACCCACTAATATCTTTTTTGGCCCAGTATCTATTTTTGATTATGTTTTGGGACTTTCTCTACAATAAAAACACCTTAACTGCATCTCTGTAAATTTTCCTAAGCATTTTACTGCATTAAAGGCACTATTTAATGAAAATTGTTATGTGAAATGCTTTGAGGCATTCTTGAAAAATGAGATAAGGTGCTATATAAAGACAAATATTTCGTTTTAAGGAGAGATGAAAAGATTAGATAAAACATGAAAATTGGACTTCAGTGGAAAGGCAAAAATCAGATGAAGTGTATAACAGGTGATCAACCTGCCACTAGTGATCCCAGTTTTTAACAGGCGACCAATCTGCTACTGGTCCCCTACAGTGTATAGGGGTGACCAATTTGTCACTAGTTCCTCACAGCGCATAATGGGCACAAAAGCAAAATACTGCTGGAAATCTGAAATAGGAACAAAAAAAAGCTGGAAAAATCCAGTAGAACAGGCAGCATCTATTGAGAGAAAAGTCAAGTCGATGACCTTTCATCAGTTTTGATGAAAGGTCATCAACCTGAAACACAGGCCAGAATCTTTTGCTCTCATTGGTGGAGAGTTTGGAGGTGGGAAAGGCATTTACTTAACAAAAACAGAATTACCTGGAAAAACTCAGCAGGTCTGGCAGCATCGGCGGAGAAGAAAAGAGTTGACGTTTCAAGTCCTCATGACCCTTCGACAGAACTTAGTTCTGTCGAAGGGTCATGAGGACTCGAAACGTCAACTCTTTTCTTCTCCGCCGATGCTGCCAGACCTGCTGAGTTTTTCCAGGTAATTTTGTTTTTGTTTTGGATTTCCAGCATCCGCAGTTTTTTTGTTTTTGTTTTTATCTCTGTGTTTAATTGACTGCCACTGCTCTTCAAGAAATGCCTACCACCTTGAAGAAGTTCTGTTCCTCTCTGCGACAAGATTTCCGTATCTCTCTGTTGCCTTGTTCACCTTCATTACTTTCCATTTCCCTCCTAGTGTTTGACAAGGTGTTTACTAAAACCCGCTTCCACAGCCATATCTCCTTTCTCAGTGACTGTCTCCGTCTCCGACTTACCCCACGTGGATTTCAACTGAAATTCCACCCCTCATGTTTCGAACCCACCCAGGATTACAGGTATCTCCGGGACATAAAACGTTTCTCGGACTGCTGTTCCCGTCACATTCTGAAATCCACACTCAGTGCCATGCGCCGCCATATGAACACACTCGACCTCTCCCTCCAGCAGCACCGCCGTACCCTTTTTCAAAGCTGCGCGTGCCCCCAGTTTCACTTTATCCTTCGGCTCATCCGACGCCTCAACAAGAAACTTTTTCTCTTTCTCTCAAGTGCTAAGGAACGCAAGCTCCAACAACTCATCGACACCAACACCCATCTAGGACCCTCCACCCCTGCCTGTCCCTCCGTCCCCACCCTTTCTTCCAATCCCAACCCCAGCCGTGTATTCACTATACCCCCTGACCTTCCCCTCTCCGATGCTGAACGTTCAGTGCTCAGCAAAGGACTTAGTTTCATACCCTTACGCCCTCACCTCAATGAATTTCGGGCTCGGCATGATACTGAACTCTTCTTCCACCGCCTTCGTCTCCGGGCTCACTTCTTTGGGCAGGAGTCCTCTCCCAGTTCAACGGATCCTTTTACCCATCTCCAATATTCTCCCTCCACCTGGACCCCTCCCTCTGGATTCTTACCTTCTCTCGATCTTTTCATTGAGAAGGCATTTACTTAGGCGGGATGGTAGCGTGCCTGAACCCTGCAATCTTCCCACCTCTGCCAGAATTAAGTTCTGGGTGGGAAGGCCCATGGCCAATCTTCTTGCCCTGCTGTCAATCAATGGCTACTTGAGGGCCTCATCCCACTGTTGCTGGTATTAACCCAGCTGCAGGCAGGCCTGTCGCCATGTGGCATGTACGGCAGCTAAAACCGTGCGGCCGGCTTGCCACCTCTGGGGTGGGGGTACCTAGATCGAAGGCACCCAGTGCCTGATCGAGGGACTGCACATTGGGAAGAGGTTGGCCCACTGAAAGCCACACCCCTGCCCTTGCTAACCCTCCTGAAGTCCTCTTCCATAGCTCACACCCTGCAAACCAAACTCACCCCCTATCCCCCACATTACTTACCTGAGGCCTGAGCCGCTCCACAATCCTGGGCCTCTGGTGCCTGTCCTTTCGGCAGCAGCCACATCTCCCCAGTGGCACTGCTGAGCACAACAGCTGCCAGCCTCTACTGGCTGGCAGCTCTTGCTAGGTGAGACTTTTGCCCCTGGGGTCTTGATTCCAGGGGAAGGCCTGCCAGTGGCCTCACAACTGTCTGATTGGTTTGTGGTTTAGTGGGCCTTCCCGAAAAGAGGCAGCGTGGGTCTCCTGCTGTTTCTCTGGCTGACAGGCGAGACCCCCGATGCCTCAAGATTCTGCCCATTAACTCTGTTACCATCCACAGAGGCTGTCTGACATGCTGAGTTTTTTTGTTCTTATATTTGTCTCATATATATCTTATGTTTAACGGGTGGCTGATCTGCCACTGGTGCCCCACCACTGAATAGAAACATAGAAAAAAGGAGCAAGAGTGGGTGAATTGGCCACTTGAGCCTGCTCTGCCAATCAATATGATCATGGCTGATGCTCTATCTCAACACAGTACTCCTGCGCTCTCCCCATACGCCTTGATGCCATTCAAGTCCAGAAATCTATTTCCTTCTTAAATATATTCATTGACTTGGCCTCCACAGCCTTCTGTGGTAGAGAATTCCACAGGTTCACCACCCTCTGAGTGAAGAAGTTTCTCCTCATCTCAGTCCTAAATGGTCTACCCTGTATCCTGAGACTCTGATCCCTTGTTCTAGACTCTCCCAGCCAGAGGAAACATCATCCCTGCATCCAGTCTGTCCATCCCTGTCAGAATAATAATAGGTGACTCATCTGCCACTGGTGCCCAACCTATGGATAATGGGTGACTGATCTGCCACTGTTTGTTCGTGCCCCTATTGAAGTTGAATTTCACCCACAAGTGTGTTGGGACCATGCTGCTCCATGAATAAAATTAGCTTCTAACTTCATGAAAGAATGTCAACGTATGATCAAGCAACCCAATTTCTGATCATCTCAACAACAATTCTCTGCAAGAATGGAGCTAACAACTTTCAAATGTGAAAATAAGTAATGTTGTGTACTGTCTGAACTGCTCACAGGGTGTTTTTGTTCAATTATACATAAAGTTGCTAAAAATGTTTTCCCAGTATGGTATATAAACCATTACTCATTTTTAGTGGAGCATTCAGCAGGAACATCATGGTGAGCCAATCAGTCAAGATCAATCAGTCTAATTAATATTACTGGTTCAGTCAAGCTCAAATCCTACCATTCTATCACACCACTGGTCATGTATCCTAAGCTGCCTTTGTCAACTAGACTGAACTTTGAAATTGCATTTCAAACCCAGTATGATGGGCAAACTGCAAAATTAAATAAACATTAGGCTTAAAGCTTAGCATTCATTTGGAGAAATTTCTCACTTGCTTTAAATGTCACATTTAATTTGTTGAATTCGCCAAGAAGTGAAGTTTGTGCTCTATTTTATGGGGACGTTGATCAAAACCGTGCATGAGTGAACATACAGCTTGTAACAAAAATACTACTGTTACTAAACAATGAGTATTTTCTCTTCCTAGATTCCTTAAGATTACCTCCACATGATAGCACATTTCTCCATCATTTGCAACTACAGAGCTTTAATTTCTTCTCCGTATTTGGTCATCATTTGCAGTTTACTGCTTGCCAAAACCTACTACCGCATGCCGCAGTCTTTTCAGAAAATTGACATTCGAGGAATATCATTCATATCCAGATGCTTTGCCACCATCCAGGTTCACCTGCTCCACCCCACTTAAACAGTATAAATTTCATCACATTTCCACTTCTCTTTAGCTCTGAAGAAGGGTCATACTGACTTGAAATGTTAACTGTTTCTCCACAGATGCTGCTAAACCGGCTGGGTTTTTCCAGCATTTTCTGTTTTGGTTTCAGATTTTCAGCATCTGCAGTATTTTGCTTTTATATTATTTTGCTTTGCCACCATGCCATTTGTTGTGAGTCCAGCTGAAGTAATTTTTCTCCCAGGGTACTCACAGCAGTGTCCAAGACAATTGGGAACCCCACTCACATCATTAGCTACTGAAGAGAATTTATGGGCTGATCCTTCTAAGGAGCGACAATCACCATTGGATTACTGCTCCACTCCTACTTTCTGCACCATGACTCTGCTCTGCATTTCTGTTCGAGTCTTCTGATCCCAGCTTCTTCAGAAATGTGGAGTGGTCTTACACTGAACTGCTTTCTCCTAGCACTGGATCATTGGGATGGGGGCGTTGGGGGTTAGATAAGCCACACCCCCTTTTAAGGCACTAGCTGCTGTATTCTGGCAAACATTCACTAATACAGTGAAAAGCTTTCAGACATTAAACAACTTTTCAGTGCGTCAGTGAATGAGTGAACGAGTGAGTGAGTGAATGTGTAGGTGTGTAAATGGGTAGGATGGGCAAGTAGTGTGGGTGAGGTAAGTGTGTAAGTGGGCAGGGTGGGCATGGCAAGTGGTTAGTTGGATAGGGTGGGCGTGGTAAGTGCGTAGGGTGGCAGGTAGGTGGTCGGGTCAGGACAGGTTGTCAGGTCAGGGACTAGTCAGATCTGGTTGGGGGAAATCTCTAGGGTCAACAGGGAGGGAAGTCAGGTGGTGGGGACTAGTCAGGTCAGGTGGGAGGGGAGTCGAGGGGTGTCAGGTGGTCAGTTGAGTATTTGGGTGGCAGGGGCTAGTCAGGTTGGGTTGGGGGGTTAGGAGGGGTAGTAAGGGGGCCGAGGAGGACTGTTAGTTGTCTCGTGACCCAGGAGTTAGACTAGGATTTACTGTTTAACATTTTCTGGGTAAATGTTCAGCTAAGTCGGAACTGTCTGATATCTCCGACTCTAACCTGGAGTTGGATGGTCCTGGGGAATAGGCATTTGTCCATCAGAAGTTCAAACTTCCCAGGCAATTCCCAGAGTCAGTGCATTGGGACTTCCACAAGGCCCCGAAGCACTTCACGGGGTACGTACTGTCTCCAACAATCTGGACACCAGTAGATCCGGGCCATGTGTGGACAAAAGAATAAGGCAAGAATGTGATAATGGTTACAAATTATTGTATACTTTCTAGCTTCCATCAACTAAAAACCAGCTGAATATAATATAACAATCCATGTTAATAGAAAGACGATACACATAGACAAGTTATGCGCAGAAAGAAGCCATTCAGCCCATCGGGTTTACGCCAGCCATAAAAAGAGAAAAAAAAAGCTAGCCGCTCATTTTTAATTCCAATTTTCAGCACTCGGTCCACACCCTTTCAAGTTACAGCACTGCAGGTGCAGATTCAGGTGCCTTTTAAATGACTTGAGTGTTTCAGCCTCAACCACCAATTTAAGCAGTGAATTCCAAATGCCCACCACCCACATGTCTTTCCTCATGTCCCCTCGAATCCTTCTACCAATCACCTTAAATCTATGCCCCCTGGTAATTGACCCCTCAGCTAGAGGAAACATGTCTTTCCTGTCTACCTTATCGAGGCCCCTCATAATTTTGTACACCACAATTAGGTCACCCTTTAGCCTACTCTGTTCTAAGGAAAACAACCCTAGCCTGTCCAATCTTTCTTCATAGCTGCAATTTTCAAACCCTGGCAACAACCTTGTAAATCTCCTCTGCACTCTCCCCAGAGCAATTATGTCCTTTCTGTAATGTGGTGACCAGAACTGTACACAAAATTCCAGCTGTGGCCTAACCAGAATTTTATATAATTCCAGAATTACATCCCTGCTTTTGTATTCAATACCTCGCCCAATAAAGGAAAGCATTCCATATGCTTTCTTGACCACCCTATCCACCTGTCTTGCCACCTTCAGGGGCCTGTGGACAACTCCTCTCAATATCCTCCCATTTATTGAGTATTCCCTTGCTTTTTTTGCCTTCCCCAAATGCATTACCTCACACTTTTCTAGATTGAATTCCATCTGCCACTTTCCCGCCCACTCAACCAAACCATTGATAAAATTCTGGAGACAACAGCTAACCTCTTCACTATCAACTAAGCAGCTAATTTTTGTGTCATCTGCAAATTTCCCAATCATGCCTCCCACATTTAAGTCCAAAACATTAATGTATACTACAAACAGCAAGGGCCCAACATTGAGCCCTGTGCAGTGCCACTGGAAACTGCTTTCCACTAGCAAAAACATCCATCGCCAATCACCCTCTGTTCCCTGTCACTGAGCCAATTTTGATCCAACTCGCCACCTTCCCCTGTATTCCATGGGATCTCACTTTTCTGACCAGTCTGCCATTTAATGCAGGACTTAGCAAAAGTTTAGCAAAACCTCCTTGCTTTTAAAGGAGATGCATTTATTTATAAAGCTTGGATTCTCTGTGTCTTTTAACAGCCTTCCCAAGATGTACCGACGCCTTCAAAGTCTTGTGTACATACATCCTCAGGTCTCTCTGTTCCTTTATCCCGTTTAAAATTTTAACATTTTGTTTGCATTCACATCCCTCATTCTTCCTACCGAAGTGACGATTTCACACTTCTCACAAAGATAAAAGCAAAGAACTGCGGATGCTGGAAATCCAAAACAAAAACAGAAACAGAAATACCTGGAAAAACTCAGCAGGTCTGGCAGCATCGTTGGAGAAGAGCACAGTTGACGTTTCAAGTCCTCATGACCCTTACTATCCTCCTCACTGCTTATTACATTTGAGTTTTATGTGATCTGCACCTTTGAAATGATGCTCTGTACACGGCCCTTCGAGCCTGCTCTGCCATTCAATAAGATCACAGCTGATCTGATTGTGGCCTCAACTCCAATTTCCTGCCTGCTCCCCATGACCCTTGATTCCAATGTCAATTAAAAATCTGTGTAACTCAGCCTTGAATATATTCAACGACCCAGACTCCCTGTGGAAGAAAATTTCAAAGACTAAGCACCTTCTGAGGGAAGAAATTCCTCCCATCTCCACCTTATATGGGAGGACTCTTAGTTTTAAACTGTGCCCCCTAGTTCTAGATTCTCCCGCAAGAGGAAACATCCTCTCATCACCTACACTGTCAAGCCCCTGCTGAATCTTATGTGTTTCAATAAGATCACCTCTAATTCTTCTGAACTCCAATGAGTATAGGCCTAACCTGCTTAATTTTTCCTCATAAGACAAACCCCTTATAGCAGGAATCACCCCAGTGAACCTTCTCTGAACAGCTTCCAATGTAAATAATATCCCTCGAGTGAAAGACTAAAACTGTACAAAGTCCTTCTGGTGTAGTCTCACCAATGCTGCGTACAAATATAGCAAAACTTCCCTACTTTTACACTCTATCCCTCTGGCAATGAATGCCAGCATTCAATTTGCCTTTGTAATCACTTGTTGTACCTGCATGCTGACTTTTTGTGATTCATGTAGAAGGATTCCCAGATCCCTCTGTATGGCAGAATTCTGCAGCCCCTCTCTATTTAAATAATATTCTGCTTTTCTATTCTTCCTGCCAAATTGACAACTTCAAATTATACTCCATCTGCAATTCTTTTTGCCCATTCACTTAACCTATCTATATCCCTGTGCAAACTCTTTGCACTATATCCTCCTCACAACTTGCTTTCCACATCAGCAAATTTGGCTACAATCACTCATTAATGTAGACCGCAAATAGTTGAAGCCACAGCACTAATCCCTGTGGCACTCCACTAGTTATGGTTTGCCAACCTAAAAATGACCAATCTGTTTCCTGTTAGTTAGACAATCCTCTATTGATGCTAATGTATCACCCTCAACACCATGGGCTCTTATCTTGTGCAACAACCTTTTATGTGGCACCTTTGGGAATCCAAATATATTACCTCTACTGGTTTCCCTTTATTTGCCCTGCTTGTTACTTCCTCAAAGAAATCGAACAAATTTGTCAAATATGATTTCCCTTTCACAAAACTATGTTGAATCTGCCTGGTTGAATTTGGATTTCTAAATGTCCTCCTACTACCTTAATAATGGATTCTAGCATTTACCCAAATACAGATGCTAGACTAAATTGGTCTATAGTTTTGTGATTTCAGTCTCCCTCCTTTCTTCCCACCAGTGGTTCCCAATCTGCTGGGACCTTTCCAGAATCAAGGGAATTTTAAAATATTACAACCATTGCATGCACGATCTCTGCAGGACATCAGGTCCAGGGGACTTGTCACCCTTTAGTCCCATTAGTTTTCCCAGTACCATTTCTCTATAGTGATTATGATTATTCTAAGTTACTCCCTCTCTTTTGCCCCCTAATTATAAATATTTTCAACTGGAACAGTAGCTGTAAATTGGTAGAATCGTCCCAAATTTGGTTCCTGAATTTTTTTCCTGCAAGATGAGAGTAGCATGATAAGATGTGCTCAGACATCCATTTGGTTATCCTCTACTTCCTCCCTGGTTTGCACCGTGGCAAACAAATAATCATGGAGATTCCTTAAATTTACTTCTACTTCAGATTCTACAAGCAGCCACACCGTGGAAGCAATAATGGGGTAACTTCTTCAACCAAGTGAAAATGGTTATTGGCAAAGTAAAGAACTCTTTGTGAATCCGAAGGATCTCCTTAACAAGATTACTACCTTTTGAACTAGGTGTAGGGTTGAAAGGACTGGAGGAAGCACCTACAGAAACCTTAAACCAGAAAAGGAAACTGACCAATCTACAGGCTGCAGACTCTTGTGGGGAGGGACAAATTCTGAGCATCCCCAGTTTTTCAAAATTTTCTGAAGTATCCTGCTTAACCCTCCACTTATGAAAATAACCCACAAGACAACTGAGAATATTTGCCACTATCCCATCTACACTAGGTAAATTCTGAGTGAAACAGAATAAACCCTTACTTACACAATAGCAAGAAAGTAGGTCTGCATCCCCGCAAAGGAAAAAGGAATGCCGTTCTTCTCCCTCCCACATCTACCTTACCACCCCACTACCCCCCACCCCCTTTATTAATGCTGCAGATCAATATAGTGCTTTGACCATATCATTTTATTGCCCTTAGCTCCAATCATTTTATGTGCCAAGCAGATCTGAATTTGATTTATCGCTTTTGGGGAGGGCAAACAAAGCAAGGGAATGAGGGGTTGGTGAAGTGAGACACCTTGGAGTGCATGTCCACAGGCCGTTGAAGGTGGTAGGACAGGTGGGCAAGGTGATCAAGAAAAGCATATGGAATGCTTTCCTTTATTGGGCGAGGTAGTGAATACAAAAGCAGGGATGTAATTCTGGGACTGTATAAAATGCTGGTTAGGCCACACCTGGAATTTAGTGTACAGCTCTGGTCACCACATGACAGGAAGGACGTAACTGTTCCGGAGAACGTGCAGAGGAGATTTACAAGAATGTTGCCAGGGCTTGAAAATTGCAGATATGAAGAGAGATTGGATTGGCTAGGGTTTTTTCCCTTAGAAAAGAGGCGGCTAATGGGTGCCCTAATTGTGATGTACAAAATTATGAGGGGCCTAGATAGGGTAGATAAGAAAGACTTGTTTTCCTTTGCTGAGGGGTCAATTACCAGGAACCTTAGATTTAAAGTGATTGGTAGAAGGATTAGAGAGGACATTGGGAAAAACTTTTTCATCCAGAGGGCGGTGGGCATCTGCCTAAGTTGGTGGTTGAGGCTGAAATGCTCAACTCATTTAAAAGGTACCTGGATCTGCACTTGAAGTGCTGTAACCTGTAAGGCTATGGACCAGGTGCTGGACAGTGGGATTAAAATGAGCAGCTAGTTTCTTTTTTCACTTTTTGGCCAGTGCAGACACAACGGGCTGAATGGCCTCTTTGTGCACCTTAACTTTTCTATGGTTCTATGGAATTTTCACGATTGACTATCAATCACAGTGCTCTGAGAAACCACAGCTTCAGTTAAAGGTGTCCATGGAAATGCTGATATACTCTGACTACAGAAGCACTTTATATTGAGAAGAGGCTGGTTATCTTTTCCTTTGAACTCAAACCTGAGAATCAACCAGTGCTTTTGCCAAATGGTGATATGGTGAAAAGAATTCTTTAATCCTACAGTAACTATTTAGTCCCAATGAAACACTGGTAGCATGATTATGATCATGAAAGTTTGGTACGGTGAGGTTTAATTCTGTGTCTTTACAGAGACTATTGAATAACTCGATGTTGGTTTATTATCTATCTCAGCTGACAACAAGAGCTCCATAAGTTTTTGTAACCAATTATTTCATGGAATCTATGGGACTCAATAATTTAAGACCTCACTGAGGCTGAATCTGCAGGAAAATCATTGACAAAAATATCTGGATATGAAAGCAAAGGAAAGCCTAAAGACATGATTTTCATGAACTTTGGGCAATGCCAAGAAAAGGAATGGGAAATGAATTGTCAGGGAAGAAAAGATAGATACAAAGTCTGAAAACTAAATCGGTGTTCAGTCTTCAAAGGCTTATACATTTTGCAGCGTTTTGAGTTATTCTGTTGATTGCTGACTGCATTTCAACCTTTAAACTTTTACTGCTCCATTAAATGACGTAACACTGGCTATATATATTCCAAAATACAACTTCGTGGCATAGCTACAAATCAATCTTTTTGAGTGCTATCCCTCTGTGAAAACAGATTAGAATTTTACCTATTTGGTAGCAAAATGTGATTTGGTTGCAGAATGACTGAGTAAAGCTCATAATTCCTTTTATATAATCTGCTATCTTTAGCTTATGGATTCCGAAGGAAAAGTTTCAAATTCCTAGGAACAATAAATAATGGTACATCCAATAAAGTCTAGTGTGTTTATCCATAGTCTAGGGCTTTACTGCAGTCCATTATTTCAAGTCTGTTTTCTCAGCTGAAATGCTTGTCTTCAGGTGGGGAAAGCAAATAACGGTATCAGTTTGATGAATTGAAACCATGAAGAATAAATAAGAAGGACTTGACAGAAAAAGACCATAACTAAAGAAATCTGAACATGCGACTGTGAAAAAATAAGATGGCAATATTTGTTCTCTTGAAAAAAATGACAAGAAGGTCTATGCCAATTTGAAACTGAAAATATATTCAAGTCATTCAACTATAGGTATATTGTTAATTTTCTTTTTAAAAAAGCAAGCACGGGTGCATTATGTGATTATTCTCATATACTGTTAAATATATTGTTTATTTTAATGCTTTAAAATCATCTGATTCAATTAACTGATGAGTATTAGTTGGTACAGAGAAGATAGTGATAAGGCATAGGATGTAAAGGTAGATTGAGCTTCGAGGTTTAATGCAGCTATCAGTTAGGACAGTAATTTAGAAATGATTTATAATCAGCAGCTCTTAAGGATGATTGAACTCATGGGGGCAGGAGAACTCTGCACATGGCCAATATATTAGATTATTTGAGTAGCAGGCAGCAGTATCCAGAGCCCCAAAACACTATGAAAAGTTCCAATTTTATACAATATGTAAGAAGTTAAAGGGACCAATGAATGTGAGAAGGCTTCCCTCAAGGGGATCTCACAGTTGTTCATTCCAGAGGCTGGCTGTATTATATCATGCATGGCCAAACCGCGGCTCTTTTACAGATAACGTGAGGCTTTACTGATGAAGTGGGCCAGTTGTTAAGACAGCGAGATTAATCGAGATCAGTGTGAACAGTCAGCTGGGCACACGGGACTGCCACATCCACTGGCCCAGCTCGAACCTGACTGCTGTCCGATTTCTGTGATTCTGCATTGTAGAGGTCACGCATCCAGTAGCACATGCTCACATGAAGGCGGGGACCCCCAGGACCCCGCCCACGATTGCAGCACAGAATGGGGTTTCGGGCTGGGGTCGATGGCCATTGGCGAGACTGAGGGAGAGAGGGCAGGGCTGGAGGAGGGCCCCCCCCCCCCCCCCCCCCCCCCCGGAGGGCAATGGGGAGGGGAGGGGGGGGGGGGGGGGCAGTTGCCGAGTCCGAGGGTGTGGCCAGTGGGGGGGCCCCCGAAGGTGGGGTCTGCATAGGAGCCCAGAGAGTGGGGGCAGGGAGCAGAGGGCTGGGGGACCCGAGGGCTGGGGGACCCAGCGGGCAGGGCTGGCGGGCGGCCGAGGTCCAAGCCTGGTGAGGGTGGCACGGTACTAGGGCGAGAACGTGGCCAAGGGTTTTTTTGGGTGGGAGGGAGGGGGCAAACACTTGGAAGCGCTGAGCTGAGAATCAGGGCTGGGCTTCGGGCCCCGACAGCTGCTTCTCTATACTCCAGCTCTCCCACGTCTGGACAAGGTGGAGAAATCTAGGTAGGGAAGTGTGGAGGAGGAGGAGTTATGAGTGAGTGTGGCTGAGTGGGGAGTGAGGACATGAGTGAATGAGTGTGGCTGAGTGGGGAGGGAAGGCATGAGTTAGTGCATGTGGGCTGAACGTGGAGGGAGTGAGTCAGCTGGGAGGGAGGGTATGAGTGGGTGCGTGGCGGTGGCGGGGGGGGAGCTCACATTGTGTGTAATAGTAATAAAAATGTCTATTTAAAGGTTGTCCATGTCTTGTGGATCTCAAATGTCTGGAGATTACCGTATGCAGCTCTAAGGTTCAGAAAGTTTGGCCATCCCTGTATTATATGATCATTTTTACACGACTGCAAAGCAAAAACCATTTTGCAGTTAATGCAGAAACGTTCATGTCACTGCACCTTTGGACTATACTATTTTGTGCTCTGAGCCTGGGTTTATGAACTTTTTTGCAAACTTTCCATAATTCAGAAGTACAGTATTTATTTGGATAACACTGTATAATTTTATAGAATTATGCTCAAAATGCAACATATATTTGGCAAATATATTACAGTGACTTTGATTATTCCATTAGCAACTGTTGTAAATATCTAGTTCATGGTTCATGTGTTTTAGAATATAACTTTTAGTTTTAGCAATTAAAGTTTTAATTGTAGAAAATGGAGCAAATGCAATTAAAACAAGCTTGGAGTCTATTACACTTAAAAAAAAGGTGGTGCAATGTTGACCTAAGAGGTTAACAGGTAGAAAGGTAAGATCATAAAACAGCAGGTGGGCTTACTTGGCTTAAGAACGGGAGACAATCCTTGCAGGAAGGGCAATCCAGAGGGATGTTTTTGTTTTGGGAGTTTGTGTTGAATTAGTTTAAAAGCATTTGGTAAACCCAGAAAGTTGTAAAATCTGTTCATTTCTCCGGATCAAAGAAGAAATTGTAAATGAAGGATAATTAACCGGAAGGTCTGAGAACATCCCAGAGCATGCCACAACATCATGGAGACAGATGGAACTTAGGGAGATTCTCTGGTTTCAAGTCATCTGAGTGTTTGTTGAGAGAGTTGGTTGCAGTTTGCACCTGGCGCAGTTTGCAAATCACTAAGAGATAACCGCGGTAAATGATAGTTAGCTAGGCCTGCGCTGTAAGTAGAGCAAAAAAAGACTAACTGCATCACTGCCCGTGTAAAAGGCAGATGAGACTTAATCTCAATTTCAATTTTGTGAGGTAACAGAACTTTGAAGATTGCAGAGTTTGAAACTAGTAAAAGAGTCTACAGTGGTGCTCACAGAGTCTTGTGGCAAAGAAAGCAACGAGCAGATTAGCTTAAGTGTTGGAAAAGTAACCAGAACATGGGACTGAGGCATCCATAGTCAAGAGATAGTAAATCTTGTGGCACAGTTCTATTGGTCAAAATAGCATGTTTGGATTTCTCTTTAAACGTTAACAGTCCTAACATACAAATTAGGAGCAGGAGTAGACCATTCGGCCCTTCGAACCTGCTTGGCCATTCAACAAGATTATGCTTGATCTGATTGTGGCCTCAACTCCGCATTCCACCTACCCCTGATAATCTTTGACTCTCAGATTATAACACAACAAAAGAACAGCATCACCATTCGCCTTGTTAACAGGTGTTCACAAAATTTTGACAGGCTTCAGAGCGCAGATTTCCTGTCGTCAGACATCTGTTTCAGTGTGGTGTCAACTCTAGGGAATCTGTTTGTGGACAGAGCAAGAAACAACAAGGCTCTTCAATCTGGTTAAGGGCCCTCACTGAGGCACACAATGTCCAAACCAGGAAGCATAACACACAAAAAATAAGTTACATTTAAATCATATAAAGAAAGTGAAATAAAGACCGGGGTTAAGGGATAGAAATTCAAAGGGTTAACAGAAAAAGTTAAAAAAAAAACAATATTTTTTTCCTGCAAGAATGAAACTCCACATATAAAAACTTTAATTTTTCAGGACCAGCGAGGCGGTTCACCATTAATTGTCACTCATTAAACTGTTAAAAACGCACTCCTAAATGTACCAGCCCTAACTTTTACAACCATCTTTAGTGCAGAAATAGTGGGTGAATACCCTAAACTTACGCCATTACCAGAGACTCAACACTGAAATCAATCGGCAAAGCAGCAATAGAGCATCCTGCAGAGGAGCAGGGTATCTTTAAGAGGAACTTCTGGATTTCCTCATTTATTGTATACTTGTGAACACCAAAGGTTGCTATCAGATTTACCTTTTAATGGAAGCAAGTGCTGACAGGCTCATCACTATTATTACAGAATATTCCAGCCACTTCTTTCCAAAAATAATGTGCAGGGATAGATTTCTAACCCCAATAGGGTTCAAAATAGATGGGGGTGGCAGGCAAATTCACCCTCGAAACTCACAAGCAGCCCAAGAAAAATCAAATATGGGGCAAAAAAACATACATATTAGCTTATATTATAGCTGAACAACTACAGGCGCAGGCATATCATTTAGAGCAGGAAATACTGGATTGCAGAAGAAGTGGGCATAAGAGAAACAGAATCTGTGAGGAGCTGCTGCTCCAATCACAGATTCTGTCTTTCCCATGCTTGCTGATCTAGTTTATCCAATCTCAGGTTCCCTCCATCCCACACTAGCTGCTCCTCCAGAAACAGAATCTATGACTTGATGAGCAGCAAGGGCAGGAGAGAGGGTACCTGTGATTGGAGCAGTTATCCTGGTCGACAGTCCGACCCATTCGAACTGTTTTGGGACCGAGAGGCTGTAGGCAGAGGAAAAGAAATAGATAAAGAAGAGAGGGAAGAGGCAGCCAGAAACCAGTAATGAAGACTGGAGCAAGCCCGAGAGAGAGCAGCCTATACTGAGTATGTTTTCAAGGACAACAACCAGCGGAGAGAAGGTCTGTCCCATTTTAATTTCCCACTAATCCTGCGGTGGTGGTGTGGGTGGGGAGGCTATCTTAGTTTATTATTGTAAATTGGGAATTGTATTTAGGTGATGAACAGAAACTTTTCAAAAGGTAGGCAAACCTTAGCTCATGGGTGGTGACAAGTTCAGTATTGGTGGCAATCTGGAAACATCTTGCACAGTTGTTAAGTCTGTAGCACAAATATACACTAGGATCAAACTAGGTTCTTATAGCTTCTTTGCAGTGCACCTGATGGCTTAATTCACGATTTCCAGACAGTTTGATGTGTTGTCCAAGCTCTATAAGGTACCCACTGCAAGCTGAGTAAAGGGATGGCAGCTCTTTAGGTCAGATTTGTCATCTTTGATTGTTAATATATTTGATTTACTCCCATGCTTACATTGTTAATAGTTGGTTCTTCTCTAGCATCATCCTCTTTCTGAAATCATGATTATCACCCTATTTCCCTCCCAATCCCCAATGAAAAAGGAACCCTGAAAATCAAACAGCTGCCCCAAGAACCAAAAAGTGGTCCTTGATAAAATTAAGCTTCTCATAAATGAGCCCTCAAAATAAACATTTTGACCCTGTAATCAAAACATTACTTCTACTGAGCTTGACACCAATAATGACAAAGTGCATTTTGAAAAAATGTCCTTTAAAATATCAAATCACATAAATATCACATAAAGTGCCTTCGTATATGGAATACTCCATTCATTCACTGTCGAGACAAAAGTGTTTGATCATCAACTTTGGGTTTAATAATTCTGACTCTCGAATTACGTAATTCTTCACATACTGTAAACAAGGCGGAACCGTGCCCGCCAACAATTAAAGGGCCAATTAGGGCAATTAAAAAGCCTACTGACTGTGAATTTACATTACCCGTCCACTTTTACAATTGGCAGATGGGCCAGTTGGCCTGGCGGACTTCACGTTTTTGCTACAACCTTGATCCAGAGCAGAATGAAATGTCCGGGGTGAAATATAATAAAAAAAGATGTCTGGTGACTGAGGTTTATTGAATGCTGCTGTCAGGTGCTTGAATGCACTGCGTTGACAGAGTTTGCTGCATTTTTCCTTGACATTTAATTTGTCCATGTCTGCAGCTCCCTGAGGCAACTCCGCAGCAACTGTCTGCCTTCAGGGAGCTCGTTAGAAGAGCCCACCCGTACCCTCACTTTTATTGGCGCCTACTCTCTTCCTGCGCATCCCCTCCCCACTCCACCAGCAGCGTTGAGGCTTTCTCAGTGCGTGTTTCACGCTGGCTGGCAGTTAATTGGCCAGCTAGCGTGAAATTGCATTCGGGGGCTGATCGTGGGTGGAAATGCATTTCAAGTCTGCTTCCAGGCCTGCTGATTGCACGCACCCGAAGAATGTAAGATTCAGGCCTAGAATTTTGCAGCATCACAAGGAGCTATTTAATCCGACGTTTCTTTGCTGGCTTTTGAAAGAGCCATCTATTTAATGGAATTACTCTGGCCATTTCCCATAGCATTTTAATTTATCTCCTTTTCAATTATTTATCCAGTATCGTGTTCACCACTTTTTCTGGTGGGGAATTTCATGTTCTAACAATCCTATGCATATAAAAAAGATGTTCTAATGTTGTCCCTTTCATTTTTGGTGATGGTAAATTTATTTCTTCTCGTTAATGATTTACTGTCTAATGAAAATAGTTTTCCTCTTTTATGTCATCTAAGTCCTTCATGATTTTGAATAACTTCAACAGATCCAAAGTTCCCTCTGATTCTCCTTAGCTACGAGCGGCTTGTTTGTTGCACTGTGTGGTCCCATTAAGATTCTCATGTGGCTGCGCTTATATGTATCTTAAGGGGACTGTTTGTTTCCTGCGCAATACGTTACCATTGCTTATATAGAGCACTGATTAGGTCTGCTCTTAACCTTCTCTGTTAATCAAAGAATCCTAGAATAGGTTACAGCATTGAAGGTGGCCATTTGGCCCATCATGTCTGTGTTGGCTCTCTCGAGGAGCAATTCACCTTGTGCCACTCTCCAACCTTCTCCCCGTAGCACTGCACATTCTTCTTTTTCAAATAATAATTCAATTGCCTGTTGATTGCCTGAATTGAACCTTCCACCATCACACTCTCAGGTACTGTATTCCAGATCTGCTAAAAAGAGCCACAGCCTCTCTAATTATTCCCTATAATTAAAGCTTCTAACCTCAAACTTCTTAGTAAAGTTTCCATGTACCCTATCCATGGCCTTGGCATCATTACCAAAGCACCCAAAACTGGACACAATATTCTAATTGCAGTTGGACTAATGATCTGTAAGGCAATGAAACAAAAAAGATTCCTTACTTGGAATCAACAAAAGACACGCATTGAAGCAAACTTCAAGTAATATTTTGTTTGCATACTACATATTCCTATCACAAAACAGAAACAGGTAAGCACAGATTTTGCATGGGACCTTATTGCTACGTTGCCCTCAAGCCAAATGAAAAGAGCTGAGACATTATTGTCAATATAAACAAATACTTAACATGCTTACATAGCATTCCTGCTACACAAAAGTTGAACAATTTCAATGGATTGTGAAAATAGTAAGCAGCTCAACATAATCCAAATACGCTATTTGCTCATCTAATAATATTGCCAACAGTATGTTTTAGGGCAAAGTATTCACTGACTGAAGGAATCCAATGCACTAACACTTATGACCAACATTCAGGTCAACAAAACGGCAGCTTCCCACGTCAGTATTTTCACTTAGAATCAATGAAGGGAATATTAGCTTGTACAAAACATATACAAATTCTAAGCTAAAGCACTTGATTTATAAAATGACTGTTATTCATAACCTTTTCATAATCCTGAAAATGAAAAGCAAAGCCCCTTATAACAGAGCATATTTCGTAACTATATTTGTATCTGATTCTAAGTGCACTGTGCTTTCACTCTTGCTTTATGTAGCTTTATGGATAGGGCAACATCCTAGATATCCCAAAGTGAGCAATGTCATAGTTTTCCTGCAGATTCTGAACCCAGGTCTTAAAACTTATTTTTGCTACATTAAGACTGAAAATTGTTTGAGCTCTCAGGACAAAAATGAACATAAATTAATGCAGTTTGCCAAAGAGACATTTACTAGATGTATATTTAAGATAAAGCAGCTGATTATTTATTTTCGATACAGGTTTCCCAGTCAGGGATGCACACTGGGCTTTGGCCCCTGTCCTCCAGGGCAGCTTGGGATCTGGTTCTAAGAGTGAGAAGGAACCAGTTATGGATGAGAGAGAAAAGGGTTATGTCAACATTGATATAATAAAACCTGGATTTAAATACATTCCTTCTCTGTATCTGTGGTTTCCCCAAGTCAATGAGGAACTCTTTGTAAGAAATCTGCAGAGCTCTATGTGTATGAAATATCCATATTTACTCCCAGGCTCACCTGTTTTTCCTCACTCCTTTTTAAAATAGCATCTAACAAACCCACCTGAGAAAATTCCCATTATTACACTTGCGAGTGATACCCACAACCTCTTCCAGTAAGCCCCCCACCCATCATCTCTCTCTCTCTGCAATTCTTCCACCATTTAAAAACATGATCATGGCTGATCTTCTGCCTTAACTCCACTTTCCCACCTCCTTCCATTTCCATCGATTCCCTGAGAGTCTTAAAATCTAGCTATCTCAGCCTTTAATATATTCAACAATACATCATCCACAACCCTCGGTGGTCAAGAATTTGCCAGATTTGCAACCCTCTGTGTGAAAGAAATTCTCCTCATCTCAGTCCGAAATGATCAGCCCGTTAGCCTGAGACTGTGTCCCTCTGTTCTAGGTTCCTCAGTCAGGGGAAACATCCTCTCAGTCTCAATCCTGTCAAGACCCTTCAGAATCTTCAAAGTTTTAAGGAATATAAGCCAATTTACTCAACCTCTCTTCATTGGTTCCTGGGATGAATCAAATAAACCTTCATTGCACAGCGTCCAAGGGAAGTTTATCCTTCCTTATAAATTGAGAACAAACCCATGCACAGTACTCCAGATGTGGTCTCACTGAAGCCTACTCCTACTGTAGCGAAATTTCCTTACTCTTGTACTCCAATGCCCTTGCAGTAAAAGGAAAACATCCCATTTGCCTTCCTAGTTGCTTGCTGTGTATCTGCATGCTAACCTTCTGTATTCCTTGTTCAAGTGCACCCAAGTTTCTCTGAACATCAAAATTTAAAAGATTCACGTGTTTTAAAAAACTCTTTTTTTATTCTTACAACCAAAGTGAATAACCTCATACTTCCCTACATTATACTCCACCTTGTTGTCACTTTGTTGTCCACTCACGTAACTTGTCAATATCTCTTTGCAGCCACTTTCCAGCCTCCTCACTGCTTATATTCCTACTTAAATTTGCATCATCAACAAACTTGGGTACATTATTCTTGGCCTCCTTGTCTAATTCGTTAATACAAGTTGTAAATAGCTTATGTCCCAGCACCAATCCATGTGATACTCCACTAGTTACAGCCTGCAAACTTGAAAATGCCCCATTTATTTCTATTCTCGGCTTCCTAAATGCTTCCTCCATCCAAGCTAATATATTATCCCTTATTTTATGAGCCCTTGTCATGCATTCTAATGTTTCAAGTGACATATTGATGCCTTTTAGAAATCCAAGTATACAACATCTACTGGATCCCCTTTATCTACTCGACTTTTTCACATCCTCAAAAACTCTAATGAATTTTGTAAAATCATGTTGGCTCTGTGTGATCACACCATAAATTTTCTAAATACATTTTCATGATTTCCTTAATAAGAAGATTCCAGCATTTTCGCAATGACCATTGTCAGGCTAATTTGACTGTAGTTCCCTGTTTTTCTCGCCCTCATTTCTTGAATATCATTGTTACATTTGTTTACTTCCAACCTGCTAGGACCATTCTAGAGTAGAGGAAATTTTGGAAAATCATACCATTGCACCCACTATCTTTGCAGCTACCTCTTTTAGAACCCTAGGATGTATGCCATCAGCAGCTTTTAGTACCTTAAGTTTCTTCAATACTAAGTTCCTCACTCTTAGTAGCCCCTTGGTTACCTTTGATTTCCAGTATGCAAGCTGTCGCTTCTACTGTGAAGATGGACACAAAATATTTGTTCAACAGCTCTGCCATTTCCTCATTCCCCTTGGTAATTTCTCCTGTCTCTGTTTCTAAGGGACCAGCATTTACTTTAGCTTCTCTGCACCTTTTTATGTACTTGCAAAAGCTCTTACAATCTGTTTTTTTATATTCCTGGCTAGCTTACTCTCATATTTTATATTTTCCCTTTTTATCAACTTTTTGGTGCCCTTTGGTGATTCCCAAAACTCTCTCAATCTTCAAGCTTAAGACTATTCCTTGCAACATTATATGCTTCTTATTTTAACACTATGCTTAACTGCATTCATAAGTCACAGACAGATCTTTCTCACTGAGCCTTTGTTTTTTAATGGAAAGCATTTTGCTGAACATTTTGAATAATTTCTTTAAATGTTTCCCATTGTCTATTTACTGCCATATCTTTTTAGTCTGTTACCTAATAAGCTGCAGCCAGCTTACCCCTCATACATATGTAATTGGTTTCATTTAAGGTTAAGATTTTTGTTTTGGACTCAAGCATGTTGTTTTCAAATTTAATATGAAATTCAATTGAATTATAATTGCTTTTTCCTCAGAGGATTTTTTACTGTAAGATTATTAATTAAACCTGCCTCATTACATAATACTAGATCTGAACTAGCTTGATTCCTTGCTGGCTCCACAGCGTATTGTTCTAGGAAGCTGTCACAAAAGCATCCTGCAAAAGCATCTTCCAAGCTACCTTTGCTAATTTGGTTTGTCCAGTTTATAAGATGATCAAAATCTCCCATGATTATTGCTTCACTTTTGTTACAAGTTCCAATTATCTCTTGCATAATGTTTTGTCCAGTGATGTAACTACTGTTGGCTGGGGCTATAAACTACTTCCACCAGTATTTTCTGATACTTGCTATTCCTAATCTCCACCCCTACTAATTCTAATTCCTGATCTTCTGAGCAAAGATCCTTTCTTATTACTGTTCTTATTTAATCTTTTACAGGGCTACTCTTCCTTTTTTTCCATTCTGGCTGTCTTTTCAACATGTGCACACCCTGGAATATTTATTTCAACCATGGTCGCCCTGTAGCCATGTCTCTGTAATGGCAAATAGATCAAACTCATTTAGCTATATTTGTACTGCTAGTTTATCATATTACAAATGTCCATGCGTTTAGATAATGGACTCTTAATTTTATTACTACCAGTCCTCTTTGCATGGACTATATTCACTGATGAGCTATTAACTTTGAACACTCTGTCTTTTCCTGTCCCACACTGCTTGTCTTTACTCAAATCATTATACTGCCCTACTGCCTTGACTTTTCTCTTTACATTTCTAAAATGCCCTTCAGCCCTACCCACTTTTAGTTGAAAGCCCTATCCACAGACACTGATTCCAGCCCAGTTTAAGTGGGGCCCACCCCAACGGAACAGTTCTTCCTTTCCCCAATACCAGATACAGTGCTCAATGAATCAAAGTCCTTTCTTCCCACACCACTCTTGAGCTACGTGTTTAACCTGCATGACCCTCTGCCTATTTGTGTGTGGGTCAAGTAGTAATCTAGAGATTATTTTCCTTGAGGTTCTGTTTATTAATTTAGAACCCAGTTGCTCAAACTCCTTCTGCAGAACCTTAGTTCTGCTCATGTCGTTGGTTCTGACATGGAGCACGACAACTGGATTTTCTCCCTCCAAATACTTCTCCAGTTGCTTGGGGATGCCCCGAAACCTCATGCCAGACAGGCTTCAGATCTCCTGGCCGTGGCTGCAAAGAATAGCATCTAGTCCCCTGAGTGTGCTATCAGCCATGGTTCACTTGGCAGCAAGCGAGGCTCCAATTCAGGAGGTTCTGGGTCCAAGTTCCACTCCAGGATTTGAGCACAAATATCTAGGCTGGCACTCCAGTGCAGTACAGAGGAAGTGTGCACTGTCAGAGTGGTATCTTTCAGATGAGATGTTAAACCGAGGCCCCTTCTACTGCCTCAGGTGGATGTAAAAAATCACATAATACTATTCCGAAGAAGAGCAGCGGAGTTATCCCTAGTGTACTGGTCAATATTTATCCTTCAATTACCATTGCAAAAACAGGTCAGCTGGTCATTATCGAATATTTGTTTGTGGGAGTTTTATTGTGTATAAATTGGCTGCTATGTCACCCATATTACAACAGTGGCTTCACTCTAAAAGTAATTAATTGGCTGTAAAGCACTTTAGGGTGTCCTGAGTCCATGAGAGACGCCATATAAATCTAAGTCTTTCTTTTATTTCGATAGCACAATTTGTTAACCCCACTTGAATGGCCTCCTGCACCATGGTTAATCTGGCCTGCAATCCTTATTTCCATCAAAGCAGCTAACAAGAACCTCGTAATTGTTGGACAATGGCAAAAGCCAGGTTCTTCCTTCACTACATCCTAGATCTGCATACCTGCCTGACTCACAGTTATACCCTCCTGCCCCTGAGCATCAACCATCTCTAAAGTATCACTTAACCTAAGGGAAGTGACTGCCTCCTGGAACAAAGGACTAAAATTTACTGTGGGCTTCAGGCCACCAAAATTGGAACCAAATGGAGGTCCGAAACCCACACTACCGGCAGCAGGGTCCAGCTCAGCAATCTTCACAGAGGCGGCCTCCTAACTGGCCACCGCCATGATCACCATCCAATCAAGGAGGGCAGAGGAGTTGTAAATGCTGCTGGCCCAATCAGAAGCTGGCAGCTCTGAAGCCTTGTTGGCCCCACTGGGAGAAGTGGACACTGCTGAGGCAAGTTGGTTCAAGAGAGCGCCTCCATTTTAAGGTACCTTCAGAAAGGCAAGTAAAAAATTTAAAATCAGAGGGATAAAGCAGACAGCACCTTTAGATGGCTCCTTGAGGTTTGAAGGGCAGCCATCAGTGCCCATAGCCCACTCTTTGGGGCAATGAAGCCTCTGTCTCTGATGACCTAACTCTGTGCGGCCGCAGCGAGGCAGTCTCCATGAAGTTGGTGGTTACCCCAAGCAGCAAGGGCCACAGTACTGCTGGCAAAATGTCAGGGGGCACAGGAAAATTACCCTTAATAGGGCCTTCAATTATTTAAAATGTCTGCCCACTGGTCTTTCTGCAGTTAGTCCCTCTGTAGGGAAACCCTCCCCCAGCAGTGAGAATGCACAAGGACCTATTCCGATACAGCTCTCCATTATTTTCCCCACCTCCCACCCTAGAACTGAGAAAATCCTGTCCAAAGTGTGCAGGTAACTCTGCTCATCCCTGATGACCCACAATGTCTGCAGCGCAGACTCCAGCCCAATAACTCTGAGCTGAGGTTCCTCGAGCAGCAGTCATCACAGATGTCGTTGTCCTGGGGTGCTGTCCCGAAATTCCGACATGATGCAGCTATGGCATCACACTTGCTCTGCCATGCCTATCTCAAGTTAGATGATGCTGTATGGTAACTCATACAGTGCATTAACCATTATAACATGGAGTTTCTCCAACTGAATTGCTCGACTTAAAACTAGATAGATGATGGAGAAATGAAGGTATAACAGTTGCCCAACAGCAAGACACATTGCTATGATAGACTGAGAGGGTTTAAATAAACCAGGCTAACTGTAAAATTCTTTACAGAAAAAAATATTTATATGCACACAGACAAGCAGAACATAGGTTCAAATTCCTTCATAGGGAGTGTTTATATTGTACTATGCATTTATAAGGTATTAGAGCAGTGGAATTAGCTAATAAGCCACAGCAGCTTGATTTACTGCAGGGCTGTTAGGCTGTAACCTACCTGCATTTGGGTCCTCATTTAGACGACTATATTTAGACTGGTCCAACTTTGTCCTACACTTCTCAATCGGTACCCAGGCATATGTCTCTGGACACAGCAAGTCAGATGGATGGTACTGACCCTGAGAAGCAACAACAAAGAAACAATAGACATAAGTTACACAGTAATATTTTGAGTGATCTAATTATTGCAATATATGAAAACAAATGTAGGGGAAGAAAAATTCATGAAGATCTGAATAATTTGAAAAACCAACCCTAAAATGAAATATAAAACTAATTGGTAGATGTGCTAAAATGTAATACTTTAGACACAGCAGGAGAGGATGAAAGAAAAGCATTGTTAAATAAATGATAACATTTTTATTAGTGTAGTGCTGTTGTGAATTATGCTTTTAAGTTAAGGAAAAGGTGATGTCTTTTTCCTGATGCTGCAAATAATTTATATACGCAAAGTTCATGACACTCCAGATCCCCAAACTAAGTAGAGTTTTATGTGGTCAGCTATCCTGAAGTGGAACACAAAAATCCTAAAAAGTTTCTTAAATCTTGCAGCATACACATGAACAGCAGGAATTTGAAGCAAGTTCCATGCCTGCCATCAACCATCCCTGGTTGATGCCAAGGAAAATCATATCAGGAGAAAGGGATGAGATAAATAAACACAGCAACTAAAAATCAGAAAACAGAAACCATTAGGAAGATACTATCAACAATAGCAGTCTTTTCTGTCATGACTACCATAAAATTGATTAACTCATGTACTTTATGGATTAATGAAATTTATTATTAGTTTGAAATATATACATTTCTATATACAATTACAATTGTTGGTGTACGGTATGTACTTCCTGTGCAAATCCAGTGTTAATGATTTTTATAGTGGAATATGTCAGCAAGACACAATAGAAACCCTATCAGATTAAGTTGTTACGATTAGGCGAGGAGGGGGTTGAATGGCTTCCCTCTTCTTGTTTGACTGCAAAAGTTTTTTTTATTTGAAAAGAACATACTTGCCAAATCATTCTGTTTAATGGTTTATGCACTGTGATCATAAAAGATGCAATTGGGCATGTTTTCTTGAGTTTAACAAAGAGGTAAGCTTTATTATATTTAAACCGATCTAAGTAAAATAATAAAGTGCGCTCCAAACACATACTTGGAGTTCACACACACGCACGAATGGATTACGGAGAGGGGAAGGATAGATTTGTCAACTTAGAATCAGAGAAATAAAAGGGATACACAGCGTGTATTTTGTTGACTCAGCTGGCTTCAGGCTGAATTTAGTGGTTTTGCTCTTCAGTGATCGTGATGCTTCCAATTTAAAGATGTAGATCGCTGATTTAGCTATTCTCCTGGAGACGGTTATGCAGAGAAAGCGAAGGTTTAAACACACAAAGGGTGGGCCTGTCACATGACCATCACCCAGTGATTCAAACATGGTCAGGACTAGAGTATTTCCCCTTGTAGCTTATTCAGTTCATATCTGGGAATCCTCTCTCTAGTCCCATTGTTCAAGTGATTGGGTTTAGCATATTCCCATTTAGATTGATGAGATAATGTCTGGGAACTGCCTGTTACCCTAGGTGATTGCCTTGATGACTTGTTAATGGGAACAGGATATGTGGCTCATTCATATTCTCCTGAGGCCATGGTCCAGGATGAGGCTTAGCAGACACGGTATCTAAATCTCAGTGGGTTGCAATGTGGAAAGTTCAGTGATGCAAATTGGGTAGCCATCTTTGTTGTGGGCTCAAGTCACACTTTTAGCCTGTGTTTTAAAAAATCCCTATTTTAAAAAGTTTAGTTCAGTTTTCCAGCCGGTGGATTAAAAACCATTATTTGGCAGAAAGCATGTTTTCGTGACAATGTTAACATTTCACAGTCAAGTACCAATTAAACTACTCAATATGACCCTTGAAGTTTTTCCTACCATTTCCTTTCCTTTGTAATGGAAATTTCTATTGCCAAATTAAGGCCAATAACAAAATAAATATTAAATTACATATACCATTGATGTCGTCCATGAAATATTTTCCCTTTTTCAATACTTCATTGAAGTTTTTACTTGAAGATCTCAACCACTCCCAAAAGGCTTGGTTGGGCATTTGATATTTTCTTTCAAGAGTGATAATGCAGGGCAGGGTTATGCAGATGGTGGGGTTTCCTAATCTGCCACCCAAATGAGTTGGCAGGGAATGCATCCCTGCTAATCATGGCAGCCCAGCAGCTATTTAACTCCCAGGAGCATTAACTGGCTGGAGATGGGACTTTTACTCTTGTGAGGGACAGGTGTGCTGCCTCAGAAAGCTGCCAGTCAATCAGATTGGGACTAGGACTACAAGCAGTCCCCAGATTCTAAGTCCCGGAGTCCAGGATCAGGTAAGTGCAGGGCTGTGGGAGGTAAGGCCTGGGGAGTGGGGGAGGGGATTGGGGGGGGATGTGTGTTGCAGAGGCCAGAAGGGGAGGGAGTGTTCACAAGCAAAGACCTTTGGGTGGTGAGGCATCAGATGTGGAAAGGGGTCTTTTTGGGGGGGCTTACCCCTCCCACCCTTACACCGAGCCTAAGCAGGGTGACCGGCTGGGCCTTCCCCACGCCAAGCCCCTGAACTTCTCGCACCAGCCTCAAAATTGATGCCCGAAAGGAAGCAGCCCTTAACCCTCAACTGGGGCAAGGGCAGGCTGTCTGAGGCCTGGCCCGTCCCCCATAAAATTACAGATAGGTCGGGGGCAGGCAGGAGAGTGGATGGAAGGCCACCTGGGGTATTTTACGTTATGATACAGGTGATGGTAAATGCTGAGCTGCCCAAATCCCAGAGGAAAAATTGAAACAGCCTCGAAAATGTTTTTTGTATTTTGTATAGTATTAAGAGCGGTTCTGAAATCAAGAAATGATGTTCCTGACTACTTGTGATGATTTTACAGCAGAGTAAACATTTGTTAAAAGAATAAAGCAAAAAAACCACAATCACACTACAACAGAAGAATAGCTTCACACAGTAAACAGTACTTTAAAACAGTTCCACAAGATTTTAACTACCTTCAGAGCTAACCTTCCCCATTTCTATTCAGCAACTATCCTTATAGATTTTAAAATCTGTAGAATTCTAGTAATTATTACCACACAGTGCCTTTTTCCTTGGGGTGTCCTTTGAGGGGGACAGCAACTGGTTCTCCCAATCTGGCCTTTTTCAGACGGTCTTCTGGGAGATCTAAACAGCTACCCTGCTGACTTCTGGGACATCTGATCAGCTACTCCCACCTGGGCATCAGCATTTCCTTAAATGCATCCCTTCCCTTTGGTCTCTTTATTGTCTCAACCAGTCTCTTCAGAAATGCTTTCTTCCCAGAATTGATTAAACTCATTTGATTACCTAGCTCCTGGACTTGTAAAAACAAACTTACCCTATTTTTACCTTTCTTACCCTTTTACAAACTGCATATATCCCCCTTTGAACTAAAAAATTCAATGCAAAAACACTTCTGTTATTGCTTTATGTAAAAGTGAAGTTCTTCTTGGTTCATTAACATATCAAAACCACTTGTTACTGCTAGTTTTAGTCACTCTGGCTCTTACTCCAATTACCCCAGCCATTTATCTTCCAGCATTTAAGAAAAATGATAGTGATATTAGCAGATGAAAACTATTACAATTTCTTGACATACGGGACCTGCCAGCCGTCGGCGGGGGCTGTAGTACTCTGCCCATGGATACCTGAAGGTAAGTGCTGTATTCTGAATATTTGCAGCCAAAATAATTTCTTAAGATGCATTAGTATCATTTAAGCTGCCCAAACAATAGGATGTTACACTCTCAATTGTAATAAAATCCATTTGAACAAACCATTGCACCAATGAAGGTAGATAAGCAAGAGTGTGCACATATAAATCAATAGTTTCCTGAGTAATCAAATCAGCAAGTATCTCTGAACCACGAAGCTCAAAATACCATTGGCAAGGCCCTACGTTGTTCAGTCAAATGGAACAAGGGTTCCAAATAAATACGTTCAAGTAGCGAGTTTCAATTCTGTACTTTGCAGCTTCAGAAATGAAATCCCAAAACAAAAATAATGATACCATATGTTGTATACAATTTTAAAAACACATGGTGAGAACCTCCATTCTCTGCCATAATGGAGATCTCTCTTCTCCTGGATGGAAATTGGTGCATAATTCAGGATCCTCAAATGTTAGCTTTACAAATGTAGTACAGCAATACCACAGGCATTGGAATAAAAATAAAACTAACCTCCCTGGGCTTTAAAGGTTGATTCAGACAGGATGAAACTAGTGCTAGCATTTTGCACAAAGCTTTGTTCTACAAAAATTAAAGTGTTGATAATGCAGGTTTCATGTTACATATAGTGCAGATTATACAGATTTCTAATTCCTTGTTTAGCAATACTTCTTCAAATGGCCTTTTCACATTTAAATCTCTCAGGACTTTTAAATAATGCAAAATGGTCCTCTTCAAACTTTCGTTATGGAGATGCTCAAGTACCTTGTTACTACATGGAATGTCTTCTCAGTACAATGGCATACATTTCATATTTCAGGGGCTGAATATTATTTAGGATGGCCCTGTGGATTTAATGCCTTTAATTATATCTAGGCATACAAGACTTGTACATAAGATGAAGCACAAGCCGACAAGACTTTCAAAGCAAACAACAAAGTGAAGTGAAATTAACTTTTGAAATTAAAATAAATTACTTTTGTAATTAAAATTGTAGTGCAATTAGAACAGTAATGTATTCTGATTTATTCATAACCAATTGAAAATATATTCTGAATGTTATTTATTTATAACCAATTGAAAATACTCTGATAATTTTGCATTGTGCAGCGTCAATTATACATTGCATAGGGGTCTGCAATGATACCAAATACTATTGAAAAATGTGTTACAAAAGTATTGAAGAGACAGAAATGGCTTCAAGGCTGCAATTTCCCTGGAGAAGGTCAGATATAGTGTTTTCTGCTGTCCGATCAAATTACTGGCCTGGTATTTATTGTTCTGTATATAATTAAGAACTTAACAGGTAAATTTTGCAGCAGAATGGTTAAGAATTTGAATCCTGAATGAACTAACAAAGTGTCTGTTCCAAGCATAACACAATCAAATTATACACTATATATTGATTTACATTTTAATTTCATGAGAATTATATTTCACTATAAATAACTAAACCTGTTTTCAGTTAGAGGGCATTTCATGTTTTGCCTCCAGTTTCTATATTAACAAAAAGTAATACAACTTTTGACTTGTCATCATCAAACTCATAAAATAGTTTTATCTAATTTTTTTAAGGTTTGCTTTGTGGTTGAAATTCTTTTCCATGGATCTGGAATTTAAGTTATTGGCATTTTGAGAAGGGGGAGAAAAAGGCCACTTTATCTTCTTGGCGCCCAAAAGTTTATAGTTAGGAGAAAGTGGCACACTGCCTAAAACGGTTACAACAGAACTGTAGTGTTCAGTTTTCAGGTTGAATAACTGTATTCATGCTTAAACTCTTCTACAGGAATTAGTGTAATCCTCTGAAAGCAGAGCAGGGTTCAGTACAAAGGTGGCCCTTTAAAGTTGGTTATTCCTCAACTGCTGTTAAAAATACATCTTGTACAATAGAGCCATTTTCTCTTACTTTTAATTTATTTCACATGTTTTATTCCAACACCAGTTTTCCTCAGTCACACCTTCAAAATGGAATACTTCATGATAAAACTCAATTAAGAGAATGAAGTCAGTCCTTCTACAATGTGATGGTATTTTGATCAAAACTGCCAACTTTGCAGGAAGCTGCGAAAAGATTCACCTCTTTGGGCAGAACAATGAGAGACGTGCATCAATTTAATAATGGCTACGGTAATACAACATCAACTTATGTCTACCATGGAGGATGAGACACCAGATGGGACAGCATTGGAATAACCAAGATTGGAGATGACAAGGGAATAAATAAAAGAGTTTCAACACCAGATGAGCCAGAGGTGGAAGTGGGAGAAGTTATGGTGGTGAAAGTAGGCAGTCTTTATGATGGAGGGGACACAGGTTGGGAACTTGGCTCAAGGCGAACAGTCTAGTGAAGCCCAAAACAGTGGCTGGGGTGGAGAATGGAATCAAAAGCAAGGGTGCAGTTTTGTTGGCGGGCTGAAGATAATGGTTTTTGTTTTGTCAATGTTCATCTGGAGGAGACTGGCTCATTTAGTGGATTTTGGATAAATGTCTGACAATAATACAAAATACAATTCAAGATCATTTTAGTACAGTTACAATTTTTTCAAATCAGTTTGCAATGGAAACAATACAACTATGTGCCATTTATTTTTCTAACAAGCCCTGAAAGTCTGCTTATGATAATCATTAAATGCAGTTCATAACTAAAACTTTTTTCCAGGTGGGATGAAAGCCAACAAAAAGCAAAAAACTCCTCTTTGGATACTAGACTTTTCATGCTTCTTGTCCAGATACTTGAGTGAGAAGAGGGAGAAATGCATTTGTATAAACAGAAATTTTCTAGACAGCCTGCTCAATATATGAGAATTAGCGGTAAAGAACGGCAATTACACATCTAAAATGAACAGAAACCTACCGAAAAACAGGGCTGTACAACAACAAATATGTGAATAAGAGTTGCAATGAAAGAACTAGTATAACTGGGCTACACTGTGTAACACTCTTGTCACCAGTTAAATGCCACTTCTATTATTCTTGAAAAAATCCATTTATTAAAATTATAAATAATACTTTCACAATGTGGTTTGCATTGGCCTGAACACATTGCAACACAAAGCAGAAGAATTTCATTAAACTCTAGCAGAATTAATCTGGAAGCAAGGCAGTGCTTCAATTTATTAAATTCTGACTTTTCTATGAAAGAGGACACCAGTAGATTCTCTTCAATAAACTTACTCAAGGATTTTGTGGCCCCACTTACTGATTTCATTACACTAATGTAGATTGATTCAATTATATTCTGGGTGAATGCTTTGCCTCCTATGGCAAGTAACCCAAGCCTGCCTATTTTGACTAACACTGTTGGGCAGTCAGGAGCTAGAACACAATTTCAGCAGAAGGCGAACAGTATAGATCACTAAACCAACCTGGGTTCAGCAATGTGAAACTAAATGTGTTTTCTTTTAAAGTAAACCACTATAAAATCACAGGAAAGAAGTTACTTCAGATTAAAGAGCAAGGAGTGCACTCAAGAGACGATTGTGTAATTTCAAATTGTTTTTAGTTGACGTTGGTTGCTTGTTTGTGATGATTTCTGCTGCTTTGAGATGGTTGCACAGACTTGCACCGTCTCCAAGTAATGTTTTTTTTACAATGAGAAGAAAACTAGCTGATGAAACAATTTCTGAAGAGAAAACTGATCATGTGGTGTTGGTCACATAAAATAAATAACTTTAGTACATTATTCCATACATTAAAAACCCTAGTATATTATCATGTCTGTATTTTGATTTGATTTCCAAATTTCAAAAAAATACTTGGGCCTGTAATATTTTGCTAATTTCTTTAATACTAAAGTGAGCTTGTTGTGTGGCTGAGTGGGCCATGCTAACCTTTTGATTTCTGGGCAATATAGCTCGGTTGCTGGAGGTTGTGCTTGATTTAATCTTTAGTAATGGTAAGCATTGATAGTTGTTGTCCAAAAATGGCTCCTGGCCAATGAACCCAATTTGAAGACAGATAGAAAACACATTTGAGATGCAGAGCTCTCTCCAATTAAGTTATTTTTTTGAATTAAGCATAAACATCCTTCCAAAGCAACTAAGCAAAGGACTAATGAAAGGGTTAATAATGATGTGAATACACATACAAAATAAGCATCATTATTGCTGGCAGATCAGCCCTTCAGAGGTGTGCAAATCAGAACAGTCTCTTATCACTGATTTTAGTGGCTCGAGGCTCATAAAATCGAGCTACTTGCTACTTTTAGGCAGATGGGATAAAACCACTATACAATCCCATTTTGCTGTTGGCATCTGCAAAAGGTCCGGCCTATCCTCCATCCTGGACAAACAGAGAACAGGAATGAAATATTTTATTACATAACCATCTTAATCATCAACTTTTACATTAAAAATTCCCAAGTCCACATTTATAACGGAAATTGTCTATGGAAACTGTATTTGCACCCTTCCCTCCCCATTCCCAGGGAAGGCATGGCAGCACTACCATTGAATGGAAAGGATAATTGTGTCATAAGCTTTATCATTCCAAATGACACAGGAATTTATAATGGAAACATAAAAATGAAGATTAAATGTTTAATTTTAAAATGGAGACTTTGTTACATCTGCACTCCCAGATCCTCTGGCCTAAAGATCACACCTTTGTACACATATTATTAGTACATGCATCTTTATAATAATGTGTTTTATGTATATTAAATCTACAGTGAATAGTTAGGGTTTAAAATGCACTGCCTGGAAGTGTGGTGGAGGCAGGTTCAATTGAGGCATTCCAGAGGGCATTGAATGATTACTTAAATTGAAACAATGCGCAGGGTTCCGGGGAAAAGGCAGGAGATTGGCACGAAATTAAAATGCTCAGAGAGCTGTTGCACACACAATGGGCCGAATGACCTCCTTCTACACCGTAACAATTCTGTGGTTCTCTGATTCTGTGACATGTAGATTGAGTCAAGTCAAATTTCTTCCTCCCGACTGGTGAACAACAAAAGGAAATAGCCAATTAGAAAGGAGATTTAAATGGTTAACTAAATATATTATGTAAAACCTTCTTCGAATCATATTCCACAACTCAAATTCCATCAAAAAAAATTGGGAATAGTTTCTCACCACATCACTGTATATCACTTATAGGCACCTAAAATTAAGTTATAGAACAAACACAAAACTATCTTTTAAAAGCATAGAATTTCCTCGAACATATTTTCCCCTCATCCAGAAAGGATAAACCCTACTAAACCTTGAGCTAAGTTGAATTCTAGATGCACATACATACGCTTGTATAATTCATGACATCCACTTGGTAAACTGGCTCTCCAGTTTCAAAGGAGTCCAAATGCTAGCTGAGTTGCAATGTATTATGGCATGCATTCCCTGAGTGAGTCAGTCAGGAAGGTCTCAAATCATGCAAAAGAACAGACATGTTCTTTCATACAAAAAAAGTGGCACGACAACTACTCAGGATAAAAACAGAAAATGCTAGAAATGCAGGTCAGGCAGCATCTGTGGAGAGAAACATGGTTGACTCTGTTTCTCCCAACAAGTGCTGCCTGACCTGCTGGGTATTTCCAGCATTTTCTGTTTTTATTTCAGATTTCCAGCATCTGCGGTATTTTGCTTCTGTATTACCACTTTGAATAGTTGGGAATTTCCCAGTCAGCATTTTCAGTTCTTGAACGTTTCTATTATATATTCTGTTAATATACTATTTGAATTGTTTTAAATGCAGATTAATCATTTTTTGAAGAATGATGTGCTGATATTTTAGTTATAACAACAAAGTACAGTACACCCAACACATTCTTCCCGTGGAGCTGGCAACTCCAGTGGGAAACCTGAGCACTGTTGACATTTTTGAAAGACCCAAAGTAGTGAATAAATTTAGATCTAATGTCAATGTCATCAGGTAGTCATTATTGTTCCTTGATTCTAAATTCTGCGTTCCATTTAAATTTTGAAGGATCATTAATGGTTATTATGCTGATTTTTATTTATAATGGGATTATTGTGTTGCAACTTAATTGTGGCATCACCTACAGGTTGAAAAATAAAATGTCAGGGAAATTGACATTTGCAAAGGCATGAAGCTGAGCCAGGAGACAGCAACAGACTGAACAGATAAAAAATTCTCAAAGATACAGCAGTCAAAACAGTTTCCCACCAGACTCCACTTCACTATATATATCTAAAAGATTGAATTTATTATTCAATAAAATCTCCATTTCAATTTATTACATAATTAAATGAACTTCCTGCTTCTCTATCCCACCCTGATAACCCCCAAGTTAACAGAACATGTGGGGAATGTCCCAAATCACCATGGCTCAACTGGCAAACATGGCACCTAACACCTGAGCCAAATAATTGTTCCCACAACTCCCTGCATGATGCAGCCTGCATCACTTTGCGTATTCAAAGAACTCAACTGTATTGAGGCTGGGACAGCATAATCCAGTAACTGGATTGCAATTCTCAAAAGCAATTACCTAGCCTCATGCCCCAAATTTACCTCAAACATGATGCGGCTGCCTGCTATGCCTAGACCATTTTACACATTTACAGAGATTTCTCAACGTTTTCTTGGCTTCTATTTAATCCAATTGCTATTGTTCTCCCTCCTGAGGTGAATGTTCATCTTATGTTCCTTCAAGATTCTCAAATATCCCTGCTTCAGTTCCTTTGCTGTTTGCATTCTTCTCTTGCTCCTAGCTTCACACACATCACTGCCTTCACCGATTACAACCTTTTTTCATAAGAAATATGCAAACCTTAGGGCATTTATTTAAAATTCTCTCCTGCTATTCTAGTAGATAAATTGGTCCAATTGTTTTAAGAATAAGCTATTCCATCAGAATAGCAGAGAGGGAAATAACATATGAGTTATTACATTACAGGGTCATGGCTGCAAGATGACAAAAGACTGGGACCTGAATATTCAAGGATACATTATATTTTGGAAAGAAAGGCCGAGGGATAGATCTGTTAATTAAGGATGACAATAGTACAAGAGAGAGAGATGACCTTAGTTCTAAACATCAAAGTGTAGAATCAGTTTGGGTAGAGATAAGAAATGCTAAAGGTAGGAAGTAATTGTGGGAGTAACTTATAGGCCCCCTAACAGTAACCACAATGTAGGACAGGGTATACAGGAAGAAATAATGTGGACTTGTGAGAAAGGTATGGCAATAATCATGGGTGATTTTAATCTACATAATAAATTGGGTGAACGAGAGTGGCAAAGGGACCCTGCAAGATGAGTTCATGGAGTGTTTTCAGGGCAATTTCTTAGAGCAGCATGTGTCAGAACCAACCAGAGAGCATGTTTTTCTAGATTTGGTAATGTGAAATGAGACAGGATTAATTAATGACCTCATAGCAAAGGCACCCCTAGGTAGCAGCAATCATAACATGACTGAGTTTCACATTCAGTTCGAGGGACAGAGGGGTGGGTCTAAGACTAGTGTTTTGAACTTGAATAAGGGCAATTATAAGGGTACAAAGACACAGCTGGTTAAAGTGAACTGGGAATTTAGGTTAAGGGATAAGTCAGTAGAGATGCAGTGGCAATTATTTAAGGAGATATTTCGTAATTCTCAGCAAAGATACATTCCAGTGAGAAAGAAAGACTCTAGGGAAGGACATACCATGCACATGTAACTAAGGAAGTTAAAGATAGTATCAAATTAAAAGAAAAAGCATACATTTTCATGAAGATGAGTGGCAGGTTAGAAGACAGCAAAGAATGCAAAAAAAAATGAGGAGGGAGAAATTAGAGTATGAGAGAAAGCTAGCTGGAAATGTAAAAACGGATAGTAAGAGTTCCTACAAGTATTTAAAAGGAAAAGAGTAAGTGAACGTTGGTCCTCTACAGAGAGAGTCTGGTGAATTAATAATGGACCCCATGAAGTCTCATGGCATTAGGTCAAACATGGGCAAGGAAATCTCCTACTGATGACCACATACCGCCCTCCCTCAGCTGATGAATCAGTGCTCCTCCATTTTGAACATCAGTTGGAGGAAACACTGATGGGCAAGGGTGCAGAATATACTCTGGGTGAGGGACTTCAACGTCCATCACCAAGAGTGGCTCGGTAGCACAACTACTGACTGAGCTGGCTGAGTCCTAAAGGACATAGTTGTTAGACTGGGGCTGTGGGAGGTGACGAGGGAACTAACAAGAGGGAAAAACATACCTGACCTCATTCTCACCAATCTGCCTGCTGCATATATGTCTGTTCATGACAGTATCAGTAGGACGGACCACTGCACAGTGGTTGTGGAGATAAAGTCCCGCCTTCACATAGAGGATATCCTCCATTGTGTTGTGTGAGACTATCACCGTGCTAAATGGGATAGATTTCAAACGGATCTACCAACTCAAGACTGGGCATCCATTGAGGCACTGTGGGCCATCAGCAGCAGCAGGATTGTACTCAATCACAATCTGTAACCTCATGGCCCAACATAATCCCCACTCTACCATTACCATCAAGCCAGGGGATCAACCCTGGTTCAATGGAGAGTTCAGGAGGGCATGCCAGGAGCAGCACTAGGCATACCTAACAATGAGGTGTCAGCCTGGTGAGGCTATAACACAGGGTTAGTTGCATGCCCAGCAGCAAGTGGTAGGCAGAGTTAAGTGATCCCACAACCAACAGATCCGAATTAGGCTCTGCAGTCCTGTCACATCCAGTTGTGGACAATTAAACAACTCACTGAAGGAAGCTTCACAAATATCCCCATCCTCCATGACAGTGCAAAAGATAAGGCCGAAGCATTTGCTACAATCTTCAGCCAGAAGTGCTGAGTGGATGATCTATCCCAGCCTCCTACGGAGGTCCCCAGCATCATTGATGCCAGTCTTCAGCCAATTCGATTCATTCCACGTAATATCAAGAAACGGCTGAAGGCACTGGCTACTGCAAAGGCTATGGGCCCTGACAATATTCTGGCAATAATACTGAAGACTTGTGCTCCAGAACTTGCCGTGCCCCTAGCCAAGCTGTTCCAGTACAGCGACAACACTGGCATCTACTTGGCTATGTGGAAAATTGCCCAGGTACGTCCTGTGTACAAAAAGCAGGGCAAATCCAACACGGTTAATTACCGCCTCATCAATCCACTCTCAATCATCAGTAACGTAATGGGAGGGGTCATTAATAGTGCTATCAAGCGCCACTTGCTTAGCAATAACCTGCTCACTTATGTCCAGTTTGGGTTTCGGCAGAGCCACTCAGCTCCTGACCTCATTACAGCCTTAGACCATAAGACATAGGAGCAGAAATTAGGCCATTCGGCCCAGCAAGTCTGCTCCGCCATTCAATCATGGCTGATAAGTTCCTCAACCCCATTCTCGTGCCTTCTCCCCGAAACCTTTGATCCCCTTACCAATCAAGAACTTATATATCTCGTTAAATTATGGTTAAAACATGGTAAAAAGAGCTGAACTCCAGAGGTGAGGTTAGAGTGACTACCCTTGACATCAAGGCAGCATTTGACCGAGTGTGGCATCAAGGAGCCCTAGCAAAACTGGAGTCAATGGGAATCAGGGGGAAAACTCTCCACTGGTTGGAGTCATACCTAGCACAAAGGAAGATGGCTGTGGTTGCTGGGAGGTCAATCATCTCAGTTCCAGGACATCACTGCAGGAGTTCCTCAGGGTAGTGTCTTTGGCCCAAATCATCTTCAGCTGCTTCATCAATGACCTTCTTTCCATCATCAAGTCGGAAGTGGGATGTTTGCTGATGATTGAACAATGTTCAGCAATCTCTACTCCTCAGATACTGAAGCAGTCCATGTCCAAATGCAGCAAGACCTGAACAATATCCAGGCTTGGACTGTCAATTGGTGAATAACATTATCGTCACACAAGTGCCGGGCAATGACCATCTCCAAGAGAGAATCTAACAATCACCCCTTGATGTTCAATGGCATTACCATCACTGAATCTCCACTATCCTGGGGGTTACCATTGACCAGAAACTGAAGTGGATTAGCCATATAAATATTGTGCCCGCAACAGCAGGTCAGAGGCTGGGAATCCTGTGAGAGTAACTTGACTCCCCAAAGCCTGTCCACAATCAACAAGGCACAAGTCAAGAGAGTGATGGAATACGCCCCACTTGCCTGGATGAGTGCAGCTTCCACAACACTCGAGAAGCTTAATACCATCCAGGACAAAGCATCACATCCACAACATTCACTCCCTCCCCCACCGACGCACTGTAGCAGCAGTGTATACCACCTATAAGATACACTGCAGGAATTCACCAAGGCTTTTTAGACAGTACCTTCCAAACCCACAACCACTACTATCTAGAAGGACAAGGGCAGCAGATAGATGGGAACACTACCACCTGGAAGTTCCCCTCCAAGTCACCCACCATCGTGACTTGGAAATATATCGCCTTTCCTTTGCTGTTGCTGGGTCAAAATCCTGGAACTCCCTCCTTAACAGCACTGTGAGCGTATTTACACCATAAGGACTGCAGCGGTTAAGAAGGCCTGCGAAGCCCACATCCCGTGAATGAATTAAAAAAATAAGGAAACTGTGGTTGAATTGAACAGATATTTTGCATCTGTCTTCACTGTAGAGGATACAGATAACATCGCAGAAGTGTGCATCAAAAGGTGAAAGGGACGGAGGAGGAATTAAAACAATTATAATCACCAGGGAGGGTACTGAGAAAATTATTAGAACTAAAAGCTGACAAGGCCCCAGGCCTTGATGGGCTTCACCCTAGAGTCTTAAAAGAAGTAACTGCTGAGATAGTAGGTGCACTGGTTTTAATTTTCTAAAATTCCCTAGATTCTGGAAAGGCCCCATCAGATTGGAAAATAGCGCATGTAATTCCTCTATGCAAGATAGAAAGGAGACAGAAAGCAGGAAGAAAAAGCAGGAAACTACAGGCCAGTAAGCTTAATGTCTATCATAGGAAAAATGCTGACATTTATTATCAAGAAGGTTTATTGAGGGGCAATTAGAAAATCTCAATGTAATAAGGCAGAGTCAGCAAGAATTTGTGAAAAGGAAACCAGGCTTGATTAATTTATCAGAGTCCCAACGTGGATAAAGGGTAACCCTGTGGGTGTGGTGTGCTTAGGTTTCCAGAAGGCATTTGACAAATGCCACATCAAAGGTTACTGAACAAAATAAGAGCTCTTAGTGTAGGGGATAACATATTAGCATGGATAGAGGATTGGTTAGTTAACAGGAAACAGAGTGTGGGCATAAATTGGTCATTTTCAGGTTGGCAAGATGTAATGAGTGGAGTGCCACAAGGATCAGTGCTGGGGCCTCAACTATTTACAATATATATCAATGACTTGGTTGACAGGATCAAATGTATGATTGCTAAATTTGCTGATGACACAAAGATAGGTAGGAAAGTAAGTTGTGAAGAGGACGTAAGGAGTCTACAAAGGGATATGGATAGGTTATGCGAGTGGCCAAGAAGTTCAGCAGATGGAGGATAATGTGGAAAGATGTGAACTCATCCACTTTGGCAGGAAGAATAAAAAAAGCAGCATATTATTTAAATGGGGAGAGACAGCAGAACTTAGTGGTACAGAGGGATCTGGATGTCCTGGTACATGAATCAGGAAAAGTTAGTATGCAGGTACAGCAAGTGATTAGGAAGGCAAATTAAATGTTGTTGTTTATATTCCATTCCCCTTACAATAAAAGTAGGGATATTTTGCTACAATTGTATAAGGTACTAGTGAGACCACACCTAGAGTTCTGTGTACACTTTTGCTTTCCTTATTTAAGAAAGGACCTAATTATATTGGAAGCAGTTCAGAGAAGGTTCACTCAACTGATTCTTGAACGAGGGGGATATCCTTTGAAAAACTGTTGGGCAGGTTGGTCCTGTACCCATTGGAGTTTAGAAGAATAAGAGCCGATCTTACTGAAACATATAAGATCCGGAAGAGACTTGACAGGATGGATGCTGAAAGGATGTTTCCCCTTGTGGGAGAGGCTAGAACTAGGGGATGCAGTTGAAAAATAAGGGATCTGCCATTTAAGACAGAGATGACGAGGCATTTTTTTCTCCCAGAGGGTCGTGAGTCTGTGGAATTCTCTTCCCCAGCGAGTGGCGGAGGCAGGGTCACTGAATATTTTTAAGGCTGAATTAGATAGATTCTTGATTGACAAGAGAGTCAAAGGGTTTAGTGGGTAGGAAGGAAAGTGTATTTAAAACCACAATCAGATCAGCTATGATCTCAATGAATGGCAGAGCAGGCTCGAGGGACCGAATGGTCTACTACTTCTCCTAATTCATATGTTCGGATGTTTATGATACTAGTTTCCGACAGTGTAATTTCAGGGTCAAAGATATTTAATCACAACTCATTAAGTTATTGGAGAAGAATTTTTTCTGAATTAATCTGAGATAAAGAAAACAAAATACAATTAATTGGGGATATTAATAATCAGTTAATATTTTAACATTTTATGTTTAGAATATTTTTGTTTGTGACAATTCCTTAGATCAACTGTTGCATGTTAAATGTTATGAAAAGTCCGGGTGAAAAATATTCTACGTTTTACTGACTGACTTAAAAATAAACTAGCAATAATTGCAATATTATGCGCATCTTCACGTGTTAATATTTAATAAGGCTGCATTTATTTCTACATAATAAGCACACTGAAAAATGCACGCCATCTTTTCAGAAATGAAGCTAAAAGGGATTTAACTCTGACAAGAATTAGAACTACAAATCCAGCCCACAAGGAATTATAAATAACACAATTATTTAGTCTACTTGCATTCTCAGTTACGTTTTAAGACCTGCAACTCAGCCAAGTGATGAAAAGCAGTGACAGGTTTATAGGAGCTGAAATGCATTAGATTTTACTATTTGTTTACCCTGAAATTTAAAGAATAACAGGCAACAGACTGTAAGGTATGAAAGTCACCATTCTGCCGAGCCAAGAAAAGATACTTTTGGGGACAGTCGTGGTGAGGCAGCTTGCTGGTATAACTAGAGGATAATGTGAAGTGCAGAAAGTAGCAAAATGCACTTCTACTTACAAAGTTTTGAATCAGTACCAATTCTCTGCGGATTTATGGACACAATTCAACATAAAAAAACACAAGACTCTTACTTTATACAGAAAATAGTTTAAACATATGAAATGTTTTTTTCCTTGATGTTAGCAAACAATATTTCAGTATAGTTCAGAGGTTTATAAATGCATTACAAACACTACACATCAGATTTTGATAACTGCCAGCAAAATTCACCATACAAAAAAAATTGTAGCATAAAAGCAGGCATCTATACCCCCAATTTTTCCCTATGATTTTCTCCCCTTACTCTTTTTTTCCTGAATGACAACTATAGGTGGGATTCAGTTTCACAAATCTTTAGTAACTTTCCTAGTTGATCATGCTGCATATCATTTTGGACATTGAATGTTGATGGGACATTTGATGGTGAAGGCCCCAAACTGAGTGTATGTGCATATACATGCACACCTATATCGTTAGTGATAAAGAGCATAGCCCTGCTCAATTTTCTTTTTCTATCTCTGCAAGAATTGGTCAATGGCATGAACCAGGGAACAAAAGTGGAAACATTGTGGCTAATATCAAACAATATCAGCAATAAAAATCATGCAGCAACAGAAATTAATTACAGCTGGTATTATTGATTTATTTGGTGGATTATGTCATATCATCAGTCCATCCTAATAAGGTTAGTTTTTGAAATATGAAAAATATTCCACTCATTATTCAAACATACAAGATCCCGAGGAGTCTTGAGAGGGTGGATGTGGAGAGGATGCTTCCTTTTGTGGGAGAATCTAGAACTAGGGGTCACTGTTTAAAACTAAGGGGCTGCCCATTTGAAATGGAGGTGAGGCGAAATTTTTTCTCCCAGAGGGTTGAGAATCTTTGGAACTCTCTTCCTGAAAAGGCAGTGGAAACAGAATCTTTGAATATTTTTAAGGCAGAGGTGGATAGATTCTTGGCAAGCGAGCAGGTGATAGGTTATCGGGGGTGAGCGGGATGTAGATTTCAGGTTACTATAAGATCAGCCATGATCTTATTAAGTGGCAGAGCAGGTTTGAGGAGCTGAATGGCCTACTCCAGCTCCTTGTTCGTATGTCTGTGTGTAAGGTGGCTAAAGTTATATGTGGCATAAGTAAAAACAGTTTCCACATTTCACAAATGTACTATGTCCTGACTTATAGCAAATACTGACAACTTGGATTCTTCATATACATTTTCTTGGACATAAAAGTTTTGAACATAAAATTTTATATGGTTACTTATCCTATAAAACTGAATGACACAGTGTCAATTATATAATCAGAACTGTGGCAATGCTGCACTTAAAGTGACCTGACTGAGAAATACATAACTGTAAAGTGTCATTGAGATGCATGACAGCTTTTATCAAACTGGTATTAGCGTCTTCACAACATTGCTCATCTCTGCAGAATGCTGTAGTCAGGTTATTAATGAAGTTCAGTCTGCGGACTGCTTTCTGACCCCTACTAATGCCAGTCCATTATCAGTCTGTTTCAATTGTGCACTACCAGCTAGATGGGATGGTGTGTCAATTGTTTATTTCTCCTGACTTTGAAGTCCCATCTTGGGCTACTCCACTGAACTGCTTGGTTCACAGGACTCAACAAATTGGCCATGATTTTGAGGTCAGCGGTGAAGGAGCAGTGCTTATCGCTGACCTTGAAAAGAGAAGCCCACAAAGATATTGCGGGCAATTTTCTCTATTTGGGCATGACTTTGAATTTTTGTCATCCATAGGAGATCTATGGTGTCCAGAAACGGTGATATCATCAAGCAGCCAATCAAGCTGAAACATTTCCACAGACAGCAAATCAGAAATTGAAGCATGGATTGCAATATACATTTTAATCATTTTGTAGAAGTGAAAATAACAACTGGGACATAAACATGGCATTAAGGTAGAATCTGATATATAAACAAACTTAAAAAAATTGAAATTTGTGAAATTTTTTAACATGTTATTCTGAGGGAATGACACACCAACATTTAGTGCCATTTTGTGCACTAAAGCAACGAAACACATGGATTTCATACAGTATTGATAGGAGGTATATACCATCTGACAAGTTGAACTTGTTCCGACCATAAATTATCCTGCCAAACGTTACAATGACATCTTGTGCTGTGGGCATAGCTCAAGAACACACACTGTGCAAACACTGTTTCGATAGATGTCTGTGCACTTCAATTTCACCCACAGTACATCAACTATATAATTATACAGTAGCACACCTTTTTACTTCCTATCATCAATTTTTTTAGTCCCTATCTAGTAAACTTTGGGATATTGCTAATATTTCACACTCATTGACAAGATATAACAATCACTATTCCTCCAAATTCTTGGCTGCCACAAGTATAAACGCATACAGCTGAAATGGCTCCTTGACTGAATTCTTTAATGACAATGCTGGCTGGCCATATTAAAATCAGCTAGTCTCTTTAATGTTAAAATGTATAGTTCAAATCACTTATTGTTGTGATTGATTAATGATTCACAACTGTTTCAATTTAACTGAAATATTAGAGGACCTTTTGCACAGACATTGTTTTATTATTAAGCCATTTATAATTCCAGTTGAACAGTCATCTGAGCTCTCCCTTTTCTGTAACAATCTTTCTCAATGTTTTTTATGTGCAGTTGTTAATATATTCAGTTCGGACATCTATCGATTTACAATAAACTTTCTTATTTAAGCTTATGAGCACTAAATCAGTGGGACTGTCTTTATATACCTGAACACACATCTGCTTCTAGGTGTGCTGCAAACTCTGAATTAAACAAACACTCATCATGAATTTATGACCCTGCCTGCAAAAGCTACTTAAACTGATATAAGCCATGGCACATTGTTCAATCACAACAATCCTTTTATTTACAGGTGAGCACTTGGAATGACCTTGTTTTTATAATTCATAACAAACAACAGAAAACCCCTTAGATTATTTGTATTGTGATATTTGGGTCTTTTTTTGTTTTAATTAATTATCTAAACACTTCTTGGCAAAACTATAAACTTTTAATATAATCTTCTGCAATATCAGACTTCCAATAATAAAAACTGATAGCTTATATCAAGTTGCACTTTAAAAATGTTGTAAATAGAAGGAATGAACTTTGGTGGTTCAGTCCAGGTATATCATACATCTCCAGGCAAAAATTGCTAAATATGAATAAACTCACATTTATAATATTTTTAGAGACTCTTCTAACAATTCCAAAATCAGAATTGATGCTAAAAACAGAATTTAGCAATCCTCGTATTACAAAACTAAAACAAATATACAAACCTGAAGTGCTTCCACAACCTCTCTGGGATTAGATAAAGATTATTTTTCTACAAAGCACAGTTCTATTTCGTGAATTTCATTTCCAATTAAAATAAAAAGCGATTTTCAGAAATATCTGTGGATTTTTTTTACCAAGTCACACATAACTATAAATGAAGATGGAATTTAATTGTGGTGCACAAACTAAATAATTACGATTTTTCAGTTATGGAAAGAGAGCTTTCTGCACAGGAAGAGACTACTCGGATGAATCTAGGTGTCCTAGCTTGCACAATTCCATTTCCTGCTTTGCTGTATGTTAAAACCATATTATTGATTTTTCCCCCAATATCCTTTTCATATTCTTCAGAGAATCATCAAGTATTTCTGGAATGCTTTAATTAATTTGGCATTGATTTCCACCTGTGGCAAAACATTTTATATCGCAAAACTCAAAAAATGTTTCCAATAATTTCTTCATTTACATATCTTGTACTTAGCTTGATAACATGGTCTCATCTTTATTTGTCTGCCAATGGGATTTATCTATGGTTCCTTGTTATCATTTGAATCTATCAAATCCCCAATCTTCTCAGCTGAGAGAATACAAAATTGGTTGCTGGAGCTTTTCCTCATAACAGATTCTTAATCTTCAGCACCCTCCTGCTAAATCTTATGTTGGACTTCATCCAAAGGTGTTATGTACTATCAAAGTGAGAAACTCAAAACTGTGAGCAGTATCCAAATGTTGCCTCACTGATAATCATATACAAAAGTCAACATGACCTCTTTCCTTCTGTAATTAATCCCTCTAAATATAATTCAAAAATACCATCTAAACATGTTCATCCATTTTTGTGGTCACAATTACGACTATAATGTAGCCACTTTTTGCTCATAGCTCAATGTCTTAAAGCTCAAACGTTTTCAGTATTTGTCAGCCAGGTCATAGGCTTTTTAAAAATTTAAATTGTAAGAGAAATTCAGCAACTTCAAGTTCAGCCCAGAACAATGCATTTGCTGACTAAGTTAAAAAACAATGAAACTCCCATATAGCTCACATTCTCCTCTTGTGGCACATCCAGAAAGCTAGCCACAGCTTGTTCAAAGTTTTCTAAACTAAGCTCCATCACAGAAACTGGAAGAAATTATGCTTGTCTGCAGTTACTGGAGGCACTTTTAACACTTTGAGAAATATTGGAAATGATGGAAGACACATACTGATAATGAAGTGCGAAAAATCGAATGAGTTATGGAAGTATTGAGACAAAGATTCAGGAATTAACCCAATGATTTCAATTATATCACACATCTAGAGTGTTGCTAACAGAAAGAATAAACTGCTGGCAATGACAATACAACATATTCCAAGTGCTACTGCTAGTCACCAAAGTTCCATGAGGAGTTATACCAGATGTAAAATGAAAAATTCTGTTCTATAGCACAGTCAGACCTCACACTGTGAGAACACAGACAAAATCTTTGTCAAATAATTGACAAGCACTTGGAACATTAACAGTTTTATACATCTAAAGCTTTAAAGCATATTAGATTTATGTAGTTTAATTTTTCCCCACAGCATGCGAGACAATTAACATTTTCAACAAGAAATCGAACAGACATATATTTCATGCCCATCTGCATTCCGGTTGTTTTTACCTGTTTTTACAATTCACAATTTTTCACAATTGTTTTCACAATTTTTATCTGCTTTTAAATGGGCATTTTAATTAAAGACTCAAACTTATTGACAAACCTTTGTGCAGGAAACATTTCAAAATAAACATTACAATACAAATTTGCAATTCTATGTCACTCAGTTTTCTCTATTGCTAGCAAAGCCAAAGTGAATATATTAACCAGACACAAGAAATTAACCATCATTCTGTTTTAAGTCAATAAGAAATACAACAGAATGACTCAATGTAACTATTTTTTTAAAAGAAAATTCAAGATGACTTTCCAAACTAAAGGTAGAATTTATGAATTTTAGATTTAGTTTGGACAAATTGGTAAGAATACAAAGTATAGATTGTCAGAGGCTCCCATCATCTTTACAGCTGTGACAGAGTTTAATAAATTCTGTACATTTTGTTCCGTTATAAAGTTCAGAAGCAAAAAGGAGAAAGAAAATTCAATTAAAACATGCATTCAAAACTACTAAAAATTACAACAGACTACAAAATTAAAAACAAAGTATTTTGCTTTATATTCACGGAGAACAAAATTACACAGCAATTAAAATTTTACTTGTAAAGTACTCAAGTCAACCTAAAGACTCATAGTGGGAAGTATTCTAAGATGTATTTGGTACAATTTATATCCAGTACATATCACTAATAGGCAAAAGCACCACTTGAATAGTTGAGCAAACATGGTCAACACAAGGGGTAAGAGACACTATGGGGGTAAAAGAAAAGGCTTACACAAGTCCAAGAAAAAGTGGAAATCCAACAGACTTGGAGACATTAAAAAGCAACATGGGGGTACACAAAGAGAGCAACAAGAGGCACAAAAGGAAAATGAAATTAAACTTACAAGGGGTCAAAACTAACAGCAAACCCTTCTATAAGTATTAAAAAGAGGAAAGGGGAATGTGGGCTAATTAAAGACAAATGTAAGCAATGCTATAATAGTTAGTAAGTAGATGGCAGACTTGTTAAATGAATACTTTGCATCAAATTTTCATGCTGGATGAAATGGAATCTTCAAGACCGAAATTGATTGATTTTTGTTGGGTAATGGTATTAAGAAGTGTGCAACAAGGGTGGGTAAATGCAGCTGAGGTACTAATCAGCTATGATCAAACTGAGTGCCAGTACAGGCTGAGGGGATGATTGGCCTACTCCTGTTTCTATGTTCCTAAATACAGCTACGAAAGGGCAACTGACTATTCCCTACATCTAACCCTAGTGTCCCTCCTCAAAAGATACAACTAAGAATTGATGTATAAAGCTTGGAGTTAACTATTAAATAATGCCTTTGCGGCATAAATTTTGATAAAATAAATCTGTCTCAAGCCTTCTCAAGAAAGTTTATTTCCCTCTCAATGGCCTCATTGTGGTAAAGTAAGGTACCCTGTCCCTTTAAGAGAATGCAAGTGTACTGATCATGTGACAGCACTGACGAATCACAATACAGCACGGGCAACTGACAACTGTAAGTCTAATTCTGGAGGTTTCTGTGTGAGCACGTTTGATCTGGTGCTCTGTCCATGTCTCATTAATCTATCACTGTTTATTCTTACATCAGTCTCTCTCCACTATTGATTGCAAGCAGCAATTGAGGAGAACATAGGAAGGCGTGCAGTTAGAGTTTCGTTGGCCAATGAACTAATTTATCCAAGACATAAAAGTGGCGATGAGGATGGGATAAAAACATTGCAAGACCCCTGAGTGAGAGTCCATAAGGCAGGTGAGCAAAGCATTGGAACGACCATCTGTACTTACCTTGTAAAATTAGCGACAGCCAACAGTCGGAGCAGAAAACAGTGCTGCAGTTTAAAATTGAAAAAAACCCTGCAGAATTGTGATCGCGGGAATTCTGCCAAAACTCGAAAAGAGTGCGAAACCCAGCAGAGAAAAGCCGGCAGCTGCAGGGACAGAGTTAAAAAAGAAACGGTGACTGCTCTTAAAGCAGTGATGCATTTAAAAGGGTAACTCCACGGTAAGCCAAACACCTAAATTCGTCATTACCTGGGAAGCCTATCAGAAGTCAGTCGCCTTGCAGTCGTTCACGATGCCGCAGTTCTGGCATGTCAATCCATTTGACCCCATTTGAGATGGCTGGTCTCAGTATGTCGAATGCCTAGTGTTCTTTTTTTACCGCTAATGACATCAAGGGAAAGAGAAGAAAAGGACGATTCTTTTGTCCTCATGCAGGAGCAAAATGTATGGGCTGATCCGCAGCCTTATGTCATCTAGCGCCCAGACTCAAAGGCTTTCGACAAGTTAATAAAAATTGTACAGAGCTACCTGAGACCAATGCCCTCAGTTACTATGCATCCCTTCAAGTTCAATTCAAGGAACAGGCTTCCAGAGGAGACAACAGCTGCCTATTTGGCCGATTTAAAGGCATTAACTAAGCATTGAGAATTTGGAATGTCCATGAGCGATATGCTGAGAGACCGGCTCATGTGCAGGATTGAAGATGATACTATCCAAAGGCATTTGCTAGACAAACCTAGTCTAGACTTCAATAAGGCTTTAGAGTTAGTCACAGCCATGGAGAGTGCTGTTAGAAATTTCAAAGTTATGAAAGATACACAAAATGGCACCGTCCACCTGGTTGAGCGGGACAATCCAGCAACAAAAGGCACAAAAACTTCAGACTCCACGGAAAGACGGGAAATGGGCTCTAGCTCCAGACCATTGAAAAACAACAGTAGCAATGAAAACCCACAACATGAATGAGAGAAATACATCCAGGCTCCAGTGAGCAAACGACAACTTAAACAAGCCAAGTGCTTTTTCTGCCACTGCTATGGCCACAAAAGGTGGCACCTGCAGAGAAAGGCTAAAACAACACTATAAAGGCAGAAGGGAAAATTGTGAAATATGCCTCATGGAAGAGCCAGAAGAAATAGAATCAGACATCCATTCATTATATAACCTCAAAGCGAGTAGAACCGAGCCAATCCAAGTAGTCATAGTTAACGGACAACCCACTAAGATGGAAGTTGATACGGGAGCGTCGAATTCCGTCATTGGAGAGCATACATTTAGATACCTGAGTAAAGGAGCCTATCCTTTGAAGTTAGAAGTTTCAGACATAAAGCTAAGGACATATATGGGTGAAGAAATAAATGTAAAAGGGGTATGTCAAGTCAAGGTGCAGTATGCGGCACAGTCTGCAAAATTGCCCCTATTCGTAATGTCTGGTAGGGGATCATGTCTCCTCAGAAGGAACTGGCTGGGAGAGATAAATCTTGAGGGCTCGCTAAGTTCCCAATTCTAAACCAGAAGTGTTGTTACAAAAAAGAGTACGCAAAGACCCAACGGGATAAGCCTGTAGAAGTGTTACACTGGGACAGAGTTCAAGCTGAAATCAGCATCCTTCGAAAGGAAATGGAAAATCTATTAAAAGAGATAAAAACAAAAAACTGCGGATGCTGGAAATCCAAAACAAAAACAGAATTACCTGGAAAAACTCAGCAGGTCTGGCAGCATCGGTGGAGAAGAAAAGAGTTGATGTTTCGAGTCCTCATGACCCTTCAACAGAATGGTTCTGTTGAAGGGTCAGGAGGACTCGAAACGTCAACTCTTTTCTTCTCCACTGAGGCTGCCAGACCTGCTGAATTTTTCCAGGTAATTCTGTTTTTGTTATCTATTAAAGGACTTTTGTGTGCTACAAAATCCAATCAGTTCCCAATTTGTGCCACTGAAAAGATACGCAGAAGAAAAGGAAGAGTTGAACCTGTCTCTGGCCGAGTTAAGGAACAAATTAGCTGAGACAGTGAGATGCGATTCTCCAGGAAACTATTAATGAGAATAGGAAAGAATAGGCAGAGTTGAAGCAGCAGCTGCATAAAAGCCCCAAAGTTTTAAAGCTAAAAGCCCTGAATTCTCAGAAGAGTTGTCGTAAAATCCAACTAGTGAGATCATTCACGTTCAGCTCGCACCCGAGTCTAGTCCAGCCAACAGCGAAATTAAAAAGACAGAGATACGGGTCAGTGCCATAAAGAAAAGAGCATGCAGAAACAAAAAGAGAAATTATTGACAGTCCTCAGAAAAACAAAAAGATTTTTTTTCCCTTTTCCTCTTTCTCCTCACACGTCATGTGTCTCATTGCTGTATTGCTTTGTGCTTGTTGCCCTTTATCTGTTTCAGCTTGGAGGGGAGGGGCAGCAGGAGTGAGTGTGACTGCATCTGAAAGATGGTGAAATTATCCACTGAGGGACATAGTGGGCAACTGCCCCTGAAAAGGAGGTCTCGGAAACACCAGCTGAGGTTGTTGAGCTGCGACGCTCAACCCGTCAAAGAAGGTCTCCTGACAGACTTGACCAGTAATTAGTTATTTTGTAAATAGTTAATGTGTTTTAAGCTTGCTACTTTGTACTTTTAAGTAAAGGGGGAGGGATGTGGTAAAGTGAGATACCCTGTCCCGTTAAGAGGAAGCACGTGTACTGATCATGTGACAGCACTGATGAATCACCGTACAGCACTAGCAACTGGGAACTGTAAGTCTAGTTCTGGAGGTTTCTGAGTGAGCACGTATGATCTGGTGCTCTGCCTTATGTCTCAATAAACCATCACTGTTTATTCTTAACAAAAACAGAATGACCTGGAAAAACTCAGCAGGTCTGGCAGCATCGGCGGAGAAGAAAAGAGTTGACGTTTCGAGTCCTCATGAACCTTCGACAGAACAGTTCTGTTGAAGGGTCAGGAGGACTCGAAACGTCAACTCTTTTCTTCTCCGCCGATGCTGCCAGACCTGCTGAGTTTTTCCAGGTAATTCTGTTTTTATTATCTATTAAAGGACTTTTGTGTGCTACAAAATCCAATCAGTTCCCAATCTGTGCCACTGAAAAGATACGCAGAAGAAAAGGAAGAGTTGAACCTGCCTCTGTCGAAGGGTCATGAGGACTCGAAACGTCAACTCTTTTCTTCTCTGCCAATGCTGCCAGACCTGCTGAGTTTTTCCAGATAATTCTGTTTTTGTTTTGGATTTCCAGCATCTGCAGTTTTTTGTTTTTATCACTGTTTATTCTTACTTCAGTCTGTCCGTTATTGATTGCAAGCAGAAATTGAGGAGAGCATAGGAAAGCGTGCAGTTAGAGTTCGGTTGGCCAACGAACTCATTACCCAAAATTTAAAACCCATCAACATACCAAAAATAATGATTAGTTCACTGGGATGAGACTATCAAATAGGCATGGATCAACTGACAGGCACTCTTCCAAATTTCTCATTCAGGGGCTTTGTTTTAAAATGATGAGAGTGTATATGGAAAAAGCAGAATATTTAAAATATTCAATCTCTACTATAACATTATATTAATCATTTTAATGCAATATTCATTCATCACATAGTTCATTTCATACTACTGGGATCAACAGTTGATCAACTGATGAATTTGCTCTTCAGCAGTTCACTGAGGGTTTATTTTCTGATCAACAATGACCACATGATAAATAAATGGAAATGTTTTCGTTTTATTTGATAGAGAGCAACATCATGTTTTAAAACAACGGGTTGGAGAAAAAGTAATCTGGAAGCCAATTTGACAGGAAAGTTCCTATAATGCATTTTTTTTTACTTTTTCACAATCGATTAGTACTTCATACGAGTAAATAATAAGATATTTGCGGAAGACCACCTGTCACATAACTTCACCGTGCAAACTCTAATAAGATACCCTGCCATGCTTTGCTGGAAATACTGTCTGTTCCAGCAGCAAAGCTGACAGCAGCTTCAATACAGGCGCCTGTGTGGTTTGAATCAGATTATTAGAACAACAAACTTCAGCCTTGGCTGTTCTCACTCCAACCATGAAACCGTTCATCACCAGTGGATAATATGCCAGCATAACAGAAATTCAAAAAACTGTGACGTTCCTGCTTCAATGACAAAATGATAAGATGGGACAGCGGCCAGTAATTCAGATCAACAAAGATCAGATTTCTGGGCATATATCAAACTTATTTATTCTGTATCATGTTTAATTTCAGTTCTGAATGTAATTCACAAAGAAACCTTCATGTGATGACATATTAACTGTCATTTAATAAAAATTAATTATCTACCTGGTATGGATTTCTTTGATATATAAATGATAAGCATCCTTTACACAAAATTGGAGTCTAGCCTAACGTGATCAGCTTCAGAAAACTATGTACTGAGCACATACATGACTATGCCATTGCAAATAAGCCATTTCACAAATGATCTCCTACTCAAACATCATGTAAAGCTCAAAAGCATCATTGCAGTGACTTGTTTTGGCCTGCAGCTAAACTAAAAAGTAATCACTTAACACTTACAACCCTAAAGGGCAACTTGTACATTTTGAATTGCCTACAAAAGGTAAGGTAAATGGAAGAAAAACACAAAAAAACCTTCATGACCAAAAGAACCTCGACGTATTGCTGGAGATGTGTGTTTTGTGACATCTGATAAAGTAGGAACAAATATGTGCAATTGTGGTATGTGGAGCTTCATATTGTTTGAAGAATGAAAAAGACTCTGGTCAAGGCATTTTCCAAACCTGCAACCCCCACCATCGAGTAAAACAAAGGCAGCAAATGCATGGAAATGCTAGCACCAGCAAGTTCTCCTCCAAGTCAGACACCATCCTAACTTGGAAATATATTGCCATTCATTCACTGTCGCTTGTCAAAATACTGAACATCCCTCCCTATTGGTGTACCAATACCACAAGGACTGCAGCAGTTCAAGGCAATGGCTCACCAACACTTCTCAAAGGCAATTAGGGATGGGCAATAAATGCCAGACTTTCCAGTGATTCCCACATCTAATGAACAAATATAAAAACAACTACATAGCACAAGGGTGCCCAAACTGCTGCCCATGAGTCATTACATCCTGGAAAATGATCTTCCATGCTAAGGTGATTTGGCTCATAAACATTTGCAGCACAGAAGAGGACCATTGGGCCCATCGTGTCCATGCCGGTCAACAAATATCTGGCTACACTAATATCATTTTCCAGCGTTTGGCCCATAGCCCTGGTGGCTATGGCAATGCAAGTGAATATTTAAACACTTCTTCAATATTAAGAGAGTTTCTGACTCAACCACCCTTTCAGGCAGTGAGTTCCAGACTCCCATCACCCTCTGGGTGAAAACATTTCTCCTCAACTCCCCTCTTAGCCTTCTACCTCTTACCTTAAATCTATGCCTCCTGGTTACTGACCCTTCTACTAATTGAAAAAGTGCCTTCCTATCCACCCTATCTATGCCCCTCATAATCTTATACACCTCTATCAGGTCCCCTCTCAACCTTTGCTGCTTCAAGGAAAATGACCCCAGCCTATCCAATCTTTCCTCACAGCTCAGACCCTCCATCCCAGGCAGCACCTTTGTAAATCTCCTCTCTGTCCTCTCCAGCGCAATCACATCCTTCCTATAATGTGGTGACCAGAACAGCACACAGTAATCCAGTTGTGGCCTAACCAGCGTTTTATACTGTTCCAGCATAACCTCCCTGCTCTTATATTCTATGCCTCAGCTAATAAAGGCAAGTATCCCATATGCCTTCTTAACTATCTTACCCACCTGCCCTACTACCTTCAGAGGTCTGTGGATATACACATCAAGGTTCTTCGATCTTCCATACTTTCCAGGGTCCTACCATTCGTAGTGTAATCCCTTGCCTTGTTAGCCTTCCCCAAATGCACTACCTCACAGTTTTCCGGGTTGCATTCCATTTGTCACTGCTCTACCCACCTGACCAGTCCATTTGTATCCTCCTGCAGTTTACGGCTATCCTCTTTACTGTTTACCACTCTACCAATTTTTGTGTCACCTGCAAACTTCTTGATCATATTCCTTACATTTAAGAACAAATCATTTATGTACACCACAAACAGCAAGGGCCCCAGGGCCAAGCCCTGCAGAACCCCACTGGATACAGACTTCCAGTCACAGAAACATCCCTCTACCAACAACCTCTGCCTCCTGCCTTTCAACCAATTTTGGATTCGATGTGCCACTTTGCCTTGGATCCCATGGGCTCTTACTTTCTTGACCAGTCTGCCATGAGGAACCTTATCAAAAGCCTTGTTGAAGCCCATGTAGACCACATCAAATGCATTACCCTCATCAGCACTCCTGGTTACCTCCTCAAAAAATTTGATCAAATTAGTCAAACACAACCTTCCCTGCTGACTATCCTGATTAATCATTGTCTCTCCAAGTGCAGATATATTCTGTCCCTCAGAATTCTTTCTAGTAACTTCCCCACTACTGAGGTTAAATTGGCCTGTAATGGTCTATCCCTTCCCCTTTTAAATAATGGGACAACATCAGCAGTCCTCCAGTCCCTCACCTGTGGCCAGAGAGGATTTGAAAAATTACTGCCAGGGCCCCTGATATCTCTTTCCTTGCTTCCCTCAACGGCGTGGGATACATCTCATCTGGACCTGTGGATTTATCCACTTTTAAGGCTACTAAGCCTGCTAGTACCTCCTCTCTCTCTATGTTAATTTCCTCTAACATTTCACAGTCCTCCACCCTGATGTCTAAACCTGCGTCATCCTTTTCTATTGTGAAGAGTGACACAAGGTATTCATTGAGGACTGTGCTCACGTCTTCTGGCTCCACACACAGATTACCTCTATGGTTCAACAACTTCAGATCACGAACTCTCTCATCCATTCCCATCCCTTTTCCGATCCCCCCTTTTCCAATAATTTATAATTTTAAAAATATATTTTCCTTTCCCACCTATTTTTAAATTTATTTCGATCTATTGTTTTATCTCCACCTTTTAGCTCATTTCGATCCCTTCCCCCCACCCCACCCCCACTAGGGCCATCTGTCATTTGCTTGTCCTGCTTTCTACCCTTAATGTCACCATTAGCACATTCCTTAGATAATATCACCACCGTCAACACCCCTTTGTCCTTTTGTCCATAACATCTTTGGCAATCTCTTCTTCGCCTCCACCTATCACTGGCCCTCTATCCAGCTCTACCTGTCCCACCCCCCTCAACCAGCTTATATTTCACTACATTTCTATATTTCCTTAGTTCTGATGAAGAGCCATACAGACTCGAAACGTTAACTGTATTCCTCTCTGCAGATGATGCCAGACCTGCTGAGTTTTTCCAGCTATTTTTGTTTTTGTTTCAGATTTCCAGCATCCGCACTATTTTGCTTTTATCTCTATGGTCCTAATTGGCCGTACTCTTTCCCTAATTATTCTCTTGCTTTTTATATATTTTTTAAAAAAACTCTTTGGGTTTTCCTTTATTCTACCCACCAATGCTTTCATGCACTCTCTTAGCTTTCCTAATTTTCCTTTGTATGTTTTCCCCTGCACGTTTTATATTCCTCTAGGGACTCTGCCATATTGAACCCTCGGTATCTGCCATAAGCTTCTCTTTTTCTCTTAATCCTAACCTTTATGTCCCTTGACATCCAGGGTTCTCCAAACCTGGTTCTCCCCCCCACCCCCGTCTTTACGGAAACATATTTGCCCTGTACTCTCACTATTTCCTCCTTGAATGCCTCCCACTGCTCTGACAGAGTTTTATCTGCAAGTAGCTGCTCATAGTCCACTTGGGCCAAATCGTATCTCATCTTAGTAAAATTAGCTTTTCCCCCGTTTAGAACTTATATTCCCAGCGCAATCTTATTCTTTTCCACAACTATCCTAAATCTAACTGAGTTACGGTAACTATCTCTAAAATGCTCCCCTACTGATACACCTTCCACCTGCCCGTGCTCATTTCCGAATATTAGGTCCAGAACTGCCCCCTCCCTTGTTGGGCTAAGTGCTGGCTAAAAAAATTCGCCTGGATGCAACCTAAGAATTTTGCTCCCTCCTTATCTTGCACACTAAAACTATCCCAGTTAATATTTGGGTAGTTAAAATCCCCTACCAGTACTGCCTTATTATTCCTACACTTCTCTGAAATTTGATTACATATTTGATCCTCTAACTCTCCCTGACTGTTTGGAGGTCTATAGTACACACCCAACAGCATGTTTGCCCCTTTTGCTTTTTTTTACTTCCACCCATCTGGCCTCATATGATGATCCTTCCAAGATATCATCCCTCCTCACTGCTATAATTGATTCCTTGATCAATATTGTGACCATTCCCCTCCTCTTCTATCCCCATCTCCATCTCATCTGAATACCCTATAACCAGGAATGTTGAGCTGCCAATCCTGCCCTTCTTTTAGCCAAGTCTCTGTCATAGCTATGATATCATATTCCCACGTGCCTGTGCCCTCAGCTCATCTGTCTTATTCCTCAGGCTCCTTGCATTAAAATATATTCCATTTGGCCTTGCTAAACTCACTTCTTTCTTATCTAGCCTATGTTTCCTCTGCCTTCCAGACTCACTTATTAGTGTTTTAACTTTAATTCCATCTCAGCTTCTCTTCACACTGAACTACTTATCAGATACCATCTCCCTGCCAATTTAGTTTAAATCCACCCAACAGCATTAGCAAACCTCCCCTCGAGGATGTTGGTCCCATTCCTGTTCAGATGTAGCCCATCCATCTTGTACATGTCCAACCTTCCCCAAACATGGTCCCAATGCCCAAGGAATCTAAAGCCCTCCCTCCTGCACCATCTCTCCAGCCATGCATTCACCTGCTCTATCATTCTGTTCCTATGCTCACTACTGCGTGGCACCGGGGGTAATCTGGAGATTACTATCTTTGAAGTCCTGCTTTTCAATTTCTTACATGACTCCCTGAAGTCTGCTTGCAGGACCTCATTTCTCTCTCTTCTTGTGTCATTGGTCCCAGCATGGACCACGTCCACTGGCAGTTCACCCTCCTCCTTCAGAATGCCCTGCAGCCATTCTGTGACATCCTTGACCTTGGCACCCGGGAGGCACTAATATATTCAGTGCTATTTGTGGTTATTTCCTATCTGCTTCGCTTGTTGGCATTTTGTAATGAGGTTTGGAAAACGTTGTTGTTGCCTCATTGGTAGATAATTCCTCATTCAGAAGCTTAATTGACAGGATCAATAATTAGTTGCCAGTGCAACTTTTTTCTCCTCTTTCCTTGTAAGCTTTTAATTACTTGTAAAATATAAAGCAAATGGAGGGAAAAAAAACACAAAAAAACTTCATGAGCAGGAAAAGGGCCTCAAGACCTGTTGCTGCAGATGTGTGTTTGGTGATATTGACAGAGATGGCTGAATTTCTGAGGCTTATTTCATTTGTTCCTAATGATTTATGTGCTTCAGCCATTCTTCACTGGTGCGTTTCATGCCCCCACAATAAATTTCACAAATTGTAATATCATGTTTGGCTATGAGTATTTTGATACAGCAACTGGGAGCCTCAGGAACATTCGCTGAACTGTTACACTTCATACCCACTGGTAGATGATGATTTAGATATGCTGTCTCAACTGAGGGGACATGAAGTTTACTTTTGATTCAAGCAATGTACTGCATGGCTCGATGAATTCTATATCACCACTGCCCAACTGGAGGCCATATTCTTTGCTCAGCAGTAAAATTTCAATTTGTGTTTTAATTCCTTGTATACTAATGCACATGTTTGTTTTGCCTGCTCTATTTGCTGTTTATATAGGTATAAAGGTTATTATTGAATTGGCTGCCAGTGTTAACATATGGCCATAAAAGCACAGCTTTGTTTCCTTTCATGTGTTTGAGCTGTAAAAGATAAGTTAGCATTTTCCAGAGATCTGCCACTGTACTAACGTCTTAGGGCCCAGGGAAAACTGGAAAAGAAAATAAAAACCCAGATAAGCTAATTTAGATAGCTAAAAAATTGATACTTTTAACTAATCAACCTCCTGTAGAGATGCTGAAGACTTTGTCCCAAACTTTGGCAAGGAGGGTCTCGTAGCAAGCAGCAACAAATGTTCAGCTGGGAGAAAGTAAGCTGCTGTGGGAGTTAGGCTTTGCACAATGCAGCAGCAGACAACTATGCATAACACCATCAATCTGTAGCATCATGATGAGATATTCATGTGTGTTCTCAGCATATGTTTGCCCAGAACCTATCAACATAGGGTACATTCTAATGGTGTGTGGAGAATGAAAGAAGAATGGCAGTATTCTCAAGTGTTCTTTAAGCTCTAATTTTGTGGCATTATAACAAGGAATTTACAATTATTCTTAATCATTAGTCACATGCCGCAACTTTTCTGTGTTACAACTCCACTTGCATAAGCAGTACACATTCAAGCCCCATAATTTAAAGTTTACAATTCAATTAGTACAATACTAATGAGGAAAACTATTTTAAATTTTCAAAAGCTGTCTAAATAATTTATATTGAAAAGGTAACATAACTTAAAAAAAATCCTAATCCACATTTACATTCACTGCAACATAAACAGACAATGCTGGAAATACCAGGTCAGGCAGCTGAGCTTTTCTAACATTTTCTGTTTATGTTTCAAATTTCCAGCATCTGCAGTATTTTCCCCTTCTGCTGCATACTTGCAACATTTTCTGTTTATATTTCAGATTTTCAGCAACCACAGTATTTTGCGTTTACTTGGATTGCTCTTGCCCTTTTCTCAAGAGCTCTATCAGCGTGCCAGTTGCTCAGGAGAATATAGGCATCACCACCTCAAACACAGATAGGCTTTGCACTGCTGTGAGAAATTTGACAAAGACCACTGGTAACAAGAACAGATTGAAAGAGAATACTCTGCTTTGCTAATGTGCCACTTTCAACAAAATTTTTTAAACCCTTTGCATCAATATGAGTTCAACAATTGGTACTTGATTGATATGCAACATGAGGATTCCAGGGGAAGAATTTTCTCCCCATTGGGCGGGCCGGTCGGGAGCAGCGTGGAGCCGATCGCTGCTTGCGATCGGCTGCCCGCTGCCAGTTAACATGGGTGGGCCAATTAAGGACCGCCCAGAGTGCCATGTGCCCGGTAGCGCTCAGCATTACCTGTGCAAGGGGGGGGGGGGGGGGGGGGGGGGAAGAGAGAGAGAGAGAGAGAGAGAGAGAGAGAGAGAGAGAGAGCCGGGGCCTGCGCTCTTTCAAACATGTGCGTGAAAGAACACAGAAATGTCCCTGAAGCACAGAGCTGCCTCAGGGAGATTAAGTTCAGTTTCAAAATTCAAAATAAAAAAGGTACAAATCATTTACACGTCCCCTCATGTGACAGTGTCATATGAACTGGGACGTGTTTATCAAATGTTTAAAAATATTTATTAATTTAATAAACCCTTCATGAAACCCCTGGGCTCTTCGCCTGCCCGCCAGCCAGCCTTAAGGTTGTTCAGGGAGCCCTGACAAATTGCTTAATTAGATAATTAATGGCCTTAATAGGCCTTTGACAGTTCAGCGGGCGCACAGCTGACTCCGGTGCGGGCCTGCCGAACGAAAGATCAGAATGACACGCGGTGACATCAGGAAGCACACCCGTCATTTTACTTGTCGGCGTGCGGGGCCCGTGGCCCAGGTCCTTGATCACTGCTGAGTTACTTGATTTTTGTTGGAATAGTGATAGGGACACCAATGGACAATTAAGATCTCATTTCACTAACTACAAACAGGACAGAAAAATGCGCATTTCATTCAATAGCACCCTGAAAAACCCTTTCTCCAGGTTCCAATGTAAGGAAATGTACAACTGATTTGGATTTCCTTTGCTAAGCATCAGTAAATAACTCTGCACACTTTTTGATTTAGACAAATAAAAAGTCCTACATTAGATTAAATATTCTAATCACCTTCGTTTATAATTATCCAAGAATCACACTAGTGGGAGTCAGAGTTTCCGATGGGATCTTAACTGCTAATATGTAATTCAGGTTAAATCTTTCATACTTACTTTGCTGCAGCTTCTATACACATAACTACAACTTTGATTGTGGTCAGGTCAATATGACTCCTGCCTTTCAATTGCTGAGATGCTACCTTGGGTGCATCTATTATGTGCACTTGTTTTCAATTTTTATGTACAATTAGCAGCAACTCTCGATCCGATTGGATCTTTTAACCATGTCTTGACAGCAACTTCCAGTCTGACTAATCCTACCCCTCATCACAAACTCACCCCATCCTCACACCAAATGATTTCCCATCTATAACTAAAATTCTAATACTGTATCTAAGCAATGAATCAATATCCGTCAAGATGAATTGTAGCATATCTGTCGTTGAAAACAGTGAAGTCAGCAGAATCAAACCTAGAACTTTCCAAATCTCTGACCTAGCTCCTCATTGCCTTCAGCAGCTAAACCTTCCAAGAGCATTTTGTTAATGTACATTTTAGATACATAGACTTCGAAAAATAAGTATAAACATAATCACCAGTAATAATTGTTTTGGTGAAAGATTCAAAGAATCTCAAGTGAGCTTCAAATAAGCAAACTAATTTGCTACAACAAAAACAGAATTACCTGGAAAAACTCAGCAGGTCTGGCAGCATCGGCGGAGAAGAAAAGAGTTGACGTTTCGAGTCCTCATGACCCTTCGACAGAACTTGAGTTCGAGTCCAGGAAAGAGCTGAAATATAAGCTGGTTTAAGGTGTGTGTGTGGGGGGCGGAGAGATAGAGAGACAGAGAGGTGGAGGGGGTTGGTGTGGTTGTAGCGACAAACAAGCAGTGATAGAAGCAGATCATCAAAAGATGTCAACAACAATAGTACAATAGAACACATAGGTGTTAAAGTTAAAGTTGGTGATATTATCTAAACGAATGTGCTAATTAAGAATGGATGGTAGGGCACTCAAGGTATAGCTCTAGTGGGTTTTTTTTTTATTTTATATAATGGAAATAGGTGGGAAAAGGAAATCTTTATAATTTATTGGAAAAAAAAAGGGGGGAAACAGAAAGGGGGTGGGGATGGGGGAGGGGACTCACGACCTCACGACTAATTTGCTGCATGTTTACAGGCTGCATTTATTCAAACAGGGAAAAAAAAAGTATAAAATACAAGTAATACAAAAGTAATGGAGATGTGCAATAATTGATATACTAAGACTGCAAACTGTTCAGCAAGAAAGATATGATATTTAGTTTGGTTTTATTCCAATTATCAAAATAACTAATATCTGCAGTGTTCATACAGAAATGACTTTGCCAAGATTAGTAAATACCATAAAGGATTAAAAGAATTTCATTTCATCCTTCATTATGTACAATTTTGTCATCCATCAGCATTCAATGGTATCATGCTGGGATCAAATAACTTGCTAGCCATATTTCTTAACTTCTATGATGCTACAGAGTTTAGCTTTGCTTAACAGGCTCACACTGTCTTTTTGAAAATTTGGATGGGGGCAAAATTTGCAGGAACTTTCAGAATTTTTAATCAAATGGTCTTCAGTTGATATTATTTATTAGTTAAAAAAGCACGGCACAATTATAATAGCTGAATAGAAAATAAGCTGTCCCTGATCTCCAGTAATCCAGTGAGGAAGGGGTCAACTGTTTCCCCTAGAATTCTCTGCAGAGGATAACTCAGATTAGTTTTCATGAATAGCTCATTTTTAGCATGTGTATCAAAAATTTGAATGAAGTTACACTCTCATCTCTGCAGCCTTATTTAAAAATAAGCATTTCCCATCCTAGAATGCTAATCTACAGGACAAATGGGCAAATTTGTCTCTTGCAAGTAAATTTTCAGACACCAAAATCAGCATTTCAATTTATTTACCTTAAACATTTTTCCATTTTTAAGGTGATGAATTAGAATGATACAAATCGACTTCGGGACTGCAGGTTTATGTTAGCAACACAACATTCAAGTAGTGTTAGGAAAGAAAATCAATCATCTTACCAGTCGCACTTTAGAGAAAAATGTAAAACAAATAAAAATAAATCAAAAGTGAAGACAGACACAGTGAACCAAGGTCGTGTGGGGCAAGTTATGTCAAAAATAGTTAAATGTGGCCTAACAGCTGCCTGAATGTTTCAGTGTTTAATGCATGGTGAACTTTTGGCTCAGTAAAAAAGGCTGCGGATTTAAGCCCATTCCAAGAAAAGCACAATTGAACATGCACTCCAATGGAATACTGAGGGTGTGCTACACTGTTGAAGATGACAATTTTTTGTGAAGTGACATAGACGTTGTCATATAAGTTGACCTTTAAAGTCTCGAAAAATCCCTCCACAAAGGTGGGGTTGACTTATATGCTGAGTATAAAAGAGACTGTTGACATGGGTATAGTTGGTTGCCATTTCTGATGTTCGCCACGAGGTCTGCTCTGTGTGGAGATATCCTAAACTCTTGTGCATCTCTGCAAACACAGCTTGTAATGCCTGTTTGATTCCTTACACCCAGTTATAGGGTGCTGGTAAGTAAAGTATCCATTTGTGGGATGAAAAATTGAGGCTGACTATTAAGGCAAGTATGGTATGTTGTGGTTGAAAGGGGGGAGGGATGGGTTGACTTAAATGCTGAGTACATGCAAAAGTATAATTTTTTGGGGTAGAAAAATGGGGTTGTCCTGTTCGTCAGGTGGCCTTATAGACCGCGGTTTATGTTATTAAAGTGAACACAATCCGCCATATCTGAAAGAAAGCCCTAAGTTGTTCAGGCAGATGTTAAAGATCTCATGGAACTCCTCAAACAGCTTCTATAGATATCATGACTCTCAACCATTCCCTCACATAACACCAAAAATGGGTTAACTAGTGATTCATTTCAGTGTTGTTGGTGGGTTCTTGTTTGTACAACTACCATATGTACAATAATAACAGTCACTGCACTTAAGTTATTCATTGTAAAACCACTGCAGCCACCGGGACACGTAAGATGCTAAATGAACAGAGAAGTAAAAGTGAAATATAATATAAAGACATGGCCCAGATGTTTGCGATGTCATGGAGAAATGGCGTGTGGGCCGCCGACGAGGAAGTTCCACTCCCATTTCCGACAGAAACCAGTTTTTGCCAGAAGGGCAATGGGGGCGGGGCGTGATTCACACATGAGGGAAACCCAAACTCAGCACTGACTTCATATGGCCCTGCTGAGAATCCATTTTGGCTGTTGAAATGGGTTTAACCTGCAGCATGGAAGTCACAAATTTATGCAGAAGATATAAAAGCTCTTGAAGGACAAGTAATGTCTAAACAACTGCCAAGTAGTTATTTAAATCCGCAGACCTCTAAAAATGAAAAGAAAGCAGGCTGCAGGTGTCAGTCAGAGTTAAAAAACAAACTCTCTTCTCACAGTTTCGATAGTTGTTTGTTGACATTTCCCCAAGGGCTCTTTATGTTTAGTTGACTGCCCAAAGCTAGTATTATCTCAGGAGGTTCTGAGTTCACAGTTTGTTTGATAGCTTAATGAGGTTATTGGTTATCTTTGAAATGAGTTCTGAATATAAGTTTGTTTTTAAAAGAGATTAAGCACTCAAGGTATAAAAAAAACTTTGGACTTTCACAAATGGGATTGTTTTATTATCAAGTCTGAATTGTGAAATATGTTTAAGATTTTTAGAACTTTATTTTATTTCATCTCTACATGGATCCTGATGTCTGCCCAGCATGGATACTGGGTGAGTTAGCATGAGGGTACAAGGGGTCATTGGGAATGGATGGGGGCCATGAGTTGGCATGGGGGTGTAAGGGGAAATGGGGCTTGAGTGTGGGCATGGGTTCACATGGGGATATAAAGGACCATGGGGTTGGGTGAGGGTGAGGGCTAGGAGGCCTAAAACCTTTAACATAGCCAGGACAAAGTGCTAGAGAGCTTAGGCAGGCCTTCTAGCCAGCCAAGCAGCCCATGATCTGTTTCCCAGGGTCAGTGGTCCAACTCTATCTTGCACCTACCTCGCCGAAGCAAAGATCGCAATATTTGGGGGGGGCCTTTTCTCCAAGGCGGGTGCAGCGAGCTGAGAAATTTCCCAACTCGAGCTACTCACCTGGTAGTGAAAATCTGAGCCATTGTTTTAATTCCACAACATTGTTAGAACAGTAAGAAAAGGTGCAAACAGAATCAATAATGAGCGCAAGATAGTTAACAGCCTGAATGATGATCTTAAGTGCTTACAAGGTAAGATATGAGCATGTCTTCCCTAGAGAGAATCTTACTTAAACCAATGACTGACATAAGTATGTCCTAAGCAGGCTGAAAAAGTTCAAAACAAACAGATCCCCAGCATGTTGGAACTTAACCCAGAATGCTGAGAGGGATTAACGAGACTGCATAGACAATCACTACAGACTGGGATGGTACGAATTCTAAAAGTGGAACATGCACCTGCAGACTCGCTTGTCTTGCTTTCATTCTGTATAAAATAACAATATTAACTGGAGTAAATGTGATTACCTGTTCAATAGTACAGCATGATAAACAGCAGCCACTAGAGATCGAACAGGGAAAGGTCCTGCCTGATGAACCTCCTCAGGTTTTTGAGGGACTGAGAACCCAAGTGGATTGTGGGACTCTGTGGCCGCAATTTTCTAGCCCCTCATGCCGGCGGTATTTCAATGGCTCACCAGCCCCACCATGAGGGGGCTGGAAAATTCCAGTCCAAGTACCTACACTCACAAAAGACAACCGATAAAGTTCCATGTGAAACAATATTAGTTAAGCTACAACTGTAGGGATTAATGTTGATTGCTGAGAATGATTAAGAAATTGTTGAGTACTGAATCCAGTGGTCAAATGTGCTGCGGATGTCGAACCAGATGGGGGCAGTGGAGTCAGAGCGGGCTGCGCAGAAATTATAGAATGATGTGCATGAAATATAAGTAGATGGAGAAGTGTGAAGTACATAGGATGAATAAGGAAGTAACATTCTTAACACATGAATGGAATTGAAATAGCCAAGGAAGAAGTTTAAAGAGATCTAGGAGTTTAAGTAAATTTAAAATTGAACATGTTGAACTAATGTAGAGCAGCAAACCACAAAGCCAACAGAATATTGAACAATCAAATGCAAGTCAGAGGAAGTCATAACCAAGTACAGTGCTCTGATCAGATCACACTTTCAGTACTGTGTCCAGTTCTACTAACCCAAATGCCAGGATGACAATCAATATCTACAAGTGGTACAGGTAAGAGCCAGAATGCTTATCCCTAGTTATGAGAAAAGATAGAAGCAAGTTTGGCTTTTGATCTTCAAAAAGGGGCATTTGAGATAATCTTACCGAGGTATGCAAGGTAGGGAAATGGAAAAACTAAATCCAGAATACTACCTTCATAAATACTTAACTGGACCAAACATATAAATACTGTGGATACAAAAGTAGGTCAGAGCCTGGGAATTCTGTGGCGTGAAACTCACCTCCTGCCTCCCCAAAGCTTGCCCATCTACAAGGCACAAGTCAGGAGTGTGATGGAATACTCTTCACTTGACTGGATGACTGCAGCTCCAACACTCAAGCTCAACATCATTCAGTACAAAGCAGCTTGCCTGACCGGCACCTCCACCCACACCACCTTAAACATTCGCTCCTTGCGCCGCTAGTGCACAGCGACAGCAGTGTGTGCCATTTACAAGTTGCACCACAGCAACTTGCCATGGCTCCTTCGACCAACACCTTCAAAGCCCACAATCTCTACCACTTAGAAACACAAGGACAGTAGACACATGGGAACAGCATGTGCAAGATCCCCTCCAAGTCACACATCACCCTGACCTAGAATTAAATCACTGATCCCTCACTGTGGCTGGGTCAAAATCCTGGAACTCCCTCCCTAACAACACTGTTAGCATGTGACTCAGGGTGACCCCAGTGATAGAATAGGGACCACAGCTTTTTTTTTTTACTACATTTATAAATGATTTATATGAAGGAATAGAGAGCTGTATGTCTAATTTTGCTGATGACACCAAGCTGCACAGTCAATAGTGTAGAAAGTTGCAAAGAAAGTTGATAGATTAAGTGAGTGGGTAAATCTGTAGCAAATGGAGTTCAGTATGGGAAAATGTGCAGCCATCCACTTTGGACCTAACTACAGCATATGGACTGCAGCGGTTCAAGGTGGCTCACCATCACCTGCCCAAGGGCAATTAGGGATGGATAATAAATGCTGACCTTGCCAGTGACACTCAAATCTCAAGAATGAACCCCAAAAAAAAATAAATTGAGAGAGTAGGACAAGGTAACACTGGGTTAAGTTAGTGAAAACTAGGTTTATGACTGATGTCAGAAAATTCTTCTTCACAGAATAAGTGGTCAGTGCATGAAACAGATGTCCTGGAAGATTATTGGAAACAAACATAGGGACAAAAATAAAGCCATTCAGTCCTTTCAGCCCGTTCTGTCATTGAATTAGATCATGTACATCTGTAGCTTAACTTAACTGTGCACGCCCCACCCCTGCTCTCAACCAGCCCTTGGTTTTGTAGCCCTCAATGTCCTTGCCTAATAAAAAATCTATTAACCTCAAATTTGAAATTTTCAACTTTACTTTTTGGGGGAAGAGTTTTCCAGATTCCTACACTCTTTGTGTAGCTTTATGACATCACCCCTAAATCGCTCAGCTCTAATTTTCAGATTACACACCCCTGGTCTGGACTTTCCCAGCAAAGTAAATAGTTTCTATCTACAATATCAGTCCTTTAATTATCTTCAACACTGATTGGATCACCCATAATTTTCTATAGTCAAGGAGTACAGGTCTAGCATTTGCAACCTGCCCTCTTAATTAAACCTTTTTAGTCATGGTATTATTCCGATGAATCTGCACTGCACCCGCTCCCGGGCCTGTACTGTATATCCTCCCTCAGGTGCAGTGCCCAAAACTGAGTTCAGCACTCCAGATGGGGTCTAACCAGAGTTCTGTGCAGTTGTTAATTTCTACTCTTGAAATCAAGGTCAACATTCCATTAAGCTTTTTAATTATGTTTTGATACCTGTCCACTAGCTTTTACTGATTTTTGCACTTGGACCCTTCAATTTCCATGTTCATGCACAGTTCCTAGTTTCTCAACATTTACTTTGATCTATCTTTCTTAGGTCCAAAGTGGATGGCTGCACATTTTCCCATACTGAATTCCATTTGCTACAGATTTACCCACTCACTTAATCTATCAACTTTCTTTGCAACTTTCTACACTATTGACTGTGCAGCTTGGTGTCATCAGCAAAATTAGACATACAGCTCTCTATTCCTTCATATAAATCATTTATAAATGTAGTAAAAAAAAAAGCTGTGGTCCCTATTCTATCACTGGGGTCACCCTGAGTCACATGCTGCCAGTTTGAGTACATCCCCATCATCACTACTTTGTTTTCCACTTAGTAACCCAATTCCCTAACCAAACCAACAGAGCCAATTGCAAGCACTCTCATCTTTTTTGTTAACAGTTCCTTAGATGGAACCTTGTACAATGTCCGTTGAAAGTCTATATGAAAAACATCCATAGGCACTCCCATATCTACCACAATAGTTACTCTTCAAAAGATTCAACTAGGCTTGTTAGACATGGCTTACCCTTTACAAATCCATGCTAGCTTTCTCTGACCAACTCATATTTATCCAAATGCTCAGTGACTCTGTCCCTAATAACAGTTTTTAGTAATTTCCCACAACTGATGTTTGACTAATAGGCTTATGATTTCCTAGTTCATCCTTCTTTAAACAGGTCAGATTTTGAAAGATCAATAGACCCCTATTGATCCCATGACCCCATGAGGAGCTCTCTGGATGGATAATTTTTGATAACCTGACTTTGTCATCTGTAGTTACCCTAGATTTTGTGCAGAGATGGTGGAGGGGTGGGGAGGGATTGGAGGCACAGGGACAATCCCATTCATATTTCCTGCACCAATCACTAATTCACAATAAATACATCAATACGTGCATCTTCTTTCAGCAAGCAGAAATCCAAAGTGATTTCAGGAATTATGCAGTTAATATTGTACTTGAACATTTTACTAAAATTTCAATGGAAGTCTTATAACCAGTATGTGCTTATTTCTAAAATTGCAAATAATCCTTAGATTCTGAAGGCTAGCAGGTCAGAACAAGGGCACCATTTTTACAGAATGTAATCTCTGTTTCTTCTTATTTCAATAAAAACTATTGGAAAAGAATGCCAACTGATTGCACAGTACATAGAGAATAAGTCTTTCTAGAGTAGTCTTGTGAAAATGTTATGGATAGATCTTAACCAGAAGCTATTCATAATCAACTGTTCAGAAATGTTTTTAATATTGAACCATATAAACACTGGTTTAATTTACATACTTTATTAAAGATGTTTAAAGGACTTGAGCTTGTTTGAAAAGCTTTAGTTAGAATAATATTTTAATATGGAGACACTGTCTGTATGAAAACTGCCGCTTACTCATCTTTCAAAAGCGATAAATGTTTAGAAAATGTGTAGAGGTGAGAGTGAATATGTAATCCAGACATGTCTATATAGAGGGCAATGAAAACTAACCTGTGGAGATGGAGACACTCTGTCTACAAATCCATGTGGGCACCATTCCATGAGCAATGGCCAAACAAATTGTTAAAATCTCAGAACACAGCAGAAACTACAAAATAGAATCCTACAAACAGTAACAGAGTGAAGGTTTTCCAGGTCCTGTGGGTCTGCAATTTGACTTGTATCTGTAAACTGCTGTCACAAAAAAAGCCTCAGGCAACAAGTTCCCAAAAATTACGCTTAATTTCCATTAAGTCGTTTTTAGAGGTCCATTGTGATTTTTGGTTCAACACCCTCCTGCCTTATTGTTGAGATCTCAGGTAAATGCATGTATGTACATTCCTGTACATAGTGCATCCTTTCATCTACCTTTCAGCTTCACAGTCTGAAATTTCTCTTTCCTCATCATAATACAACTTTCACATCACTGCAAAACAATTGTGGGTATGTAGCAATAGAAAAGTGGCAATTTTGGGAGCTGGGCCCAATGTGATTTTCCTAAACATTGAAGTGTGAAACCACCAGAGCAGAGGGCTTGCACAGAACTCACAGACGGTTATAGCATAGAAGATCCACATTTGTGTCAGGCAGGTCTTTGGTACAGCAAGCCAAAATTAATCCCAATGCCCCACACTCTCTGCATAGCCCTGCATCTTCCTCTGCTTCAAATCGTTACACAATTTTTAAAAAGAGATGTAAAGTCCTCTGCTTCCAACCAATCCTGTTGCAAAGATTTTCACGTCCCAATGACCCACTGCTGCTAATGTTCTATTCTCATAATTGCTCTCAAGCTCTTGCTGACAATTTCAAATCGATGATCCAGCATCACTGACACCCCAAACAAAGGAATGTTTTTTCCTTATTCACTGTATCAAAACCCTCAGCTTCTCTGACATAATTCCAAGCTAATGAAAACACTGACAGCAGTTTTGTTGTATAGGTGGCAGGCTGATTATATTGTGAAATAACAACAGAAAATACTGGAAATACTCAGCAGGTCTGGCAGTATCTGTGGAGAGAGAAACAAAGTTAACATTCAAAATCTTCTGGTTAGCAGCAGTGGTCAGTACGGAATGTGATTAAAAGTACGGTCTTAACTTTCCTCACCATCCCAGCAGGGCATTCCTGTCCTAGACTGCCAAGCAAGCCATCAAGCAGAAATCACATGGAGCACTGGCAAGGAGAAGCAGTGGCAAGGCCATGCCCCCTTTTGATGTCACCAGCTCAAGTAACCTCTTTTAAGATCAGCATGCTTGCAGTGTTATGGCAAGCTTTTTTAAGTTTCTAAGGTTGTTTTTTTTAAACTATTTCTAATGTTTAAGACTTTTAATTGCTGTTTGAGTTTGTGGGGGCGGTTGGTAGGCATGGGAGGGTAAGCATTGTAGGAGGTGCGAGATGAAGGTTATTACTGAGAGAGGTGTGGGCATGAGCATTGTCGCGGGTGGCTGAGAGGAGGGAGCAGGTTAAGCTTTGCAGTGCCCACACCTGAGATTAACAGTGGGAGAAGGATGGGATAAATATCTAGATGAGTATAGTGCATTTAGCCCAAGTCTCTGACTCTATGGTCAATGTTGGGGACATTCTTGTAGGGGCTCACTGTGTAATTCTACCCATCAGAAGTTTAAACTTCTCAGGTAAATACCACGGATGTGCTGGTGCCATTGGAAGATCCAGGCCAGCACTTCAGGCTGTGGTCTTTCATCAATCCTGGTGAAGTGTTAACTCATCTTTTCTCTCTCCACAGAAACTGCCAGACCTGCTGAATAGTTGCAGCATTTTCTCCCTTTATTTCAGATTTTGGTTAAGGCTGATTATTGGGTTCATTTCAAATTTTTCTAAAGTTTTGCACACATTACGAAAATATACAAATGTTATACTGTTTTAACATCACTGTTACAGTTCAGAAAAATAAACAGTAAATTACACCAATTGCCTGTATTGATGGAGAAAATCATGCTAAATCATATGCAATTTAATTGGGCATTCTTTACCAGGAATTGGAAAAGGAGAATTTGATAGAGGGACAAATAAAGCACAAAGAATAATTGATCAGTGAGACTCAGCATTGACTTCATGTCTATTAAATTTCCTCGAACGCTGAGGAAACAAAAATTGGATAAGGGGTAATTAGTAGGGACTATGTATTTATACTTTGGCAAACTTTGTGACAGTGTCATATATGCTACTGGCCCAATGGTTGAAGGCACTAAATTTGCTGTTAAGACGCAGACTTCTGGAGTGAACCAAAAATTGGCTCAGAGGAAGCAAAAGGGAGCTCTATTAAAAGCTACATCAGAACGTAAGAAAATGATTAGCAGAGTATTATTATTGTTTACATCGTATATAAATGATTTGAAAGGGGAAAAACAAACAAAACTGAAAATAAAAACACAGCAGGAGTGCAGCAAATAACAGCAAGCAAGAGGAGCAAACATGAGGAATTTGAATCGTTAAGTAAACAAATGGAAGATGATGAGGCCTTGTGAGGGAAATAAGAAAGGTGATGACGCTTTGTGGGAGGAACATGAGAGTAATCAGAGATCTATAACAGTCCTGTACATTCCTATGTAACTTTTCATCAACATCAATCGCCATTTTTCTAATAAATCAACACAGTCACACCATTAACAAACTGGAGTTCACCACTGACCAGAAACTTTCTGGACCAGCTAAATAAATACTGTAGCTACAAGAACAGGTCAGAAACTGGGTATTCTGCAGTAAGTAACTCACCTCTGAATCTGACTGCAATTTAACAACAGACCTTGGCACATGTTAAAAGGTTGATGGAATATACTCCACTTGCCAACATGCAAGAAACTTCAGACCACCCAGGACTAAGCAGCCTGCTTGAATGGCACCCCATTCACCACCGTAAACATTCACTCCTGGCACAACACGGCTACAAGATGCACCACAGCAAGGTTTCTTCAATAGCAACCCCCAAATCCTTGACTTCTACTGCCCAGAAGGACAAAAAGTGCAACCTAGCAATAAGGTAGGAAACAGGAACTATTCTTTTGAATTTATCATAAATATGGTAAATTGATAGTTTTTTTTGCAGTAACCATACCTCTAAGAATGATTTAAAAAAAATATTCGTTCATAGGGTGTCGTTGGCTTGGCCAGCGTTTATTTCCATCCTTAACTGCCCTCATTCAGAGGGCATTTTAAAGAGTCAACCACATTTGGAGTCTGGAGTCACATGTAGGCCAGACCAGGTAAGGATGGCAGATTTCCTTCCCTCAAGGACATTAGTGAACTAGATAGGTTTTTACAATAATCAACAATTTCATGGTCATCATCAGACTTTTAATACCAAATTTTTTTCATTCAAATTTCACATCTACTGTGGTGGAATTCGAGCCTGGGTCCCCGGAGCATTACTCTGGGTCTCTGGCATACTAGTCTAGTGACAATACCACTATGCGACCTCCTCCCTTGATCTAACTTGGCATTCCTATAATATAAATATCTTCTTACTGTTTGTCAATGATCTATTTTTTGTCTTGTTGCATTTAGAATGCTAACATTAAAGCTAGTGTGCAACACTTCTGTTTCTCATTATCTTACACAGGATGAATTTAAATTAATCACATACTTGCTAGAATACTTCACTAATACACATACGAACATATGAAATATGTACAGAAGGTGGCATAAGTCCCCTCGAGCCTGCTCCGCCATTCACCAAGATCACGGTTGATCTGTTTGTGTTTTGAATTCCACATTCCCATCTGTCCCTGATAACCTTTGATTCCCTTGCCTAACAAAAATCTATCATTGCCTTAAAAATATTCAATGGCCCTGCCTCCACAGCCCTGAGAGGCAGAGAGTTCCAAAGTTGCACAACCCTTAAGACAAAAAAATTCTCCTCATCTCTGTCCTAAAAGGGCAACCCTGAATTTTAAAACAGTGCTCCCTAGTTCTGGACTCACCCACAAGAGGAAACATCCTTTTCACTTCCACCTTGTCAATACCGTTCAGGATCTTATATACTTCAATCAAGTCACCCCTCACTCTTCTAAACTCTCGTGGAAACACGCACAGTCTGTTTAACCTTTCTTCATAAAACCCGCTCATTCCAGGTACAATCTAGTAAACCTCCTCTGAACTACCTCCAACGCAGTTACATCCTTCCTTAAATAAGGAGACCAAAACTACACACAATATTTGAGATGTGGTCTCACCAATGCCCTGTATAATTGAAGCATAATATCCTTACTTTTATGTTCAATTCTTCACGTAATAAAGGATAGCATTCCATCAGTCTTAATTAATAACTTTTTGTGACACATGCAGTAGAACATCTTGATCCCTTTGCACCTCAGAATTCTGCAGCCATTCTCCGTTTAAGTAATACTCTGCTTTTTTTATTATTCCTGCCAAAGCGAACAACTTCACATTTTGCTACATTATGCTCCATTTGCCAGATTTTTGCCCACTCACTGAACCTATCTCTATCATCTACAACCTCCTTATGTACTCTTCACAACATACTTTTCTATCTATCTTTGTGCCATCTGCAAATTTGGCTATCATGCCTTCACTGCCCTCATCTAGGTCATTGATATAAATTGTAAAAAGTTGAGGCCCCAGCACGGACCCCTGTGGGATTCCACTCGTCACATCTTGCTAATCAGAAAAACACCCTTTTATGCGTACTCTGTTTTCTGCCAGCCAATCTTCTATCCATGCTAATATGTTATTCCCTACACCATGATTTTTTTTTTTATTTTCCGCAATAACCCTTGATGTGGTACCTTATCAAATGCCTCTGGAAATCCAAGTTCAGCACATCTACTGGCTCCCCTTTATCCACAGAGCATGTTACTCCTTCGAAGAACTCCAATAAATTGGTTAAACTTGACTTCCCTTTCACAAAACCATGCTGGCTCTTCCCGATTACCTTGAGTTTCTTTAACTTCCCAGCTATAATCTCCTCAGTGATCGATTCTAAAACCTTCCCCACAACAGACATCAAGCCAACTGGCCTGTTGACTGCCTCCATCCCTTCTCAAATAGAGCGGTTATATTTGCTGCTTCCAGTCTGATGGAACCTCTCCAGAATCTAGCGAATTTTGGAAAATTAACAACGCATCCACTACCTCATTAGCCACCTCTTTAAAGACCCGAGGATGAAGTCCATCAGGACCCACAAACTTGTCAGCCTGCAGCTCCATCAGTTTGCTCAGTACTGCTTCCCTTGTGATTGTAATTTCACCATGTTCTCCTCTCCCTTCCACCTCCTGATTTACAGCTATTACTGGAATGTTTTTATATCTTCTATCGTGAAGAGTGAAGCAAAATATCTGTTCATTTCATCTGCCATTTCCTTCTTATCTACTATTAACTACACATTGTCACTCTATAGAGGGCCAACACTCAATTTACTTTTTTCCTTTTTAAATGCCTGTAGAAACTCTTGCTGTCTATATTTACATTTCTAGCTAGCTTCCTCTCATACTCTAATTTATTTCTCCTGATTAACCTTTTAGTCATTCTCTGCCATTCTTTATATTCTGACCAATCATCAGACCTGCCACTCATCTTTGCGCAGTTGCATGCTTTTTCCTTAAGTTAGATGCTTTTCTTAACATTTTTAGTTAACCACGAATGGTGGGTCCTCCCCTTAGCATTTTTCTTTATAGTAGGAATATACTTAGAGTATTCTGAAATATCCCCTTAAATGTCTGCCACTGTTTCTCTATTAATCTATCCTCTAACCTAGATTCTTGTTCACTTCAGCTAGCTCAGCTTTCGTACCCACATAGTTGACTATTTAAGTTTACAATACTGGCCTTAGACCCATTCTTCTCCCTTTCAAACTGGATTTAAAATTCAGTCATATTGTGGTCACTGCTACCTAGGGGTACCTTCACTCTGAGGTCATTAATTAATCCTGTCACATTACACAATACCAAGTCTAATATAACTTGTGCTCTGGTTGGTTCCAGAACTTGCTGCTCTAAAAAAAAACTCTTGAAAGCATTCTATGAACTCCTCATCCAGGCTACCATTGCCAGACTGATTTTTCCAGTTTATATGTAGATTAAGATCACCCATGATTATTGATGTCACTTTATCACAAGCACCCAATATTTCTTCTTGTACCCTTTGTCCTACATTGTGGTTACTGTTAGAGGGCCTGCAGACCCACTCCCACTAGTGACTTCTTTCCCCTGTTGTTCTTCATCTCCACCCAAACCAATTCTACATCCTGATTTCCTGAGCCAAGGTCATCTCTAATTATTGCACATCCTTTATCAACAGCTATCCCACCACTTATACCTGGTTTCCTATTCTTCTTGGATGTCATATTCCCTCAATATTCAGGACACAATCCTTGTCATTCTGCAGTCACATCACTGTAATGGCTATCAGATTATACTTATTTACTTCAATGTGCGCTGTCAATTTACTTTGTTATGAATGCTATGCGCATTCAGATACAGAGCCTTTAGCTTTGTCATTTTGTTATCCTTGTAACATCCAGTCTTGACTACTGGTGTATGCTTAGGTTTTATCCCCTGTTCCTTCCTGCTATTCTTTGACCCTCATTTCCCACATTACTATTATGGTCTCCTGCTTAAAATTTACCCTTTGATTTGCCACTTCTACCCAAGCTTGATCCCTCACCGCTCCACCAACATACCCCCCCGCCCCCCCAACCGACCCTAACCCCGTTTAGTTAAAGCCCTTTATACTTCCCTACCTATATGATTCGCAAGAACACACGTACCAGCATGGTTCAGCTGTAGAAGGTACGGCTCCACTTTCCCAGGTACTGGTGCCAGTGACCCACGAACCAGGACTCACTTCTCCCACACCAGTTCTGGAGCCACACATTCATCTCTCTAGTCTTATTTGCCCTATGCCAATTTTCACATGGCTCAGGTAATAATCCAGAGATTATTACCTTTGAGGTTCTGCTTCTTAATTTGGTACCTAGCGTCTCATACTGACTACGCAGAACCTCCTCCTTTGTCCTGCCTATGTCACTGGTACCTACATGGACCATGACGACTGGATCCTCCCTCTCCCACTGCAAGTTCCTCTCCAGCACTAAGCTGATGTCCCAAATCATGGCACCAGGAAGATAACACAGCCTTCCACACTCTTGCTCTTTGCTGCAGAGAACAGTGTCAATCCCCCTCACTATACTGTTCCCTACTATCACTACATTCCTGTTTGCCACCCCACTTGAACAGTTCCCTGTACCATGGTGCCATGGCCAGCCTGCTCACCCACATTGCAGGCCTCACTTTCATCCACACAGGCTGCAAGCACCTCAAACCTGTTTGACAATTCAAAAGTCTGAGGCTCCTCCACTACTGTCCGTTTGGTCCCATTACCTGCCTCACTGATGGTCACATCCTCCTGTCCCTCACTGCTGATCAAAACAGACAACCCTATTCTAAGAGATGTAACTGTTGTCTGGAACAAAGTGTCCAGATATTTCTCCCTCTCCCTTAAGTTGCACGGTGTCTGCAGTTCGGCTTCCAGATCAATAATACTGACTAGAATTCCTCTAGCTGTTTACACTTTCTGCAGACATGTTGTCATGAGTCGCCTTGGCGTCCAAAAGCACCCACATTCCACAACTGCATCATAACACCTGTCCTGCCATTGTTACTTATGTTATGTAGTTAATTTAATTACGCATTTAATTAACTTGGAATAATTCCTATGAATGCCACACTTCTTTTCCCCATGCACCAAATGCCCACCTGAACCTAATTCTCTATTCACTCTGTCTCATTCTCCACTCTGGTGTAGCAGCCTGCCTCCTCACGCGCCCCTAACTGGCCATGTGGTTTGAAAAGCCTGTCTCTTTTATAGACCCACTAATGAGTCACTAGTTAGTTTAGCTTCCTACTACATTAATTAACACCACTTGAACCAACTGCTTTCAGATGATTGACAGATAACTGCCACTCCTTTCAGTTCTCGGTTAAATAAGCTAACCTAACTTACTTGAAAGTTAACGCTATGTCAGATCTTGATTCTTAATCTCTAGTTAAAATCAAAAAAGGACTTAGCACATGAACCTAATTCACTACCGACTCAGTTTCCTCCTCTTTCTGGCATAGTTGCCAGTCTCCTCGCACACCCCTTACTGATCAACTGTATCTGTTATTTGACATCTGCATTAAAATTTATTAACGAAATGTGACAAGTGAAGACCAACTCTCGCTGACTTTCAAGATACTTAATTTTAGACTTATTCCATAGTGTCACTGCAAAGAATTCTAAATATCTCAGAAGTCAGTTGATTTAACATTAGTGATTATCTTATTCTCTGTTTCATGAAACAAACTCAAGCTGTGAGGTCAGCTCACTTACCTCGAAAAAACTATTCAACTCGAAGATTTTCCAGATTTAAGGAAAGGTCATTGATTTGAAACTTCAACTCTTTCTCCCTCTAAAGATGCTGCCTGCCCTGAGTTTTTTTGTATTCATTCAGGGGATGTGGGCATCACTGGCTAGGCCAGTATTTATTTCCCAACCCTAGTTGTCCTTGAGAAGGTGCTGAGCTGTCTTCTTGAGCCGCTGCAGTCCATGTGGTGTAGGTACACCCACAGTGCTGTTAGGAAGGGAGTTCCAGAATTTTGACCCAGCAACAGGAAAGGAACGGCGATATATTTCCAAGTCAGGATGTTGAGTGACTTAGAGGGGAACTTACAGGTGGTGGTGTTCCCATCTATCTACTGCCCTTGTCCTTCTAGATGATAGTGGTTGTGGGTTTGGAAGGTGCTATCTAAGGGGCCTTGGTGAATTCCTGCAGTGCATTTTGTAGATGGCACACACTGCTGCTACTGTTTGTCTGTGGTGGAGGGAGTGAGTGTTTGTGGATGTAGTGTTAATCAAGCAGGCCGATTTGTCCTGGGCAGTGTCAAGCTTCTTGAGTGTTGTGGGAGTTGCATTCATCCAGGTAAGTGGAGAGCATTCTATCACACTCCTGACTTGTGCCTTGTAGATGGTGGACAGGCTTTGGGGGAGTCAGAAGGTGAGTTACTCATTGCTGGATTCACAGCCTTTGACCTGCTCTTGTAGCCACAGTATTTATATAGCTAGTCCAGTTCCGTTTCTGGTCAATGGTAACCCTCAGGATGTTGATAGTGGGGAATTCAGTGATGGTAATGCCATTGAATGTCAAGGGGTGATGGTTAGATTCTCTCTTGTTGGAGATGGTCATTGCCTGGCACTTGTGTGGCATGAATGTTACTTGCCATTTGTCAGTCCAAGCCTGGATATTGTCCAGGTCTTGCTGCATTTTGGGTATAGATTGCTTCAGTATTTAAGGAGTTGCAAATAGTGCTGAACATTGTGCAATCATCAGCGAACATTCCCACTTCTGACCTTATGATGGAAGGAAGGTCATTGATGAAGCAGCTGAAGGTTGGGCCAAGGCCAATACCCTGAGGAACTCTCACAGTGATGTCCTAGAGCTGAGATGACTTATCTCCAACAGCCACAACCATCTTCCTTTGTGCTAGGTATGACTTCAACCAGTGGAGAGTTTTCCAACTGATTCCCATTGACTCCAGTTTTGTTAGGGCTCCTTGATGCCACACTCTGTCAAATGTGGCCTTGATGTCAAGGGCAGTCACTCTCACCTCGAGGGTTCAGCTCTTTTGTCTATGTTTGGCTGTAATGAGGTCAGGAGCTGAGTGGTCCTGGTAGAACCCAAACTGGGTGTCTGTGAGCAGGTTATTGCTAAGCAAGTGCCACTTGATGGCACTGTTGGTGACCCCTTCCATAACTTTACTGATGATTAAAAGTAGACTGATGGGGTGGTAATGGGCTGGGTTGAATTTGTTCTGCTTTTTGTGTGCAGGACATTCCTGGGCAATTTTCCCACATAGCTGGGTAAATGCTTGTGTTGTGGCTGTACTGGAACAGCTTGACTAAGGGCATGGCAAGTTCTGGATCACAGGTCTTCAATACCATTGCTGGAATGTTGTCAGGGCCATAGCTTTTGCACTATCCAGTGCCTTTATCATTTCTTATTATCACATGGAGTGAATTGAGTTGGCTGAAGAATGGCATTTGTGATGCTGGGGACCTCCGGAGGAGGCCGAGATGGATCATCCACTTGGCACTTCTGCTGGAAATTGTAGCAAATGCTTCAGCCTTATCTTTTGCACTGACATGCTGGGCTCCCCCAACATTGAGGATAGGGATATTTGTGGAGCCTCTTCCTCCAGTGAGTTGTTTAATTGTCCACCACCATTCACGACTGGATGCGGCAGGACTGTAGAGCTTAGATTTGATCCGTTGCTTGTGGGATCACTTAGCTCTGTCTATCACTTACTGCTTATGCTGTTTGACACGCAAGTAGTCCTGTATTATAGCTTCACCAGGTTGACACCTCATATTTAGGTATGCCTGTTCCAAAGACAGATAATTCCTAATATTGAAGCAAATGCCTTTAATGAAAAAAAAGTAATCAGCACTTCATAATTAGAAGCTTTTACTGATCTACAGAAAGTTGCATACATCAGCTAAACAATGGAAAATACTGATATTTCCACTGCGAAGTAATTTCGTTGTAATCAAAGTGTCATTCTAATTAGCTATATTGTCTGAAAAGTAAATTGAGACATTGTTTTTTTTTTATAGATGACATTTCACCATATTAGACCTCACTCATTTTAAAGCACTAGTCTGAGAAATCACCTTGTTAAAATAAAAGAGACCGTTATGTTTGGTTTGATGTTTGATGTCAGCAGAAACTGCTCTTTTGGTTGTATTATTCTCAGAAAGCTAACAGTCTTTTGGGCACAGATTGTTGCTTTTGTGTAGATGCCTTAGACAAAACAGTTCAAGGATACTTTCAGCTCTAATCTACCTCCACCACACTCTCAAGCAGTCCATCCTGGATCCAACTCACTTAGCTGCATAAAAAAGATTTCCCTCATGACACAGTTGGTTCTTTTGCCATTTAATTTATTTGGGCCCTGTGGTTCTTGACCCTTCAGTCAATGGGAACTGTTTCTCCCTATCTACTCTGTCTAGACCGCTCATGATTTTCAGCACCTGCTGAGGCTGAACTGGCAGTTTACAAAGGCTCAACATAACTTCCTTGCTTTTGAACACTATGCCTCTATTTATGAAAATGCAGGATAGCGTATACCTTTTTAACCACTTTCTCAACCTGCCCTGCCACCTTCAACGATTTGTGTACCTATACACCCAAGTCTTTTTGTTTCTGCACTCCCTTTAGAATTGTAATCATTATTTTATATTACCTCTCTTCGTTCTTCATACCAAAATTAATCACTTCACGCTTCTCTGCACTAAGTTTCATTTGCCATGTGTCTACCCATTCCACCAGCCTGACTAGGTCCTCTTAAAGTTTTATCAATATCCTCTTCACCATTCACAAATTGCCAAGTTGTGTCATTGCAATAATTGTATAGCTGTGATGAATTAATCTTGTTGGCAACTCTTGTGGTAGCAGCAGTCAAATTACTCTGCAATCGTAAAACACCTGCTGGTTTCAGTGGGAATTCACTACATTGCAATTCAAAAACAAGCAGGATTTCTTAATAGTCGACAGTGCACCAATTTTCCTGTTAACCACAATGGCCAAATCATTAAGGCTTAACATACATAATGATAATTTACAATATAAAGTAAAATCCAATGATCTTCCAACTCTGAAAGCGTCGTTTTGGCACATTCCTTCTTTTAAACATAAAAATTATTGATAGAAAGTAAATTTAAATTAATATTGTGCACACACATATATTCTTTGGCCTGGTTTTCCATTCACAAAACATGAACAAATGAAGATCTTTGTAAGGTATCCTGCAACAAATGTAACCAATTCAGAACAACTAAGAATTTTTAACAAGAACGAGTCATGAATCCAAAGTCTATCAATAACCAGAGCAAAATCATTCTAATAACTTTTTCAAAATATTTCCATCTATTTTACTTGTCATTTCTGCAGGCTCAAAATAAGAAAGAATATAGGAAAGAGAGAATGAACATGCATTTATATATATATATGACCCAAGACATCAGAAAGCACTTTACCTCTGAAGTACAGTCACCATGTAGGAAAACCTGGGAGTCAGCAAAATACACAAAATAACGAACTAAAGGGCTACAAAAATTGCCTGAAAGTCCTTTTTAGCCAACATAGTATTTTCTCCACTAAGCTGAGCGCTTAGAAATCAAAATATGGTCTATGCTAAAACAATAACAATACAATCATAAGAAAATGATTATACCTACCACCTATACAATGTTATTTTGAGTTAAAAATGCCTTAATAGTCCATTGCCAAGGGTCAATGCCAATGTAAAACATCTGAGACTTGTTCATACTTAGATTTACAAGGAATAGAAACATTTCTTTTTGCAAATGTAATTTAGCTAACCAAAGCTGGTAAGTAAAACACAAGAACTGTAAATCAATTATTCCTTATGCAAGGTTCTAGCTGTATTGGTTAAAGTTATCATTTATACATTCTATAGGAAGCCAAATCAACCAAATAAATGTTCAAATTTTCCACAATAGCACCCTTCCCGAATTGGCATAAACTTTAACTCACTGTGAATGACACTACAGGATCTGGATAAATACAGATCAGCAGAAACCCCCAACATGCAACTGTTTTCACAATTCAGATAGCACGCATGCAGATTTGTATACAAAAGAAAGTCAGTCTGACTTCTAATGGACCTGAGCATTTGTTATGTCCAATGAGCCTCTCATTGGCTTGAAATGGTACAGAAAATACCTTATAATTGATCTGAGGAGTTTATAAAAGTCAGTCTAACCTCTAATCATCCTGAGGATCAGTTAAAAGCAATCATCATCCAACTGATTTTAAGAATGGAGAACAATTGCAATTATACCTTGAGGCATTATCAAGCTGTGGACATTGACATTTTAGCTGAATAACCCATGTTATATTGCATTAAAATGCTCTTGGATTTTGGCTCATCTTTTCCAAGTGACTTTATTAGATGTATGTATATAATTTAATAAAAATACTTGGATAGCACACATTTCCGTTCAGCATTTTATAATTTATCAAACATCATGAAATCGGGATTTTGTTTAAGTATTGAATGTATCCATCATAAGTAACTATAGGAGACAAACGTTTTTACAGACTAGAATTCAACTCTATCTAGTGTTAGATAACTCGTTTTTTAAAACTTCAGGGTCTTTGACAAACTTTGCGAAGACTTCATTAACTTGTCTCATTGCAAACGGAATATGTATTCATGTCTCATTGGAATGCAGCCACACTATCTTTGAAGGAACAAGATCTTTTTATATGCTAACATCTTCAAATTGAAACGGTATAGGCACGGTACTCCAATAAGATGTTGTGCAATGAATTTCAGATTATAGGCTATTTATTTTGTCCTGATAATCAATAAAGGTAAATGTGCCTAGAATGATGTTTCCAGCATTGATTACAAGATACAAGTATCCATCACAACCATCTCGGGGAGATGGTAACATAGTAGTGACAGCACTGGACGAGCAATCCAGATGCCTAGGCCTCAGCGGACAGGTTCAAATCTCACCACAGCAGCTGGTGGCATTTAAATTCAATTAATAAAGCCTGGAATTGAAAGCTAGTCTCAGTAATAGTGACCATGAAACTATTGATTGTCATAAAAAAAAACTCCATCTAGTTCACTAATGCTCTTTAGGGAAGGAAATCCGACATTCTTACCAGGTCTGGCCTACATATGACTCCAGATCCGCAGCAATGTGGTTGACTCTTAACTGCCCTCTGTAAAGGCCTGGCAAGCCACTCAATTTAAGCGCATTTAGGAATGGGCAACAAATGCTGGCTTTGCCAGCAATTCCTGCATTCCATGAAAGAATAAATAAACAAATACATTAGCATTGAATTGTGTTTAATTTCTACCTGTGAATTTCCCTGGGTCTTCTGAGATCAAAAGGGCAGTGTTTTAACTAATGGAATCTACACTTGCTCATTCTTCGCATTCCATCAATATGGAGTTGAACAGGTCAAGGCTCCCTGCAGCAGACAAAACCTCTTCAAAAATATATTCTCTGCTACAGGCTCATCTTATTAATACAGCATATATAGCGATGCATCTTAAGTTATTTTGTGAATTGAGTTGAACTTTGCGGTATAATATTCAAACCTCCTTTAATAAACTCAATGTTAACTGTCTGTCTATTCTTCTGTTATCAAAAACCCACGGCACAAGAAGACTTGTGCTATTTGCAGTTAGCAAACATACAACAAATGGGTTTTGCTCAATGTAAGACAACACTATTTTATTACATGTTGTATAAGCAGACATTTCAATTTGTAGGGAGTAAAATGCTCACCTATGCGAGTGGTCTTAAGCAGTGAGCACAAGTGAAATAAATGGCGCAGCTCAATATTTCCCACCGATAAGGAAGTACTAGTCAGTACAAAAGTTCCACAAAAGGATCAATAGTGAGAAAAATTAACAAAACAAAAAAGTAGAACCAAATTGCTGAAAAATTTGGAGCTGCCAGCTTAAATTATTCCCCACTGAAAATTTATTGAAACCATTTATATCATTGCTGCATGGGCTGCAGCAATCAAAGGTGGCGGCTCACCACCACTTTCTCAAGGGCAATAAACGCTGGCCTAGCCAGCCACACCCACATCCCATGAGCGAATGAAGTCTTGCAAAACTAAAAAAAACCTGATAAAATACTTATTTTTAATCACAATGTTTTCTGCAGTATGTTATAAATTTAAGGAAGTTGAAATGAGATGGGAGTCATCAAGCAAGAGCTGTAGAGATATTGTGACGAATGGTGGGCCAAAGACTAAGTGGTTAAAAGTTTGAAAATATATCAGTAACTGATCTATGTGGAAGAGTTTTCCCCAGAGTGGATGTGGGCAGTTAGCTATATAAGGAATTGGTAGGAGGAGTGATCAAGACCATGGGAGACAAATGTAAATTTCTCATTCAAATTTTTGACATTCTTGTAGTAATTAACTGGAATTCAAATCTTTTTTGATAATTAAAGTCATTACAAATTTCTTCAACTTATTGGTTGATATTAATTATTTTTAACTGAAATTAGGTCATGCATAGAGTAAAAGCAATAGGAACAAGATCATAATTTCACTAAATCCATGTGTCTTTCATGTGTTTTGTAATTTAATTCACATCTTCCAGTATCTTAAAACCTAGATTTAGAGTTGATACCAGAGCTACAGGTGCAAATGGTATATCTCCACATAGTACAAAGGATTTTTGGGTTAATTCAGATTATTTGAAAAGAAATGGTAGAATGAGTTTTTCAGTTAAAATTCCACATCATCACTGTTATCTCTAACTTAGAAAGGAAATCAAAGTGATTAATTTTAAAAATATTTTGAATTTTATTTAAAACCTCATTCTGAAATTTAGAAAAACTGAGGAAAAATTGCTGGTGACTATTTTTCCAAAAAGGTATTTCTAATCATCCAAATGCTTCAACTAAGGGTGATGTGAAAATGTTTACATGAAATTTTTGATCAAAAACGCCAACATAAATAGTTTTAAAGTAATAATGTGAGGTGGTACATATAAGTAGGAGGAATAGAATAATGAGGCCACATCCTCCTTATAAAGAGTGACACACATTCACAAATAATTAAAGTGACAATGCAAGTTAACAATGTCATAAAGAATGCAAGCAAGTCATTGGGGTCCATTTCTAGGAGGACAGAATTGAAAAGCAGAGAAGTTATGTTAACTTTGTATTGAACCTTGGTCTTTGTATTGAGCCACACCTGGGCCTGAATTTTTCTGTCGGTGAGTTGGGGGCAGAGCCCGCTCGCCAACGCGAAAATTACAATTGAGTTCATTGACAGAGTAATTAAAACAATTAAAAGCCCTGCTTGTCCAACCTTAAGGTTGGTGGGCAGGCCAGGAGCCCCAGCCGGCTTCTGAAAAAGCATGAAACCTCATCCAATGGCAGGATGAGGTTTCATGTCTGTTTTTTAAAAAATTTAATAAAGTTTTAGTCATATTTATTAACATGTCCCATCTTGTGTGACATTGTCACATGAGGGGGACATGTTAATAATTTTTTGATTTTTCTATTTTTGATATTTAAAACGCTGTCAGTGACCTGCCTGAGACAGCACTTAGTCTCAGGGAGATGCATGCTCTTTTGCGTGCATGTGCAAAAGCGCACTTTGACATTTGGGGAATCCCACCCCCTCCTGCACAGGAAGCGCATAGCGCTTCCTGTTGGGCAGCCCGCTGGGCGGGCCTTAATTGGCCCGCCCACGTAAAATGGCGGCGGAGCCCGTTTCGGCAGCAGTGATCGGCTGCCTGCCCATCGCCGAGCCGGTGGGGCCCACCTGCCAGCCCATCAAGGGCAAAATTCTGCCCATGGAGTGCTATGAGCTGCTCAGGTCTCTGTATTTCAAAAAGGATAATGCACGCACTGGAGAAGGTGCAAAAAAAGGTTTATAAGGACAATAACAGAACTGAACAGTTCTAATGATGAGGAAGAGGCTTAACATGGTGGAGCTCTTTTCTCTAAAAGAGAAGGCTGAGGAGTGACCTAACAGAAATCCTTAAATTATGAATAGATTTGATAGGGTAGATATCGGGAAGATGTTTGCAGTTGTTGTTGTGGGGGTCCAAAACTAGGGATCTTGAATGTAAGATGGTTAATCATAAATCCAATAAAGAATTCAGGAGAAATATCTCTACGCAGATACTGGTTACAAGCTGGAATTTGCTACATCATGGGCTAATTGAGGGCAATCGCATTTTTGATCACTGTCTATTGTTCCCTACAGGAACATGCGCTTTATCAATATTGGGTGAGGGCAGGGTCATGTTTGGTTGTGGCCATGGTCATTTAGCCTGGCAGCATGCAATATCTGGGCTCACGCATATGGAATATCCATTTGGACAATATATTGTAGAATTGTTGGCATTTGCTACCATCAAGAGAATGAAGAAAAAATAGCGGTGGCGAGGGAGAAGAAAATAAGACAGGATATCTAATCATGTAGTTATTTTATGTCAATGGTTTAAGAATTTGGATGGGGTGTTTTAAAAAAAAAAATTGCTTCTTTAAGTGAACTTAAAGTACAATATACTACATGTCAGATGATCCGATTTTCCACTCAGTGGAAATATAAATAACTCACCCTTTATTTGTTATCTGTAAACCAGACATGTCTACCTTTTAGTATCTCAAATTTAGTTAAATCTTTAGTGATTCTTTGTATTTATCTAAGCTAAATAAATCTTTGTCTAGAATCTGCTGCCATGACTCTGTTTAATGTTTCAGACAGCTGACATTTGGCTATGTCTTATTACTGAAAGTCATACTAAGTACACTGGCTGTAATTATTTCATTTACATTGGCCAAAATTTTAGTCTGGATCATGATTGCAACTAGAACACCTGCCTAAAGAAATACTTGTTTTCAGGAACTAAAGTAATATAGCAGGGACTTCTGAAATACTGTACCATTGTGTACCAGTTGTTCAGCTCTAAAAGGAATCGTGTTAATGTGAAAATTAGATTAGCAATAAAGTGATTAAGTCTACCGTACCTCAGGCCCACAATACCAGAAGTCTGAGTGCCTGCGATTTTCCTATTGCATTGGAACAAACTTTATGAAGTCGAAATAAAGCCTGCACTCACTACAATAATCCTCCAGATCATTAAGCAAGGGCCCCTCAGGTGCCAATGCTACATTTACTAATTTGGCTTTTATTGATTTTCATTCAGGTAGCATTTTTCTTTACAATGTCTCTCACTATTTATTTGGATTTTATCCTTCTGCACTTTCCTTCCAAAGGCTAACTTAAAACTGGGGAATTGTTTTTATAGTATCATACATTCTCAGAAGTTACTTAACTTTTTAATATGATTGTGTGGATTTGCAACCACCCTAACAAATTTATTATGTTTAGTCTTTTTTTAAAATGTACTTTTTAATTTTCTCTTAGCCTCTCTCTCCAAATATATCCCTACAAATATCAATGTTGTTAGCTGTGAAATGACTGAAGTGATATCAGAAGGGAGTTATCAGCTTTATTAATCAAGTCTCAACTTGTTAGGCATCCTTTATTGCTGACACTGCCAAAGCAGAATACTTAGATCACAAGTTTCACAGGTCATTATCTCACTTTTTGAAAAATTCATCTCTATTAGTGTGAACAATCCAGTTGCTGTGGAAAACATTCAGGCTTGGTCTGATAAACGGTAAGTAACATTTGTGCCACACAAGGGCTAGGCAATGACCATCTCAAATAAGAGAGAATCTAGCCATTTCCCCTTGACATTCAGTGACATTACCATAGCTGAATCCTCCATCATCATCCAGGCGTGACCATTGACCAGAAACTTAACAGGACTAGCCCTATAAATACTGTGCTACAAAAGCAGGTCAGAGGCTGGAAATTCTGTGGCAAGTAACTCACCTCTTGACTCTCAAAGCCTGTCCAGCATTTTTAGGGCACAAGTCAGGAATGTGATGGAATACCTTCCACTTGCCTGGGTGAGTGCAATTCCAAAAGCTTGACGCCATTAAGGACAAAGCAGCGCACTTGATCGGCACCCCATCCACAACTTTAAACATTCACTTGCTCCTGTGCCGATGCACAGTCGCAGCACGGTGTAACATGTACAAGATGCACTGTAGCAACTCACCAAGGCTCGTTCAACAGCCCCTTCCAAACCGCTACCACCTTGATGGATAAGGGCAGCAGAAGCATAGGAACACCACCACCTGCAAGTTCTTTTCTTGCACCAATGAAGCTTTGCTTTTTTATGATACACTGGGGGCTAAATTGGATAGTCCCTGAAAACAAGCACAGGAATTGCATTGTGCAATTACTCTGCTCCTGGTCAATATAATGTAGGTAACATCTCAACTTTGTGCTGCCTGCTCTTTTTGATTGTTGCCTGTCAAGTTCCCCTGCAAGCCACACACCATCCTGACTTGGAACTATCTTGCCGTTCCTTCACTTTTGCTGTGTTAAAGTTCTGGAACTGCCTTCCCAACAACACTGTTCAAGAAGAAGGCTTATCACCACCTTCGCAAGGGCAGTTAGGATGAACAACAAATGCTGGTCTTGCCAACAACACTCACATTCCACAAAAGAAAGAAAAATAGTCTGTTGTTCACAGGGCACCGCTGCTGCCCCCCACCCCCCCCACAGACTGAGTTGTATAGCTGAAATCTACTTTACTTCCTACAGTCAAAGTAACCAATTAAAATTGCAATAATTTTCACCTTCAAATTTGATGGAAAGATAATCATTGGAATTTTCAGAAGGGTTGAACAGTCCCCTCTTAAATGCATCAACTTGCGACAAAGCTGCGCATCTAAGTTTCCAACTTCTACAGCTATAAAAAGTAGATGGCAGCAGTGATCACTCACGAGACACTCATGTTGCAATAAGAAAAGTTTGAAACATGTAATTCTCTTGGGCATTGGAACAGTCAACTTCTGCTGTTCATGACCTCCTCTATTGTGAATTTGTTTACCAAGTGGAAGTGTTTGTACAACTGATTGCGATTCACAACCCCAAATCTTCGCCCATCCGTGATTTAACATTTAAAATTTCTCGCCTAAACGTATGTTGGTCACAAACTAAATAAAAGACTGAATTTAAAGGCCATAAAAACAAAGCTTTCGCGCTGTTTTTCCCACGCACTGCGCAAGTGCCGCCTCTAACAACTTGTGGTTTGCTGCATTTGTTGTCTCTAACGGCACGTGGTTTGCTGTGATTTGCAGGATACAGTAAATCCCGACTAATATTTTGCAGTACAGGTACATTATAGCACTTTACTAAAAATGAGTCAGTCAGAGCCAAGCAGAAAAGTTCCCAGGAAAACGATGACACTTGAACAAAAAGTCACAACCTGAGATAAACTGGTGCAAGTGCTACCATGTTGGCCAGGAAATACTCTGTCAATGAATCCACAGTGTACATTAGGCAATTTGAGAAAAAAAAATAAGGGCAAGTGTTAGTGTTGCTGATAGTCGTACTGCCAGGTTAATTTTTGTGAGGAGAGATCCACACTTAGAGGAAATGGAAAAGTTACTCAACGTGTGGATAGAGCACCAGCATCAAAGGAGGACCCAGTTAATTGTCCAATCATTCGAAACAAAGCACTTGAATTGTACCAGTACATAAAGAATAGAAGAAGGTAGTGCTGGCGTCACTAGTGACAATGAATGTGGTGCCTCTCTTTCAACTTCCAAAGGATTCTGAACCAGCACAGGGTGATTTTATCACTTTAAAATGCATTTCGGGCTGCATAATGTGAAGTTGATGAGGGAGGCTGCTTCAGCTGACCATGCAGCTGCAGGACAGTTTCCCAAGGTGCTGCAGGAATACATTGAGGAGAGAGGCTACCAGGCAGAGCAGGTCTTCAACGCAGACAAAACTGGCCTGTTCTGGAAGATGATGCCAAATGGGACCGACATTTCGAAACAAGAAAATACAGCTCCTGGTTTCAAAGGATAGGCTGACATTTCTGCTATGTGTCAATGCAGCTCGCTTTAAATGTAAACCAATGCTGGTTTATAGGTCAGAAAACCCGCAAGTTTTTAAAGGGAAAAATAAATCTCATCTGCCCGTCTTTTGGATGGCTAACAGCAATTATAGAAGTAGTACTTGAAGACTGGTTTGCCAATTGCTTTCTATCAGAGGTCAGGACTTATCTGAGGGAAAAGAACCTGTCTTTCAAGGTCTTACTAAACTTCGAAAATGCACCTGGGCATCCACACTCTCTCGTAGAGAGTCATCCAGATGTTGACATTTTGTTTTTATCCCCAAATATGACTTCAATTATCCAACCAATGGATCAGGGCAACACTGTCTCATTCAAGGCTTACTACACCCGACGAAGTTTCAGCTACATCCTTCATCTTATGGAAGCAAGTCCTTTAACCACAGTCCATGACTGCTGTAAGGAATTCAACATCCTCATAATCATAGGCATAATTAAGGACTCATGGGATGAAGTTAGAGCTTGAACCACAAATGCCTGCTGGAAAAAAGTTTGGCCTGAGGCTGTGAATGATTTCATAGAGTTCCCCAATGTGAATGCTGAAGTGGCCAGGATTGTTGACTTGACAAAGCAAGTTGGAAGGGAGGGATTTGAAGACCTGACCACAGATGAAGTGGATGAGTTGCTTCAATCTCATCAAGAGGAACCCTCTATAAGAATTGTGAGAACTGATGAAATTAAATTAAACTAAACAGGAGCAGGAGCAAGAGGGAGAGCCGAAGAAAGGTCAATTCACAACCAAGATGGTGGCAGATCTCATAAAATCAGCTGAAGATTTGAAAAAGAGGTGGCTGGCCATGATACAAGCCTGGAATGATGCCTTTTGCAGAGCGATTGACATTGAAAATGAGCCACCTACGTTTGCTGCTACTATGTTTGTTGTAGTCTATGGAGTGCATTGGTGTTCCTAATAACAGAGCAACTCATACCAGTGCCGATAATGCCAGATGAGGCATTGAAAGCTTTACGAAAAATCTATTAGCCTTTTATCTCCAAAAGATAAATCTATAGAAGCAGGAGCAATGCATCCACTATGATGCATTAATATTTTGGAATATAATGAGCATTTTAGAAATAAACTGCAGTAATTTTTAAAATTCAAACCTGAACAAAAAACATTAAAATTACTTAGTATATCACAGGCACAGATGTAGAGCTGTTAGTGATTAAAATACAAGTTATTTTATTCACATTGCATATGAAAAATTTAAAAATTGACTAATGGTCTGATCACATTTGTGATCCTTGGAAATAAACCATTTCAATAGCACTGATATATTTAGGTTTCAATAAACATCATCTAGAATGAAATAATCTTCATGTTTGTTTGTATGGTCTTGATTTTTATCTTTAAACAACATTAAATTGTTTGTGATCTAATAAGAACATAAAAACTAGGAACAGGAGTAGGCAATTCAGCCCCTCGAGCATGCCCCGCCATTCAATATGATCATGGCTGATCTCATTTCAGCCTCAGCTCCAATTTCCCGCCCTCTACCCATAGCCTTTCAACCCATTACTAATTAAAAATCTGTCTAGCTCCTCCTTAGATCTATTCAGCATCCCAGCATCCACTGCACTCTGAGGTAGTGAATTCCAAGATTCATGACCCTTTGAGAAAAGTAATTCCCCCTCATCTCGGATTTAAATCTACCACCCTTCGCCTAAAACTATGGCCTAATAATTCTAACAAAGTGAAAAATCATCTGTAATTAACAGAAAAATGCAAGACTTAGAGGTAACTTGACAAATGGAACTTATTGCTGCTTTCAGAAGATATGCATGATCACAACTGGCTTTTCAAAGAGTTTACTGGCCAGGCCCATAACTTAAAAAGGAAAGTAGTCGGTAAACCTTACTCTTCTGGCTGTTTTCTTGCACCAATAAAACTTTGCTTTTTCATGACACATTGGGGGCTAAATTGGATAGCCCTCAAAAACAGGCACGGGGATTGCATTGTGCAATTACCCTTCTCCTGGTCAATGTAATGTAGGCAACACTTCAACTTCATGCTGCCTGCTCATTATGATTGCTGCTTGCAAGCCTGTTCATTGACTACGTACATCAGCAGGGTGTCCAACGTTGCTAGTGCTATTTAAAGCTAGCTTGCAGCATCCAAATGGAATGTGCATTGTGGCTATTGGAAGCGCTGACATCATCTGGAAAAGCGCTGTGCAACAAAGAAAAATGTCAGAGCATAGCACGGTTATGAGACCCTGCACTGGAGGTCTGATGAAGGAAGTGGAATGGAGAAGCGATGCTTTGTACCTGCAGAGGAGGCGGCGGACCTTCAGACAAACAATATGAAGAAAATGGGAGCAGATAGCCATGGAGATAAATGTCAAGAGTTTGGTACCAAGGACCTGGATGCAGTGCTGCAAGAAGTTTAATGAACTCATGAGCGGTCAAGAGCAGTGAATGAATCTTCAAATTCCACATCCTACTAATTGCACTTGCAAGCCCCAGTTACTGCTCAATTCACACCATTCTCCCAACATTCATCTACTAACAATCTCTATCAATCACAACTCATAATGAACATTCATTTGCTTCGCCTCACTCTTACAAAATTAGCACTATTGCATGTCTCTTACCCAAATCTCACACCTTACACACCCTGCCAAATATTCTCCCATTACCGCCCCAACAGGTAAACATATTTTATAATAATCAGCTAACTTTCATCTCTTGCAGACAGGGTGACCTGGATATATTGGGGCCATCCCACATTTGAGGCGGTCCACCTGAGTCCCAGGTTGTTTGCTGCCGGGATGGCCTTTGACCCATATTTTAGATCTATGATTTATGCACGGTATGCACCTCCGCCCTGCCACTGGTGCCTTGCTTCCAGAGTCCTGAAAGCTCCTTACGCCAAACCCCACAGTCTCAACAACCCTTCAACATAGTGACCCTCATATTTTTCCCCCTAGATTTGATTGGGCTGCTTGCAGAAGGTGGTACACAACTTAATGCAACAGGAATCAACTGGAGGGGAAGAGGCATACCCTACATGTTCTAACTCCCATGGAAATGGTGGTGCTGGCTGTAAGTTGACTCTTCCAGGTTTAGGCAGGAAAACTGCTCCCTTAACTCCATGAGCAGACCTCCTGTTGAGAACCCTTCTCCCCCATCTTCTCCTCTTCTAGCAGCTTGTCCTGTTCTGTGTTGTCTTTGTTTCTTCTCCCAGCCATGCTGAATTTCAAGAGGAAGGCCTGCAAGTGTACCCATGTCTGGAAGCAAATGGTTTGTGCGGAAGTTTTGAAGTCAGCAAAAGCCCCTTCAACCTGTACCACACCTGTACCTTTTGAAACCAGAAAACTATGGAAAACAGCAAAATATTTGCAGCAACAATCGGAAGAAATAAACCAACTCAGTTGGTAGCTCTCGCCTCTGATTTACGAAGCTCTGAATTCAAGTCCCACTCTCAGGCTTGAGTACAAAAATCAAGACTGACACTCCAGTGCAGTACCGAGGGAGTGTTATGCTGCTGGAAATATTGTCATTCGGATCAAATATTAAACCACTATGACTGCCCTCTCGGGTGGACCTAAAAGATTGCCTGGCACAATTTCAAAGATGATCAGGGGAGATATCCCTGGTGTCCTACTCAATATTCATTACACAAGAAATCAGAGCAAGAGCAGACCACACAGCCCATCAAGCCTGTTCCACCATTCAATATAACCACGGTTGATCTTGGGCTTCAACTCCATTTTCTCCATATTCCTTAATTCCCTGAGACACCAATAATCTGTCCATCCCAGCCTTAAATGTACTCATTGATGGAGCATCCACAACTCTCTGGGGTAGAGAATTGCAAAGATTCTCGACCCTTTGGGTACATGAATTTCTCCTCATCTCAGTCCTAAATGTTTGGCCTCTTATCCTGAGACTGTGACCCATGTTTTAGATTCCCCGACCAGCAGAAACAATCTCTCAGCAACCACCCAATCAACCTCCTTCAGAATTTTGTAAGTTTCAATGAGATCGCCTCTGATTCTTCTAATCTTTAGAGAATATAAACCCAATTTATTCAGCCTCTTATCATAGGACAACCACCTCATCCCAGGGACCAATTTAATGAACCTTTGCTGTACCACCACCAGTGCAAGTTTATCCTTTCTTAAACATGGATATCAAAACTGCACACAGTATTTCAGATGTGGTCTCACCAAAACTCAGTACAATTGTAGCAAGACTTCTTTATTTTTGTACAGTACCCCAATCCCCTTGTAATAAAGACCAACATGCCATTTGTCTTCCTAATTGCTTGTTGCACCTGCAGATTAACTTTGTGTTCCTCGCATGAGTACACCCAACATCTCTAAACATCAACATTTACACATTTCTCATCTTTTAAAAAATATTCATTTTTTCTATTCTTATGAGCAAAGTGAATAACTTCACACTTTCCTACATTATCCTCAATCTGCTACCTTGTTGCCCACTCACTTAATCTATCTATAGTACTTTGCGACCTCTCTATCTTCTCCCCACAGCTTATCTTTCCACCTAGCTTGGTATCATCAGCAAACTTAGATACATCACTCTCTGTCTCTTCATATAAGTAATCAATATAGATTGTAAATAGCGACGGTCCCAGCGCTGATCCCTGCGGCACTCCACTATTCACTGCGTGCCAACTTGAAAAAGCCTGGTTTATGCCCACTCTTTCTATCTGTTAACCAATCCTCTATCCATGTTAATATTTTACCCCCAAATCCATGAGCTCTTATCTTGCCTCTTAACTTTTTGGTGGCGCCTTAGCGAATGCCTTTTGGAAATCTAGGTGTACTACACCTACTGGTTCCCTTTATCAAACCTACTAGATGCATCCTAAAAATTTTTTAATAAATTTGTCAAACATTTAGTAAAGCCATGTTGTTTTGTCCTAATCATATTATGCTTTTCTAAGTGCATTGTTAAGACTTCATTAATAATAGATTCCAGCATTTTTCCAACAACTGATGATAGGCTAACTAGCTGTAGTTCACTGTTTTCTCTCTCCCTCCTTTCTTGAAGTGGTGTAACATTTGCCAACGTCCAATCTAATTGGGCCATTCCCGAATCTAAGGGATTTTGGAAAATCATAGCTATCACATCCACTATCTCTGCAGCTGTCTCTTTTAGAGCCCTAGGGTCACAAGGATTTGTTGGATTTTAGTCCCTTAAGTTTCTCCAATACTTTATCTCTGCTGATATTAATTTCCTTGATTTCCTCACTCTTTTCAGCCAATAGGTTACCATCTACTTCTGGTTTGGAGCTTGTGTCTTCTACTGTGAAGACAGACAAAATATTTGTTCAGCGCCTCTGCTATTTCCTCATTCTGCATGATAATTTCTTCGGTCTCTGCTTCTAAGTGGCAAACATTTACTTTAGCCACTCTCTTCCTTTTTATGTACTTTTAAAAGCTCCTACAATCTGTTTTAATATTTCTGGCTAATTTATTCTCATATTCTACTTTTCCCCTACTTATCAAATTTTTGGTGGCCCTTTGCTGATTTCTCAAACATTCCCAATCCTTAGATTAATTATTGTTTTTTGAAACATTATGAGTCTTTTCTTTTAATCTAATGCTATCCTCAACTTCCTGAGTGAGCCACGGAGGGGTCCTTCTTGCTGAGTATTTGTTTTTCAATTGAATGTATTTTTGTTGAACATTTCAATTGTTTCTTTAAACGTTTCCCACTGTTCATTTAGCTCCATACCTTTTAGTCTATTTACCCAATTAAGCTCAGCCAGTTCTCCCCTCATAAACAAAGCCAATTAGATAGGTTAAGATTCTTGTTTGCAATTGGAAATGTCACTTTCAATCTTAACATGGAATTCAATGGTATTATGATCACTATTTCACAGTGGATCTTTTACTGATTAACCCTGCCTCATTACACAATACCAGATTGAAGATAGCTTTATCCCTAGTCAGGTCCACTACTCACTGCTCCAAGAAACTGTCATGAAAGCACTCTACAAACTCATCTTCTAGACCATTCTTGACAATTCTATTGCCCTAGTCTATATGAAGTTTAAATCCAGCCACAATTATTACACTTCATTTCATACAAGCTCCAATAATGTATTGTTTAATGCTCTGCCCAACTGTTAAGGGGCCTATAAACCACTCCCACCTCTGTTTTCTGACTCTTGGTATTTCCAATTTCTATTCATACTGATTCTACTTCACGATCTTCAGAGGTCAGGTCCTTTTTCTCAATAATGTCCTTATGTCATCCTTTACTATCAGGGCTACCCCACCTCCTTTGCCTTTCTGTCTGTCTTTCCAAAATATTGTATGTCCGTAATATTTATTTCTAAACCTTGGTCACCTTGTAACCATGTCTCTGGAATGGCGATTCAATCTAAATCATTACCTCTATTTGTGCCATTAATTCAACTATTTTTCCACTTCATGCATTCAGATAAAGAAACTTGAATTTAATTGTTTTACTTCTATTTCCTACAGTGATCTTATTCGCTGATGTACATTTTTTTGTTAAACTCTCTGTTCTTTCCTGTCCTGCTCTGCTTGTCTTTACCCACAGTTCCGATAGTTTGGCCTTTCTCTTTAGGTTTCTAAATCTCCCGTCACCAGAACCATCCCCTACCTCTGTTGGTTTAAAGCCTTGCCACAGCCCTAATTATAGGATTGGGCAGGGTACTGGCCCCAGCCTGGTTTAAGTAGAGCCCATCCCATGGAATAGTTCACTCTTCCCAGTTCCCCATAAATTGAAACCCCTTCTTCCCACACCACTCTTTGAACCACATGTTTAATTTTCTAAACTGTTTGACCCACACATTGCTCAGATAACAATTCAGAGATGATTATCTTTGATGTTGTGTGTTTTAATTTGTACCCTACTCCTCAAATTCTCTTAGCAGAACATCATTCCTGGTTCTACATATGTCATTGGTTCCTATGTGGACCACTACAATTGGATCCTCGCCCTCCTGCTCTAAGTTCCTCTCCAGCCACGAGGAGATATCCTTAACCCTGGTACCAGAGAGGCAACACACCCTTCGAAGCTCCCTGTCACGGCTGCAGAGAACAGCCCCTGACTATACTGCCTCCTAAATTACCACATTCCTCTTCCCTCCACTCACTTGAACAGCATCATTCACCATGATGACTTGGTCAGTGAGCTCATCCACCTTGCAGTCTTTCTCCTCATGCATACAGGTGGCAAGCCCCTGGTACCTGCTGGACAAAGTCAGGGACTGAGGCTCCTCCAGCATAACGTGCTGGTTCCTCATACCTGCCTGACTCTCAGTCACACCCTTCTGTCCTGGACCATTGACCAATTCTAAAGTTTTGCCTATCCTGAAGGGTTTGACCGCCTCCTGGATTAAAGCTTTAATCCAGGAGGATGCATCCCTGATGCATCGCAATGTCTGCAGTTTGGTGTCCAGCTCAATGACTCAGTGCTGAAGCATTCTGCAGTTCCAACAGATTACCTGCCCTGCCATCTTTATTATGTGTTATTACTTTTTATTACTTTTTCCTTAATTACTTTATAATTAATAAACCCTATATGGTAATCTGAGGTGTAATACACCTTTAAGAGAGTGTGAGCAGATTGACCACGTGACTGTAAGACCCAATAGCTGTCTAGTGTGGGCTACCATGTTAATGTTGCCTAGAGTAGGGTCTGGTTGGAGAAGCACAAATCATGTTAGTGCCCTGTTGTTTGTGTAAATTAAAAGCATGTGCTTCACTTCACATTGGTTTCCGCATCTGCAGTATACTGTAATTGACTCACCTGCTGACAGATAAGCATGCAACCAGTTCGCGAGCAAAGCAACCGCATAGTAGAACATGACAGGCGGCATGACTGACGACCAGTCAAAGACACCAAGGAAAGCCACGAAAACTTAAAGTAACTGAATCAACTGTGTCTTGTAGGCCGACTGTAAGTAAAGCCCTCACCAAAGTCGTCGAAGTTATCTCCCTCCAGTATGCCACAATTTGACCGCAACGAACCATTTGAACAGACCGCCGATGACTGGTCACATTATTCAGAACACCTTGTGTTTTTCTTTTTTGGCCAACAACATATCAGGGGAGGAGAAGAGGTGGGCGATCCTCATATTGACATGTTGCAGTAAAACATATGGCCTAATTTGTAGTCTAACAGCACCCAATGCCCCAGATTCCAAGAGCTGTTGGTGAATCTAGTGAAAAGCCATTTTCAGGCAAAACTCTAGATAACAAAGCAGTGTGTTAAATTTAATTCAAGGTGTCCTGCCCTTGGAGACAGTTGCCTGCTATATAAGCAGCCTTAAAACAACTGAGAGCACTGAGAGTTCAGGATGTCGATTAATGACACATTAAGAGACCGATTAGTGTATAGGGTTAATGAAGACGCCATTCAAAAAGGGTTAAAAGCAAAATACTGCAGATGGTGGAAATCTGAAACAAAAACAAAAATAGCTGGAAAAACTCAAAAAAGGTTGTTGTCAGAAACAAATTTAGACTTCAGCAAGGCGCTGGAGTTGGCACTCGCAAAGGAAAGCACAGTCAGGGACTCAAAGAAATCAAGGAAGCACGAAACAGATCAGTTCTTCGCGTTGCGAGGGAGGCACCAGCTAGAAATGGCGCAGGAGCGCAGGGCTCCGCGGAAAGGCGGAAAACAGCCACAATTAACAGAGCAGCAAAAAGCAATAGTTTAGTAGATAAAAACCACATTAATAATAGCAGAATTAGAACCAGACAGTCTGCAAACAAACGGCAATTTAAAAGAACCAAGTGTTTCTACTGCCATCGCAATGGGCACATTATGCAATATTGTAAAGATAGATTTAGGCAAAATTTCAAACAAAAAGGCAGAAGTCGTGAAATTTACATAATGGAGGAACCAGAAGAAACAGAGTCAGATATTTATTTGCTACACAACTTAAAAATGGGTAAAACAGAGCCAATCTACGTGACAGTAGAAGTCAACAGAAAACCCATTCAAATGGAGGTGGATACAGATGCATCCACGACAGTCATAAGGGGACACATGTTTAAGTATCTGAATAAAGGAGGCCACTCACTAAAGCTGGAAAACTCAGATGCTAGACTAAAGACATATACTGGTGAACACATATGAGTGAAAGGTATATGCAAGGTTCTAGTACAATATAGAAGCCAGTCTGCAAACCTACCCCTGATAGTGGTAGCAGGGGACGCTCCAATTCTACTTGGTTGGAACTGGCCTAAGGAAATAATGTTCATGTGGACTGAGATTTTTCAACTCAGGATGAAAGATCTGCAAGAATTATGACCGCAATATGCCTCCGTGTTCAGGGAAGAGTTAGGAAGATTCAGGGGCTGCAAGCTAAAATCCATGTGGATGCTGGAGCAACCCCCAGATACTTGAAGGTGAGGCCAGTCACCTACACATTACGAGAAAAAGTGGATATTGAATTGGACAGGCTGGAAAGTTTGAGAGTCTTACAACCTGTACAATTTTCCGAATGGGCAGAACCCATAGTTCCAGTGCTGAAGCCTGGCCAGAGTGTGTGAATATGCGGGGACTACAAGTTGACCATTAACAAAGTGGCCAGACCTGATAGGCACCCTATACCAAAAATTGATGAATTGTACTCTAAGCTGGCAGGGAGAACCGCAAATACGAAACTCGACAAGAGCCATGCTTACCAGCAAGTCGAGCTAGGAGAGGCCTCTCGGGATTTTGTGACTATAGGGCGTTATACAGTAGACCAGTTATCCTTCGGAGTCTCATTGGCTTGTGCCATTTCCCAACGGACTATGGAAAATTGACTCCAAACTCTACTCCACGTGGCGGTTTATCTTGATGATGTCCTAGTAACAGGACTAACTGATGAAGAACACTTGGCTAACTTGGAAGAGGTATTGAAGCATTTCTCACAAGCTGGAGTATGCTTAAAAAGGGAAAAATGTATCTTCCAAGCAAAAGAAGTCATTTACCTGGGTCATAGGGTCAACTTGCAGGGCTTTCACCCAGTAGAAGACAAGGTGAGAGCTATTCGTGACGGGCCAGCATCGAAAAATGCCACAGAACTGATGGGCTAGCATCGAAAAATGTCACAGAACTTAAGTCCTTCTTGGGAATGGTTAACTACTACGGTCGTTTTCTCCCAAATTTGTCAACAGTACTGGCTCCATTATACGAGTTTCCCAAGAAAAACCACAGGTGGACTTGGCAAGCCCCACAACAACAGGCTTTTACGGCAGTAAAACAATTACTCCATTCTTTGACCCTGTTGCTGCCTTTCGACCCAAAGGAAGAATTGATTTTAACCTGCGATGCATCCCCTTAAGGAGAAAGGGCAGTATTCTCTCACCAGATGACTCTGAGCGGCCCATTGGCTATGTCTCAAGAACACTCAGTGTGGCAGAATGAAGATACTCACAAATTGAGAAAGAAGGCTTATCCATTGCATTTGGCATTAAGAAACTCCCCCATACTTGCATGGTTGCCACTTCACCGTGTATCCAATCACAAGCCACTACTAGGCTTGACAGGGGAAGATAAGGCAGTACAAACAATCGCCTCGGCACGCATCCAAAGGTGGGTACTGATTTCAACTGCTTACAAATATGCTTTTATCCACTGGCTGGGAAGCCAGATTGCCAATGTTGACACACTAAGCCAATTTCGCCTAAAGGACAGCAACGTGAATGTCCCCATCCCTCAAGGACTTATCTTGTTATTAAACTTTCTCAATTCATCACCAGTGAATGCCAAACAGATCAGAGAATGGACAGTTTTGTTTTATGTCAGGAAACAAGTCTTGCAGGGATGGTCTAACGAGCCAAAGTTGGACTAAATGAAGCCCTATTTTAACAGAAGATACGAGCTCACCTGCCAGAATGGCATCTTACTGTGGGGAGCGAGTCATTGTGCCTCCCAGAGGAAGACAACCATTAATGATAGAATTGCATAGCACTCACCCTGGCATTTCCAGAATTAAAATGTTGGCGTGCAGCTACTTGTGGTGGCCAGGGATGGACACTGAAATTGAAAACATGGTCAAGAACTGAATGCAGTGCCAACAGGTGCAGAAATTGCCTCATTCTGCTCCACTGCATCCTTGGGAATGGCCAGGTCATGAGTCCACCTCCACACTGATTACATGGGGTCTTTTTTTGGGCACAATGTTCCTCTTATGTATCGACGTTCACTCCAAATGGATGGACGTATACGAGGTGAGATCACCCACATGTGCTGCCACCACAGACAAATCGCGTCAGTGTTTTACAATACATGGTTTACCAGAGATAATAGTGTCTGATAATGGAATGGCATCCATTCGTGGGGAATTCTAAACATTTACAAGTCTCAATGGCATCACACATGTCAAGGCCTCGCCATACCATCCTGCATCCAATGGACTGGCCGAGAGGGCAGTCCAGACCTTCAAGGCTGGAATGAAAAAAATAGATGGTGACTCTATAGCAACGAAATTATCACATTCCCTGCTCAGCTATATGCGACATATGACCAATGGTATTGCCCCCGCAGAGTTAATAATGAAGAGACGTCTCAGGACACATCTAAGCCTCATAAGGCCAAACTTACAGGGGAGGGTGGAGAGAAGTCAAAAGGCTGAGAAAAGTGAACCCAATTATCACAATCGTGAAAGAAACTTCACTGTAGGAGAAGCAGTTTTTGCAAAGAATTTTGGAGATGGGCCCAAACGGCTATCAGGTGAAGTCAGTGCACCTGTCCTACCATATATCAATTGAAGGTCAGATAATCAGGAGACATGTAGATCACCTCAGGAAAAGGGAAACAGATCCACAAGAAAAGGTGCGCCATACATTCCTGTTGGAGTCTACATCACAGGTAGAAGGAACTCTCCTTGCTTTGGAAGTACCTGCAGGACCCGTTGAACCTGAGGGAGTCGAAGAGGCAAACTTACAGGTTCCTGCTGGGTGGCCTAATGGGCAGGTAACTCCTGAGACGGAGGCCTCAGATAAAGCATCCAAAATCGTAGAATTACGACGGTCGACACAGTTGGAAAAGCCTCCCGAGAAACTGAATTTGTAAATAGTTTATTTATGTAAATAGTTAATGTATTGTAAAATGTAGTTTCAAGGAAAGGGGAAGGGATGTGGTAATCTGGGGTATAATACACCTTTAAGAGAGTGTGAGCAGATTGACGATGTGGCTGTAAGACCCAATAGCTGTGTAGCGTGGACTACCATGTTAATGTTAGCCTAGAGTAGGATCTGGTTAGAGGAGCACACATCATGTTAGTGCTCTGTTGTCTGAAAATAAATAGGATGTGTTTCATTTCATATTGGTCTCCGCATCTGCAGTATATTGTAATCGACTCACCTGCTGACAGATAAGCGTGTAATCGGTTCGCAAGCAAACCGACCCTATAGTAGAACATAACAACCTACTACTCGCAATAAGCTTTATCACTGATAGTAAACCTTAATACTACCAGTAAAACCTTGCAATTGCTAATAAATTGCACAATCAATATAAGAAACATTAACTGGTTGGTAGCACATTGCTGTTTGTGGGAGCTGCTTGTGCGCAAATTCACTACTGAGTTTCCTACATTACATCGGTGGCTATGCTTCAAAAATACTTTACTGGCTGTTTTGCGATGTCCAGCATTCATGAAAAGCATTATATAAATGCAAGTTGAGAGATTTTTGATTAGTTTAAGTTTATTGGTATATAACTTGTATATCTGAATCCAATCATAAATTAATTTACCAACACATCTTATCTTAATAACGTTCTTTTCTGAGGCTTTTAATTGCAATAGGTAGACCATGAGACTCCAAACATGAAATCAGAAGGTTTGTGTGAAGATGGTTTCATAAAGTAATACATAAGACTACTGATATAAAATTTCTAGATTTAATAGATTCTAATTAAGAAATATCGTGAAGTTTACATAATTAACTAACTCAACTCTTTCCAACTCACAAATGATACGATTTGCAGACTTAGGTCAACCTTCGAGTGATCAGTTCACCACCCTTCCCCAGAAGATGCTATAGAGAGGATACATCTATCCTTTCAGATAGGACATCGATAAGCAAAGATGTTGCTTGGAATCTCTACTATTAACTCCTAAATTACCATTACATCATCTCAAATTAGGTCTGTTATAATTTTGCAATTAGTCAATTTCATTGTTGAATTATTTTCAGCGAACTTTAGCTACCTGCATACGTTGCCAACCTAAATGAACAATGTATCTTTTGTAGTGCCTTTTCTTATTTGACTCTGCACAATTGTCTATTGTCCATTCTCAACTCTGACATGACCAAGTAGAGAACAACGCTGAGCTAGCACACGGTATCTGATTTGATGGTGTTTCTACAGGCAGAACTCACAATGGTTAATTAATACATTTAAAGCAAGCTTACAGATTCTTGAATATAACCCAGCTTTAACAATATAACTACTTGATGAATTACTAATTCTTCAGTCGTTACTGAATTGATGTAAACTACTTAGTCAATCAACTGTTTCTGGCTGCATTACTAATTATGCAGTCATTGATTAATACATGCAATGATTATAAAGTGGAGAACACAAAATGGGTTTTTTGGTCTAATGTTAGCATAAAATGGCTCCTTTGGCCCATGTTAGTACAAAATGGCTTCTTGACCTTGTTAGCTTTCTACAGCGAATATAACATGAAAATAGTCTAGAAATGGTATATAGGTTTTAAGAAACTATTCCAACTTAAGTGTAAGACTTAAAAAATACTAAAATACTATAAACTTAAAAGCACAAATATTCAGTGTCAGCTTTGCTGATTGGATTAATTCTTTGGCTGGCCACCAAGGTATATTGCTTTCAATTAATCAATTTTTTTTGACATGCATTTTAGTATGTTATCACAGTTATAGGCACACATATCTCTACATTGAATATATTTAGCTGTAGAAACAATGTTAAAAGCATTTACTGCTTTTGCTGTCCCACAAATACAAAACTCAATTCTAAGATGTCCTTTAGGTCATGTGCTGAATCTAAGATGGCTGTTTCTAGCTATGTCGACATAATTCATTTAAAGTTATTGGAATTAGCTTAAAACTGGCCAAAAAATGATTCACAAAGTCTTTCAACTTTGCCAGCCAAAGCATGTAGTTCTAAGATGGCAGCCCAAGAGCAGCAAATTAGCATTGCATGCTGATTGACGCCATGATCTACCTAATTTGTACACTTATGATGGACGCCAACTTGGCATACTAATTCCTTTACCAAAATTGCATCTGACACGCTTTGCATCAGAAGTATGCGCGTGTGCAGCAGCCACCATTGTGGGACCCTGACGGCATTCTGAACCCAAAAAATGGGCAAGGGAGCCAATTTCAGTAGCCCCCACTATCTTAATGTCACATGGTCATTCTCCTTCAAAATATCAGAGAACTTTTCCATCAAATTGTATTTAAATTTCTTAGCCACATGGAGAATCCAATATTTGATGACTTTGTGTTCTGTGTAGCTGGAGCTTCTCATGTCAATATATCATGAAAATACACATTTCTGTAAAATATAGTCCTACCTGGATGAAAGATGTTAATTTATTTTCTAACAATATGAAAGAGGTGACAATGGAACCAAACAAAGCAACTTTAATTACCTTGTACTTCATCTTGGGGCATGAATGGATGTAGAAGCCCATATAGTAATAACAGACACTGGGAACAGTCTTCTGTAGCTGAGTTGTAAAAGCAACCTCCCTAGAATAAACAACATGTTAAAATTAATATGGCAGTTAAATTCACCAAAAGCAGCATTAGAGTCATCTTTGGGGTGTATTTCTTCTAGGTTCAGCATTTTAAATCTCATTCTTTCTCACCCACCCTCATGGTACAAAGAGAATGGAAAACAAGAAGAATGTACTAATTTAGAAAGGGGACAGTATTCAGAAAATCATCTCAAGCTAACACTTGAAGCCTCTATTCTGCCACCATCTCCTATTCTCAAGTGCCTGATCTGAAATTCAAACAGCCTGTGATTAAAGGCCCTATTTAGCGGTTTCTGGTTAATATTCATGTATCCTATTTTTTTAAAACAGAGATCAGTGCCTGCCATCATCCCCAGCTGGGCAGAAGACAGCAAAACAAGCAAGAATGAGAGCATTTTCCTCCTTTGGTTTTTAACAAGCAAAAGAAAAGACTTCTCAGGCTGCAGAGCCAATTCATATGCAAATACACAACCTGCACGAATAGAAGTACAAGGTCGCCTCTTTTAACTGAGTCTTTGAATTTAGATTATGCATGCAGTTGTCCTGATTGGAAGGAAAAGAATGAAGAACAGTATTATTAATCAAGGACAATTACTACATATAGATAAAGACAAGGAGAAATACCAATGTTCTTAAACTTCATTCTGAGTTGCAGCAACCTGTTTTAGGAGTCCATTCACAACACCATTTCCTATAATAAATCAATAGAATACAATGCTCACTTAGTACTTCAAAGTTACCTTCTGCTAAAAGAATTGAATTAAGCTGTGAAAAAATGCAGCCAAGTGGGAATTAAGTGATAAAACTCTATGGAAAAAGTGCTAATTTGAGTCGATGATTTTAAATTAAAGAGATTCTTCATTGTGAAATCAGAATTAGAAAGGGTTAGCTAGCTGGAATTTTGGTGGGACCCAGATTTAAGTATTCCCAAAACTCAGAGTTCAAGTATGCGTTTGGACTATCATGCTGTAATTTCTTCTAGACAATCATAACTCTGTACAGTACACACAGCTGCCATTTGGATGAATTACACAACTTAAAATTATCAAAAAAAAACTTTGAATTTTTATTCTTTCTATAAGGTTTAATAGGGGGATAAGAACTGGAGCAGAATCTATCCTTCTATTAACATAACGTTTATGTAAGTACGTTGAGCATATGACAGTGTAGTGGTAATATCACTGAACTAGTAAACCAGAGGCCCAGAATAATGCTCTGGAGGCACGGGTTTAAGTCGCACTATGGTAGCTGGTAGAATTTATGTTACTAAAAATCTGGAATTGAAGGCTAGTCTCATTAATGATGACCATGACAGTTATCATCAATTGTCGCAAAAACCTATCTGGCTCCCTAATGTCCTTTAGGGAAGGAAATCTGCCGTCCTTACCTGTTCTGGCCTGCATGTGACTCCAGACCCACAGCAATTGGCTCTTAACTGCCCTCTGTAATGGCCTAGCAATTGACTCTTAACTGCCCTCTGTATTGGCCCAGCAAGCCACTCGGTTCAAGTGCCAGGCAATAACCATCTCCAACAAGAGAGAATCTAACCATCGCTTCTTGACATTCAATGGCATTCCCTTCACTGAATCCCCCATTATCAACATCCTGGATGTTTGCATTGACCAGAAACTGAACTGGATTAGCCATATAAATACTGTGGCTACAAGAGCAGGTCAGAGGCTAGGAATGCTGTGGCGAGTAACTCACCTCCTGACATCTACCTAGGTCAGAAGTGTGATGGAATACTCTCCGCTTGCCAGGATGAGTTTGCCTCCATCAACACCCAAGAAGCTTGACACCTTCCAGGACAAAGCAGCCCGCATTTGATTGGCAGCCCATCCACAAACATTTACTCCTTCCACCCATAGTGGTAGCACTGTGTACCATTTACAAGATGCATTGCAGGAACTCACTGAGGCTCCTTTGACAGCACCTTCCAAACCCACAACCACTACCATTTAGAAGGACAAGGACAGCAGATACATGGGAACACCACAATCTGGAAATTCTCCTCTAAGGCACTCACCACCCTGACTTGGAAATATATTGCCCTTCTTTCACTGTTGTTGGGTCAAAATCCTTGAACTCTCTTCCTAACTGCGCTGTGGGTGTACCTACACCATATGGATTGCAGCACTTCAAGAAGGCAACTCACCACCACCATCTCAATGGCAATTAGGGATGGGCAACAAATGCTGGCCCAACCAGTGAAGTCCACATCCCATTAATGAATAAGAAAAAAAAATTATGGATGGGCAACAAATGCTGGCCTTGCAAATGACACACACATCCCATGAAAGGAGGGAAAAAAATCTTGGCAGCTACCACTCTCAAAAGGCCACCACTGACGAGAAGATCCAACACCAGATCAGCTGCACCAACTCAGCCTTCTACAAACTATTGCTGCAAGTGTTTGACAACAAAGACCTCCGCGGGTTAACAAAAGTCCTAGTGTACAGAGTAGTTGGCATCAAGTCACCACACTCCTATACTGCCAGGAGACCATGATTGTGTATCAGTGACACATAAGAGCGGCTAGAGAAATTGCATCAGCAATGCCCCCACTGCACTTCCAGATTCAATGGGAGGACCACCGAACATCTGCTGGTGTCCTTCTTGAAGCCAGCTCTACAAGCATTCAGGCAAATCCCCTGCCAGATCAACTTTGATGAGCTAAACATTTTGTCTGGATAGCCGAAAAGTATTCCCCCTCCCACCCTACCATCTCTCCATAGATGCTACCAGACCTGCTGGGTTTTCCCAGCATTTTCTGTTTTTATTTCAGATTTCCAGCATCCGCAGTATTTTGCTTTTATCCCCCGCCAAGTCCTTTTTTTGTCAACTCTCAAATGGCAAGGCTTCAGGGAGGACAAATAAAACTCTACAAAGACACTCAAACTCTCCTTGAAGCATGATAGCATAGACAGTAATGACTGGGAGAAGCTTGCTACTAATCCTTCAAAATGGCAACAACTTTTCCATCAAGTTGCCTCATGCTTTGATTCACAATGTCTTAATGATGAGGCAGAACGATTGCAGGGGAAAGAAAAAAAGGAAGCAAATCCTGCACTCCAGATCCCATGACATCTTGACCCACGTACCCAAAGATGTATGGGTCTAGAACTGGCCTGTTCAATCACATGAAGGCCCCTGGCAGAAACTCATGACCCTGAGTAGACGTCACTTTCGAATCGAGGCACAGACAACAGAGGAGGTAATTTGTACATCCTTCAACAGAGTCTACAGTGCAGAAACAAGACATAGAGACCAGCTGGTCTATGTCTGTATTTATGCTCTACACATACCTCGGCCCATCCCTCTTCCTTCACCCTATCAGCGTACCTCCTATTTTCTCCGTCATGCTTTTGTTGAGCTTTTTCTTAAATCCATTTATGTTATTCCCCTCAGCTGCTCCTTACAGTCACGAGTTCCACATTCTTACCAATCTCTGGATGAAGTTTTTACTGAATTCCCTATTGGATTTATTAGTCACTACTTTATATTTCTGACCTCTAGTTTTTGAACTTCGGCAGAAGTGGAAGCATTTTCTCTACAAATACCCTGTCAAACCCTTCCATAATTTTAAAGCCTTCGATCAGGTCACCCCTCAGCCATCATTTTTCTAGTGAAAAGAGCACCAGTTCCTTGTCTTTCTTCCCTTTATCCCAAGCAAATCATTTTTTCCCTCTTAATCAGCATCTTTCCTAAATCAATCAACCATCACTAAGGCCACTTATTCCCACTTTGCTCTGTCTCAGCTCATCTACTGCTGAAATCCTCATTCATGCCTTTGTTTTCTCCAAGTCTAACTGTTCCAACACATTCATGGCTGGTCTCCTAAACTACATAAACTCGAAGTCATCCAAACTCTGCTGCCCATGTCCTAACTCACACCAAGTCCACAGCTTCCAACCTCATAGTCTCCCAACCTCAGATGGCCCGCTTCTACCTCCTACCCAAAATCCACAAACAGGACTGTCCCGGCAGACCGATCGTGTCAGCCTGTTCCTGCCCCACGGAACTCAGTTCTTGCTATCTTGACTTTCTCTCTCCCCTTGTCCAGTCCCTTCCCACCTACATCCGTGATTCCTCTGACACCCTACAACATATCAACAATTTCCAGTTCCCTGGCCCCAACCGCCTCCTCCTCACCATGGACGTCCAATCCCTCTACACCTCCATCCCCCACCGGGATAGTCTGATGTCTCTCCGCTTCTTCCTCGAACAGAGGCCCGAACAATCCCCATCCACCACTAATCTCCTCCGTCCGGCTGAACTTGTTCTCACACTGAACAATTTCTCCTTAAACTTCTCTCACTTCCTCCAAATAAAAGGTGTGGCTATGGGTATCCACATGGGCCCCAGTTATGCCTGTCTCTTTATGGGGTATGTGGAACATTCCTGGTTCCAGTTCTACACTGGCCCCCTCCCACAACTCTTTCTCCAGTACATCGATGATTGCTTTGGTGCTGCTTCATGCTCTCGTCTGGACCTGGAAAAATGTATTAATTTTGCTTCAAATTTCCACCCCTCCATCATTTTCACATGGTCCATCTCTGACAATTCCCTTCCCTTCCTTGACCTGTCTCAATTTCTGGTGATAGAATGTCCACCCAGCCTACCAACTCCCTCAGCTACCTCGACTACAGCTCCTCACACCCCGCTTCCTGTAAGAAGTCCATCCCATTCTCTCAGTTCCTTCGCCTCCGTCGTATCTGTTCTGATGATGCCACTTTCAAAAACAGTTCCTCTGACATGTCTTCCTTCTTCCTTAACCGAGGTTTTCCTCCCACAGTGGTTGACAGGGCCCTCAACCGTGTTCGGCCCATCTCCTGCGCATCTGCCCTCACATCTTCTTCTCCCTCCCAGAACCATGATAGGGTCCCCCTTATCACCCCACCAGCCTCCGCATTCAAAGGATCATCCTCCGCCATTTCTGCCAACTCCAGCATGATGCCACCACCAAACACATCTTCCCTTCACTCCCGCTCCCCCCCAGCGGTTTTCCGCAGGGATCATTCCCTCCAGGACACCCTGGTCCACTCCTCCATCATTCCCTACACCTCAAACCCCTCCCACGGCACCTTCCCATGCAACTGCAGAAGGTGCAACACCTGCCCCTTTACTTCCCCTCTCCTCACCGTCCAAGGGCCCAAACACTCCTTTCAAGTGAAGCAGCATTTCACTTGCACTTCCCTCAATTTAGTCTACTGCATTCGTTGCTCCCAATGCGGTTTCCTCTACATTGGAGAACCAAACGCAGACCGGGTGATCGCTTTGCAGAACACCTTTGGTCTGTCCGCAAGCATGACCCAGACCTCCTTGTCGCTTGCCATTTCAACACTCCAGCCTGCTCTCGCCCACATGTCAGTCCTTGGGCTGCTGCATTGTTCCAGTGAAGCTCATCGCAAACTGGAGGAACAGCACCTCATCTTCCGACTAAGCACGTTACAGCCTTCCGGACTGAATACTGAGTTCAATAATTTTAGATCATGAACTCTCTCCTCCATCCCCACCCCCTTTCCGATCCTTCCCTTTTTTCCCCAATAATTTATATAGATTTTTCTTTTCCCACCTTTTTCCATTATTTTTAAATGTATTTCCATCCATTGTTTTATCTCTACCTTTTAGCCTATTTTGATCCCTTCCCTTCACCCCACCCGACCCGGGCTATCTGTACCTTGCTTGTCCTGCTTTCTACCCTTAATTAGCACATTCCTTAGATAATATCACCACTTTCAACACCTCTTTGTCCTTTTGTCCATGACATCTTTTGGTTATCTCCACCAACACTGGCCCTCTATACAGCTCTACCTGTCCTGTTCCCCCCCCCCGCTTTAAACCAGCTTATATTTCACCTCTTTTCTATTTTTTCTTAGTTCTGTTGAAGAGTCATACGGACTCGAAACGTTAACTGTGTTCCTCTCCTGACCTGCTGAGTTTTTCCAGGTATTTTTATTTTTGTTTTGGATTTCCAGCAGTTTTTTGCTTTTATCACACCAAGTCCTGTTCACCTGTCCTAGTCTTACTCTCTGAGCTTCAGTGGCTCCTGTCAAACAACATCTTGATTTTAACATTCCCACTCTTGTTTTCAAATCTCTCCATGGCCTCTCTCCCCTCCCTGTCACTGTAATTTCTCCCAACCCTGAGATATCAGCACTCAACTAATTTTAGCCTCTCAAGCATCCCCGATTTTAATCACTCCATCACTTTCAGTTGCCTAGGCCTAAGTTCTAGAATTTCCTCCCTACACCTCACTTTCCTCCTTTAAGGCACTTCTTAAAACCTGCACTAAAATCAAGTTTTTGGTCAACTGACCTAATATCTCCTTACGTGGCCTGATGTCACAATTTGTTTCATAAAGCTCTTGTGAAGCACTTAGGGACTTTTTATTGTGTTTAAGGCACTATAATAAATATAAGTTGTTGCTTTGTCATTGTCTATTACCCAATTACACGCTTGTATTTTAATTCATTCCTTTGCTGCCATGCTTTTTAGTCATTTCTCCTGCATGTTTTTCTCTTGTCCTCCCTCCAATCTGGCGGTACTTTTCTCCCTCTCCTATGGTTCTGTGCTTCTATCATCTCTCCCTCTGTACTTTTAACATATATACTTACACATGGCAAACATGCGCACGCACACACATGAACTGCACACCTGGATGTATGCCATATATAGAATTTAATTTATATTGTGCCGATCACCACCTCAGGACATCCTAAACGTTTTACAGCCAATGCAATACTTACAAAGATAAAAACAAAAAAACTGCGGATGCTGGAAATCCAAAACAAAAACAGAATTACCTGGAAAAACTCAGCAGGTCTGGCAGCATCGGCGGAGGGTCATGAGGACTCGAAACGTCAACTCTTTTCTTCTCCGCCGATGCTGCCAGACCTGCTGAGTTTTTCCAGGTAATTCTGTTTTTGTTTTGCAATACTTACAAAGTCTAGTCACAGTTGTAATATCTGAAACAGCAGCCAATCTTTGCACAGCAAGGTCTCAAGAGCACTAATGAAATAAATCTTATAATCCATTTTGATGATAGTAGGGTGCATCAATCTAAGACTGCACTGAGTTAATTGATCTTAGCCAGGGTAGTATTTTGGCACTAATATTAGCCGAAGTGTTCCATGATCTGACCACCGACTCCCATCTTAAGGGCAAGGAAAAAGGGAAAACAAAAATCACAGGTGCTGGAATGGACATTAGGCGAGGACACACCCAGGTTCAGGTATTATGTGCTCCACTATCCCAATATAAAATCATAATTATACAGCACAAAAGGAGGCCGTACGGGTTATCGTGCCTGTGCCGACTCTGGTAGAACTATCCAATTAATGTCACTTCCTTGCTCCTTCTCCTTCGCCCTTACATCGTATCACACTTCGGGTCTAGTCTCAGCCATGAATGCTGATGACTATTTGAAGTAATCCGCCTCCCACCTTTAGCACTGAACCTGCCTCAGAATGCATGGAGAAATTCCTTGTGACCGTTAAAAGGAAAGATGGCAAGACTCAATAAATATCATGTCAACTGTAAAGTGCTGAGATGTCTGCTGGTCGTGAAAAGCGCTATGTAAATGCAAGTCTTTTTTTTTCTTTTTGATCTCTATCAGGACTGAATTATAACAACAGCACTAAAATGAGTGAGATAACTGATATTTAGTCCAGAATCACATTCCATTTCTCAATTACTGTCAGGCTTTGGATAATCGAGACACTATCATATTTTAACAATAGTTAGCCGTCAATACTCTGTATGAACTGCATTTCACACTTTGATGAGAGTCTTGATACAATTGATTTTGGATTATGATTTGCCACCTGAATATAATTTTTATGAGTTAAGCTGTTCTGGTACAGCAAACAGACTCTGGCTTACTCAAGCTGAATAGGTCATGAGTTCAGTGTTGGTACCTCTAATACAATGGTTCTCAAATTGAGGTCTATAGACACTCTCCAGGGGGTCCACAGAACAATAGGAAAGTGCAAACTGCCAGAATGCAGTGGTGTGTGCCTGCTGTCTCACCTAGGAGGGGAGCATGCTTAGAGGAGTGCTCTTAAGTATGAGAGTGAAAACCAATTTTTTAAAAGCATTATCAGGCACTCTCTGCAGCACTTACACATAACATGTGCTGTATATTAGTATAATTTAGATGGAGGTGGCATGATTATTAATTCATATAAAAAGAGGTCCTTCAACCAAAAAAGTTTGAGAATTACTGCTCCATTACACTTCATTTCAAAAGCATATTCGCCTTAGTAAATAGTGAATCAGGATCAAGATTACTCAAGAAACACAAAAATATATTATGCAATGCATGAAATATTAACACCAATAAATGGTTTATTTCTGTCAGCAGGTATCAAATTCTGAAAATAGAAAAGATGAAGATGAATAAAATAAATGAGTGGGTAAAATATCCATCTGGAAAAATAATTTTTCGAATATCAAAATTAGGTAGAAAATTGACATTATTGTATAATGACAACAGGCCTGCAATTTTCTAAAGGGCAGGTGTGCATAATGAATGCCACTCATAACGATCACTGCAGCAGCTCTTTTATGATCATGAAATTATATTGCATAGAGCATGTGGTAATAGCCTCATTAATTATCGGATGGTATTTATGGGTAAATGAATTTCTGGTCAAATTTTCTTTCCAAGCAATTTTTAAGAGTAGATAGCTTACAAAGTTTTTTTACCATGACCAAGTTTAGCTGGAGCTCAGGAAAACTCAGGGTTCCTTGTATCCAATGGTTGATAAGATCAAAGAAATATTGAGTTCAGGTTGGCTGCTTAACTCTCCAGAAAACAAGTGTATAGACCACAAAAATCCTTTGATTTGGCACCTAATTTAAGTCTTAGTTCTGCAAGACCATATGATGAGGTTACAGAAAATGAGTAAGATGGCATTGCTCTCCAGTACTGGTTTGTTAATTCAAAACATTTAATGCAAGGCAGCATTCTTTTCTTCAGGAAGTATTTGCAGTAGAAAATTCCCAAGTGAAAAAGGTAGTCTGAAAGCAGCTTCTGACAGCAACAATACCACAGTGTCCACCACAAATAAAAGCACATAATGAAAGCAACAGGACTTGTATCAAACCCACAATTAACATTGAATTCCATGTTAATTTTTTAAAAATAAAACATATTAAGGGTCATGAGAAAAGCAGACACCTTTTTTCAGTCATTGTGCACCATGAAAGAAGCAACTGGGCAGTTCATAGGCTATTCATATTCATGTCAGGTTTGCAAGAGGACCCTATGCTCTCCACTAAAATTTAATCTTTCCTAAGTGTTCTTTGTGTTTAATATTTAGTTACATAATCTGCACTGTCTTTTCGGAATGCGTAGATTGTATTCTACTGAACTGGAATAAACAAGATAAATTTCCATCACTATTTAATTTTAAAATCAAAACATCAACAGTGCAGATAGACAGGCACTACATTATTAATAGAATTCCTGACAGGTTTTTTTCTGTTCTGACTATCTTGCATTCTGGAATAAAACACTGAAAATAAGACGACAGAAAATTATGCAATCAGAAAAGGGAACAGAAGACTAATTATTTCTATACTATATAACATTCAATTGCAAACAAAATCATATTTATCTAACAAGCACAGACAAAGCAATGACTCGACTGCTGTGGCATTAATTCTGCCAATTAAGTTGCCACATTTTTCTCAGTTTCTCTCCCATCTACATTTATGCCCTCACAAGCTCATCTTGTCCATGAGACTCACCTCCTGTTCTCAACATATTCCCACTAATCCACTGACCGCCAAACTTCCCTTCCTGGCCACCATGCTAGCTGCCATTATAAACTGTCTTCTCTGCTTAGTTACAGTCCCCTTCCCTTTCAAATCTGTCATCAACCTCTCCTCAAAAAAATTCATCATTGTTCTCTCCTCTTCACCCCTCCTATGGCTTTACAAACTTCCAATACATCTCCAACCTCCATTTCCTCTCCAACATCCTTGAACACTCCATCACCTCCCAAATCCACACCTATCTTTCTGCCAACCCTCTGTTTGAATCTTTCAAATAATATTCTGAAACTACAAATGTCACAAATGGCATCCTCCACGTCTGTGATGATGATGCATGAGAGCTCTGTCTCAACATACATGGAGTCATTGACATAATTGATCATGTCATCCTCCCAGCTGAGTGTGACTGCCCTTGCCTGATTCCACTCTCATCCAGTCATTGCCTGAAAATTTCCTTCTGGTCCCCTCTGGAATTCCCTAACAATCAATCCTTTGCCTTCTCCTATTTCTCATCTACATACTGCCCTGTGGTAACATAAACTAAAGACATTTATCAGCTTCTGTGTGTACGGTCACAATATAAACTTGCTTGACCCCTCAGCCATGGCTCAGTTGGTAGCCTCACCTCCGAGTCAGAAGATTGGCCGTTGACAGGTTGGCGGGTGCGCAGCTGATTCGGCTGCACACCCGCCAATCTAAAACTAAAAAATACGCGGGATGATGTCGGGAGTTCCGCCCAATGTCATCCCTCATCATTTTATGCATCGGCGTGCGGGTCCCGCCCCCTGCACGCCGACCGGGGAATCCTGCCCTTGATAACTGTACCCAACAAAAATCTATTGATAAGAATGCTGAAAATTTCAACTGGCCCAGCACCTACAGTCTGCGGAGTGTGAGAATTCCAGATTTGCATTACCCTTGTACAGAAAAAGTGTTTCCTGATTTCACACCTAAATGATCTAGCTCTAATTTTATTGTCACGTCCACCAATAGAGGCAATGGTTTCACTCTATCTATCTCAGCAAATTCCTATATTGTTCTAAACAGCTTGGTCAAATTACCTCTCAACCTTCCAAACACAAAGAAATAGACCCAAGTTTTTTTTAACCTGTCTTCTTAATTTAAATATATAGTTTTGCCAACTCACTTTGTAAATTCTTCTCCCATGAACATAACTTACTCTGTATTACAACAGTTGAATTTGCAAACTTGGATTTACATTTTCTCTAATCCTTCATCTAAAAAGATGAGTGCCCAGTACTGATGTCTAGGGAACTACATTTGTCACATTCTACAATTTAGAAAATGAATCCTTTATTCCTACTAGACATATACAACATCTATCGACCTCTTCTACAATGTCAGTGGCTGTCTTAAAAATTTAGACCAGATCAGTCAGACAAATCTATGCAGACTCTCTTTGATACTCAACCAAGTTATTAAGACACTCTTTCTTTGATAATAGATTCCAGTAACAACTTCACAATAGATACTGAATGAACAGGTCGGTAGTTATCAATTTTCCCCTCCTCCTTTCTTAAATAATGAAGTAGCATTTGCAATTTTCTCATCTAAGGGTACATTTCCAAATCTAGAAAGCTTTGGAAATTCAGAATTGGAAAATCATTCGAGCAGATCTTTGCACATAATAGAGCCAGAGTCATTTACTGCACAGAAGAAGGCCATTCAGCCCGCTGAGTCTATGCCAGCTCCCCGGGGAGCACTCAGTCAGTCCCACTCCCCTGCTCAGTCCCCATAGCCTTGCAAGTTTATTTCCTTCAAGTGCCTATCCAATCCTTTCAAAATCATTGATTGTTTCCACTTCCCCCACCAACGTGGGCAGAGAGTTCGAAGTCAGTACCACTCATTGTGTAAGAAGTTCTTCCTCATGCTTCCCCTACATCTCTTGCCCAAAATCTTAAATCTGTGTCCCCCAGTTCTTATTTAATCAGATAGCGGGAATAGTGTTTCCTTGCTACCCTATCTAAGCCTGCCCTAATCTTGTGCACTTATATCAAATCTCCCCTCAATCACCTTTGCTCCAAGGTGAACAACCAGTCTTTCCAACTTAACCTTGTCTGGAACCACCCTAGTATATTTCCTCTGCACCCTCTCAAGAAACTTCCTAAAGTGTGGTGACTAGAACAGGACGCAATCTTTAGTTGGGGCTTAACCAGGGCTTTATAATAGGTTCAGCATAATGTCCCTGCTTTTGTACTCAATGCCTCTATTTATGAAACCAAAGATCCCATATGCTTTGCTAACCACTCTCACGGTATGTTCTGTCACCTTCAAGGATCAATGATAATTTATGTCATTCCACTCTTTTAAACTTGCTGCAATTCGGTATTATAGATGGAGCCAGTGGCTTATCATCACTTGGATCCTTGCAAAAAAGGATATTTGCACTAGCTGCAGGTACAACAGCAAACTGTGCAAGTGTAGAGACTCAGACCCAACTGACTTGACCTCTCTATCAACCTTGGCCCTCCACCTATGTTGGTCAAAGATAATATAGGGCAGGAATTTCCTATGGTGGGCAGGCTGGGGCGCGGAGCCAATCACTGCCCATGATCGGCTCCGTGCCGCCATTTTACGTGGGTGGGCCAATTAAGGCCCGCCCAGTGTAATAATATGCAACCGGTAGTGCTCAGCGTTACCTTAAATATATGATTAAAAAATTTATTTAAACATGTACCCTAGTTGGGACATGTTTTTGAATTTCTGAAACTTTATTTATTTATTTAATAAAAGCTTCAGGAAACCTCATCCCGCTCGTGATTGAGGTTTCCTGACAAACGCGAAGGTTGCTTGGGCCTTTCACCTGCCCGCCAACCTTAAGGTTGAATGGGCAGCATTCACAAGTGTTTCAATTAATTTCTTAATAACTGTTTACTTTTCGGCAGGTGCAGAGCTGACTCCGGCGCACGTCCGCCGAATGCAATATCATGATGGCGCGCAGTGACGTCGGGGCACATGCCCGACATCATCGTGCGTCACTTTACGTGTCAGTGTGTCGGGCTCACCCCCACATGCCGACTGAAAAATTCTGCCCATGAAGTAACAGGTAAATTTAAAAACAAATCACAATCATTTTAATCTCCATAGAAATATACTGTAATCTCTACAGAACAGAAATCTATTTAATGTTCAATAAAGCTGAACATTTTAGTACAGTTCTTTTGGAGTGTGGAAATGTGGATGATACAATATTTGAATAGGTAAGACAATTTTTATTACTGCTTTAAAATATTTTATCTGTTTTGTTTCAGGAAAATATTTACATTTGCAATTTTTTCTCATTCTCACACTTGTGGCTAGGTACTCTAACATTATACTATAATCCAGAAAATTCCAAAAGCCAAAAATGACTTAGTTCTGAACATTCCGGACAGGAGAGGTTACAGTGTATCTGATCCGAGGAATACAATCAAAGCATATATTAAAGGCAAAATAAAATCACACAATACCTGAGTGCAGAATAAACACCCAATGACAAGAATGCAAAATCAGGATCATAATAAAGGTACACAGAGGAGATGCACCGAGGAAGAATGTCAATTACTCCAACTGCAATAATCTTTCCATCCAACCAGTACTGTTGGTGAAATGATCCATAACCTGAAACAGGCCCATCTGGTGGATTCTCTGCCTAGAAAAGGGAGAAGATTATGAAAGGATATCCAAGCAATTTAACATGATTCAATGATACAGATATTTAACATATATCAAAGTTAAAAGTGTGCCATCTTGTTAATTGTGTTTAGTAATATCTCTTTAGGCTTAACCCTGAAAAATTATGCAGTCTAAAATTCTAATTTTGTTACTAAGTCTACAAAAGTCATTTAAGTTACATTTATAATTGGCAATTTAAGACAAATATTTGGCAATCCCAAAACGAGAAAGCCCATATATCTGTTCTTTTCCACAGTTAACGTCAATTTGCTGAGAAGTATCTATTTTAAATTTTAAGAATCATTAAAAGGTTTTTATTCCATTTCTCAAACTTAAAACTTCTCAGTTAAGATTCTGCAACCAACCTGACAAAAGTAAAAGCTCATTCCCAACCATTGGTAGGTGATTCTCAAGGAATGGAACAAGTATAACTGTCTTCAAGAGGGAGATAAATCATGCTCTGAAACTACTGAGTTATTTTCCTCTTGTCAAAGCCTTTTCACCTACCTATGCCAAGTTATGACACTTCCATGCCCATTGACCCACTATAGAATGTCTAGAACCAGTGAATGCTGTATTGTATAGTGGGATGGGCAATAAAAAAAGCTTTAAAAATAATTCATTCATTACTCTTGCCTATGCTAGAAAAAGTCATTTCACTACAAGCTAATAAAAGTGTCAATCACCCAGACCCTTTAAAAAAAAAACAAAAAACACAAACGCTTGAAACCATTTAACTTGGGTAAACAATCATTGTAAAATTAACAGCAGAGATCAGAGAGCCTAAGCTGTCAATCAAACAATGTTTTCTCTGAGGGGCAGGTGATTCAGTACTCTAATGGTTATCTGAGCTCTCAGCCAAGCCTCACTGTGTGGAGGGCCAGAGATTGGCATAGGGGGAACCTGGAATATTGCGTACAGTTTTAGTCACTTTACATAATGTTGGATGTACTTGCCATGGAGTACAGCAGAGGTTCACCAGGTTAATCCCTGGGATGGCAGGATTGTTCTATGAGGAGATTGAGGAGACTGGGACTGTATTCTCTAGAGTTTAGAGGTGATCTCATTGAAGTGTACAAAATTCTTAAAGAGCTAGATAGGGTAGATGCAGAAAGGACGCTTCCCCTGGCTAGGAGTTCTAGAACCAGGGCACACAGTCTCAGAATAAGGGGCAAGCCATTTAGGACTTAGATAAGGAGGAATTTCTTCACTCAGAGGGTAGTAAATCTTAGGAATTCTCTACTCCAGAGGGCTGTGGAAGCTCAGTCATGTTCGAGACAGAGATTGATAGATTTCCTGATACCAATGACATCAAGGGATATGGGATAGTGTGGGAAAATAGAGTTGAAGTAGATCAGCCATGATCTAATCGAATGGTGCAACAGGCTCAAGGAGTTGGATGGCCGATGCCTAAAACAGGTTAAGTGAGTGGGCATCAAGATGGCAGATAGAATATAATGTGAGGAAACGTGAAGTTATTCACTTTGGTTGTAAGAATAGAAAAGCAGAATATTTTTTAAAAGGCGAGAAACCTGTAAGTGTTGACATTCAAAGAGGTGTGTTTATATAGGGAACACAAAGTTAGCATGCAAACAATTAGGAAGGCAAATGGCATGTTGGTCTTTATTGCAAGGCGATTGGAGTACATGACTGAAGAAGTCCTGCTACAATTGTACAGGGTTTTGGTAAGACCACATCTGGAGTAGTGTGTGCAGTTCTGGTCTCCACATTTAGGGAAGGGTATGCTTGCATTGGAGGTGGTATATAGCTAAGGTTCACTAAACTGGTTACTAGGATGAGGGAGCTGTCCTATGAGGTGGAGTAATTTGGATTTATATTCTCTGGAGTTTAGAAGAATGAGGGGTGATCTCATTGAAACATACAACTAGATCATGGCTGCTCTTCTACCTCAACTCCATTTTCCCACACTGCCTCCATATTCCTTGATGTCATTAGTATCAGGAAATATACCGCTCTCTGTTTTGAACATACTCAATGACTGAGCTTGACTGGATAGACGCTGAAAGATTGTTTCCACTGGTCAGGGAATCTAAAACACGGGGAACAGTCTCAGAATTTCAGATTGAGATGAGGAGAAATTAGTTAACTCAAAGGGCTGTGAATCTTTGGAATTCTCTGTCCCACAGGGTTGTGGATGCTCCATCTTTGAATACACTTTCGGCTGGGGTAGACAGATATTTTGTGTCTCAAGCTATCGAGGGACGTGGGGAGCAGGCAGGAAAGTGGAGTTGAAACCCAAGATCAGCCATGATCGTCCTGAATGTCAAAGCAGGCTTGACGTGCCACGTGGTCTACTCTTCTCCTATTTCTTGTGTTCTTGGGCCTGACCTGCTGAGTATTTCCAGCATTTTCTATTTCTTTTTCTGATTAGACAAAGGCAGAGTTAATGTTTCAGGTCAACAATGTTTCACCAATGCTGCCAGACCTGATGAGTATTTCTAACATTTTCTGCTTGAATTTCAGATTTTCAGTGCAGTATTTTACTTTGTTCACAATCTCTACACTGGTTGATGTAGTATAAGGGTGTCTGAGTTGGCAAGGATAAATATAGGACTGGGGAAACAGTAGCACCCACGTTATGATGTAGAGAGTCACATGATGGTAGACTGTGTGTAGCGAAAATCTCAGAGAAATCGGCACGAAGATAGCACCTAACTAGGGCTATACCTTGGAGATAAGTAGAGGGCTGTGTATTAACAATAAACAGTTTACATTCAACCATACAAGCCTCCAGACCTCTTAGTGAGACACCAAACTACCTTAAACAGCTGAGTTCTGTGTTTTGGAGTTGTGACCCAATTTTACAGAAACCTGCAGAAGGCTATGTGGTTGCACATGCTGATAAGAGGTTTTGATTTGCAAAAACCCAGACATAAGAAGTTACCCAAGATTTGACAAAAAGCTTCAGTCAGCAAAAATCAGGCCTTTAATGCACAAACAACACTTGCAATAAATAGTTTTGCACAAAGTCATTTCCAAGTAGATATTTTCCAGTTTGACAGCAGCCTTCAACTAATTTGAACAGATATCAGAATTTTTTTTCATTACATTATGTCTGGCTGCTAGGATTGCTAACTAAAATATGTTATAAATTAGAAAGAACAGTGTGTAGAGAAAAAGATGGCATGGAGGAAAAGGATGTCGGGCAGAACAACAATAAAACTAGAATAATTGGGAGATACGCAGAGATGCAGTTATAGGAACAGAGAACATGTTTATATTTTTGAGGCTCACAACACAATGGTAGATTAGCTCGAAACATAAATAAGTATTTTCTACCAGACTGCTTTAGGGAAACTTGAACTCTCAATCAGTTATTCCTCGAGTTAGAAAAAAATGTATTCTATGGTGCTAAAATAATTCGTATTTCAAGACCAACCTATGTGACTGGCACTTTGTACGCAAATTTTACGAATCATGTACCTGCAGGTTCTGTGCATTTTTCAACATTTTAATATAAGGCTCGGTTTCCTTTTAAGGTGCACTTTTTATTCACACTGCTTTGATGATTGAAGTGCAAGGCAGTAGACAAAATCCTTCAAGGATTCAGTTGTTTATCAATTATTTTCAAGGAATAGTTAAGAACGTTTTATAGATGTAAACTAAAAAATAAACAGCTTATATTAAATCAAGAATAATGTTAAAATAAACTTTCAATTGCTTTGTTTTAAATCTGCAATCACCAATTGCAGTTAGAAACAGATATGTACCACCAGTTGAAACATTTTCTTCCAGAGCTCCATTAAAAAGTAATATTCACAAGATGACTGCTTTCCACTTCCAAAGGAAAACTGCCAGAATTGCACATTGGACATCCGGAATTTTGAATCAGACACCAGAATCATGGAAACCTCACAACAGCAAGAATGCAAGATTTTGTCTTTGGCTGTAATTTTTTCTCTAAATTCTAACTGTACCAATTTTGCTCAGTAACGCATAAATAATTATCAGCATTTACTGTTAGCCGATTGTTAAAGAAATCTTGCATCATTACTCTTGTTCCAGTGAGACTTCTGTGTTTCAGGCATCATATTCAGAGTTCCTCATTTTGCTGGCAGATCCAGATCTCTGTTCCCCAGTCGGCTGCTTCAGTCTTCCTCTTTTTCTACCCAGTTACTCTAAGGGCAAATATGGCTCAATTTAAAATAATCATTTAAATATACAAATTTTACAGCTGTTCCTAGTGACCAGTAGTCTTTGGCTTGGTTATTTGCCCATACTTTCAAAATGTTACAATGTTATGGTATGGTGACTAAGAGCAGCTTAAGAAAGTTAGAATGCTGCTCCTGTTACTTAGGTATCAATGATTTGTCTGGCAGTGTTCTGTGGGGCAATGTACTTATTTTAGTTTGTTCCAAACCACCATTTATCCCAACAGTATTTTTTTGTCAGTGTTTCAGGGCTGTTAGAACAATAATTAGGTACCACTATGGCAACTAGGGACAGCTCAAAAGGTGTTCCAAATTATTTATCATTTATGTTCAAGTCTACTGTGCTCTCCAGTAGAACCAGGAATGTAATCCCTAGAATAACCAGCATACACGTTGGAATCTAAAGCAGAATATGACTTATTCAGTCAGTAATAAGTGGTCCTGATCATTCTGAATCAATTTCTTCAGAAAGTAATAAAGAATACTTTTTAAAAATGAACACAAGCAATCCTACCCAACAAGGAATGTAGTATAATAACCGTTGCAACTGTTTTCCATTACAATTTTAATAACAATATTGAAAAAAATAATGAATACAGTAGCCGGATCAAAGCCTATAAAGTGAGCTGGGACTTCCATTAATTGTTAGCACATGTGCTAAAACTATTCACTCAAAAGGCATTTGTAGTATAGATATGAACTTGCTTCTTACCATTTAACAAGAAAGGTAGAGTACAAAACACACAGGCTGTCTTTTCCAATGTTATTTCTTTTATGTAGAAGTATGATCTCATCCAAGTGACCCTCAATTTACCCACTAGTTTGGAAAATGCATTTCAGGACCAACATCTCAAGTTTCACATACTACAAAACACAAGGTACTTTATTTCACTCCGAGATTGATCACACTGAAGCTATTATAGACAGAAGTGTGGCATCTATCCTTTGGACATTCATCAAAGCACTGCAGAAAGCAAACTCATATCAAAGAGGCAACTGAGCTCTGAAATTGAAAATCAAGAAAAGTGATGAAACTTCACAGAAATAATAATTTACGAAGCATGAAAAATACTACTGTTGTTTATTGACCATTGATCCAACCACCTCATCTGTGCTCCACTACTTTATGTCTTTCCCCATCTTCATTAGCTGGAACAAGCACATTTCACACATTTGATCAATGTGGCTCCTTGGTTGTCCTACATGGAAGTAAGCTTAATCAGTGTAAGAAAAGGTTCCACTGAAAGGTGACAAGGAAAACTGACCCTTTAGAAAACACCAAATGTAGTTTAAAGTCCATTTTCATGTAAATGAAAACATTTTTGGGTGCACACCAATGGGAAGATTGTTGTGTAGCTGCAGAGTTAAGTTTCTATTGAGCTCCCGAATGTACTAAACCTGGGTAACGCAAGAACCTGATAAGGAAACTCTAACAGCCTGAGTTCACATTGCACGCAGTACAACAGAAATTCCATCCATTACTTTGCATTAATAATAAAAACATCATAAAATAAACAAAGCTGATGTTTCCATCTCTGTCTCTTATCAAGAATTAGACACTAGATAATGGAATTCTATGCTTGCAGTTAAACATTTGCATGCAGTGCCTAAATCAGCCTCCTGGCTACCATCTCAAGCTAAATTAGGGAGTTTAGGCAACTTGACATGCTACCAAACCCCAAGCTAAGCTCCATTCCTTATAGCCGAACCATTACCAAAATTACTTTCTTCCACTTCCAAGCCAAACCCGACCTCTCCCCCACAGTTGTCATCATCCAACTTTTCCCGAAAGACATCACATCTTTTTCATGGAGGTTCAACATGTTTAATGCACTCTTTGCAAACTACATTTAATTTAGAATGGCACAGCCCATGTTACCATTTAACAGTTCTTGGCAAGATTCCTCATCTTCACCTGTCCCATCAAATAAATTTTCAGATATCTAACTAACCGTACATTCAAATCTCTCCAGACATTGTCTAATTTTACTTTAACAAAGTGTTTTCCTTCATCCATATGTCACCACAAAAACCCACTGTTTCCAGCTATGTCATCTGTTACACTCTTAGGCCACTACATTGTACCTTCTGCCAATCCCTTCTCATCCTTTAACCTAGTCACTTTTTTCCCTGTTTTCAAAGTATCCCATAAAACACCCCTCTTTGACTATGCTTTTAAGGTTCTCTTTTGACTTTTTAGTTTCCTTCCTCCCTCCGCTCAGTGTCCAGGGACATAGATGTGTATAATTGGGAGGAGGATTAGAGGGGGATTGAGGAGAAGGTCTTTTCACCCAGAGGGTGGTGAGGGCCTGAAACTCACTGCCTGCAATGGTGGTCGAGGCAGAAACCCTCAACACATTTTAAAAATACCTGTATATGCACTTAAAGTGCCATAACCTGCGGGGCTATGGGCCAAGGGCTGGAAAATGGGATTAGGCTTTATAGCTCTTTTTTGGTCTGGCACAGGCACTAGGGGCCGAATTGCCTCCTTCTTTGCCATACATTTTCCACAGTTCAATGTCTGTTAATACTCTGACTTATTAAGCACCCAAGCATGTTCCAGTACTTGAGGAATGCTATACAATTTGATGGTCTAGAACTTCTGATCTCAGTCAGAACCCCTATTTCCAACCCAGATCAGACAAAGTTACCTACTTACCCTCCTACGATTTTTCCAGCCCATTTTCCGATGGAGGATCCTTCCAAGCTCACATAGTGCAGCAAGGTGAGTGAATGAGGGGTAGGGTGGCAGGTAAATGGATGAGGGGGTAGGGTGGCAGGTGAGCAAGGGGGTAGGGTAGCAGGTGGGTGAGGGGGGCTATTGGGATTGGGCATGAGTCAGAGAATTGTGGGGCTAGTTGGGGATCAGGGGTGAGCCGGAGTATCAGATTGGGGAAAGAAGTCGGATTGGTAGGTAGTTATGTCAGGAGGGTATTTGGGGGGAGTCAACGTTTTGGGGGTAGTTGGATCGGGATAGTCAGGTCAGGAGGGAAGAGTAGATGGGTCAGGTGGGTAGTTGGGGGATCGGGAAGTAGTCGGGATAGGAGGATAGTTGGAAGGTCAGGGGGTAGTCGGAGGGTCGGGGGGTAGTCGGGGAGTCGGGGATAGTGGGGTCAGAGTAGTAGTCGAGTCAGGGGTATATTTACCCAGGAGTTTGAACTGGTCTTACCCCCTCTAACTTTTCTTGGGTGAAGATTTAGATGAGTGAGTGGGAACCATCCGAAGTCTGACAACAACTCAGAGTTGGAAGCTGTTTTGGAGGGTTCTCGATGCAGGGTAATTGGCCATCGGAAGTCTCAACTTCCTGGACCATTCCCGCATTGTCAGGGCATCGGGACCTCAGAGGGATCCCATAGAGAATCTTGGGGAGTTTCTGCAGGAGTACGTATGACCATTCAAAGATCAGAAGTTCTGGGCCTATGTTGTTGTCAATTTTGCTGTAACCTGCTTCTTCCACCATCAATCAAGTCTGCTAATTGCTCGAGGCTGCGCTCTACAGATACAGCTGAGAACAGAAGCTGCTGCAGAATAACAGCAGGCTAGATGAGATTGTCAGTGGATATTTGGAAAACTATTTCTTGAGGACTGCAGCTCAGAGACGACTTATTATGTTATTGATTTCATATTTTTAAGGCTAGACCCTTAAATTTAAAAAAAACAAGCTGTCTTTTTATAAGTACTACGTCCAAGGAGATAAACAATTATTTTTGTCCGTTTCCATTCTCCTACTCCCCTCAAAAAGTTGACTCCTTGTTGGGGCATGGTCCCACAAGTGCTGGTTATCCTTTGTTACTTTGTTCATGTAGTTAGTATAAGAGTCTTAATTAAGAGTGTTGACTATGGCAGCCATGATAGCTGAGTCTGATCCTACTAAACATCCACATATGCACCCTTTTCAGATGAAGCCAATTATAGCACCATAACTGTTGGCCGAGCTGCAACCAACTAACTCAACACAAAAAGATTAAATCTGTGACATTCCTGGCCTGTATGGCTGCTGGATAAACAATATTTACAGCAGGAGCCAAATCAGTATTGTAACGTAAAAATTCATTTTCATTATGATTGTATGTTCAGTTATACAGTAACCGATTGCCATCAGCAATGTTCTTGCTGTGCATCCAGAGCTGATTCCACAATTTCCTGTAATACAGGTTTAAAATGAATTGTCTGTAGATATCCAAAGAGTTAACTATAAACTTGCTAAATTGCTCAGTTGTATTTTGTTGTGGATGTAAATCTATTATTTTGTTGCTTCAAAGAATATTAAAGCTGGTCACATAAAAGAAATAAGCAAGCCAACAGCATGTGGCCAGTGGGAGTAAAATATTCATATTTCTAATGCATAAATGAAGTAAGTTTATTAGTGACTTCTTATTTTGATAACTTAGCTTGGCTTTACAACGGATAAAATGAATTTTTCTGCTATATAGTTTAAATCACACTCTCTGGCTTTTCCATTCAATCAGTACTAAGTTCACTTATCACACTACAATACTATAGCCATGATAAAAAAAAACATCAATATATTAAGATGTTTGGCACATATCTGTCCACGGTTGAAGGAAAAACTATGAGGGTGGAAGAATTGGCATTGCTTCACAAATGAAAGCTTTACTTCTATTTTATCTTAAAGCCAACTAGGACAGTGCTTTATTTACTATTTAAAAATACCATCTGCTATGATAACAAATTTCCTGAACAATGAACTTCATATCTTTAAAGTCAGATTGTTTTGTTATGTTAATTGAAATCACATTTATGTTAATTGAACTACACATTTGTAGTTTCCATTTCAAAATCAGCCAACCATAAAGCTAAAGGTTGCTGCAATTACTAATGCTAAATTTTCAGGTATATAATGCAACTAGTGTTATACTCTTCTTTCTAGGCAGTCCCTTGGGAGCGAGATGACTTGCTTCCATTTCTGTTAAATGGTCCTGAGAAGGTTGAAAGTATATACGCGATCTGCATATTCTGCCGCAGGTGGTGGTTGGAGGATTGGATAGATGAGTTGTTTGGAGGTTTGTGTGCTCTCTCTGATGCCTCAACTTTGCCTCTGTGCATTCTCAGCAAAGTCAGTACCTTCCCAAATGAACTTTCTCCATTTTGGCTGGTCACAAGCCAGGGATTCCCATGAGTCGGTGGGGATGTACGAGGTGATGAAGCATTTCATCGCCCATGTCTACCTTTGTTGTGAGAAGGCTCCTGAGATACAGAAAATGGTCCACATTTTCCAGAATCTCGCCATTGATCTTAATCAATGGGGGAAGATGTTGTGCAGTGGGAGCTGGTTGGAAGAGGTACTCTGCAGGAGGTAAGGTGCAGTACTGCAGCAAGGTGGAGAAGAAAGTTGGCATGATGATGCAGCCTTGTTTGACACCATTCTTCAAACATGACACACAGATTCTAAAGTACTTTCTTCAAAGAACATTACTATTTTACAATTATTTATTTAAAACTGTCCAACACAGTTTTCACACAGGCAAAAAAGCATGACATAGAATCACAGAATCTTTAACGGCACAGGAGACCATAGGGCCTATCATGTCTGCACTGGCTCTCCAAATGAGCATTATGACCTAGTGCCATTATTGCCCCGCCTTTTCCCTGTACCCTTGCATATTGCTTCTTTTCAAATAATCATCTAATGTCCTCTTGAATGCCTCGATTGAACCTGCCTCCACCACACTTCCAGGCAGTGCATTCCATTCCAGACCCAACCACTCGTTGTGTGAAAGCATTTTTTCTCATGTCACACTAGCTTCTTTTGCAAATCACTTTAAATCTCTGCCCTCTCATTCTTGATCCTGTTATGAGTGGGAACAGCTTCTCCCTATCTACTCTGTCCAGCTCCCTCATGATTTTAAACATCTCCATCAAATCTCTCCTTAGCCTTCTTCTCTCCAAGGGGAACAGTCCCAACCTCTCCAATCTATCCTCATAGCTGAAGTTTCTCATTCCTGGAACCATTCTTTTAAACCTCTTCTGCACTCTCTCCGATATGTTCACATCCTTTCTAAAATATGGTGCCCAGAACTGTACACAATATCCCAGCTGAGGTCTAATGAGTGTCTTATGTAAATTCAGCATAAGCTCCCTGCTCTTGTACTCTATGCCCCGATTAATAAAGCCCAGGATGCTATATGCTTTATTAACTGTTTCCTCCACCTGTACTGCCAACTGCAATGATCTGTGCACATATACACCTAAGTTTTTCTGCTCCTGTACTCCCTTCAAAATTTCACTCCTTATTTTATAGACTGTCCATGTCCTTCCTACCAAAATGCATCACCTCACACTTCTCTGCATTGAACTTCTTCTGCCACCTATCTGCCCACTCCACCAACTTGTCTATGTCCTCTTGAAGTCCCACACTGTCCTGCTCGCAGTTCACAACACTCCCAAGCTTTGTATCATCCACAAACTTTGAAATTGTTCCCTGCCACCAAGATCTAGATCATTAATATATATCAGGAAAAGCAAGAGTCCCAATACCGACCCCTGGAAAACTCCACTATAAACCTTCCTCCAGCCTGAACAATATCCATTGACCATTACTCTCTGCTTCCTATTTTTCAGCTAATTTTGTATCCACGTTGCTACTGTCCCTTTTATTCCATGAGAAATCATTTTTCTCACAAGTCAGTTCTGTGGCACTGTGTCAAATGCCTTTTCAAAGTCCACGTACACCACATCAACAGCATTACCCTCATCGACTTTTTCTGTTACCTCTTCAAAAAACTCCAGCAAGTCAGTTAAACACGATTACCCCTTTAGAAAACCATGCTGGCTCTTCCTTATCAACCCATATTTTTTCACGTGATGACTAATTCTATCCTAAATAATTGTTTCTAGAATCTTGCCCACCACTGAAGCAAAACTGACTTGTCTATAATTGCTGGGCTTAACCCTACAACCTTTTTTGAACAAGGACGTAATGTTTGCAATTCAATTCTCCAGCGTAAAAGATTCAGTCTTTTAACAAATACCTACACAAGCCCTGAAGCTGCTTGATCTATAGTTGATGGCACAAAGTGGGCAGCTCCACTCAATCTATTTGCATAAATATTAGCAATATCTCACCACAAATACAAAAGGAGTTTTATAACTAGAAAATTTGTACAAGGTAAATATTATCTCTTTTACTCACTAACTCTCCAAAATACCAAGGTGGCTGGTATGTAAGGTAGAAATAAATTGGAACAGTAGAGGGTGTTGTGGTAAATTAACGGTACAAAGCAAAGGGAGCTTTAATCTGCTGTTGGCTGTTCCATATTTGGTTTTTCAAGTACAAGTTAGTAACAAACAACATTTCACTTTCCACAATGCATATTTTTCACTAAGATTTCCTTCCAAAAGGACTTCTAAAAACAGTTTTTTAAAAAAGTATCCTATGTATAGATATTTTGTACTGTGCTGAAACTATACTCTATAAACTATCCTACAGTGATCTGAAACTTATGAAGTTCATGGGATTTGCAAAATATTTAAGTGGACCCTGCTTTAAAATCCATTTTTTGCAACGTGTTTCAAATTCAACTCTTCAAAACCTTTAAAACTGTGTAGCATTCGGTAGCTAAAATATAAATACAATTGATTTTATTCACCAATGAAATGAAATTAAAAAGCTTCACGTCAAGTTAAATTCACGGCACTCAATATGTAAGATTAATGGAATGCTACTTTTGTAGACATTATAAGGTAATACAGTAATTCAGTATGGGCTTTTATAACATTCAATAAGAAATCCAATTGAAAAATTATTAATGGCTACAATCCAGCCTCGGTGTCTTATTGAATTAAATGCATCACCACTGTCGTTTAAAAGTTTATAAAACTAATTTTTAACTGCAATCACAAAAAACCATTTCAAATTTGTCGAAGGCCTTAATTGACATTTGATGGGCAAAAATTCAACTTTTTGCGAACAAACAGCTCACTTATAGAATCTATGTCTATGTCGAAGAGGTGAACTGTAGTCATGTCTGTCCATCGTTTCGTTTTGGCATTGGGTTAGATCTTCTGGTCAGCAACGGCACTCACCGCTGACCTCAATGAAAACTGTTAATGAAGATTTAGTGATCTCTGTGGATTAGGGTCCCCTTTCCTGGCAGTTTAAATGTTAAGGGGTCTCCTAGAGTCCAACTGCAGTGATTTCAGAGAACAGGGTGTGATGAAACTCAAACTAACCTCCTTTAGTTCATAGGTTAACAACTCCGGTTCCAGACAAACCTTGGGTCTCTTGTGCATGAGCCAGTTGGGAAATGGATGCACATTTTGGTTTTTATTCTTGCTCTTCATGCCTGCGCAGAAGAAACGGAACAGCATGAAAATGCAGGGCAATGGTCCAGGGAGCAGGACACAGGAGGGGGACAGGGAGAGGTCCCAAAAGGTAGTCCCAGGTAAGAGATGAAGGCAGGGGCCAGAAATAGGTACCCTTAAGTGAAGCAAAAGGATGGAGCAGAGTTATATGCTCTGAATTCAAGAGCGAGGTGCAGGGGAGCAGACTTTAAACAGTCGGCACGAAAGGAGCCCTGAAGATCCGGGAAGGTAGCCGAAGGTTAGTGACTCCATGCTGTGGGCCGTTGGGGCAAAGGTCCCCCTTTGGAGCAGTGGTGTTCTGCTCGCTATGGCTCAAGATCTGAGATTGTGCATGGAAGATGAAGCTTGAATGTATTCAGAGATCCAGGGGAAAGGAACCTCGGAAGGCAAGATTGAAACCTTGCAAAGTGGGTTATTGTTGAAGACATCCAAGTGGGAGCGACTTTGAAGAGGATTCCAAGGCTAGGTCATCAAATGTGGAGATTGGAAACCCTCTTGAGAAAGACAAAGTTTCAGTGACACAATGTGACAAACGTCTGGGTGGGTTGTTGAGAAATCCATGGAAACTGTTTTGCTTGTAGATGTCATCTATTGTGTAATGTGGTGTATCCAACCACAGTTTGCCTGTTAATTCACGTATCTCATACTTACCCTGAATGTTAGAGCATGAGAGAGGTATTGTAAATTGTTTTATCTTTCTGAACTTGTATAGTAGAGTTTATTTTTTGTTGTTCCAAACCCATGGAATCTTGTGGCTTTATTCACTTAGCAAACATCTTCACTCTCTCCTCACTTTTATCTAATTTAATCAAAACGTTATTGGTCCCTAATTGGATCTCATTGCATGTTCTAGGGTCTGGCCAAGGATCATAACAAGGATAAGCAGCCAATCACATTGAAACATTCGCACAGACAGCAAATCAAGTAGTTTAAAGAACTGAATCTCTTCAATGTTTAATTTAAATTTTCATATAGCAAAATAAATGGTCACAATATAATGGTTACATGCCCGGGACCAGCATGTGTGCAGGAAGTGTGTCCAGCTGCAGCTCCTGGAAGCTCAGATTTCAGAGCAGGAACAGCAGCTGGGGACACTGTGGAGCATCCGCGAGTCTGAGAGCATCGTGGATAGCACATTTAGGGAGGCGGCACACCAAAGATGAAGGGACTTGAGGAAGGAAGGGAATAGGTAACCACCAGGCAGTCCAAGAGAAACAGGCAGATAGTTCAGGAGTCCCCTGGGGTCCCGCTCGCAAATCAGTATTCTGTTTTGGAGGCTGATGAGGGCGCTAGTTCCTCCAGGGAGTGCGGACAGAGCCGAGCTTCTGGCACAAGAAGCCTGTCTGTACAGGAGCGAAGGAAGAACAATAGTAATAGGGGATTCTATAGTCAGGGGAACAGATAGGTGCTACGGTGGCCGTCAATGTGACTCCAGGATGGTATGTTGCCTCCATGGTGCCAGGTTCCGGGATGTCACTGAACGGCTCCTGAAGAGGGAGGGTGATAAAGCAGAGGTCATGGTACATGTTGGTACCAATGACATAGGTAGAAAGAGGGATGAGGTCTTGCATCAAGAATTCAGGGAGTTAGGCAGTAGACTAAAAAGCAAGGCCTCTCGGGTTGTAATCTCTGGATTACTCCTAGTGCCACGTGCAAGCGAGCTCAGAAATAGGAGAATAGCGCAGATGAATATGTGGCTTAAGAATTAGTGCAGGAGGGAGGGTTTTAGATTCCTGGATCACTGGGACCATTTCTGGGGAAGGTGGGACCGTTACAAGCGGGACAGTCTACATTTGAACCAGAAAGGGACTAACATCCTTGCGGGCAGGTTTGCTAGTGCTATTGTTGGGAGGAGTTTAAACTAATTCGGCAGGGGGAGGGTCACAGAATGTTAGCAGAATAGGGGCACATCATAATAGAGTAAAACAATCAAGTCAGAGGGAGTACAGCTGCAATAAGCTTCAAGCGAGTAAGGCAAGGCTGGATGGCCTCTACTTTAATGCCAGGAGTATTACAGGTAAAACGGATGAGTTAAGGGTGAGGATTGACACATGGAATTGTGATATAGTAGCCATCACTGAGACGTGGTTAAGAGAAGGGCAGGATTGGCAGCTCAACATTCCAGGATATAGGATCTTCAGGCGAGACGGGGAGGCGGTAAAAGGGGAGGAGGCATTGAATTATTAGTTAAGGAGTCAGTTACTGCAGTAAGGAGAGATGATATCTCGGAGGGGGCATCGAATGAATCTTTGTGGGTAGAGCTTAGGAATAAAAAAAGGGGCAGCCACATTGTTAGGTGTTCATTATGGACACCCAGATGGTCAGCGGGAAATTGAGGAGCAAATATGTGCACAATTTGTGGAGGTGTGTAAAAACAAAAATAGGGTAATTATATTAGGTGATTTCAACTTTCCCATCATTAATTGGGATAGACATAGTGTTAAGAGCTTGGATGGAGTGGATTTCTTGAAATGTGTACAGGGGAACTTTTTAGTTCAATTATGTAGAGGGTCCAACAAGGGACGGCGCAGTGCTGGACCTAATTCTGGGGAATAAAGCCGGACAGGTGACTGAGGTGGTGGTGGGAGAGCATTTTAGCGATAGCGACTACAACATGGTGCAGTTTAAGTTTGTTATGGTCAAAGAAATCGACAAGTTGCAAAAAAATGTTTTGGATTGGGGGAAGAGTAGATTTTAGTAAAATAAGGCAGAATCTGGCCAAGGTAGACTGGGAACAGTTACTTGTGGTGAAATCTACAGAGGAACAGTGGGGGGTGTTCAAAAAGGAAATGGGGAGAGTACAGGCTCAACATGTTCCCTCTAGGGTGATAGGAAGGAATAACAAGCCCAGAGAACCATGGATGACCTGAGATATTCAGGTTACGATGAGAAGGAAAAGAGAGGCTTTTAGCAGGTACAAGGGAAGCAAATCAGCATTAGTGGAGTACAGAAAGTGCAGGGTGGAGCTTAAGAAAACAATCAGGAGAGCAAAGAGGGGATATGAGAAAGCTCTGGCTGGTAAAAGTAGGGAAAATCCCAAGATATGCTAAGTATATCAATGGGAAGAGGATAACCAGGGAAAGAGTAGGGCCCATAAGGGACCAAGGGGGCAATCTATGGGTAGAGCCAGAGGGCATCGCTAGAGTGTTGAATGAATACTTTACATCAGTCTTCACCCAAGAGAATGAGGATGAAGGTATCGAACTCGGGGAGAGAGACTGTGAGGTTCTTAAGCAAATTGATATAGGGAGTGACAAGGTATTGGAGGTGTTGGCAGGCTTAAAAGTGGACAGAACTCCAGGTCCAGATGATTTGTGTCCCAGACTGCTGAGGGAGGCAAGGGAGGAGATCATAGGGGCTCTGACACAAATTTTTAATTCCTCTCTGGCCACGGGGGAGGTGCCAGAGGACTGGAGAACAGCTAATGTGGTTCCACTATTTAAGAAGGGTTGTAGAGATAAGCCAGGGAACTACAGGCTAATGAGTCTCACGTCAGTGGGAAGGAAACTATCGGAGAAAGTTCTTAAGGAGAGTATCTCAAATTGGAGAGGCAAGGTTTGATCAGGGATAGTCAGCATGACTTTGTCAGAGGGAGGTCATGCCTAACAAGTTTGATTGAATTTTTTGAGAAGGTGACCAGGTGTGTAGATGAGAGTAGTGCAGTTGATGTAGTTTATAAGGATTTCAGCAAAGCCTTTGACAAGGTCCCACATGGGAGACTTATAAAGAAGGCAAATGCACATGGGATACAAGGTATTTTGATAAGGTGGATTCAAAATTGGCTTAGTTGTAGGAGGTAGAGGGTGATGACAGAAGGATGCTTTAGTGACTGGAAGCCAGTGTCCAGTGGCGTACCACAAGGATCTGTGCTCGGTCCCCTATTATTCATCATTTATATAAACGACATAGATGACTATGTGGGGGTTAGGATTAGTAAACTTGCGGATGACACAAAGATTGGCGGGGTGGTTAACAGTGAGGTTGAGTGTCTTGGGCTACAGGAAGATATAGATGGGATGGTCAATTGGGCAGATAAGTGGCAGATGGAATTTAACCCTGAAAAGTGTGAGGTGATACACTTTTGGAAGGAGTAATTTGACAAGGAAGTATTCAATGAATGGCATGACAGTAGGAAGTCCTGAGGAACAAAGGGACCTTGGCATGTGTGTTCATAGATCTCTGAAGACAGAGGGGCATGTTAGAGGGGTGGTGAAAAAGGCATATGGGACACTTGCCTTTATCAATTGAGGCATAGACTACAAAAGTAGGGAGATCATGTTGGAGTTGTATAGAACCTTAGTGAGGCCACAGCTGGAGGACTGTGTGCAGTTCTGGTTGCCACATTATAGGAAGGATGTGATTGCACTGGAGGGGGTGCAGAGGAGATTCACCAGGATGTTGCCTGGGATGAAACATTTAAGTTATGAAGAGAGGTTGGATAGACTTGGGTTGTTTTTGTTGGAACGGAGAAAAGATTGAGGGGTGACCTGATCGAGGTGTACAAGATTATGAGGGGCATGGACAGGGTGGATGGAGAGCAGCTGTTCCCCTTAGTTGAAGGGTCAGTTACGAGGGGGCATAAGTTCAAGGTGAGGGGTAGCAGGTTTAGGGATGTGAGGAAAAACTTTTTTACCCAGAGGACGGTGACGGTCTGGAATGCACTGCCTGGGAGGATGGTGGAGGCGGGTTGCCTCACATCCTTTAAAAATTACCTGGATGAGCACTTGGCATGTCATAACATTCAAGGCTATGGGCCAAGTGCTGGTAAGTGGGATTAGGTAGGTAGGTCAGGTATTTCTCACATGTCGATTCTGTGAACGATAGAAGCTAAATATCACAAACTTTAAAACAAAGTGATTAAATTTCATTTGTTTTAACCATTACAGAAACATTTAACATTCTGTAAATATATTAGTTTTTCAGGGCCTAAGGGTGTTTAGCAGTAATTAAAAGTTAGTATGCTGTTAGAAACCCAGCGACACCTCATTCAACGAGATTTAACATTTTCAAGGATAATGACATTGAAACTAACAATGCAAAGGTGGACCCTAATCTCTAAGGATTTGCTAGCCAGATTTTTGGAAGTTGGGAAGACTCCGTGGGCCTTTAAAAATCACAGGTGGGACCTGGATGCCCTATTTCTAACAGATCCAATTTTACACGGCAAGGGGAAAAGAGCAGGCTGTGATTCACAGAGGCAGGACACCCAAACTCAACAGTGGCATTTAGGCTTAGTGTTCAGTTCAAACAGGCCCCATTTCAGTTGTTCCAAGGGCCTTAACTCAACAGTGCGGGAAGGAGGAATGAAGTGATGGAGTGTACATACATGTTCTTGAAGGGCGGATAAGGTCTGTTTAAGTGTCATGTTCTGAAATGTTTTTTTTTACATTCTCCTCTTTCAACATGAAAAAAACTGGTTTAAGCTATCAGTGAAAGTTTTAAAAAAGCACCATCCATTCAACAGCTTTGACTGACAGGCTATCTGGTGTATGTTAGAAAAAAATGACATTTTCTGCAGTTTCAATAGAAATCTTTATTGACATTTCCCAAGGGCTGTGATTCTATCATTATGAATGCATGGCCGAGTTTCAAAAGCCACAATAACATTATTTCATCAGGGGTTTCTGAGTTCACAGTTTGATTTGAGGTTGAAGAGGCTATTAAAGGATGAGCTGTCCTTGATGTGGCTACTGAATAGAGGCTTTTGTTTTTATAACATTAACCAGTTAGAAGCTTTGAATAGGTTTCATGATGGAAGCTTTTTTCACCACCAAGCATGTATGAGTAAGATCCATATTAGATTGTTAGAAGTTTATCATTTCATCTCTATATGGTTCCTGAGGTCTGCCCATGATGGATAATGAGTGAGTGGCTATGGAGGTGGCATGGCAGGTATAGAAGGCATGGTGTTGGGTGGGGGTTATGAGGGAGCATGGGAAGTGGGTGAGGGGGTGTGAGGGCTGAGGGCGAAAGGGCTTAAAAGCTTCTAAAACAACTGAGGTGAAGTTCCAGAATACCAATTTGGGCCTTCCAAATCACCCTCCTTGGCACTCGCCCACCACATAGCCACCTACGATCTGCTTCTGGGATTGGCGGGTCCGACTCTAAGCTGACACCACCACCCTGGAGCAAAAACAGAAAATGCTGGAAAAACTCAGCAGGTCTAGCAGCACCTGTGGAGAGATAAACAGAGTTAACGTTTTGAATCCATATGACCCTTCTTCAGAGCTGAAGGGAAGTGGAAAAGTGATGAAATTTATACTGTTTAAGGGGAATGGAACAGCATCTGCAGTATTTTGCTTTTACCCTGGAGCAAAAATTGGTTTGAACTGTGCTCTTTAAAGAGATGAGGGCCTGCCAAGTGGGAAAATTTCCCGGCTTAAGCTACCTGCCTTGGTAGCAAAATTCTGGCCCTGTGCTCCGGGGTTACCTCAACAGTGCCTTCTGGAGGAGCACAGGATCACTGACAGGAACTTCTGGGTTTCCGCGTTAATCCACTCCCAAAGCAGCTCTCAGTTTCAATGGAGTAAAGATGGAAACCACTGGCATTTTTGCAGTCACATTTTATCTAAACAAATAGAAACAAATTTAAGAACTAATAAAAATGTTTGAAATGATAATGTCAAAAAAGGCAAAAAGCAAACTGGACCAAATCCAGATGCATTCTTCAATTAAGATTTCATTAGTCACACAAGTAGCTGCTGTGCTGCAATTAAGCTTAAGTTATTTTTCCTTCATTGGCCAATGACTGACTAAGCAGGGCAACAAAACTGTGGTATTTAGTTCCATCTTTTTTTAAAGAAAACAACTGTGGATTTGAAGCCCCTGAAACATATGTTCTCACAATGATGACAAGGACATTATTTTGCTTGAGTTATCAGTGCCTAATAATTCATTGTATGACTGTCAATAGGTTTCCATCTTAATCTCTCATTGACACACTGGGTGCTGCAGTATATTACAACACTTGCCTGAGGCTTCTGAATCACATAATAGTTAATAATGCTCCAAATATTTCCAGCTAATTGCCAATTGATAAAAATAAATTTTGTAATTTTTAAAAAATATAAAAGTGGATCTTGCGTGATACTGTGCATAATGAGTAGAACATTAGGTTACTTTGCTAAAATGAAGATGTTATGCAATGCACAATGTATCATCGGAGCCATTAATTTACAATTTTCAAATTTTCCATTCTCATTGAATATTTTCAGATTTTTGCTGGTGTTTCTGGAATAGAATTCAATATCAAAGTGTAACTATAGAATTCAATTATCATGTAAACGTTTTAGTGACAATGACTCAGAGTTTATTGGAGTGGGACATCTTGCAACATGCTTAGGCAGACCTGTTTAGTCATGCCTAGAACTTTAAGTGTTTTGTTCACAGTTACTGCAAGCTGATAATGGTCTGGTGAGGGCAACAGTGCACTGGAAACTTAGTGAACAATGGTGTAAACAATCTGTCTTGTGAGGCAGACCCAGCTGTGGATTGGTTAGTCACACTTTTGTCTGAGTCCCAAGGTTCTAGGTTCAAGTCTCACACCAGGGCTTGAGTGCAAAACAAAATTAAGGCTGACACTCCAGAGCGGTACAGCTATACCCTGTTTTAAGTAGTCCCGTATAGAATGGTTTCGTTAGCAAGTAATTGAAAAGTTACTACTGATTTATTTGTTTTAAATACTAACTACCCTTTATAAAGTAGTTGGGAACCAAGTGTAAATGTTTTTCTTTGTAACCATCTGCATAGTTACTGGCTGGGTAAATTAAAAGCTTGTTACCTCATTCCCTAGAACTTAGGGCTCGGGCCTCCCCTGCACCCCCCCACTATGGAACATGCTGTCAGTTTAGGGTTAGGTGTCTCCTCCCTGCAACTTTGGAACATGCTGTCAGCTTAGGTTTTGGTCTCTCACCACCTGACCCTCCACACCTTGGAACATGCTCATCCTATCAGTGGCCAAGGACACTGTCTACTGGATCTGCGCCAAGAGCTCTACATGTTCCATGGCTGCAGTTGTAGTGGAGCAGTCCACAGCCACTCGCACGATCACTCTCCTTACCCCAGGAGGTTGACCAAGAAGACATTGCTGACCAGTGCCCCCACCACCCAGCGAGCCATGTTTAGCTCCGCAGGAAGAGGGTCAAGAAGCTGTCCATTAATAGCACAAGCATCCTCAACCAGGAATAATGTTAGCACAAGCAACCTGGTCATTTTAAGGGATGAAACAAGTTCGCGTGAGTGAGTATAAGGGAAATCAACCACGCAAAAATATGCAACTGTCTTGGGGATGTATTTTGTAGTTGTATTTTAGAGCCATCAGGAAAAACAAAGCCTGTTCTCTTTGGTTCTTTGCCACATCACAGGGAATGTATAAGATTTATTTACATTGCGTTTTGTTTATTACATATTTATATTATGTATTGGGGTCAAAAATCTTGGGTTGGGATTGCATATCTTGACATTACATACATTTAACTGAAAATAATTGCTTCAGGATAAGTAGTTTCGATTTAAGTAGTGGCATCGTGGAACTTAAATATTACTGAAAATGGAATATTCCTGTACCAAGGGAGTATTACACTGTTGGAGATGTCGCTTTTCGAATGAAATGTGAAACCTATCTGCCTGCTTGGGTGGATGTAAAAGGTCCCGTGGCACTATTTCGAAGGACAGGAGGGGGGTTATTTCCAGTGTCCTGGCAAATATTTATCCCTCAATCAACATCACAAAAACAAATTATCAGGTCATTATTACATTGCTGTTTTTGGGAGTTTGCGGAGGGCAAATTTTGTGATTTATGATACACCAGGTATCTCATCCTTATTGCAAGCTGCTGGGAATTTGCACACCAATAACAGTGTACATTGTTTAGGTATTACTATTTTTAAAGCAAAATTAGGCCTTCTATATTCCTTTACCGGTATTATCTTGATATGTGTTTTTAAAAATAAAAGGGTCCCCATCCCCCTGCCTGTCAGATGGGGATATCCAGTCCTGGAGAAGGTAGACTTAGCGGTTGATCAGAGTAGGGATCAAGGGGGTGGGTGGGTCGAACCTGGTTGAGGTGATCGCCAATGGTTAAAGATTGCGCAGAGTTGGGGAGAGATTGTAGTTAGTTTGTGTTGGCTGGGGAGGGGGGGGGGGGGGGGTGGAGACATGAGTGGTTGGGGGGAGTCAGGTAACAGGGAGATCAGATATGGGGGAGGTTTAATTGATCACTGCATATCAATAAGGGGGTGCTTGGGGGCTTATCATGGTGGGCGGGGGGGACTGTCAATAATTGGTCATTGTGGGCATGTTGGATCAGAGGGAAATCAGGGAGGTAGGTCAGTTTACAGGTTAGCTTGTTGGGCCGGGAGGGAGCATTCCTGTTCCTCCTGGCCCCCAAACAGTCCTGTAAATGCACTCAGCCAATTGGTTCAGCCCTTCCCTTCTCACTTCCTTTTACCTGTTGGTTTGTCTGAGGCCGAGGAAACCCAAACCCAATGAGTTAAAATTGGAACTGCAAAAATGAAGGCACTCAAGGTTTCAACAACTGACCTGCCTCTTGAGAGCTGATCATTTATCTGCCTCTTGTCCCGCTTCTGTTAAAATCAAAAGTGGAAGGGTTCCCGTTTCAGATTTTAACCTTTTACCAAACCAACACCCCCCGCCCCCACGCAACCCCACTGTTATTGGGGGGTAAAATTACTATCACAGGGTTTAGAAGCAAAGGTCAAAGAACATTAAGTAAGTTGTTCCTGAGATTTGATAGCAGCAGGTTGTGGATTTTGGAAGCTGTGGCCACTATGGGGGACACTATGCTTTGACAAGCTGCAGTGTCATTTAGCAGAAATGCCAGGTGATGAAAAACATGGATTTTAGCTGACCAGGTAATTACTAAAGTGTGGCAGCAGGGAGCGGGGAAGAGTTCCAATGATTTGGTAGCACTGAGTGTGTTTTCAATTGAAAATCAATATTGTTTTCTTTAGATACATAATATAGAGACAGGGAGAGGGAGAAAACGAAAAAAAGAAGAAAGAATAGAAAGAAAGATCAAATTTTTACTCTTGGCCTCTCTGAAGCAGTAAATTTGGCTGTTTTGACAAACTTGTTTGATTTTCAACTGGCAAAAATCTGTCAATAATATTTGTATCTCATGGAATGTGGAGATGCAACATAAATATATCTAGAATTTACTGTCAGAAATAGGATTTAAGATAAAACCCTTTTTCGATCGGCACATGACAACTTTTTGCACTTTTTACTGGATTGGCGTGTTCTGCGCCTCTCTCAATGACAGTCTGACTCTTTCCTCTACTCGCCATATCTCCCCCTTTCTGGCTGCTCAGGTAGCTGAACTGTCTACAGTTAATTGTACGATAGTAAAAGAAGGTACTATTGGAAATGAAAGGGCCTCGCATTTGTGTAACTATAAAATATAAACTATAATTGAGTCAGTAGATAGAATCATGATGCTTTTAACATGTTACTTGTTTGTAATTAAAAGCCCAGAGTTTCTGCTTGATTGTGCTCTTTTCCGGCGTAGCTTCCTTGATACCAGTCTAAGTGGTACAAAAACAAAACCACAGAAATTCAGGCTCAAATTGCATTTAGCACAACTCCAGTTTCCATGAACTTTTGTGCTCCTTTTAAAAACATTGTGCTCGAAGCAGGGTCCACCCACAAAACTGGTCATGCCTCCAAGTTGAATTAATCACCATCGAGAGTTTCTGCTACATCTGCTCATTTGCAGGCTTTTAAGGAGACAAAAATTATGCTTGATCTTTATAAGGCACAAGGGCACAAACAATGTGAAACGTTTTGAATTGTGTTTTTAAATATACTAAGCAACCAACTATCGTACTCCAATCTAACTAGAAAATATCTTCGTATATTTTCTAAAAGTTATTTTTAGTCATTTAAAATCAGGCTTCTCAAGTGGCAGATTGATAAACCCATTATGATAAACCCATTTTTAGCTCTATTAGTCAAATTTTACCAAGTTACCACTCAAATATATCAAAATATTTTTGAAAAACAAATTATGTTTTAAACGCTGCCTAACTGTGCTGGTGCATGGCAGATTTTTGCATTTGGCAAGATGCAAATAACTTTTGAGGGGGAACTCTGGGGTGGGAAGGTTGCTGGGGTGAGGGGGAGGAAGAGGTTCAGGGGAAAATATTTCCAGGGGAGGTGGTGGCGTAGTGGTATTGTCACTGGACTGGTAATCCAGAGCCCCAGGATAATGCTCTGGGGATCCAGCTTTGAATCCCACAATGGCAGATGGTGGAATTTAAATTCAATAAAACCATTGTCGATTGTCATAAAAACCCAACGAAATCTGCCTTCCTTACCTAGTCTGGCCTACATGTGACTCCAGACCCACAGCAATGTTGACTCTTAAATGCCCTCTGAAATAGCCTAGCAAGCTACTTAGTTCTCAAAGGCAATTAGGGATGGTTGTTCTTTTCAGAGTGCTTATCCTTGTCCTGCTATTATCACATTCTGCTTTCTTGCCTTAATGCCACTATCAGCACCTTTTCTAGCCCTTACCACCACCATTATCACTCCCTTTGTCCTTTTGTTCATGACATCTCTGTCAAACTCTCTTTTGCCCCCACCAGCTGGCCTTCTTTCCAGCTTCACCTGCTCCACCCCCCTTTAAACAGTATAAATTTCATTACATTTCTATTTTTCTGTAGCTCTGAAGAGTCATATGGGCTTGAAACATCAACTCTGTTTCTCTCTCCACAAATGCCATCAGACCCGCTGAGTTTCTCCAGCATTTTCTGTTTCTGTAGCATTTTACACTTGATTTGAAATCCCATCCATTCCACACTTGTTAAACTTAGGAAAAACTATTTGTCGAAAAAAGTATAGGCTAAGTTAAAGCTGCTCAGGAAACCAGGACAGTTTTCTTTCTTTTCCTCTGCATTAGTCACCTGTGTTATTGCATCTACTGAACATCAGTGAGGCTTAACAAAAACAGAATTACCTGGAAAAACTCAGCAGGTCTGGCAGCATCGGCGGAGAAGAAAAGAGTTGACGTTTCGAGTCCTCATGACCCTTCGACAGAACTTGCGTTCGAGTCCAAGAAAGAGTTGAAATATAAGCTGGTTTAAGGTGTGTGTGTGGGGGGCGGAGAGATAGAGAGACAAAGAGGTGGGGGGGGGGGGTGTGGTTGTAGGGACAAACAAGCAGTGATAGAAGCAGATCATCAAAAGATGTCAACGACAATAGTACAATAGATCACATAGGTGTTAAAATTAAAGTTGGTGATATTATCTAAACGAATGTGCTAATTAAGAATGGATGGTAGGGCACTCAAGGTATAGCTCTAGTGGGGTTTTTTATTTATTTATTTATATAATGGAAATAGGTGGGAAAAGGAAAATCTTTATAATTTATTGGAAAAAAAAGGGAAGGGGGAAACAGAAAGGGGGTGGGGATGGGGGAGGGAGCTTACGACCTAAAGTTGTTGAATTCAATATTCAGTCCGGAAGGCTGTAAAGTCCCTAGTCGGAAGATGAGGTGTTGTTCCTCCAGTTTGCGTTGGGCTTCACTGGAACAATGCAGCCAGCCAAGGACAGACATGTGGGCAAGAGAGCAGGGTGGAGTGTTGAAATGGCAAGCGACAGGGAGGTTTGGGTCATTCTTGCGGACAGACCGCAGGTGTTCTGCAAAGCGGTCGCCCAGTTTACGTTTGGTCTCTCCAATGTAGAGGAGACCACATTGGGAGCAACGAATGCAGTAGACTAAGTTGGGGGAAATGCAAGTGAAATGCTGCTTCACTTGAAAGGAGTGTTTGGGTCCTTGGACGGTGAGGAGAGAGGAAGTGAAGGGGCAGGTGTTGCATCTTTTGCGTGGGCATGGGGTGGTGCCATAGGAGGGGGTTGAGGAGTAGGGGGTGATGGAGGAGTGGACCAGGGTGTCCCGGAGGGAGCGATCCCTACGGAATGCCGATAAGGGGGGTGAAGGGAAGATGTGTTTGGTGGTGGCATCATGCTGGAGTTGGCGGAAATGGCGGAGGATGATCCTTTGAATGCGGAGGCTGGTGGGGTGATAAGTGAGGACAAGGGGGACCCTATCATGTTTCTGGGAGGGAGGAGAAGGCGTGAGGGCGGATGCGCGGGAGATGGGCCGGACACGGTTGAGGGCCCTGTCAACGACCGTGGGTGGAAAACCTCGGTTAAGGAAGAAGGAGGACATGTCAGAGGAACTGTTTTTGAATGTAGCATCATCGGAACAGATGCGACGGAGGCGAAGGAACTGAGAGAATGGGATGGAGTCCTTACAGGAAGCGGGGTGTGAGGAGCTGTAGTCGAGATAGCTGTGGGAGTCGGTGGGTTTGTAATGGATATTGGTGGACAGTCTATCACCAGAGATTGAGACAGAGAGGTCAAGGAAGGGAAGGGAAGTGTCAGAGATGGACCACGTGAAAATGATGGAGGGGTGGAGATTGGAAGCAAAATTAATAAATTTTTCCAAGTCCTGACGAGAGCATGAAGCGGCACCGAAGTAATCATCGATGTACCGGAGAAAGAGTTGTGGAAGGGGGCCGGAGTAGGACTGCAACAAGGAATGTTCCACATACCCCATAAAGAGACAGGCATAGCTGGGGCCCATGCAGGTACCCATAGCCACACCTTTTATTTGGAGGAAGTGAGAGGAGTTGAAGGAGAAATTGTTCAGTGTGAGAACAAGTTCAGCCAGACGGAGGAGAGTAGTGGTGGATGGGGATTGTTCGGGCCTCTGTTCGAGGAAGAAGCTAAGGGCCCTCAGACCATCCTGGTGGGGGATGGAGGTGTAGAGGGATTGGACGTCCATGGTGAAGAGGAAGCGGTTGGGGCCAGGGAACTGGAAATTGTTGATGTGACGTAAGGTGTCAGAGGAATCACGGATGTAGGTGGGAAGGGACTGGACAAGGGGAGAGAGAAGGGAGTCAAGATAACGAGAAATGAGTTCTGTGGGGCAGAAACAAGCTGAGACGATCGGTCTACCGGGGCAGTTCTGTTTGTGGATTTTGGGTAGGAGATAGAAGCGGGCCGTCCGAGGTTGGGAGACTATCAGGTTGGAAGCTGTGGGAGGGAGATCCCCAGAGGAGATGAGGTCAGTGACAGTCCTGGAAACAATGGCTTGATGTTCAGTGGTGGGGTCATGGTCCAGGGAGAGGTAGGAGGAAGTGTCTGCGAGTTGACGCTCAGCCTCCGCGAGGTAGAGGTCAGTGCGCCAGACAACAACAGCACCACCCTTGTCAGCGGGTTTGATGACAATGTCAGGGTTGGACCTGAGAGAATGGAGTGCAGTAAGTTCAGAGAGAGACAGGTTAGAATGGGTGAGAGGAGCAGAGAAATTGAGACGACTAATGTCGCGCCGACAGTTCTCAATGAAAAGATCAAGAGAAGGTACGAATCCAGAGGGAGGGGTCCAGGTGGAGGGAGAATATTGGAGATGGGTAAAAGGATCCGTTGAACTGGGAGAGGACTCCTGCCCAAAGAAGTGAGCCCGGAGACGAAGACGGCGGAAGAAGAGTTCAGCATCATGCCGAGCCCGAAATTCATTGAGGTGAGGGCGTAAGGGTATGAAACTAAGTCCTTTGCTGAGCACTGAACGTTCAGCATCGGAGAGGGGAAGGTCAGGGGGTATAGTGAATACACGGCTGGGGTTGGGATTGGAAGAAAGGGTGGGGACGGAGGAACAGGCAGGGGTGGAGGGTCCTAGATGGGTGTTGGTGTCAATGAGTTGTTGCAGCTTGCGTTCCTTAGCACTTGAGAGAAAGAGAAAAAGTTTCTTGTTGTTATCCTTCGGCTCATCCGACGCCTCAACAAGAAACTTTTTCTCTTTCTCTCAAGTGCTAAGGAACGCAAGCTGCAACAACTCATTGACACCAACACCCATCTAGGACCCTCCACCCCTGCCTGTTCCTCCGTCCCCACCCTTTCTTCCAATCCCAACCCCAGCCGTGTATTCACTATACCCCCTGACCTTCCCCTCTCCGATGCTGAACGTTCAGTGCTCAGCAAAGGACTTAGTTTCATACCCTTACGCCCTCACCTCAATGAATTTCGGGCTCGGCATGATGCTGAACTCTTCTTCCGCCGTCTTCGTCTCCGGGCTCACTTCTTTGGGCAGGAGTCCTCTCCCAGTTCAACGGATCCTTTTACCCATCTCCAATATTCTCCCTCCACCTGGACCCCTCCCTCTGGATTCGTACCTTCTCTTGATCTTTTCATTGAGAACTGTCGGCGCGACATTAGTCGTCTCAATTTCTCTGCTCCTCTCACCCATTCTAACCTGTCTCTCTCTGAACTTACTGCACTCCATTCTCTCAGGTCCAACCCTGACATTGTCATCAAACCCGCTGACAAGGGTGGTGCTGTTGTTGTCTGGCGCACTGACCTCTACCTCGCGGAGGCTGAGCGTCAACTCGCAGACACTTCCTCCTACCTCTCCCTGGACCATGACCCCACCACTGAACATCAAGCCATTGTTTCCAGGACTGTCACTGACCTCATCTCCTCTGGGGATCTCCCTCCCACAGCTTCCAACCTGATAGTCTCCCAACCTCGGACGGCCCGCTTCTATCTCCTACCCAAAATCCACAAACAGAACTGCCCCGGTAGACCGATCGTCTCAGCTTGCTCTGCCCCACAGAACTCATTTCTCGTTATCTTGACTCCTTTCTCTCTCCCCTTGTCCAGTCCCTTCCCACCTACATCCGTGATTCCTCTGACACCTTACGTCACATCAACAATTTCCAGTTCCCTGGCCCCAACCGCTTCCTCTTCACCATGGACGTCCAATCCCTCTACACCTCCATCCCCCACCAGGATGGTCTGAGGGCCCTTAGCTTCTTCCTCGAACAGAGGCCCGAACAATCCCCATCCACCACTACTCTCCTCCGTCTGGCTGAACTTGTTCTCACACTGAACAATTTCTCCTTCAACTCCTCTCACTTCCTCCAAATAAAAGGTGTGGCTACGGGTACCTGCATGGGCCCCAGCTATGCCTGTCTCTTTATGGGGTATGTGGAACATTCCTTGTTGCAGTCCTACTCCGGCCCCCTTCCACAACTCTTTCTCCGGTACATCGATGATTACTTCGGTGCCGCTTCATGCTCTCGTCAGGACTTGGAAAAATTTATTAATTTTGCTTCCAATCTCCACCCCTCCATCATTTTCACGTGGTCCATCTCTGACACTTCCCTTCCCTTCCTTGACCTCTCTGTCTCAATCTCTGGTGATAGACTGTCCACCAATATCCATTACAAACCCACCGACTCCCACAGCTATCTCGACTACAGCTCCTCACACCCCGCTTCCTGTAAGGACTCCATCCCATTCTCTCAGTTCCTTCGCCTCCGTCGCATCTGTTCCGATGATGCTACATTCAAAAACAGTTCCTCTGACATGTCCTCCTTCTTCCTTAACCGAGGTTTTCCACCCACGGTCGTTGACAGGGCCCTCAACCGTGTCCGGCCCATCTCCCGCGCATCCGCCCTCACGCCTTCTCCTCCCTCCCAGAAACATGATAGGGTCCCCCTTGTCCTCACTTATCACCCCACCAGCCTCCGCATTCAAAGGATCATCCTCCGCCATTTCCGCCAACTCCAGCATGATGCCACCACCAAACACATCTTCCCTTCACCCCCCTTATCGGCATTCCGTAGGGATCGCTCCCTCCGGGACACCCTGGTCCACTCCTCCATCACCCCCTACTCCTCAACCCCCTCCTATGGCACCACCCCATGCCCACGCAAAAGATGCAACACCTGCCCCTTCACTTCCTCTCTCCTCACCGTCCAAGGACCCAAACACTCCTTTCAAGTGAAGCAGCATTTCACTTGCATTTCCCCCAACTTAGTCTACTGCATTCGTTGCTCCCAATGTGGTCTCCTCTACATTGGAGAGACCAAACGTAAACTGGGCGACCGCTTTGCAGAACACCTGCGGTCTGTCCGCAAGAATGACCCAAACCTCCCTGTCGCTTGCCATTTCAACACTCCACCCTGCTCTCTTGCCCACATGTCTGTCCTTGGCATGCTGCATTGTTCCAGTGAAGCCCAACGCAAACTGGAGGAACAACACCTCATCTTCCGACTAGGGACTTTACAGCCTTCCGGACTGAATATTGAATTCAACAACTTTAGGTCGTAAGCTCCTCCCCCATCCCCACCCCCTTTCTGTTTCCCCCTTCCCTTTTTTTTCCAATAAATTATAAAGATTTTCCTTTTCCCACCTATTTCCATTATATAAATAAATAAATAAAAAAACCCCACTAGAGCTATACCTTGAGTGCCCTACCATCCATTCTTAATTAGCACATTCGTTTAGATAATATCACCAACTTTAATTTTAACACCTATGTGATCTATTGTACTATTGTCGTTGACATCTTTTGATGATCTGCTTCTATCACTGCTTGTTTGTCCCTACAACCACACCCCCCCCCCCACCTCTTTGTCTCTCTATCTCTCCGCCCCCCACACACACACCTTAAACCAGCTTATATTTCAACTCTTTCTTGGACTCGAACGCAAGTTCTGTCGAAGGGTCATGAGGACTCGAAACGTCAACTCTTTTCTTCTCCGCCAATGCTGCCAGACCTGCTGAGTTTTTCCAGGTAATTCTGTTTTTGTTTTGGATTTCCAGCATCCGCAGTTTTTTTGTTTTTATATCAGTGAGGCTTACACTGAATTACATAAATGACAGCTTGAATAAATTTAAAAATCATAACTACTTTTAGTTATTCCACTTCAAAGTTTTTTGTTTCTCCAATTTATTTATTTTTATTCTCTTCCAACACCACTGCTCAGATATTTCGGGTCAGGCTGTCAGAGAGCTCAACTGACATGAGCCACGGGTTCTGTCAGCAAGTGACAACACTGAATTGAAGGCATCAGCAACTTTTTTCAGTCCTTAAGTCATCAGTCATTTTGAAATCCAGTACTAGCAGAGAACAAAACATTACTTGAGTGGTACTGAATTTCAAAACAACTGATATTTCCAGATTATCATCCAGGACCAAAAAAAAACAGCGCCCTGCCAATTTAGCAATTTCGCGCTGACAGTGCCTGTGGCTAAAGTAAACTAAGCAAGTCTTCAGCAATTTTCCAATCTCAAATATCAGGGTTTTCAAAAGGCCAAATGGAAGAAATTAACAGGATTTTTTGTAGTAAAGCAGGTAGGAAAATTGCAGACTTTTTTAATGTGTTGCTTAAAAATTGGAGGGCAGCTTAATAGAACTCCCTTTTAGAGATGGTGTCTACTTATTTTGTGGAGTCAAAAAGAAAGGAAATTTCAAAAGACATAAAAATGTCTTGAGATTCCATCAATGACCTTATAATGTAATTGAGCTTCATCTGAAGCTTTTAAATCAAAGCAAGCAAATATTGCAAGGTCTACTTCTTCAATTCTATCTTTCAATAGAAGTCTATTTCCCTGTCAGAAACAGTAAATAAAAAAAACTGGCATCTTGAGCTAGAATCTGCTTGTCTGGATGAATCCTGGAACTAAATCCGCTGGCTTGAAGGATAACTTATTCCTCTTATAGCTACTGAATCATTCTTCAATTCTACCACAGCTCTTGGATCATCTCCTCAAACTTCCAATAGTTCCTGAGTCAAGTATCGGGGCTCCCTCATTTCAACTGAGGTGTCACGTTTCTCTTCGATTAGTCTTTAGGCAATTCTTCTATCATGTGAACTGACCACCACAAGAGTATTTGCCAAGCTTCAGCTCACCACAGCATACCCTTTTGGTTAGTTTAGCATTAGGCATCGAGTCCAAGTGACCAGCCCACTTTAACCGCAGTTTTACTATAACTGCCTCTAAGACTGGTGTACTTAGATGGAAGTGGTTGAGATTTCTCATGTAATAATTTAGTGGTCCAGCTAGTGCACACATAAGGGAAGAAAGCTATAATGATGTCATGAGCAACTTCAGTATAGGGAAGTAGGAGTTGGTACATTTTGGTAGGAAGAATAAGGATGCCACACTCTCATAGACTCATAGTTGCTTACAGCACAGAAGGCGGCCATTAGGCCCATCGTGTCCAAACCAGTCAACAAAGATCTGACTACACTAATCCCATTTTCCAGCACTTGGCCCATTGTCCTGGAGGCTATGGCAATGCAAGTAAATATCTAAGTACTTCCTAAATGTTACAAGAGTTTCTGACTCATCCATCCTTTCAGGCAGAGAGTTCCAGACTCCCACCGCCCTCTGGGTGAGAGAATTTCTCAACTCCCTCTTATCCTTCTACCTCTTACCTCAAATCTGGTTATTGACCCTGCTACTAATGGAAAAAAGTGCCTTCCTATCCACCCTCTCTCACAATCTTACACACCTCTATCAAGTCCCCTCTCAACCTTTACTACTCCAAGGAAAACAACCCCAGCCTATCCAATCTTTCCTCCTAGCTCAGACCCTCCAGCCCAGGCAGCATCCTGGTAAACCTCCTCTGCACCCTCTCCAGTGCAATCACATCCTTCCTATAACGCGGTGACCAGAACTGCATGCAGTACTCCAGCAGTGGCCTAATCAGCTTTTTATACAGTTCCAGCATAACCTACCTGCTCTTGTATTCTATGCTTCGGCTAATAAAGGCAAGTACGCCGTATGCCTTCTTATCTACCTACCCTGCTACCTTCAGGGATCTGTGGAAATGCACACCAAGGTCCCTCTGATCTTCAATACTTTCCAGGGTCTTACCATCCATAGTGTAATCCTTTGCCTTGTTAGCCCTCCCCAAGTATATTACCTCACACTTTTCTGGGTTGAATTCCATTTGCCACTGTTCTGCCTACCTGACCAGTCCATTGATATCCTTCTGCAGTTTATGGCTATCCTCCTCAACATTTACCACCCTACCAATTTTCGTCTCATCTGCAAGCTTCTTGATCATTTAAGTCCAAATCACTTATGTACACCACAAACAGCAAGGGCCTCAGCACCGTTCCCTGTGGAACCCCACTGGAAACAGACTTCCAGTCACAGAAACATCCTTCTACCATTACCCTCTGCTTCCTGCCCCTCAGCCAATTTTGGATCCAACGTGCCTTGAAAATAAGCATCTAAATTGGGTAGAGCAGCAGATGGATGTGGAGATAGATACATAAAGTACTAAATGCTGTGATGTTGGTTAATAAGGCCATAAAAAAGACAAAGCACAGGCGCCTATTTCTAGAGTGCTGAACTGAAAATCAGGCAAGTTATGTTAAACTTGTACAGAACCTTGGTTAGCCGAAACAGAGAAATGTGAACAGTTCTGGTCTCCATATTATAAAAAGGCACTTGAGAAGGGCAATTATGATTTACTATAACACTAACAGAACTAAGGGGTCATACCTATAAGGAAGGATTGAACAGATTGAGGCTCTATTCTCCAGAAAACAGAAGATTGAGGGGGTGACCTGATAGAGATCTTCAAGATTTTGAAATAGTTTGCTCGGGTAGGTGCACAGATGTTGCTTCCACTTGTGGGAGAGAACAAAACTAGAAGGCTATAAATAATTAATAAACCTAATAGGGAATTCAGGAGATGCTTCTTTATGCAGCGCATGGCTAGAATATGGAATAATACCACAAACCATAGTTGAGGTGATGAGCATGTATGCACGTAAGGGGAAGCAAGATTAAATACACCAGGGAGAAAGGAATAGAAGGATAATGTTGATAAGGTTAGATGAAGTAGGGAGGAGGTTAGAGTGGAGCATAAACACCAACACGTGCTGAATAGCCTATTTGTCTGTCTGTGCAGTAAACACAATGTAACATTTGCCTAGATGTCAAGTTTTATTGTTAGGTTAACACCTTTTTTATCCTACAACCTCACATGGAGCCTTCCGAAAGAACCACTGGTTTTAAGCTGGTTCATTTCATGATATAAGGCACATCACGTGACAAGGTGCTTCCATGTTGATGAACATTTTCATTGCAGACAGTTTGTGCTCTTCAATGATAATATTCAATGGTGCTGAACTTTTCCAGGGTCAGGCTAAGGTCTGCCTCCTTCAGATTAATGCCAAATTTCATACACTCCTTTCAAGAAATGATCCATGATAACTTGGTAGGTTTTCTTCTGTGTGGGCAATAAGAAGAATGGTAACAAAGTGGGTATAATTATTGGACTAGCAATCCAGCTGCCTGGATTAATGATCTAGAGAGGCAAGTTCAAATCCCACCACAGCAGCTAGATGATTTAAATTTGGTTGACTAAATAAATCTGGAATAAAAAGCAAAATAACTAGGAGACTGTCAAAATCTGCAGAAAGTAACACCACAGGGTTCATGAGCGAGATCCAGGATGGAAAGGAAGCGACCGTGGGACTCCACTACACCAGTAGCCCTTCAACATTCAGCCAAGGGATCTCTATTGTCAGCCAGAAATTTTATTCCTCCTCCTTCGGGTGCAATGTCCTAAGGTTGGTGACCATTGACTTCCATTAGATTGGTCCATGATTATGCTTGGTAAAGTGCTCCAGTGGTGTGCCTTTGCCTTCTGCAGTATGGCTGACCAGGAAACTCTCCCACTTTTACCGGTTGTCATCAGGTGTATTAGAGGGTTTTACAGGCTGATAATCAACCTGCTTGGCCGCATTATGAACGTCCCTTCTGTGGCCATCAGGTCTTGAAGATGGACTTGAACCCGGAGTTTCTAGCCCAGAGTAGGAGTGTTGCTGGGCCACAAAACCTCCATGGAAGTTTCATTACTTTCTATTATTCTGGCCATCATGGAACTCGCAGATCATCTAGGTAAAATTCTTTGGTCAAGCAATCTCGGTTTCCAGATGCTACTCTCTACCCAGTACCGAAGGTCTTTGTGAAATCAACAAAGACACTGTCAATGCTACGCAAAAGTGTATATCACAAAGGTGTGCAAGAATTAATTGAACAAAGCATGGCAAGTAAAGAAGTTATTCAGCAGTCTCATGTTTCTATACTGCTCCTCTTGCAGAACCATGACTACTGGACTATAATCTGAATGCAGAAATATTTATACTATTTCATGCTTTTAATTGGATAACAGTACTCAAGAGACTTGACAAACATTAGGTATTCCACTCTAGCTGACAATCTTCTACGATTTGATGTCAGCTCTAGTCAGACCAATTTCTAAATTGTAAGCATCCATGATTTTTTTGAAATGCATCAGTAAACTGGGGTGTATTATGTTGCAACAAATATGCACAACCAGGGTTAATTTGAGCTGGGAATCCTCACCTCGTGGCATTAATGTACATCACAGACGTGTGGAGCCAGCTCTGCACCTTTAACAGAAAAGTCATGAAGTACAACGTTTAGTGAAACTTTAGAAACATAAGAACAGGAGTAGGTCAGTCAGCCCCTTGTACCTTTTCTGCCATTCAAAGAGACCATGGCTGCTCTTTATCCTAACCCAATACACTTGCCTTGGCTTTATAATCCTCAACATCCTTAGCGAGCAAAAATCTATCAATCTTCAATTTTAAATTGTTAGGTTAGCACCCACTGCTTTTTATGGGAGGGAGCTCCATACTGAAAAAAAGTTTGCTAATTTCATTCCTGAATGACTCTAATTTTAAGGTTATGCCCCCATTGTCCTAGACTTTGAGCACAAAAGGTTGTCACGACTTACCCTATTAATTCACTTCAATCAGACAGAAATCTCTTAGTAACATCAGCTGAAAATTTTGTGGGGCATGTTAGGAGAGGGCCTCTGATCCAAATGTAACATTTTTACTTTCAGCCTAGTCATGTATTACTTCAGTAAAATCGCTGCAACCATTATTGTGCTTAAATTGCAGGGCCCAGGGTAAACATCAGAAACTAAACTGCTCTGCAGATCCTGAATTACCCTAGAGCAATATCACAGCAGATTTACTATTGTTTTTAAAAGAAACATGGAGTTGTTTAATGGCATGCTTCTAAGAGTAGCCCTCAAGCAAGTCATTGATCAGGATTGCAACCAAAAGTGAATCGTAAGAATGGTGCTTTAAATAAATAATGTTGTTAAGATTTGGTCTCATGAAGAATATGCAAGTATGTATTTTTAAAGCAATGTAGAAATCACTCGTTTTAGTAAATTGCTCTTTTTGTGTTTGCAACACATGAACTGGTTTTTATAAAGACATTATGCAATGAAAGTGCAAGAAGTGTAAGCCTCACTCAAGCTATTCTATACATTACCAAGTGAAGAGGGCACTCAATAGAGCACATACCTCAGTCACACTGTGTTAACTCAACGTTATTACAATTACACAGGTCTTCCTTGAGACCTTGCCTGCCTGTTTGATGTTTTGTAACTTCAAGGTTGAAAAAAGAAATCTTATTAAGAGCTTCTATATCACTGTGGAGGCTCCAGGCCAATCCACATCCAACAATCTGCTCTGAAAAACTCTGCTTACATTTTGACAGCTGTAACAAACTCCACCATAGCAATTGAGGCAATCTACAATCTTCTAAAACAATAAGCAACATTCTAAATAAAGCAACCCACAACATGCTAAACAAAAGTCAGATTTCCCTACTCCCAATACTTATGAATCCTTTAAAAAATTCCAGCATCCAAGCCACATCTTTGCCAAAAACATCCGTTCTTCCTTGGGCCATGCCCCGTGTACCAAGTTGCATTGAAATCCATCTATCAGTTTTTGAGATATATTGTTTATAGACTATAGAGGTGAAAACAACACCTCCAGCCACCTTCAATGGTGGAGGTAAACATGTCAGACCAGGGTGAAATTATCTAAATAAAAAGGATATATATACATATATGCAAATAGCACTGTAAAAACAAAAGCATCCCCAGTAACTATACATTACGTAAATCAAATGCATAATGTGTCATGATCACAATTGAGACTGTTAAATTTGTAAAAGAAATTCAAACTTCCAGTTGATAGCTGAAAGGAGGACATGACAAGATTTCACATTTTAAGATGTTTACTGTAACAGCCAGATTGACAGCACTATTGACTAAACATTATATTTGTAGGCAACTTATACTTTAAGCTAGAGAATAGAATTTTCCCTTTTTACACAACCAAAAAACCCACTTCACAGGTATGCTTCACACTGTCCCTTAAGTTACATTCAATTTTTCCAGACACGGTCCAAAGCCAAGAATCACTTCCGATAGTTTAGTTCTGTTCCTTTCTTTTCTGAGTCTGATAACTTTAAAGCTCAAAACTGTCTTTTACATTGAGACTTCTCCTCAAGCTAAAGCCAGGCAACTCTTCCAGCCTCATTTTACCTCCTCACAAATTTGGTCTTTCTAACCCGAGCCCAAGTTCCCATCTGCATTTCTTCTGGTAAACCTCTCTCTCTCTCTCCCGGACCCTGCAGAGTAACCATGTCTGAGAGTTTTCAAGGATATCTTAGACCCTTCCCTTTCTCAAAACCCATCTCTATGGCAACTTGAATCACACGGGCCTTGTATCCAGGTAGAAATGCTGATTAGCTATCCTTGTGACCCCAACTCTTTTTTATCCTGGAAGTAAATGGACAGTTTAAAGCATAACTGTTTACAACCCAACACTCTCAATGCTTTTCTGGGATTTTGGAGACTTTCAGCCTATCCACTGTTGCCACAAAGGCTACTGGCATTGTCTCTGAGTGTAAACACCTAGCATCTTCTTCCCAGTAAAGCAATCTGAGCCCCCTAACAATCAAACCACCCAGATTTGCTGCCAGGCTGACTCTCGAACAGAGTACATCATTCCTTTCATTTTGTTTTAAATTAAAGACACAGTCCCAAAACAATCTTATAAACCACATGCTAATCAACCCATTGATTAGCTTCAACTTAAATTATTAGTTTAATTATATTGCTTGGAAATGTCTTCATTTTTAAAAGGATGAATCTTCTGTAAGCCCAGAAGATGCTAACCTTGATAAGAGTATAGGAATTCTGGACAAAAAAAACTAAATCAAAAACAGAATTACCTGGAAAAACTCAGCAGGTCTGGCAGCATCGGCGGAGAAGAAAAGAGTTGATGTTTCGAGTCCTCATGACCCTTCGACAGAACGAGGTGAATAAGGAAGGGGTGAAATATAAGCTGGTTCAAGGTGGGGGGGGGGGGGGGGAAGTGGAAGGGGGTGGTGTGGTTGTAGGAACAAACAAGCAGTGATAGAAGCAGATCATCAAAAGATGTCACAGACAACAGAACAAAAGAACACATAGGTGTCGAAGTTGGTGATATTATCTAAACGAATGTGCTAATTAAGAATGGATGGTAGGGCACTCAAGGTATAGCTCTAGTGGGGGTGGGGGGAGCATAAAAGATTTAAAAGTAATGAAAATAGGTGGGAAAAAGAAAAATCTATATAATTTATTGGAAAAAAAAAACAAAAGGAAGGGGGAAGAAACAGAAAGGGGATGGGGATGGAGGAGGGAGGTCAAGACCTAAAGTTGTTGAATTCAATATTCAGTCCGGAAGGCTGTAAAGTGCCTAGTCGGAAGATGAGGTGTTGTTCCTAAATGTCTAAACTAAACTTAAAACTAAATGTCCATCCTAGTAGTCACATGATATGACAATGGAGTGTTGACTAATCATAGCAATCAGTTTCCATCCATTAATCTACAACAGACTCAGTAATAACATGAGGAAAAAGTCCAGTGGTGGAAAGCTTGAGGAACCACAAGGCTATAGGCAAATGTCCCTCACAAGCATGCTGTAATTAGCATAGGTCAGGTCTCAAATAACTCATATCACTGTTTTGCAAAATATTATTTTCTGAAAGCAATCTAAGTTGAACTTAAATGAATCAATACTAACTGCTTCCATCAACATTCTAATGAAAGCTTATTGTTTACAGTCCTTTGAAGCAATTAGAAAATAACTCCAAGAACCGTATCTGCCACCCAGGGAATAGTAGTGTGTTTAATCCATTTCTATTTGATTAGAAGGCCTTTTTAAAAAATATCTTCAAAATGAAAGCTAATCCCAAGGAACATATATAAGGATGACCATTTTAAACTGAATTTCATAACCCAGAAGGTTTTTTTTTGAAAATTCTCCATTTCTAAATCTAAATCGGAAACTCAATGAAATCAAATAGAAAATTGCAATCAGGTCCACATAGCAGAAGTTTAAAAATTATATGCTCAATACTACATAACAGCCTGTCTCCAAATTCAGATAAATACTTCAGAATAATCAAGAAATGAGTCAAGGTATGAACTACTCCAACTGTCATAAAAATAATAGTGTCCAAAATCTGGGGGAACTTCTCAGGATTTTGAACTGAGTCTTCAATTATTCTAACATGGGCACATGTGCTCCATCAAGTTCTGTCTTACTACCATGACCTGAAAACTAAAGGTTGACACAAGATAACTGGAATAGCGGAAATGCGCAGCATTTGCACAACTCCATCCAGGATTTTGGCATTCCAGATCAAAACTTTCACGTCAGGCACATAAGCAGATTTTCAATTAATCTTAGCTTTCAGTTAAAAGCTGAGAACTGCTGGCTTTGTTACCCATAATTTACAAAATAGCTTGCCTCTTAACCACCCTTGTCAATCATTATAAACTGGAAAGCTTTGTTTGCATTTGGTGTTATAAAGACTGAAGTTAGTTCTTTTTGAAATTGACACACAATTTCCCTCCAGAAGACAAGAGCTACATGCTGCCTCCCTACCAAAAGATCTATTTACACAGAAGTGTGCATTGCCTCATTCCACACTCCCTGCAAGGCAAAATTAGAAGTTGAATTTATTTCTATAATTACCTACCTAAAAATATACATGAAACCAATAAGCAATGTTACAGTTTGAAGCAAGATAGGGGTCTGCTTCCAGTACACACATCTTTTAAAAACTTGCTTAAAAGAAAAATAGCTTTGTCTGCTGCTTCCCAATTTAGCTTTAAGTATTTTTACAGTGTTATGGCACAGACGATGGTAAATGCTGAGTTGTTCAAATCCTAAAAGGAAACTTGAAATAACTGCCACAACTTGTTTTGCAATTTGTATAAATTTCAAGGTGCGTGACTTGAATTCAGTAGTAATAAGGCCACCCAAGTCTTACAAAAGTCTTACCAAGACCATCAAGTCTTACAAAACTAGATTAAATATTTATTAATGAGAAATTATTTTTAAATACGTACATAGATCTACAAATTACTACTATGATAACTTCTAAATCACCAATCAATCTAACTCCCAGTTACACTTTTGTTAAGGCAACAGTAAGACACAGATTTTAAAAGACCCAGGCAAAGAAACATGATACCTTGAACAAGTCAAATTCAAAGTGAGTTTTCTTAAATACAGTCCTTTGAAAACAGCAGCTTGAGCTATAGATGCTGAAGGCTTTTCACACTTGTAAGATGTTTAAAATGCCAACCCTTACACATAGCCTTTGCTCCTTTATACATATTTTCCCATTGTTTCACTATGTCTTTGGACTTTATCTTCCTGGGAATAAAAACCTCTCATAGCACTAAGTTTTACCAGTAATCTTTGGGAAAAATAAACACACTTTTTCTAAACTTTACCTGGCTAGGTGACACATTTCACCCCTCCTTTGAAAACAATCTAATCTGGTTTATTTAAAGAAGCAAATGTCCCTTTTACCTTGTATTCTAAACTTCCCCCATGTTTACCATCTTTACATCAAAGCCTTCAGGCCAGCTGCCTTTAATCCAAATAAGTCTCACATACATACACACACACATATAGACATAAAAACACATCTCACTGTTACTATATTTTACAATGAATTATTAGATGAGAATTATTATATCATCCTGACAACAGTATTTGCTTAACTGACTCACTTCATTTATTCTACGCTCCTCTATCCCAAAACATTTTTCTCAATTAATTATATTTTTTGCCCTTTCTTACCTTTTTTATTCTTCCTAACTAGTTATTTGCGTAGCGCTGCACCAGGGACATTTTTCCCACTAGTTTTGTCTTCAATATCCAACAAGTTGAAGAAGGGGTCATTTGCCATTCTCTGGATCTGACAGATATATTGTGATCTAAATGTCTGAGCTCAGAGTTATTACTCAAATATTCCCCTCTATGACCAAGTGCAAATATTAGACTCCCTTAGCAATGCAAAAATGAGCTAGTTCCAAACAATACTATTGCTCACAATTTTTATTTAAACTGAAAAAATTTAAATCATTAATATTTCAGGCAATCAGCATTATTCACCTAATTGTGAACAAAAGCTTTTTTTTAAATTGACCTTTGAGTCAATGTAGCAGGCATGATACATGCACACTAAATATTAGTCTTTATAATGCATAATAACATAATAAAAATAGTTCCACATCAACAAATCACTTTCCAATGATGTGCATTTTGAAATCAAATTCTGTATTTTATACTTCCCAATTTCCTTTCAATTGTATAACACAATATTTCAATGAAATCAAAAGCTAGTCTTTACCCCTTGACAAAGCTAAGCATCTCATAATTAAGCAGATGTCAAAATAGCCTGATGCTTCATTTAAGATCAACACTGGTAATAATAGTAAGTTGATGTGTTTACCATTTAATTTGGGGTCATTTTAGAGTGCAATTACTAACACATTTGCTACTGAGGATTACCAAGAGTTTGAGTCTCAATCTTGACAGACAGTTCTACTTGAGTTCTCTCCAGGACACCACACTTGGTCACAGTCAAATAGAGTGAGCACAGGCAAGGTTTGATCTTTCATGCATACTTCAGCACCCCCACCAATAGGGAAGGACTAAAAAGAAAATACATGGGGAAGGGGAAATATCTCTGTACAAAATAACCTTACTCTTCTCCAAGTGTTTTATTTAAACTTCAGAATGCACATATAAGTACATCTCATCTTAATTTTCAGGTAGCTGCATTGTTTAATATCATGAAGTGTGAGGAAAAGAATTAAGATATCAACAGGAACTGAAAAGATGAAACTAAGATTTACCATAGAAATCTTCTCTATAACACATCAACCAAGGGGATAATCTAAAGAGTTGATTAATAAAGAAAGAAAGGAACAAAATATTCAATGACCCACAATATGAAATGTGTCTTACATAATGTTTATTATTAAAGGCATATGTACATGGTGCCATACAAAATTTACTTCAGACTTACAAATACCAATAAAAATTAGCCCTAAAAAACTATCCTGGCACAATCCCAGCAGGAATGCTTCCATGAACATTAATAAAGCCACACAGAATTAGGTAAATAGTATAAACCTGCAGTCTGCATTGATGAGGTGATAAAAGCCCATTTCCAATAAATTATAATGAGCTCTATTAGCCTTCAGTGGGCAGGAACCTAAAGGTTCCCTTTTTACTGCAGAAGGTAATAACTCTCCACAGATGGTTCCACTGAAATCAAATACAATATCATGTTTCTAGCACAAATACTCAAATATATCAGCCCCACTGCTGCCTGACCTGCTGTGTATTTTAAACAATTTCTGTTTTTACTTCAGATTGCTAGTATCTGCAGAATTTTACCTTTCCATCAGCTCCATTTCAGTTGGCCACTACTTTAAAGGTTTACCTTAAAAATTAATACTAAATAGACATGAATTATTCAAGAAGCCCTGATCCAGAAAGGTACTAATCCACAAGACACCACACATTTGATTTGAATCAGTCTCCACATGCATCTTTAAAACCATTCCTTAAAGAAACCAGTCATCAACAGCAATATCCAGTGAACTTAAGAAGTTCAACTCTTCATCGCCAGAGTACTTCGTAAGTCATGGCCATCCAATTTTTCACAACTTTATGGAATAAGCCATGAGGAATTTTGGGATGTACAATGCAAAGCCAGAATATTTTGGCCTAGTCATCGGAAATAAAATTTATAGGGCTGAATTTTCCCCCCGTCGGGGGGAAGTTGATGGGTGGGCGTGTGCAGGCGTGCTTCCGATCAGCACCCCCAATCAGGCGTTGCGCCATTTTACATGGGCGGGACAATGAAGGCCCGCCCAGCATGACGTCCGCAGGGAAGCGCTATGCGCTGCCTGTGTGGGTGAGGGGGGGGGGGATGCCTAAAATTGAGAGTGCACTCTTTCGCTCATGCGCACGAAAGAGTGCACTCATCTCCCTGAGGCTAAGTGCTGCCTCAGGGAGATCGCCTCTACTTTCAAAAATATTAATAGAAAAAAAAATTTCCCTTACATGTCCCTTCATGTGACAATGTCACGTGAGTTGGGACATGTTCATAATTTCCAAAACAACTTTATTAAAATTTTTAAAACCCTACATGAAACCTCATCCTGCCTGTGGATGAGGTTTCATGTTTTTTCTACTTGCTGCCGGTGCTCACGGCCTGCCCGCCAACCTTAACGTTGGACGGGCAGGTCCACTAATTACTTTAATTGCTCTGTCAATGACCTCAATTGGCCATTGACAGGTCTGCGGGCGTGCGGCTGATTTTGATGCGCCCCCACCTTCCTGAAAATTTAAATGGGGCGCGGTGACGTTGGGAGTCCCGACCGACATCACCATGCATCATTTTATGCGTCAACGAGCGGGCCCTGGTCCCGATTGCTGACAGTAAAATCCAGCCCATAAAGTTAAATGATCACGGAGAAGTATTGCAGCTCAAGCAGTTCAAGAAGCAACTCTCACCCGGTTGCATCACAGATGCTGCTCAAAACTTCAACTTCTTTGCCTTAGTTCAATGCTTTGCCAAGCAATTTGATGTAAACCCAGGCTTCTCCATAACATCTTTCGGGAATGGGAGAAGGGGGTAGTGGAGCAATGAAAGGGCACTCACAGACTCATCCTGCATCTGACTTCAATAGTAATACCTGTTGAATGATCACACAGCAGAAATGATAGCAGCCATAGAGAAAATCAGGGTGCTGTTCTCACCTTGGAAGGCCCAAGGTCTTCGAGGAATGACAGGAGCCAAAAAATGACAAAAACAGAGGAAGCAGAAAGACATTTCCCATGATAAGAAGCAGTTCTTAAGTGAACCTCAGAACTCCTACCACTTTATAGTGATATGGGGGCTGGGGGTGGAGAAGCAGCAGCATATGACGCTCATCCAAATATATGCCTGTTCACTTAAATGTACAAGGAAACAAACATTAAAAAAAGGGCAATCTTCCCAATTTGTCAAAACTGACACAATGAGTTATTCCTGCAAGGGCAATCGAGAGGCAAAATGAATTTACAAATGTGAATCACTCCAAGAAACAACTAATCAAACAAGATGCAGCTTAATTGCATGATCATGTATTTGCCTATGTAATTGAAGTCACAAACAAACATATACACATATACAAGCAGACTAGACTTCTTTCAGCAAGAACCAACATAGACCATATGATACAACATTGCAATTATCAAAATCCAGCCCATAAAGTTAAACGATCACAGAGAAGTATTGCAGCTCAAGCAGTTCAAGAAGCAACTCTCGTGATACAACATTGCAATTCTCAAAACTTAGAAATAGACGATGTGTGGATCATCACATGAAGTTCCAAAATTCTCTTCTCTCACTTCTTATCGTGTCCACAGACAGTCTATACATGGCCCAGCCAGAACTGTACACGTTTTTGCGCCTTGCTGTTGAATTCGGCAAGATCTGCAACAGTGCAGGGTTCCTCTAGCGATAGACATTGCAGGAGATATTGCATAGTCTGTGGCTCAGTTCCACATACACAAGTTGTCGGGCAGGTTGTATATCCCTATTTACTTAGTGACACCTTTGAACCACCTACACCAGTCCTAAGTCTGTTAAGGCAATTCCAGGTTGCCCAATTGCAATTAGCTCCTGGGGGAAGGCTTTCATCCGGTAGAATTTCCATCGCTGGGGGTTGTTCGAGACTGGCGAGCCGGTCTTTCCACAAGGCGATGCAGGCTTCAGATGGGGTTATTTGTAATGGAACAACACTGTTCATGAAGCTCTTCCTTGACTTTAGGCAGCTGGCTGTAGGTGTATGACCATGTAGAGGGTGCTTCTCATCTGATGTCTGACGGAGTCGCTCTTTCTTGCTGGCTACCATTCTTCTTATATCGGGGGAGCGATACCTGCCAGGATATATAGGCTGTTGGTGTTTGTTGGTTTGAAACAACCTGTGATAAGTTGGCAACTTGCATTCAGAATGGCATCCATCTTCTTATCATGAGTAGATCTTTCCCATGCAGGGCAGGCGTATTCGGCAGTGGAATAGCAAAGAGCAAGTGCACTGGTTCGCAATGTTTTCGAGCTTGCTCCCCATTTTGTGTTAGTGAGCTTGTTCAGGATGTTGTTTCGTGCGCTCACTTTTGCTTTTGTCTTTTTGATGTGGTTCTTGAAGGTGAGGCATCTGTCAAGAGTGACTCCTAAGTAGATAGGGTGCTCGCAATGCATCAGTGTTGCTCCACACCAGGTTACTTTAAGCTAGCGTTTGGCTTCATGGTTTCTGAGGCGAAATGCACAAACTTGCGTCTTTGATGGGTTTGGGTGAAGGTGGTTTTCTTCATAGTAGGATGTTAGTCCCTCCAAGGCCTCAGAAAGCGGTTTCTCCACGGTATTAAGATCAGTGCTTTGGGCAGTGACACATAAGTCATCAGCATATATGAAAGGGCGTGTGACACCACCTTTGGTTGGTCATTTGTGTAGATGTTGTACAGCAGCAGTGCAAGCATGCTTCCCTGAGTAAGACCATTCTTTTGAATACGCCATCTGCTGCGCTTCCCACCTAGTTCAACATAGAGCTGGCGATTCTGAAGCATGCTTTCTAACAGCTCTGTTAAGTGAAGGGAGAGGTGACTAAGTGTGAGAGGAAGAGTGAGACGGAGACTCATTTGGAGAGTGAGAGGGAGTGGGAGAGGGAGACTGAGTTGGAGAGTGAGCGGGAGAGGGAAACAGACTTGGAGAGCGAGAGGGAGTGGGAGAGGGAGCCTGAGTTGAAGAGCGAGAGGGAGACTGAATTGGAGAGTGAGAGGGAGTGGGAGAGGGAGACTGAGCTGGAGAGTGAGAGGGAGGCTGAGTGGGAGAGTGAGAGGGAGGCTGAGTGGGAGAGGGAGACTGAGTGGGAGAGGGAGTGGGAGAGTGAGAGGGAGTGGGAGAGGGAGCATCAATGGGAGAGAGACAGTGAGAGGCAGTGGGAGAGGGAGACTGAGTGGGACAGTGAGTGTTAGAAGGAGACTGAGAGGGAAAATGAGAGGGAGTGGGGGGGAGAGAGACTGAGTTGGAGAGCGAAAGGGAGTGGGAGAGGGAGACTGAGTTGGAGAGTGAGGAGGAGGCTGAGTGGGAGAGTGAGAGGGAGAATGAGTTGGAGAGGGAGAGAGAGACTGAGTGGGAGAGGGAGAGAGAGACTGAGTGGGAGAGGGAGACTGAGTGGGAGAGGGAGACTGAGTGGGAGAGGGAGACTGAGTGGGAGAGGGAGACTGAGTGGGAGAGGGAGACTGAGTGGGAGAGGGAGCATCAGTGGGAGAGGGAGACTGAGTGGGAGAGGGAGACTGAGTGGGAGAGGGAGCATCAGTGGGAGAGGGAGCATCAGTGGGAGAGGGAGCATCAGTGGGAGAGGGAGCATCAGTGGGAGAGGGAGCATCAGTGGGAGAGGGAGCATCAGTGGGAGAGGGAGCATCAGTGGGAGAGGGAGCATCAGTGGGAGAGGGAGCATCAGTGGGAGAGGGAGCATCAGTGGGAGAGGGAGCATCAGTGGGAGAGGGAGCATCAGTGGGAGACTGAGAGGGAGAGTGAGACTGAGAGGGAGAGGGAGTGGGCGAGAGAGAGGGAGACTGAGTGGGAGAGGGAGAGGCAGAATTTTGCTGTGGAAGAGGGCCTTAGTTTTCCATATGTTTACTGAAAGGCCCATTTTCTGATATGCTTTGGAGAAGTCCACAATGACCTGGACATCAGTTTGAGTGAGTGCACACATAAGCTTCATCTCCATACTGACACTCATTGAAGTTGGACTCATTTTGGCACTGGATTGTAGCTGGTGTAGGTTGAAACGTTTCCCACCTGTACTGCAGATTATCTCTAAGCCTGTGGGTAATTTGCTGGTGGTGAGGCATAGTATGGCAATGCAGAAAATGGAGAAGAGGACTGGTGCAAGACACAACCTTGTCTGACCCTAGTCTTCACTGAGATAGGTCTGTAGTGGTCCTGTTGGTGAGGATCACAGATTCCATGTCATCATGGAGTAGGTGGAGAATGGTGACAAATTTCTCAGGGCAGCCAAATTTGAGGAGGATACTCCATAAGCTTTTGCAGATGACAGAGTCAGAGGCTTTCTTGGGGTCGAAAGAGGCTATGTACATACAAACATACAAAGTAGGAGCAGTAGGCCCCTTGAGCCTGCTCTGCCATTCAATAAGATCATGGCTGATCTGTTGGTGTTTCACATTCCACATTCCAATCTACCCCCGATAACCTTCCGATTGCTTTGCTTAACAAGAACTATCTACCTCTGCCTCAAAAATATTTAATAACGCGGCCCGCATCGCCTTCTGAGGCACAGGATCCAAAGCTGCACAATCCTAAAAAAAAAAAAAAATTTTCTTCATGTCTGTCCTAAAAGGGTGACCGCTACTTTTAAAACAATATCCCCTAGTTCTGGACTCAGCCACAAGAGGAAACAACCTTTCCACTTTCACCTTGTTGAGACTGTTCAGGATCTTATATAATTAAATCAAGTCACCCTTCATTTTTCTAAACTCCAGTGGAAACAAGCCCAGTCTATCCAACCTTTCCTCATAAGAAAACCTGTTCATTCCAGGTACCAACCTAGTAAACCTCCACTGAACCGCCTCCAACACATTTACATCCTTTAAGGAGACCAAAATTGTACACAGTTTTCAAAGATGTGGTCTCACAAATGCCATGTATAACTGAAGCATAACAACTTTACTTTTATTTAAAGACAGAAAATCCTGTAAAAACTCAACGTTTTGAGTCCGTATGACTCTGAAGAAGAATCTTAACACCAATGCATCTACTACCTCATTTGCCACCTCTTTTAAGACCCTAGGATGAAGTCCATCAGGACCCAGAGACTTGTCAGCCTGCAGCTCCATCAGTTTGCTCAGTATTGCTTCCCTCATGATTGTAATTTCACCAAGTTCCTCTCTCCCTTCCACCTCCTGATGTATAGCTATTCCTGGAATGTTTTTTGTTTCTTCTATAGTGAAGACAGAAGCAAATATTTGTTCATTTCATCTATTTCCTTATTGTCTACTATTAATTCTCCATTGTCGCTCTCTAGAGGACCAACACCCACTTTACTTACACTCTTTTTTAAATACCTGTAGAAACTCTTGCTATCTGTTTTCATATTTCTAGCTAATTTCCTCTCATACTCTAATTTCTTTCTCCTGATTAATCTTTTAATCATTCTCTGCCCCTCTTTATATTCTGACTAATCATCTGACTTGCCACTCATCTTTGCAGTTATATGCTTTTTCATTAAGTTTGATGCTTTCTTTAGCTTTTTTAGTTAACCACAAATGGTGGGTCCTCCCCTTAGAATTTTTGTACAGCAGCTGGTGTTGCTCCTTGCATTTTTCTTGGATTTGCCACACAATAGAAATCATATCTGTGATCCCACTTGAAGGGCAAATCCGCACTGTGATACTGGAAGTTCTTTGGCCAATGGGCAGAAGCAATTGAGGGGGATCCTTGCAATAATCTGTTGCAGACAGCAGGGCTTCCCGGATGAGGGATATGAGATAGTGCAGCTGTGCCAGGACTGTTTCTCTGCTGCATTTCAGAATTTTGGCAGGGATTCCATCTAATTCAGAGGCCTTGTTACTTTTTAGCTGCTAAATGGCTTTCTCAACTTTGCTCTTGATCAGGGTAGCACCGAGATTGAGCCGGACAGGGCATTGAGGAATGGAGTTGAGGATGCTCAAGTCGAATACGCTAGTCTCGGCTGAGGAGTTGTTCAAAATGTTCTCTCCAATGAGAGATCACTTCCTCCGTGTCTGTTTGAACATTTTGAAGAACTCAAAATAATTATTTGCTGAGAGAAGCAGCCAAATTTAGCTCACAGGAGAGGGAGCAACGCTTACAATTAATATTACTTACAAGATAAAAATCCTCTTGGAGATGCAACATCTTATATTTATATAGAGCCTTTAACGCAATAAAGCATCCCAAGACACTTCAAAGAACATTATAAAACAAAATATGACACTGAGTCACATAAGATGATATTGTCAGACATCTAAAAGCTTGGTCAAGGAGATAAATTTTTAAGGATTATCTTAAAGGAGAAAAGCAAGATAGAGAGGCAAGGTGGTGTAGAGAGTGAACTTCAGAAGGTCCAAGCGCTAGAAGGCGCAGCCACCAGAAGTGCAGCAAATAAAATTGGAGGTGCGCAGGAAGTCAGAATTAGATGAGCACAGATATCTTGGAGGGATGTTGCACTGGAGGAGGTTACAGAAATAGGGAGGGGCGAGTCCATGGAGGGATTTGGAACCAGGATGCTAACTTTAAAATCAAGATATTGCTTGAACAGAAGCCAATGTAGGTCAGTAAGCACAAGGGTGATAGGTAAACAGAACTTGGTGGGGGTTAAGGACATTGGCAGCAGAGTTTTGGATGACCTCAAGATTACAGAGGGTAAATGTGGGAGATCAGCTAGGAGTGTGTTGGGTTAGTCAAGTCTAGAGGTAACAAAGTCATGATGAGGGTTTTAACAGCTGAACTGAGACAGAAGTGAAGTTGGGTGTTGGGAATAGGTCGTTTTAGTCAAGATCAGAAGCTCATTTCAGGGTCATATATGACATCAAGGTTGGGAACAGCCTGTTTTAATCTCAGACATGCCAGAGAGAGGGATAGAGTCAGTAGCTGGGGAATGGAGTTTGGAACAGGGACCTAAAACAATAGCTTCTCAATATTTAATTGAAGGAAATTTCTGCTTCTCCAGTACTGGATGTTGGATAAGCCACCTGATAATTTTGCAACAGTGCAGGAGTCGAGAGAGGTGGTGGTGAGTTCTAGTTGGGTGTCATTAGCACAGGTGTGGAAACTAACAGTGTGTCTTCAGCTGATGTTGCATGTAGATGAGAAACAGGAGGGAGCCAAGGATAGATCCTTAGGGACACCGGAAATAGCAATTCTGCAGCAGGAAGAGAGGCCATTACAAGTGATACTCTGATTACAATCAGATAGGTAAGAATAGAACCACCTGAGAGCAGTTTCATCCAGCTGGATGACAGTGGAGAGGCACTGGAGGAGGATGCTGCGGTCAACAGTACGAAAGGCTTTAAAGAGGTTGAGAAGCACAAAGAGAGAAGATTTACGTTTGTCACAATCACATTGGATGCCAGTTGTGACATTCTAAGAGCAGCTTTGGTACTCTGGCAAGAGGAGGGAAACACAACTGGAGGGATTAAATCCGAGTTCTAGGGAAAATGGGCATGAATTTGGAGGCAGCAACATATTAAAGGACTTTACAATAGAGGCAAAATTGTTGTAAGAAGAGAGGAATAATTGCATATTATCCAGATTTGTATTGCTGGTGGTGGCATGTGAGTGAAGAGAAAGGAAAAAGAAAAATCACCTTTATTTTCAAATTATTTCCTCCTAAACATACAATTTATTCCTGGTAAATATCAGTGAGCGATTTGAATAGCCTGTATGGCTGGCAGTGGACAAGAAAAATTTACTCTGCCAGGTACAGAATATTGCTAACCAAGATCTTGTACTCAGATTGTTGCAAGATGTTGTTCTGTGACTCCCAGAGACATATACTGTATAATCAAAATCCAAGCGAAAAGCTCAATTGTTCTACGTTCAAGGCAGAAAATATGAAGCTAGGTGCCCTTGAAACTCCCAGAATAGTAAAAAGGTAGTAGTTATTGAAATTACTCATTACAGCAAAATATATCACCAAACAGAGCTTTTTGGAAATTGGTCTAGTGAGCAGGAGCTCCATGGACTAAGTGCAGAAGGGGAATTAGTTAATCAGTTAGCAGGCAGGGCAGCTGGCTGGAAAGGAGAGGCCCCCCCCCCCCCCCCCCCCACTGAAAAGGGTGCAGCAAGCAGCAATCCTCCCCAGGAGCTCCAAGGTGGATTGTGTTAAGAAAACACTAAACAGCAGTCAAGTGGCATTAAAAAGAAGTATTGCAGAATTGAAAAACATTTAAATAGGAAGAACTTCTAAGCACAATGGGCAACAGAAAACTTGAGACAACATAGGAAAAACAACAACTCTTCTTTATATAGCACTGTTAGATTTAGAGCTTTCCCATACCTAGTGGTGCAAGGCAGACAAAGCACATGATATACCTTTGACAGAGTAACATTTCTCAAGGCACTTCACAGGAGCATAATTGGACAAGGGAGTGACATGGAGCCAGAGGAAGACATTAGAATAATTGAGTAAAAGCTTAGTCAAAGAGGTAGGTGTAAAGGAGGGTCTTAGAGGGGCAGGAACCAGAGAGGTTTAGGGAGGGAACTCGAAAGCATAGGGCTTAGGCAGCTGAAGACATGCCACCAATGGTGGAGTGAAGAAAGCAGGGAATGGACTAAGGCTGGAGTTAGAGGAATGCAGGATTCTTACAGGCTGTAGGTTGGAGAAGGTCACACGGATGGGAGAGAGGAGGCCATGGCGGAGTTTAAAAGCTATGGTGAGAACTTTAAAATCAAGGCTTTCGGGCAATACACGTTAGCAAGCACCAGCTGATGTTTGAATGGAACTTAGTCCAAGTTAAGCCCTGAGCAGCAGGGTTCTGAATAATCTTAAGTTTATTAAGGATTGAAGACGGAAGTTTGGCTAAGAGATTATTAAAATAATCAAGACTAGAAGCAATTAAAGCATAGATGACGATATCAGCACCAGATGGGCTTAAGCAGAGACAGGTGATAATACAGAGGTGGTCCTAGTGACAGAAAAGATATGGGATCAGAATAGAAACTATAGGTCAGCTCAGCAAGGTTGTGAACAGTCTGTTTTAGATCCAGACAGTGGGGGAGGAAGGAATTGATGGCAAGGGAATGGTGTTTGCAGCACAGGATGAAGACAATGGCTTTGATTTTCCAAATTTTTAATTAAAGGAGATTTTGTTTCATCTAAGATTGGATATGAGACAAGCAATCCAAAATCACAGAGACAGTGGAGGAATTGATAGACATGGTGGTGAAGTTGAGCTGGGTATCATTAGCAAATACGTGGAACTTGACATCACTTAGGGCCAGCATGTAAATGAGAAACAGGAGAGGGACCGGAGTAGATGCTTGGGAACTCCCAAAGCAACAGTGAGTGCAGTGAAGAAAAAGGGAACCCATTGCAGGAGATTCTCTGGCTTCAAGTGGGTAGGTTAAAAAAGAAAACTAATGAGTGTAGACGTTAGTGATGGCAACCACAAAACAGCATGACTTTTTCATGAAAAAAATGGGGGAAATTACCCAAAAGTATGATTTATGATCAGTTTTTTTGGCAGAGAAAATATTTTAAAGTGCCTCTGCCACCCTACTAAAATATTTTCTTTGGCAGTGGAAATGAGAAAATTATGTTCTTGATTTATTAACTTGATGATCAACTATTCCCATCCTCTCCTGGTGACATTAATTCCTTATTTGGGTAAAGTTCCATATTGCATTCAACACATGGTTTGAATGTAAGGGACACTTTAATCAAATCTCTCCTCGCTCAATCCACAAACAGGTTGCTGCACAAGAAACAAGAGAAGAACTTCTTGCAGATTTTTATCTCTCAAGACAGAAACACTCATCAAAGGTGTTCTTTGTAGAATACTCAAAAAATTCCTCAACTGTTTAGGATGTCAACATAAACTCCAATTAGTTTTACTAATATTCTCAACCATCCTTAATTCTCCACAAAATAACAATTTCTTTACTCTTTGAACTGCTACCTAACAGCGCTGTATAGCACACATACCACACGGACTTAAGCAGTTCAAGCAGGAGGCTCATCACCAGTTTTTCACGGGCAATTAGCGATGGGTAATAAATGCTAGCCTTGCTAACAATGCTCACATGCCATGAAAGAATAAATAAAAAAGCACAATGATCATTGATCACAATTCTATAAAATTCCTATCTGAAAGTTGATTTTGGAATTTTTAAGTTATTCCTCACATACCTTTTAAAACCAACTGATTTTTGTTTGCCTGTCAGTGAACAGATTACAGGCAGGGTCACTTAATCTTTGCAACTGAATAACTCAAGGACCATTTTATTCCATGGATTACAGGATTCTCACTTTTGTTTCTGGAATCTTAAATGACAATTCTATCCATTTTCCTGTGAGTACAGCAAATCAGTGGCTATGGGTATTGAAATCAATAAGAATATTAAAGCTTTACCATGTTGTGGTAATTTCAGCACTTCATCTCATATTCGGGTTTAACTTGGGTGGTAGGGAAACTTCTAGGAACAATAATTAGGGACAAAATGAATAGTCACATAGACAAGTGCGGGTTAATTAAGCAAAGTCAGCATGGGTTTCTGTGGTCAGGATGGTTGAGTTGCCACTATTAATGATAGAGTTGATCTGTAGACACTTCTTGGGTGGAAACATTAAGTTTATTTACAATATACTCAGCAGCAACTATACGTGTGTTTTCGACTCCAACTTTATCTCTACACTGACTGCTAAAGTAGCCCGCGCTACTCTCCTATTGGTTACTACAGATCACGTGATCCTCCTTAACAAGTATCATTCTTAAAGGTACATTACACTAAATAAAACCATAATTACTACATTCCTCCCTCTTTGACTTGGCTGTACATATTATATTTACAAATACATATTTTTCAAGACAACATAATATTTACACTGGGTAAGGAATTTACAAGTCCAGCCTTTCAGGTGGTTTTCTGATACGTGTGGAATGTTTCAGCTCCACAACTTCAGACTCTTTGTCAAGAACCTCTTTTTCCAGAGTTGCCTGTACATCAGGTACTTCGGTGGGCGCTTGCAGTTCTGTATCCTCAACCCTTACAGGAACATCAGACATGTCTGTCCTAGGTTGAGTATCCTCAACAGGAAACGCAGACCTCGTCATGATCACTGGTAGAACCAAATCTTGGTGTTTTGTCTCTCTCTTCCTTAGATGGTCCAGGTGTTTACGGAAGATCTGGTTTTCCAGGTCCACGTGGTAAGATAGAGGTCCAGTCACCGCACTTAGTTCACCCAGAACCCACTTTGGACCCTCTGAAGTTCGTCACGCATACCGTCTCTCCCATGGTAAATTTCCTCACAACTATGCCAGTTGTGTCTAGTTTTCTGGCTTCACTGACTCCTTTCCACCTTCCCTTCGAAATGTGAAATCGTGCTAGCTTGGTTGCCAAGGAATTGCCGATAGCTTTTTCATGCCTGCTCTGAATGTTTGAACCATCCTGTGGGGCCTGTCCATTTGAGGAGGGGTAGTATGGTGCCGTATTTACATACGTGATGCCTTTGAGGCTGATAAACCGTTGAAACTCAGCACTCGTAAATGCCATGTTGTTATCAGAAATGACTACTTCTGGTAGTCCGTGAATGACAAAACTCTGATGTAGTTTCTCAATTGTAGTGGCTGATGTTGGTGACTTCACCTCGTATACGTCCAACCATTTTGAACGGGCATCAACAATGAGCAGAAACATTGTTCCTAGGAAAGGTCCAACGGAGTCAATGTGTAACTGCACCCAGGGTCTACCTGGCCACTCCCATGGGTGTAATGGGACTGTCATTAGCAACTTTTGCAGTTGCTGACATTGCACACAGTGCTTTACTGAACTCTCTATTTTGCCATCCATCCCAGGCCAACACAGATAGCTATGTGCTATGATCTTCATTCAGAAAATTCCTGGGTGGGCACTGTGTAGTTCCATTAAAAGTGGCTCCCTTCCCTTTGGAGGAACCATCACGTGCACCTTGACTAGTTATTTCATGCCTTCTGTTGAAGTACGGTTTCATTTAATCAGATATAGGCTCTTGTGACCAACCATGCAGCACTTCTCGTACTTGAGATAGGGTCCTGACTTGTCCAGTCTCTGGTCTATCAAGCACATACTGGCGAGGAATCTAAGAAATTTAATAGTAGAACAAGTTGCTGTGCAACTGGGATGTGTTCATCATTTTCTTGTAAAGTCTAACGACTAAGAGCATCGGTTTTTGCGATTTGATTGCCAGACCTATGTACGAAAGTGTATTTGTGTGCTGCCAGAATTAAAGCCCATCATTGTATTCTTGCTGAGGCTATGGGTGGTATTGCCTTGCCCTCACTAAACAACCCTCGCAATGGCTTGTGATCTGAAACAATTGTAAAATAACAGCCATGTATGTACTTGCTAAATTTCTTGACACCATGATGGACAGGCCTTCTTTCTCTAACTGTGAGTATCCCTTTTCTGCTGTGGTGAGCATTCTTGATACCTATTGGTCATTCCGTGCCATCAACCATCCGAAGAAAGGACACTGCTCCCACTCTGTAGGGAGATGCATCACATGTCAGCACCAATTCTTTCGTCTGCAATAATTAGTAATGTACTAATAGATTGTACAAGTGCAACAACTGTTTCACCTTTGTGAAACTTTCTTTCTGGGGCCCCTCCCAAGACCAATGTTGGTTCTTTTTGAGTAGAGAATGCAGCGGGCCAGCATTGTTGATAAACTGGGTAAGAACAGCCCATATAGTTGATCATTCTTAAGAACGATTTGAACTCTGAGGCATTCTTTGGAGCAGGTGCCTTTCTTTTGGCTCTCACTTTTCCCTCAACCAGATGGAGGCCCTGTGAATCTACCCAGTGACCCAAATAGATTACCTCTCTTGCTTGAAACATGCACTTTTCTTTTTTTTGGCGCACTCCAGCATGCAAGAAATATTTTAAGACTTTTCTAATTTTGTCAAATGCTCTTTTTCAGTGAATTCTGTCACCAATACATCGTCTAAACAGACTACAACCTGGGGCAGTCCCTGCAGTAAGCTTTCCATTGTTCTTTGAAAGATAGTGTAAGCAGAGGAGATACCAAAAGGCAACCGTGTATGTTGGTACAACCCTTTGTGGATATTAGTTGTGACAAATTCCCAGGAGGCATTATCCAATTCTAGTTGTTGATAAGCATGACTCATGCCAAGCTTCGTGCATGTTGTCCCTCCTGCCAGCTTGGCATACAGGTCTTCGGTTTTTGGAATGGGGTGCCTGTCTAGCTTAGCTACTTTATTAACCATCAGTTTGCAGTCTCCACAAATTCGGACTCTTTGGTCAAGATTAAGGACGGGGACTACGGATGCTGGCCATTCTGAGAACTGAACAGATTGCAAAACACCCAGTTTCTCTAGTCTGTTCAGTTCAGTGTTGACTTTTCCTGCAGTGCGTAAAGCACCGGTCTCGCCTTCAAAAAGTGAGGGGTTGCTTCCGGATCCACATGAATCTTGGCCTGCAGGCCCTGGATTTCCCCCAGTTTGTCCTTGAAGACAGTGGCGTACTTTCTAAATAGTTCTGGGAGCCCACTTGTTCTCAACTGGAAAATTTCAGCCCATTCTAAATTAATCCCCTTTAATCAATTTCGCCCCAGGAGGCCTGGCCCTTTACCTGCTACCATCATCAAGGGTAGCTTTGCCGATTGGCTTCCATAATAGTTACTCTGCTTAGGTCTTTTACTTAAATGTTTTCACGTGTATATGTTTTGAGCTTGGCAGATGTTTCTTCTAAACTTAAATGATGTTCACACTTATTCAGATATCTGAAGGTATATTCCCCAATTACTATAGTGGAAGCTCCCATGTTCACTTCCATTCTGACAGGTTTGCCATTAACCTTCACTGTGACAAATATTGATCCTGTCTTTCAAACTTTCAGATTAAACAATGAGTAAATGTCTGAATTTGTTGTTTCAGCCTCTTCTACATTGTAGATTTCATTGGGCTTCTTCTTTTGTTTACAAGCCTACTTGAATTTTTCCTTGCATTGCCTCATCATATGTCCATTCTTGTGACAATAGTGGCATTCGGTTTTTTTAAACTGCCAATCGCTAAAAGACTGCTTGTTTCCACCTCTATTAAAACTATTCTTTGATTTCGCTGCTAAGTTATTTTTCCTTATTCTTCAGCTAGAGGAGCTGCTTCCCACTTCTTGGCAGAGTCTTGCATTTTCACACCATTTTCGGCTGAGGTTTCCAGCCCGATGTGGAGGATGCATTTTGTACATCCTGTCTTGCTTTTGAATTTCTTACTGCGCTTTCCGTGGCCAGTGTTATCTCTAGAACTTTTTTGAAATCCAAATTCACTTCAGACAATAATCTTTGCTGAACTGTGTCTTCTTTCACACCACGCACTAACAATCTCTGAGCATGTCGTTTAGAGTTATACCAAACTCAGTGCTCCGTTAGCTGCTTCAAATTTGCCACGTAGCATGCGATTGTCTCACTCGGGGCTCCATATCACGAATCAAACCTGAACCTCTGCATCATAACTGAGGACTTTGGTTGAAAATAGCCCTTCACGAGGTCCACTAATTCATCAAACTTCTTCGAATCTGGGGCACTGGGTGTCGTCAAACTGTAGGTTTTGCTCCCACAAGTACTCAAGAGGATCATTTGCCTCTTCTCTTCTCCTGTAATCTTGTTCACTTGAAAAAAGAATGCAAGGCGTTCTATGTAATGAGACCAATTGTGGCTGGTTCAAAAGGAAAAATTCTCTCAAACCGCGGCATTTTGAGAGGGGATAACTTCTTCAATTCCAATGGAGCTTGCTACTTACAATCACTGGGTGACGTATAGTGCTGATTTCTTTCTTTTTTGATTTCTTCTGTTCAATTCTGTTTTATCCTTGTCGCCAGTTTGTTGTAAGGGGGGGCCAGTTGCTACTATTAATGATAGAGTTGATCTGCAGGCACTTCTTGGGTGGAAACATTAGTTTATTTACAATATACTCAGCAGCAACTACATGTGTTTTCAACTCGAACTCTATCTCTACACTGACTGCTAAGGTATCCCCCGCTACCCTCCTATAGGTTACGACAGATCATGTGATCTTCCTTAACAAGTATTCTTAAAGCTAAATTACACACTAAGTAAAACCATAGTTACTACAGTTTCTAAAAGGAAAATCATGTCTAACTAACTTGCTGGAGCTTTTTGAAGAGGTATCAGAGAGAGTTGATGAAGGCAATGCTATTGATGTGGTGTATATGGACTTACAAAATGCATGCTATAGTGCTGCACAACAGACTTGTAAGCAAACTTATAGCTCATGGAATAAAATGGAAAGTGGCAACATGGATATGAAATTGACTGACTGACAGGAAACTGCGAATTGTGGTTAATGGATGCTTTTCAAGCTGGAGGAAGGTTTATCGTGGAGTTCCCCTGGGGTCACTGTTGAGAACCTTGTTTTTCTTGATATATATTAATGACCTAGGCCTTGGTGCGTAGGGCAGAATTTCAAAATTTGTAGATGATACAAAATTTGGAAGCATTGTGTACTGTGAGGAGGATAGTGAAGGTTCAGTTGAGGCTTTGAAAAGGGAATTAGTCTGTTGTTTGAACAGGAAGAATGAGCAGGACTGTGGGAGATGGTGGGAGAATAGCACTAGGTGAATTGCTCATTTGGAGAGCTGGTGCAGACACGATGAGCCGAACGCTCTTTCTTTGCTATAACAATTCTGCAATATTAAAAGTTCGGGAGAGGTGTGGGTGAGGAGAGAAGGTGATAATGGAAAGAGTGGGGTGAGAGTGGAGCAGGGAACTGTAAGCTAATAGAAAATCAGAGAGAGACATAATTGGGAAATAAACAGATGTTGTTATAATGGAAAAGAGGGACCCCTCAGTAAGTGCATCAAGATTGAAAGAATGTGCTATTCACTCTGCTTGAAAATAATATTGTATTGAGACTGAAGTTATGGGTAATGGCAAAACTGTCAAGACACTAAAGATGTCAGTAATTTTAGATTAAACACAATCTTAGTTAACTCAGGATGTTTATCATGATGTTGTTAATTTCTAAGCTATATAAAGCCATAATGCAAACTGCTATTAAAAATAGCTTAAAAGGATCAACCACAAGCAGTCCATCTAATAGTTGTTTTGTGAGATATTTTGAGATTTCAAATTTGATACATCAATTGATGTGATCAAATTTGTTCAGAATTATAAACAGAATTCTCTCTCAAGACATCAATGCACCTCCACAAAGGCAACAACTATATCAGGACTAAGTTAAAACTAATAAATCTCAAAATATACAAGACAATTCAAATTTTAAAGTTGATACTGGGTGTTGGATTGCATACAATACCAACATTTCTCCAGTGCACAGTTACAGAGCTATTAAAATTATAACTTCTGACTTTAGTGCATTTTTGTCATGATCACCACAGCAAAAGGAAATATAAATAGTTGAAATTGGAATAGTCATAAGTACCAATAATTTTCATTGGATTTCCTTAATAATCTTCATAGCCAACCAGAGTAATTATGTAATCAAACCAAACCAAAAAATTAGGGAAGAACTAGGGAGAGAGAAAGTGAAGGAAGTTAAGAGAGAATTAACAAAAAGTGAGGGGGAGAGAGAGAGAGAGAGAAAGCAAAGGAAGGCAAAAAAGACAGAATAAATTCAAGATATTTAATTTTTTAGAACTTGATCATGTTACTTGTCATCCTTTTACTTGCTTATGCTAATAGGGCTGAACACTTGTACAGTCAAGATATGTTAGCATGTAAGTGTGGAACATTATCCACTATAGCAGGTATCTTCAGACTGCTACATTGTTTTATTGCAGTCAAATCAAGGGTAAAAATGGAATATCCTGAGAGAAAGGGCAGTAAACTGGGATGATCCCAAAGATGCAGCTGTGCACGTAGAACCTAAGTGCTATATCAAGAGGCATGATCCCACACAGATTTTGCATTAAATTCCGAAAGAATAGATGTAGTTTTGTTTATTGACTCAAAATTGATAATGGTATTGCAATAATACTGAAGTAACCTTTGAGGCTAGCTCACTTCCCTTCTGCTGACAATCCACATGCCAATTCTGTTACACAAAGAGCAAACTGACAGGTTAAGACTCCAATAATAAAACATCTTTACAGCCTGAAAGAGTACATTAAAATTATATTTGATTGGTCAAAACATTTGACTTGATATTTTTGGCTTTGATCCTGTATCTCATATTCCAATAAAATATTCCATACAAGTGAATGTAATGTCAGACTTACCTGGAGTGGGGACTGACAAAGGAATCGTGTATACTGCATTCACCGGATCGACATTAGTAGAATGGGGAACAAAAGGAGAATAAAAAAATCAAGTTAATTCTTGCAACAATATAAAGTTACAATTAGTAATAATGATCATTATGCTAATGATATTTATAACAACTCTATTCAACTCTTAATAGTTGTAATTTAATTCCCTGGTCTTACAATTTCTTATATAAAGCACAAGAACAGCTGTGTATTATGTTCTGAATATTTTGTTAAGAATCTGGAAGTCTATATTTGATACTGTTAACAATTCACTTTAACCATTCAATTAAGCACAATTCCCCCTCCATCCTCATCACATTGCTTCTTCGCCCACAACCCCACCCCCACTGCCTCCAAACAATGGTTCGGTAAACTGTTTTTGTATGAAGAGAAAAATGTCAGGATAACTAATTTATCATGATGATGTAATGTTCTACTTCAAGACAATTTACATAGTAACATCATGTCTATAACCAAACTTTTTTTCATTGTTTAATGAACAGTTTTCAGAAAGACAATGCCCTTTTACAAACCAATATCCTAAACATGGATACAAGCATGGAAACCAATGCACACGGGGATTTAACATATTTTAACAACCAATGAAGCATATAACCAAAAAGGATATCTTTTAAAAGAACAGTGCCATAATTTAACCAATAAGCTTATTAAAAGACTTGACAGATTTTATACAAGCACACCGAAGTTAAATGTTGTATTGTTGAGATTTTCAATCTTTCTTTGGGCAATAACAGTGTAATGTATTGGCATTCTTCCATCTACGAGAGGTGACGAACATGAAGCAAACAATCCATTTAGGTGGGTTGCCTTCATTTGGTGCACCTTTGCTGATGGCTCTGAAGGTCAATCCTTGACAGGCAGGTTCTGCCACAAGTGCCGCACATGAAGCTGACAAGTGACGTGGGTTCTTGTTTTTGACATTAGCACCTGCTGCCAAGCTGCTGTCGCCACTGATCAGGAGGTGTCACCATTTCCTTCTTTCATTAGCTAGTGACTCCCACGTGCAATAGTCAATATTTAGGGCCTGCATGTCACACTTGAAGCAGAGCCTTATTGGTTGCCTGTCTCTGGCTACCTCACCATACAGGAAGTCATTGGGTTTGCGACCGTCTTCTATCCTGTGAGTGTGCCCTTTCCACCGAAGCTGCCTCTGTTTGACTAGTGTCAACACACTTGGGAGTTGTGCCTTTGAGAAGACTGCCACATTCATGATTTTGTCCTGCTAGGATAGACCCATAATGCCCATTACAGTAAAAAAAAAGAGCAATCCATTATAATAGAACTGATCAGTGGAGAAAATGTAGTATGTTCTACTTCTGCAATGTTTGATGACTATCACTGATGTTTGTATTGAAGTCAAATAGCTTTCTCACTATATCAAGCAGGATAAATCAAATATTTAAACAGTACAACACTGGACTGACCCATACATTTCAAGACAGAAACTACAAGAATGATCCCAGTGTACATCACTGAGTGCATGTAGGGGGCATAGAATCAAGTCTGCAATGTTATGGTCCTATATCCAACATTTACCAGTATCTATCAAGGCTTCTACCAGAGGAGAAACGTCTCAATTTCTGCTCAATTATCCCAGCGCCTAAAAATATGACTTGGGTGCAGAACTAATGAGTGTTTTTTTTTGAAGGGCACAGGGTGAGAAATGGCTTAATTAACTTACAAAAAAGTCCCCCATTGGTCCAAAGGCACATCTTTTACAAAGTATATGTTTGAACTATGGTCATGCATATCCACATTCCCATTGTCAAAATTTTCACAAGCCTTGGGTCTCGGTTAGGACTGCAACAGTACCTGACTTTCAATGACTCTGTGGCACTTTTTTACACCTTTGGCCTCTGAAGCATTTTGCAAAAGTAAACAAAATGTTTTGTCAGTGCTGAATCTATAAACTGAAAATGTTCTTGATAATTGTGATACTGCCATGACATTTCAAAGGTAATATGCAAAATTACAATAAGGAGCAATCTAAATTTCTCAAACTAGAAATGGTTCCTGCAATGATTTATGAGACATTGGAAATTTGAAATCTCACTTACTCTAACATTAAATCCGCCAACAGCTCACTAATGAGTAATTATTCTTAAACTTTTTGTGTGGGCAGTGCAGTTTGTTTAGCACTTCAGAGATTAAAGGTAACAAAATGGCACTGGGTCAGTTAGGGTAAAGAACTTTCTTCAGTTTTATCCAGGTGATATTTTACACAAATAACTGTTTCATCGGTGTATTACAATAAATTGGGCTAGTATTAAAAATGAAGACTTTCAGGTCAAACTGCATTATGCAAATGACCATATGAGCAGATTGCCCCTCATAGGTTAAAAAATGAATTCTCTTGTAGTTTAATTCAGCGTGACTCTCTATTATCTGCCAATTTTAATGTTCTGCCAGCAAATCCCCAGCATTAGAGTGGATGATTGCGGTTTTACTGTAGGTCATATTAGGAAATAATATTTCGTAGAAATAACATGAAACAGCATGATCTCTAGTCCACAGAACTGATGAGATTGGAAAAAATTACAAATGCAAACTGTGCTTTATTTTGCAAGGACATCAAATCACAATATCTGTATGAAATTGATTGGGACCCTGTAATTTCAAAATGAATACATTTTGAATACAAAATGAACTAAAGTGGACTGTTCGATAATAAAGCCAAAAAATTCTTGTGGTATATCAGTTTGCACTGTATGTTGTATATTTTATATCAGATCTATGCAGAGATGACAATAGTTTGTGTGTGTTGGAACTTTATTCACAAGAGTTTTATACAAAGCTTTAAAATGTCTACTTCATGCTTCTAGTTCTAGCTTCCAGCTCTTTCTGCAGCTTGTTTACTTTTCTGAGTCCACACCCAGGCTTAACTAATCAAGCACAGTGAGCATCAATAGTAAACAGACTCACATATCCAAACACAGACCAATTGATTACAGAACAATTCTTGTATAATAGTGTAACCCAGGGGTGTAACTCTAGGGCCTTCTTGTGATCGGAACTGGACGCTGTGCTCTTTGCATACATGTCACTTGCATTTTTCCAATCTTCTGTTAGACAAAACCAATGAACAGCCTGCTGAGACAAGGTCAATGCAAAATCGGAAAGCTGGTGTATTTTGCATAATACATCACTGAACAGGATAGCCCTTTCAGATTTCAACATTTGTATTTCACAGGTAGTATTATGGAAAGAGAACAAAAGCAGGCTGTACTACCTCAAATGTGCAGGGTATAATGTTCACTTGTGTTTTCCTTTCTTATTGGTCAGCAGCTAGTTGTAACAATCAGTTGCCCATATCTTAATTTCGGGCACAGATTTGCTCCTTAGCCTTTCTTGGAACTAACTGATCATGAATTATACTTTTTTTGCCACCCCTTGAGCACAGAAAGCGGGGCTTAGCTCTTGAATGGCCAAGGACTGGTCAGTAGAACTGCCAATTAAGCTTACTACCTTCTCTGAAGAGCAGGTTTTCATCAAGCTAGCCTTCCAACTGTCCACTGCCAACTCAAATAGGGTCATCAAGCAATAATATGTGTGGATCCTGCAGCTCTGAGATAACACACCTCCCCCACTGTCCCAACTTGTGAGCATGCAGCTTCAACAATTTGACAGATTACTCTATTTCTAAGTATAGCTGCATACTCCACCTTCACCCCTTTGGACTCTGTTTAATTTAAATACAATCACTTCAATATAACTCATTTCCAGTTCTTTTCCAGGTCGGGAGAATGGCAAGAAAAATAAAACCCCAAATGTAATAGTGTGAATGGACACAGGAATTTGCTGGAACATTTCAGCATAATTGCCTTGTTTTGGAAGGAATTTTAAGACTTATGCAACATTTATTTAAACAACACTATCACACTATAAGGTTTATAAATTATCTGAAGGCACAACTCTTTTAAATATCCATTTAAATTTATACTGGCACATCATTTATTTCCATAATTATGCGCAGCAATTGAGAAAAGGTGAGGGGGGAAACCAGAGAATTATGGACCAGTTAGCCTAACATCTGGTGTCCCAAAATTACTAAAACTAAGAAAAGTGTTACTGAACACCTTGAAAATATTCAGCTGATCAGAATGAGTCAGCATGGATTTGCATAGGGTAGGACATGCCTGAAAACCCTGACTGAATTTTTGGAAGTGGTGAATTTTTTTTCCTACTCATTCACGGGATGTGGGCTTCGCTGGCTGGGCTAGCATTTATTGCCCATCCCTAGTTGCCTTTGAGAAAGTGGTGGTGGGCTGCCTTCTTGAACCGCTGCAGTCCATGTGATGTAGGTACACCCACAGTGCTGTTAGGGAGGAAGTTCCAGGATTTTGACCCAGCGACAGTGAAGGAATGGCGATATATTTCCAATCAGGAAGGTGAGTGACTTGGAGGGGAACTTCCAGGTGATGGTGTTCCCATCTATCTGTTGCTCTTGTCCTTCTACATAGTAGTGGTCGTGGGTTTGGAAGGTGCTGTCGAAGGAGCCTTGGTGAATTCTTGTAGATGATACACACTGCTGCCACTGTGTGTCGGGTGGAGGGGGTGAATGTTTGTGGATGTGGTGCCAATCAAGCAGGCTGCTTTGCTGTGGATAGTATCAAGCTTGAGTGCTGTGGGAGCTGCACTCATCCAGGCAAGTGGACAGTATTCCATCACACTCTTGACTTGTGCGTTAGTGTCCAGTACAGTTTCTGGTCAATGGTAACCCCCAGGATGTTGATAGTGGGTAAAACTGTGATAAATTGATTTCAATACAGGCAAATATAAAGTCTAAAAAGACTTGAGGTTCCTTGCATATGGATCATTAAAATTTCACGGATAGGTACAGAAAATAGTCAAAAAAGCCTTTGTATTTTATTCCTCTGAATATAAACAGGTAGAAGTCAAGCTCCAGCTATACAAAGCCCTTATTAGACCACACCTGGACCAGTTCTGGGCACCACATATTTGGAAGGACATACCAGCCTTGGAGGGAGTGTAGTATAGATTTACTAAAACTGTACTTGTAGTCCCTGGGTGGGTGTATGGAGTTAGGTTACAGATCAGCCATGTTCTCACTAAATGGGAGAACATGCTCAAGAGGTTAAATGATCTGCTTCTGTTCCTATATGAGGATGCTTTTGTCCAAATGCAACCTACTCACAAGAAACAGCATGGTGTTGTCACTAAGGTGTGTAAGTGACTGCTCTCAATCATTAAGTCTGTGTTTTCTGAGTTAACTGGGGCCTCAGCTATTTACAGTCTACTTAATGACTTGGATGAAGCAACAGTCTATCATAGCCAAATTTGATGATGATACAAAGTAAGAAAGCAATCTTTGAGGAGGACATAAAGTCTGCAAAGGGATATAGATATGTTAAGAGAGAGTAGGCAAAAATTTGGCATATAGAGTGTAATGTGGGAAAATGTGAGGTTGTCCACTTTGGAAGAATACAAAAGCAGAATATTATTTAAATGGAGAGAGACTACAGAATGCTGTGGTAGGGGAATCTGGACGGCCTTGGACATGAATCACAAAACGTTAGCATGCAGGTATAGTACAGCATGTAATCAGGAAGGCAAATGAAATGGTGGCCTTTATTGCAAGGGGCATGGAGCATAAAAGTAGGGAACTCTTGCTATGACTGTACAGGTCACAGCAAAACCACGCCTACAATACAATTTTAATCTCCTTATTTAAGCAGAGATATAATTGCATTTGAGGCAGTTCAGAGAAGAATCACTAGGTTTATTCCTGGGATGAAGGGGTGGTCTTCAGGAAAGGTTAAGCAAGTTGGGCCTGAAGTCATTGGTGTTTAGAAGAATGAGAGGTGATCTATTGAAACATAAAGTTTTGAGGGGTCTTGGCAGGGTAGATGTGAGAGGGTGTTGCCCTTGTGGAGGAATCTAGAACTATGGGGCAGCATTTCAGAATAAGGGGTCTCACATTTAAGATGACGATGAGGGGAAATTTCTTCTCAGTGGGTCATCAATCGTTGGAACTTTCTACCCTGGAGGACAGTGGAGGCTGGGTTATTGAATATACTCAAGGCTGAATTAGACAGATTTTTGATCTACAAGGATATTGGGGACAGACAGAAAGTGCAGTTAAGGCCAAGAACAGATGAGCCATGATCTTATTGGATGGCGGAGCAGGTTCAAGGGCTGAACGGCATACCCTTAATTGGGCTGATTTTCTTCCAATTATTTTAGATTGATACTTCATTGCATTTTTGACTGTCTTTCCTTATGATCAACTTTGGCAGGCTACTACAGTATTTTGGACCAAAAATATTAAATTCTGCAAACTCAAACAAGGTTTTGAGTATATAAAAATGAAATAATTGTTTAAGGGTAACTTTTTAAACAACTACAGTGCCTGAATTTCCTGGAACATCACTGCTATTTGGGCTTTTCAGCTCCCCATTCAAATCCATCTGTATTTATACATGATTTGTTAGAATACCATTGTATCTGTGTGAGAAGATCAACTGCAAATTAGGGACTATGGGACCAAGACAGCAAATGGTTTACCCCACAGACCAACCATACCAGAGTAGAAATAACTGGCAACGGATTACATAACTCAGATTGATGTACAACTTTTGAAATCAACTTAAAAAAAATCAATTAAAAAATCTAAGCTATTAAAAAAGATTTAAAGCTATAAAAGGAAATCTGCATTATCTGTACACCTCCTTTTCCACAGAATATAGAAGGGCATGGAACTTGCCTTTTCTTCCTGTCATTTAGTACAAAGGTAGGTTTCCAGTGGCTTTCTTGAAATCAGTTTTCCGGATGAGAGTTTACTGCTTTTTGTTTTCATCTGCATATTCACTGATCTTGTTTATTGTCTGTTATCTCAATGTTGCATTTAATAAAAGGTTAATTGTTTACTTAAATTATGCTGTTCAGCTTTGTGCTTATCTCACAGTGCAGATGATTCCACAGAAATGATGCACCCCTGTTCTACTGGTGAGGGCTTTGGCTTGTGATGGTGGTGTGGGCAGTTCAAGTGCGAATCCAGGTGGGGATATTTATCATCCAAGCCATGAGCTGATCTCTGACCTTTCGTCAATGATACCATGCTTTCCTCCAGGAAGCCACCATCCACTGACCCAGGAGCATTCAGGCTGGGATCATCTGGGTATATGTGCATCTCTTCTACTAAATCAAAGGCAAACCCCTCCTACAAGGAAAATTGTATGTTGTCCAGTAGGGCACCACAATTTTTGTCACTTTATCAGTGGCATACTATAGGACACTCTCTGATCTGAACAGGCAATGGAAGTGTGTTTTAAGGACTCTGATCATCCTCCCTACAAATTATCGGCTCATCGCATGTGTATGCATGTATGATTCCTGCGCTAGATTTTGGCGATGAGAAATGATGTAGGCTTTGCTCCTCAGTATTCATTCACCTCCCTGTCCTTCCTCGTTGATTAAGTTAGAATGGTGAAAGACAAAGATGCAAAATCCTCAGCCATTGCCAAGTCAATCGTGCCACTGTTTTTCAGTCTAATTGGCTGCAGTAGAGTAGGAATAATGGCAAAAATGGCAGCAAATTTCCATCACTATTGAAGACAATTAAGAGCTGGGGGCAAGGACGACCTCTCATCAACTTTGGAGAGGCCAATGGTGACAAATGTGCCAAGAAGCTATTACATAACACAAAACTCTCATGGTGTAACTCTCTCATTCCATTTTTGACTGGAACGTTAATTAACAATGTTGCATACTGATAATGCACCATTATTATGGCACAAGTTTGCTGAAAGTTCAGGCCCATTAACCAGGCTCAGATTTAGGAATCTGCCTAAAGTAATTCACTTACATTGGAACCCAGCTGGAGTATTTAGCTTTAAGATTTTAGAGGGCATAATTTCCAGCTGCCCAGTGTAAAGCCTCTATCAAAGATGTAAAGAAGACGGCATTCAGCAAAGTTGTACTCAAGATGGAGAGGTGACCAGGTAAATGCTAGATTCTAATATAAATGTTGCTTAAATTAGAGAGGCTTCACTTTCTTTAAACACAATAAACCACCAATGGTTGCAATCTTTCAGAGCTTAGTGACTTAAACCTTTAAACAAGTTACCTTTATCTAGTGTAAGCAAAGGAACTTTATACTGCATATTAACTCTAAAAACTGTCACATCTAACATCTTGGAATCCATCATTTACCCAATAATCTAGTTAAGCAAATCCTGGCGCCAGTGGAGTTCAAGTCTGTCATTAAATCTGACGTCAGCATACACCCAAGAGTTTATAATCTGTACTCCTTACTTGGCAGTCAGTGTACATAACCTTTCAAGTCAGTGACTGTGCCAAAGATACTTCTAAAAAAATATTTCCCATGATTGCCTGATATCATTTCTCTGAATTTTGGTTGTGTCTGTATGAAGAAAAGCCTGCTTTCTTTTAAAAGGCACAGGAGTTACAAACACATTCCATCAAAGATGTGAGCATAACTCAACATCTGTTGCAAATAATTGCACTAATGACACAAGAGGTTACTGACCCATATACTGTAGAGGGGACAGAAAGATTACAGCATCAACATAAAATATGTCTCAGCTCACATTTCACGAATAATTTACTGCATCTCCTGCACTTTAGTTTCGCACAATAATTTCAAAGGAATCTTTGTATAGGTAGTTTTGGAAAAGGCATCATTATTGGAGTTTGATGCATGACTTAGCATATTGCTTGCCAAGTGGCTGCGGGACTTTGCAAAGTCTTGCAAAACCAGGCCTAGCACTGATACATTTGTAAGTCAGTGGCTAATGTGGTTTGGACTCTATGTCGTTACATTATTACAGGCACTCATGGATAGCCCACCCGGGACTTGGCTCACTTTGTTTTTTGGCTTGACTGTTCCCCAACTGTTTACAGTTGCTGTTCATTTACAATGGGTTTGCATACAGTGTATCAACGTCTACAGAAAACATGATACAGTATGTCAGGTAGCCTACATTTAAGAATGAGTTGGCATAACTCCAGCAGCTAGCTCTAGTAAAAGGAATAGATGCAGTTGGGGCATTTTGCTGCAGTTTTCCACAATTAAAGCTGTGTGTTACATTGGTGCATAATAACTGATTTTCTTGAGTTGGTTGTCTTTATATTCAAAGTTGGGGGCCTGAACTATGTTGGGTTCATGGGGTTGATGTGTCTTACTCCAACCAGCAATATGTAGGGTCCACTACTTCAATGGGATGTATCATCACTGTGCTGCAGTTAATGCACAGAACTAAGGAGATAGAAGTGGATTAATGTTTGGATATTCAAACATTATTGTCATGTGCTGAAAGAGAAGTCCAGTGGGAGGGAAAAAAATTGGCAAGACCACATTTAGTACGTAAATTCTCAATAAATAAAAAAAATCAATGAAAAGAAATGCATTTATGAAACAGCAGTCTCAACCTACAACAATTAAGATTTAAAACTGCACAGCTCCCGTCTACACAAATTGACCTTAAGTTCCAGCAGAATGTTTAACACTGCACATGCCCAAATCTTTGAAAGAGCTATCAAATTTATCCCACTCCACTATTCTTTTGCCACAACCCTGCAAAGGTAAAAGATACAAGCATATCCAATTTCCTTTTGAAAGTTACGACTGAATCTGCTTCCACTGCTCTTTCAGACAGTACATCCTAGTTGATAACAACCTGCTGCATAAAACAAAAAATTCTCATTTACCCCCGATTCTTTTGCCAATTATCTTAATCTGTGTCTGCTGGTTACTGATGCTTCCCAGTGGAAAGCTTCTCCTTAGTTACTCTTTCAAAACACTCTACTGTAAAAAGAACAATCCCACCGTCTTGAGTCTCCATTTAACTGTTGTCCCTAATTCCTGGTATAGTTTTATTATATCTTCTCTGCTTTTGTATTCTCTGTCTCTATTAATAAGGCCTGTATGCTTTATAAACAGCTTTATCAATTTGTCCCACATTTCCAAAGATTCAAGCATGTGAAACCATATTTCTTTCTTTCTGCATCCTCATTAAAATTATATCATTTAGGTTATTGCTTCTCCTCATTCTTCTTCCCAAAATGCATCACTTCACACTCTTCTGTACTACATTTCATCTGTTATGTGTCTGCCCATTTCATCAGCCTATGTCCTCCTAAAGTCTGCTACCATCCTCCTCATTGTTTACCACATTTCTAAGTTGTGTCATCTGCAAACTTTACAATTATGCCCTATATAACCAAGTCCAAGTCATTAATGTACATCAATAAAGCAGTAGTCCTAAATACTGAAACCTGGGGGACACTACTGTATATTTCTTAGGTGATTTGGTACTATTGCAAATATGGTGTAAAAATCTCTCTGGAACCTGGGTCTACACCCATTTTGTATTGGTACATCTTATAAACAGGCATCTGGTTCAGCGCCACTATAAACACATATACAATCCAACAACATTCACATGGTAACCATTTCCTAACAGCTTGTGGCGTTGAAACCTCAGCACATTTGACTCAGTATGGAAGTTTCAATTGGTAACATCATGGAATCTTACAGCACTCCAAGAGGTCATTCAGCCCATTGTGCCTGCACTGGCTCTTTGAAAAGAGCAACCAAATAGTCCTCCTCCCCTGCTCTTTCCCATTACTCTGCAATTTTTTTCCTTTGAACATGAAGAAAAGATAAGAGCTTTTAAAGGGACTAAAGATAAGGAAAATGTTTTTATTTTCTTCCCTTGATAATTGTACATTTGTTCATTTTGAATTTCACAAACAAATTTACTTCACTAACTACCATGTTATACAAAGCACATAATTAGGTTGGCATAAAGTTCATAAGGCTGGCATCTAGATTCTTTTTACTTGTTCATGAGATGTGGGCGTCACTGGCAACACCATCTCTAATTGCCCTTGAGAAGGTAGTGGTGTGCTGCCTTCTTAAAATGCTGCAGTCCATGTGTTGTTGGAACATGCTAAAAGAGTACCTGAAGGATTTCATTTCCCATCACAAGGAAAACCATTCTATCATTTATATTATAGTTAGGAACTTAACAGGCACTCACTGTTATTTATTTACCACTAGGATTACGAATACAAGGTTTATAAGATGTTTTGGGCTGTCCCTTTAATTCAAAGTAAAATGGAGGAATGTGATCTGCTTTCAATTCAGCCCGACAACATGCCTATATGGCTTGGTTATCATGGGAACAAGAGAAATGTACGTGCCTTATTTCACTCTGAAAACAAAGGAAAGAGCAGCTGGGCTTACTGTGTACAGACTTTCGGTCTCTGAGTTTTTGGAGAGAGCAAGAGTGAGACCAAGAGCAAGAGGTGAACCATGGGGGGAAGACTGCTAGTCCTCTGCGAGCTACTAGGCAGAAGGCAGAGGGAAGACAGTCACTGGTCAAAGAGATGCATCCTGTGACAATCTAAAGACTCTGGAATGTTTGCCCTGGTGAAGCCGGGAGGAGAAATCACCAGAGTGGGGCCTAATTACTTGTAGTTGGTTTGGAATTCTCTGAAAGCTAAGGCAAGAGTTTTTTGATGGTCACTCGACGTCACAACTTGGCGAAACAGGGAGGTGTGAACCTAATGGAAACTGGGAGTGACTGTGGATAGTTTCCTATAAAGACTGTAATCCTGTAGAGAGCATGCTGTGGTGCATATGTATGTGGCATGGGATTATTGGTTGCATAAAACATTAATAAGGGTTAACTTTTCTATTGTTTAGAATATTAGTTGTCGACCAAGTAACGTTTAGTCATTTGCTACTTTTAGTTTGTTTGTTCCAGTAAAAGTCTTAAAACTTGAAATCTTGCGTAATTCTTTTAAGTTAGTCACTGGGAATGCAAATCTCTTATTTGAAGTTTAATCGGTCTCTACAGGGATTGTAACAATAGTCAAGTGTAGACGAATGCTAAAACAGAGAATATTGCTTGAACTTTTCATAACTGAACCACATTCTTAGTCAGCCGAAAAATTTGAATTTTTTTTTCAATTAAACAGATATTAATTCAAAGCAAAACATTTTAATATCTTCAAGCAGACTATTAAAATAACCAAATTTAATTGAAGTAAATTATATATGCTCTGGATAACCTAATAACTTTTATATACAAAATGTACAACTTTTTCCAACAGCTTCTGATGATTTCTACAAACCCAAATAACACCGCAAATATTCATCACTGTTAAATTTCTTCAACACATCCTCTTCTAATTTAAGTCAGTTGCAGCGCTGATATATAGACACCAAAAAAACCTAAGCTGGTTGATGATAAAGAGAAATTTGCATAATTGCCGATTTCTACTTTTTTCGGTCAATTTGCAGTTTTTCTGCTTGCCGGCAAATGTGATAGTTGAAATGTTGTCAAAGCACCTTCACGTAGCTCAACAATTAGAAACATATTTTTAATTAGCGTTCCCTAAAATAGCAGGTTCAATAATCAAAAAAACCTGTCTACTCTTAATTATAAGAATATACAAGCAAATTGTTTATCAAATATTATCATTACAGATTCTCGAAGCACATTTTAGCTGGCCCACTTCAAGACGATTCAAGGCCAAATAGTTAAACTTTATCCCATAGGGAATACAAGCTATATTTGGGAAATGTATTCTAGTAGGTAAATTGATTCTTTTGGATTTGGAACATTAGAAATAGCTCAGACTTACACCATTTCCAAATTTTTGTATGGAATACTATGGATCATATAAAACTTCTTTATTCAAAGATAAAATCTTCAAAAATAAAAGCAAGAATAGAATTAATCAAACATGCACAGTTGCTTTTAAGAGCGGTAACCATGACAATGACCTAAGTCATTAACATAAGAAGAAAACAGATGCTGCTTCCAGGTAATGCACTGTTAGGACTATTGGTGTATTTAAAATTTGCTAAATTTACTCCAGTTTCCACATTTTAATTTTAATGATTTTACAATTATGCACAAGTCTGTTGCATGCAATCCTACTATAATTGATCATCTTATTAAAGCTAACATGTTGAATTGAATTTGGAGGAAAAGACAAATTGCTAGAAATCAAACAGAAATACAACACTGGAGATGCACAGATCAGTGAACATCTGTAAAAAGAAAAGACAGGTTACCATTTTGAAAAACTGAAGTCTTCTGAGTGGAAAAATGCAAGATAAGCAAGAATTTCAGTAAAGCTGGAAAATTAAGAGAAGGGTGAATAAGGATTGAAACAACAGATACTCCAGAGAGGTCATGAATGAGTTGAATGACCTGAAACTTGTTCAAAAGGAAAGCAGGAAATTGTGTGATATAAAAGATTATCTCAGTAATGAAATAAAAGGAAATTAAACAAAAGCAATGCACTATTAAGATGGTGAGAGATAAATCAAAGCAACAAAATGAGAGAAATTGTAAAAACTAAAGAAACCAGCCAGTACAGAAAGACTGAAATGGAATAATGAGAATGTTGGAAATAAAGTGCCAAAAAGTCAATCTCCAAAGGAGAGAAAAAAAATCCAACACCAAAGACACAGATCATTTCCAAACAGAAGTGTTCTGATGGGGTGCCTGCATTCAAAATATTAGCCTGTTACCCCCTCCCTTGATACCAGAGTCACCCCACATCACCAACATAACTTGTAAAGTATATAGAATATATGGCTATGATCTTAACTGACTAAAGTTAATACTCAGATTTGGGAGGTGGGGGTTGGGGAAACCAAACCATTAAACTGTCAAGCTACAGGAAAGTTGGAGCTTCGCTTGGAAATAGAACAGAGTGGTCAGCAAAGCAAATGCACCCTTGAAAGGAGGCATATGACACCAAATGGAAGAACGATAATTGAGAGTACAATTTTAAATTAAAACAGAACTGCAGGACCAACAGTCATAGATACAAACTGGTAAATTCTAAGCCCAGAACTCCACTTGCCTCAGCTCAAACTGCAACTCCTTCCCTGACAATTTTGAAGTTGCACTTGTGCTTAACGATGTTAATAATAGGTTTGTGTAAGTCTGGTTGGGTTGGTGCTGTGACAAATGGGCATAAATAGCAGCTATCTTTACATAACTAGCAAATAATGTTTTATTTAAATATTTCTTGAAGACCTCAATAATCTGCTCACCGACAAGAAAACTACTGGTGCTAATGGCACAGCTCAAAGCATGCAGCAGGTTCAGCTGGCACTCAATGTCAGCAAAGACCAAATCCAGTTACCTGTCATGCAACAGGAACCAGTGACAACTGGCAAACCAGAGGATGAATCTGTAGGGAGGGCCAATATCTAATCAATAACAGAAAAGATTATATAAGGCCCAGAAACCAAAAGCCTTCTACAAAATAAAAATAAATTTTAGGAAACGGGCACATTCCTTTCCAATAGTCAATCTCCAACAGAAAGATAACTGAGCTTTGACTGCAAATAAAATTGGTTAATTGCACAGAGTATTACAACTGTGAAGCTTATGAAATTATGTTTTAGACTGCATCTTTAAATTTGGGATAAATTAAGGGGTCATGTTCTTCAGTCTGCCTGACAGCAAGCCTGGGTAGTTTGATTGTTAAGAGATCAAAGGAAAGCTCAGATTATTTTACTGAGGAAAAGGCTCATTATTTACGCTTGGAGGCAATGGCAGCATTCTGAGTTCACAATGACTTGACTTTTAGTCTGCCAAAGTCCCAGAAAGGTGTTCAAGCTATCAGGTTGTAAACATCGGTGCTGTAAACCGTCTATTTACTTCTAAGGTGAAAGGATGTTGGGGTCATGCATAGAGAATCGGCATGTTTAAAAAGTTAATGTGTTGCTATGGGAATGTTGATAGGAGAAGGAATTTTTAGGTCAGGTTACAGGCTTCCCTACAAATCAATGAATGCCTCAGACATACAGCTGTTCTTTGTGGTCAGCCGAGAGAAAAGGCTGCTTGGCTTTGTGAGCTGCTATAGTTGGATTTGGGAGGGAGACAGTCTCTAGTCAAAGATGGACGCAGTACACGTCTCTAAGGATCCCAAAAGATCTGTCCTAGTATGGCCAGGAGGAAGTAGAATCATTGGAACAGGCTTTGCTGCTCGTGGTGGTTTTAAGAAACTCTCCTAAAACTGAAAAAAGCACCTGAAAAGTTATTACTTGGCAAAACAGGGATACGCAAACCTACTGAAGCTAGGAGCAATTACAGGCTGTTTGCTATAAGGACAGTAATTCCATGGAGGGTGCAATCTGTAATAAATATAAAAGGGAACATTTCTCTCTGAAGTTTAAAGTATAAATTTCCTACAAAGAAAGTGTTTAGTCGTTCATGCTTGTAGTCATTTGTTACAGTAAAAGGTTTAAAACTTGGAACATTGTTATGTCATTCTTTCAGCTTGTAACTGGAAGTTCAAATCGCTTTTTAAAAAGTTACAAGAGCCTCATACAGGCTTCATACCAGAAAGAAATGGGAGAATGCAAAACCACAGAGGTGTACTGTAAGATAATAAACTATATAATAGACAAATAGTTCAGGAAGTTAACTTTCTTGAACAAATTCATAAATGCTCTTGATGCAAAATCCAGATTGGCTCATTGGAGTTTTGGTTTAGGCTGCTTTACCTTGCTTCAAAACTTTACATTGCTCTTTAAGGTTATTAAGGAGAAACACTTTTTAGGAAGTAGTATTGCAAGAACCAGAGAAGAAAGTTGTAAAGCTTATGAGCTGTGCTGGGTATATCCTTATAATGGGCTTTTCCAAGCAGCTGAACCAAAATCTCTCAACCAAGAAACCATCATCTTATTAGGTCATGCTGGGAAAGATTCAAGGCAATACTTGAATTTCAAAGTCAAGAGCATGCAATAAATGCCAAATGGTTAAGTTCATAAGAGTTAGGCCTCAGTAGGTTGTACCGAAAGATGTTACTGATGAAAAAGAAACAAAAATAATGTAAAGATTAGAAATACAAATAAAACTCTAGAAAGCCAGCAGAGAACCTACTTCCCGGAAGCCTGCATTTGAAGAAGACTGGAGGCATTTCCAACAGCGAAAAGCATCAAGACTCAAAACATAAGAAAATTCAGTGAAAAGCAGCAGTGAATTTCCACTCTCTAAGCTCCTTAGAGAAAGATTTGAGGGCAGAATTAACTTACAGAAACAGGAGCCACTGCACGCTGTGATCCAAGAAGGCAGATGGCAGGACTTATGGAAGAGACAGTAATTACCTAGTTTGCATTTTCAACCTTGTGTCTACAATAATTTCCTCAAGAAACCATCCAGCAGAAAACAGTGGGGAAACAAGAACACAACAGAGCATGAATTGTTTACAGCGTGAAGCTGTCCAGACCCACCAGAAGATTAACTGGAGGGGTGGCAAAGAAAGTCAGAAAGAATAGGCTACCATCTCAAATCAGCAGCAGCAATAAAACTACCAAATAGGTAAGTAGCAGAAACTTGAATGTGTAATAAAGTATTACAGAACCTTGAATATAAAAATGTTGCCAACTTGAAAGAATGAGGCTCTAAATAGCAACAAAACACCCTTTATCAAGAAAAAAGAATGAATCAATAGCAAACTGGAGACTTCAGCGCAATGAGGAGAAAAGGCTGAGTTTTATACCTGTTAAATTCTGGCAGAAGCTCTGGGAAAAACCAGAGGCATTATCCATTAGAAACAGTATGGGGTTCAATGAATTAGAGGCACGAGAATGCAAGGCCCCACCTATGTGACAAAGAAACAAACTAGGTAGGGCAAAGGGCAACAGAGGTGGCCAGCTTGAACAGAAGGAAGCCTGAAGCCTCAAATGCATGACAAATAAAATGGCACTGAAGTTGCTGACCAGTATGGGACAGGCCAGCTGCCCAATAGCGTAATGAGGGAGCCTTAGTCATTTGTAGTAAGGGTATCTAGGTAGACTGTAGCAAGGGAGTACAGCAGGATATCCATGACAGTGAAAGCAAAGACAAAGTGAGATCAGAACAGGAAACTGGCATATGACTATATATTTTTTAAAAATGAGGTATCCTGGAGATAATAAGGTCAGTGGAAGCAGAAAGTGGTAGCCATATACAGGACAATTAAGGAAGGTGCATTTGTTTAGCACCTTTGACAACTTCAGGGTATCTAAAAGCACCTTATAGCCAATTAAGTACTCGAAGTGTATCTGTTGTAATCTAAGAAACACAGCAAGATCCTACAAACAGTAACATATTAAGACCATATAACCTATTTTTAAATGGTTGAGGAATAAATATTGGTTAGGAAGCCAGGAAAAATTCCTTTGCTCTTCTTTGAAAAGTCACCATAGCATTTTTTTAAACGTTCACCTGGGAGGGCAGACCGAACTTTCGGTTTTCTCTCAGTACTGCTCTGGAGTTTAGAATTTGTGCTCAAGTGCCTGGAGTGGGACTTGGACCCACAACCTTCTGACTCAGAGGCAAGAGTGCAACTGAGTTACAGCTAACGTGGAAATGCCCATAAGGATTGTTTACAAGTGATAGGACGTGCCCACTGTAATAATACCGACGCTGCAAACTTAATGATCAAATTCAGTATTGTTTTAGCACATTAACCTACGACCCAGCATTATACTCAGCTATGAAGTCCAGGAAGATTCCAAGCTCAATCTTTCATCTGCATCAGGTTAGCTGACTTTAACACCACATAACTAATTAAATGGCAGCATGGTCTATGTTACTAATGAATAACTCTTGTGCAGAAGCAAAAGTCAGAGAAGAGTCAGGCTCAGCTGCCCACTGATGCGCCAAGGCTTGTATATAAAGGCTACTTGGGCAAGATGAAACCACAAGCTGTGTGCATAAGGAGTAAGTTCAGAAGAAGGTTGTAGGAAAGGAAGGGCTACAAGAAGAAAGGCCAGAAAAAGGACAGTGATCTCTTATTGAAAACAGGCTGAGAAGCAAGTTTGCTAAATTTCCTTCCAATAAGATTTGAAATTATTTTAAGAGAATGTTGAAGGCAAATTGAGTGACCAGATTATCTTCACTGCCATCTTAGAATGGCATTATGGTGATATTTCATGACCAGCCCAATCCTCATCCATTTATTGCAGGATAGTACAACACTGATATATATTTTTCTTCAATACAAAACATTTGGAAGTTCCTCATGTGGACGGTTTTGTGTTCAATCATTGCTTGGGGAGTATCACATTACTGTTAAAGGTCACTGACAGCTTGGACTCAAATGTTCTCATTTACAGCCACATGTCCCAATATCCCCTATTAAACTGCTGTGCCTGACCACATTTCAAAACATTCATACGTTTCTCAATGCTACTATTTATTACTATATTAACATGTATTTCTATTTTAACTTCATAACCAAATGATCTGTTTTCCTCCAGGATTAATAAGTGCCAAAGCCAATATTTAGTCAGGCACAGGTCAGAAGGTTGTATAGCTACCTTTACATTAGAAGCTGTGGGAGACATTTATGTTTGATGGAGCTGTCAACGTGAATATAAAGCTGGTCAAAAAAACTTTGCAACCCATTCTGTTAAACTGGAACATAATTGCAGCTGTTAATCTTTATGCATTTTCTATTAAACTCTTTTGTTTCAAATATAAACATTCCTCCGCTCTAAGTTAAGAGTAAATGGGAACAAAAAATTGATCATTTTGCATGGTCTTACGGCCAAATGTTTAGAACTGACCACTTCAATGCACTGTGTCATAATACAACTTATCTACTTTTCTGCTTTTTAGATATGTATTCAAAGAATGCTTTAATAGATACAGTATGAGCACTAAGAGATGAATAGTAGCCACTAAAGCACTGATGAAGTATTAAGTAAAACATTAAAAATCTATAGACTTCATTACCTTCACAACAAACTTTGATTTGCCTTTTTATATTTAACCCAGTTATCCATAATTTCACAATGTCAAAAGCCAACAGGTTATCACAATCTGTAGGTCAAGAATGTTGGACAAAAAGCAGATATTGGCCCATTACTTAAATTGCATTACAGAGCAATGTTTCTTTCCAGGAAGTTGCTTGACTAAACTGTAACATTTGGCAGTAGAAATAATTTTCCAGACCTCCAACTACCAGAATATAAAAGGATTACATATTTGATCCAAATTACCAGCGACTAAATTTGTTCACATATCAATCAAGATCAAAAAGGTTCTTATAGTTTAGTCTCTTTCAGTCCCAGCGTTATCAGTTTGAATTCAACTATGGCTGAATGCTTCACAGTGACTCATACTACTTTATTATTTAGCAATGCTTTACTTAAAGTGGAAAAGATTCAATTTATTGGATAAATCCAATACTCTGTCAATGGCAATTCATAAAACTATCCTCTAGCATCAATCTCATGAACCAGCCACGAGTTACACCCTATCATCACAAAACTAACCTGCGTATTTCTACTTTGTTTTCTGTCCCTTAGCCGACCTTCAATCTTTAATCCATGCCAATACATTACACCCAATTCCATGAGTCCTAATCTTGTGCAACACCTTACTGAATGCCTTCTGAAATTTCAAATATACTTCTTTCACTGCTTCCCAAAACATTATAAACTGAACCTTGAAACCTGATTTTAGAGGTAATATCTTATTGACACACTTACAAAATATCTAGTAGGAAAGGATATGCTAAACTGAACAATTTCAAACTGAACATAAATATTTCTCATTGTTGCTCTATAAGATCATCTAATGCAAAGGTGGAGACCAACAATTTTTAGAACAGAGTAGAGTGCCAACAACCACCTCCTCCCAACTTTATGTATTTGGACAAACACTCAACATGAGTGTCTCTAGAGCACATATTATCCCCAGAACAGAAGCTAATAAATGTTTAGAAACTGGCATTGACCTTACAAATATCTAATTAATTCCTTCATGTAGTAAATGCTTAAATCCTGAAAATATATGTCCCACTAGCTGGACACCATTCTAATTAGTGGCTTTATCATGGCTTGCAGTTTGATGGAGCAGCTATTGCAAAAAAGAGGTAGTTTACATGCATAAATCTCAAATTGCTCTCTGGTTTATCGGAGGAATGGCTTCAGCCTGGGTTAAAAACACCCAGGCATTAAACTGGAACACATAATATGAAAAGAAAGGGGGGAGAAAATCAATTTTAAAAGTACTATCACTGGCAACACAAATTATCCAGACACAACTTCCACTCAACAATGAATTTTCCCTCCTTATATAAATCACCTCTAGACAGGCTCATATACTGTTACACAAGAAGTTTGGGTCACATTCATTGCTTGATTTGCCAGTGTTTGCACAGATGTCTCCTGTGACCTTAAACTCTAACCTAAAACACTGATCTCAAGACCAATAAAACATTCCAGACTAAGTAATAAGATGCATCCTTAAATTTTCCATTGAACACATTTAAATACACTCCCTATTAGGTAAGTAAGGTTTCAATTCTAAAGAACACAACTAACACAACACTATTTTTAAGGGAGGGGGTTCAGAGTGAAAAAAACATGACTGTAGCATTTACCAAATCAACTATGAGCCCTAAAATAAAATATAAGCAGGATCTCTGCCAGTAAGTAATGCAATATTGAAGTAATTTTCTAAGAAAACACTGAACAAAAAAAATCATTCAACCCATTAAGCCTGCACCTTCCACAGAAAAGTGAAATTTACTCAGTATGCAGTTCATAAGAAGCCAAAATATCATGCAATGTCACATAAGAAACTTATTTTTGGGTAGGGAGATTTTTAGGTATGCCAGCATGAATTGTTTTAAAACAATTACTATTCAATTGCAGCATCCTACCTAGATATAATTAAACACATTAGAAAATAAACAGAATCCCCAAATCATTTTCGATAAAGGCAAAATACTGTGGATGCTGAAAATCTGAAACAAAAACAAAAAAAACTAGAAGAGTCATCCAGACTCGAAACATTAACCCTGCCTTTCTCTCCACAGATGCAGTCAGACCTGCTGAGTTTTTCAAGCATTTTTCGTTTTTGCCCCAAATCATTTTATTCAGGATAGCTATGAACCAATAACAAAGCCCTAGTCCAGATAATATTCCAGTCCATCCAGATGGTCACTAATGCTTTCATCAACTGTCCTCATTTCAGATGTATTAAGCTAATTTTTTTAAAAAATGTAGATACCCTGTTATGGTTTACAGTCTTATTGGAGTGATTTAAGCAGTGAGGAAGGGGAACTTCAGCAATAAGCAGTCTTGCTTTTGTCAACAAATGAAAATATGATCACTTCAGATCCCTGACATACATCTGTTTAAGAAGTGTATCTTGTCAAAAAGTGAATCCGTGTGAAAAAGTGCACCATGTCGATAGCTCAAAAAATAAAATAGATGAACAGGGGAGTTACTTTGTGCATAAAACATTGTGTTTTTGAAATCCAAATTAAAAAGTTGGAAGAATTAGCCATCACTACACCTATGAAGCCAACGATGAGGCAGCGTCTGATAGCACAAACAACATCCACCCAATCTCTGTGTGCCTCAGTGGAAGCTCAGGCTATCATGTAGTCTCAGCTGGCTTCCATGGAAGCTCAGACTGCTGCCATCATGGCTCGGGATAGGTTGCCATAGCAATCCTGCAATCTGTTCTTCAATAGATCTGTTCGCTAAAGACCCTTTGTGGAAATAGGCTTCTGACGATAACCTTTATCCGGTCTCCTCTCTCTTCTAGCAACTTGTCTTCTATGTGCCCTCTGCTCATTCTGCCAGTCATGCTCAATGCCAAAAGGAAACTCTATTAGTCCACACGTCTGGAAGCACCTCATTTGTGCACAAGCCACTAAGCCACCAAAACGGAGCTTCAGCATTAGCCAGACCACTTCCTGTAAAGTGCAAAAGCTTTTAATAAAGTACAGAAAAGCTCTGAAAATGCAAAGAATTGCAGCAACAGCCAGAAGAAATAATCCAGCAACTAGCCTGCAAGTAGTGGATGATCTCTTTAAATAAGTGGAGGGTCCTTCATGCCACTGGACACGTGGTCAGCTGTGCAAGGTTAGGACAGGGGTATAGCTGCAGTGTGGAGCTTCAAATTGGCAGCACTGACATCAAATTGGTGTGCTGTCATGATTTGCCTACTCTGCTTGCTGCTGGCCAAAGTTATACGTGTGCGCCCTAATCCTTTTATCAATATGCTGCCAGCACAATTTGTATTAGAAATGTGTGCACATGTGCCGCAGACAACATTTTAGAACCATAAGGCACCTCACCCAAAAAATAGGTGAGCAAGCCCAAATTTTCCCCTTCAAGTTTCTAAGCAAAGAGAGATAGGAAATAGACATGTAGATATGAAGCTGTTTACGCTATGAAGAACAAAAAAAAGACAGCTAAGAAAAATTCATTTGGTCCATTAAGCCTACAATAACCAAACGAAGAAAGTTACATAATGGGTAGAGACAGAATTTAACTCTGCAGCCATCCCCAGAGATTAATCCAAGTATTTTAGAGGAAATTACAGCAACTTAGTCCCCCCTCAGGATACAAGGGATCCAACAATAAATGCAACCTTGCTAACAGTACAATAATCATGGACCTTAGGTTGTTTAAAAGCAAACCCACCTAATTTTGAGATGCTAGAATGTTCTTAACCTATATTTATGTCTGTTATGTTTGCTAAACTGTTAGTTATTATCTACCCAAGTACTTTAATACTCACCCTTTCAAAGGTGTTAACTGTGTTATGGTTGCATTAATAGTTCAGTTTATGGATATCTGTACCTGACTCATTTTTAATTGCTCTGGTAAGTAGAAGTTAACTAATTCGCTCAACAGTGTTCTGAGTCCCTGGTGTGATTGGTCTGGTTTTGATTGTGTAACTGCCAATCTACTTTTCAATTGGAAAATTGAAAACGGCTCAAAGGCAAGTGGAATTTCCAGCATGTTACTAACATAAGATGGGGATGATAAATTTCCAGCTAATTGTCTGATGTAAAAAAGAATTAAAGATCTACAAGATCTCACTTGACTAACTTTCCTTCTTGGTTTAGATTTACTTTGCCAGCATTTTTACACTCCAAGTATATTGTGACAGCAACTGGTCATTTTTATCATACCCTCTTATAGAATTGAAAATCAGCCTCCAGCACTGAAAATGAGTATGATATTAAAGGGCAAAAAATATTTACCAAAAAAAATCAAATTTGTAGCTGGATAATCTATTACATGACAAAGGTGTTTGGAATTCCATGACACAAAAGTACATTTTCAAATTTAAAAAGTATTTAAACTTTTGAGCCTGCAGGGTGAATATTTCATGACATGCCAACATTTAACATTTTCTCCCTTCCATTAGTAGTAGTAGTACATTATCTATCGCACACAAATTTAAAAGAAAAAGAAAAGTGTGAAAATCCAGCATCTAAGGTACAGGCACAACTTTATTTAAAAAATAGGAGTATACTGTTTGTTCTCTGCAAACAATCTGCTATGGTTTTCCCTGCCTTTAAAATCTTTTCTCTCCTTGACTGATGGAGCAAGCAGTATAAAGGGATATGGTTCATAGTAGAGCAAAACAGAAATACAGACCAGAAAAGCCAAATGGCCAGATTATGCATTGTAACTATTAGTTTAATTCATGTGGATTTCTGCTATATATGCAAGTTTTCAGCTGTTCAATAACCAAAAGGCTAAAAATAGTAAGCATAACAGTATTGAAAGGTTAATACTATTGTTGATTTAATTATTTCTCAATAAAATTTGCAGCTGGAGTGGTTAGGAACACACCTTGCTCATTGTACCACACAACTCACTATGTAGGATTCAATGAAGAAGGTAGGCACTCAAGAATGACTAAATTGTATTCACCTAAATGAAGGGATTCACACTGTAAAAAGAAATTAGAAGAAACTTTGGAGTTAACTTACTGCATTGAAATCATTCCCAAACATTAGTTAGCATATGTTATGCTTCAATTCTATATTAGGGTTTTATTTGGTATTCATTCAGGTGTTGGCAGTTGTTAATGTAGATGCCAAATGTCAACATGCTTTACATCAATGATGTATGATGGCTCTCGGAAAGAGGGACCAACTTCTGTAACTAACAATACAGATGGAGAGAAGAAACCTCCCTGAAGGCTTGAGGGGTTACATATCAAATACAGAGAATAATAGATAAATGCAAGTGATTTTACAATATAGTAATCTCAACAACTATTACAGAAAAATTAAATTGAAAAAAATTATACCAACTGATTGGTAACTAGAGGGCAAATATTTAAAATCATAAGCAAAAGAACGAAAGGGGATAGCGAATAATTATTTTTATTTTATGTTGAGGGTTGTTAGAAAATGGACTGCCAGATATACCAGAAAAAGTAGATGAAACAGAATTAATAATAGCCTTTAAAAGAGAAATGAATCAATGTTTGCAAAATAAAATTTTAAAGAGCATCATGAAAGAGTAACAAACACCATCAGGAGGATGTACGAGCATGAATGAACACTAAAGTTCCACTCACTCTGACCCAACCTCAGAAAAGGCAAGCTATTACTTTTGGGCAAAGTTAAATTTTCCATATCATTTTTATGGCACTTCCGATCAAGAATATCAAACTGTACTGAAAAGTCAATGGTCAATGATCAATCCTGCAAGCAATTAGCTTCAAATTAAAAGTTGTGTAGCTTCAGATGCTTACAGGCAGCAAAAACAGAAGACTTTAGTCCCAGAGGGTCATGAGAGTTTGTTAACTCACCACATTCATCAACCCTCCAAACTCAATGACTTAGTCTTCTGAACCATGAAGAAAGTAGAGGCCTGACATCCACCGCCCCCACACCCACTCCCCTTTTAAAAAGTTTATATATCTTGTATTCATGATAGTGGTTTTCTTCCTTTTGGAGCCTTCTTTGCTGGTAGTAGGCATCACTTACACCAACAACCAATAAATGCTTGCATACTGACTACACATTAGCTATACTGAAATGTTAAATGATCAAAAGCTGATTAACTGGAAATAATGGGGTGTAAAAGAACAATTAATTTGACAGGCCATGGTGAACAAACTTGAGATTCTTTAAAAATGTTACATAATCAGTAGAAGCCGTGGATGTTATACATCAGTTCTAAACATGAAAGTTAAAGTTATTGGAATATAGAAAGCGGTAGCAAACTAGTTAACATATTGGCCAAATAATGGGAAAATTGTAATGATCAACAGTAGAAGATCTCAATGCACAGTTGTGAATAGCAGAGTAACTCCAGGATTAGTTCTGAATCCAGTTATTGAAAAAATACATAAATTCCTTGGTAATGGTTCAAAGAAAAATGTTTGAAGAAAGGGATGAAAGTCAATGGTTTCTCAGACACTTAGTAACTAGGCAAAATAATTTAGAACTTATTTGAGGAAATACAAATTGGTATGAAAATAGGACATAAGGTTCTGAAACTTGAAGGCTGTGCCTCAATGAATTAGATAAAAAAAAGATTAAGGGCTTGACAAAACATTGAAGTCACAAAAACAATTACAAAATCAAATGCAAACTAGCCCAACTTGTAGCTGTGAGCTAAATAATAATCTGCCAAGAAGCATTGGGACATTAAATGAACCTTACACAATTACATAAAAAACTGAATGGGCAAATTGTAATTTCGGTGCATAGAAGGGGTGAGTGTATAATGTGTTCAAGATAAAAAGAAATGGCACTCATTGGTATTTTACAAACATAGCAAACTAAATTCCATACTTACTGTCCTCTCTGATGGAAGACTCTGCACTGGCAGTGGCTTATTGCAAAATTATTATTTTAACCTATGAAAATACATTGAACGCTGAAAAAGCATCCCGATTAACATTTATTACAATCAAGTAGAACTGCTATAGTCATTTATGTAACTCGGATATTAAGATTGAGACTTGATATATGTATAGGTTCAAGTAAATCAAACATTCCATTGTTTCAGGAAATTGTTGAAGTGGTAAATGATACAGAGGGAATTGATCAGTCACCATGGTAATAAGAGCTCCAGATGTGTCTTTGCCTAATAATGTAATTTTCATCACCAAGAGTGAGATTTGACGAACATTTCCCTATTTACAGAAGCTTCGCAGGTACACAGAGATAAAAATATGACCACAATAGATATGTACGACATTAGAGATAGATATGACCAAATATTCTACTTCCTTCGTTTTTCTTTCCTACACAGGACCATTGTGTTCGCCATTATGTCCTGCTTACCAAAGAGTATGTAAGATGCAAAGACCTAGCACTCCCTTCATGATGAGTTAAATGCAGATTTGAACATTATGGTGAATAAAACACTTTTCTTTAAGCAGAAATTTGAAGTAGCTGTGTAACAAAGCAGTAGTTTTTCCACAACACCATTTAACTGAGTACATTTAAAGAAGAATCAATAAAATAACAAATGCAAAGACTTTTACCTCTGATTCACTACATTCATCAGGTGAATCCTGGTGGACAGCCATTTGATACTTGGAATACAAAGCTGCTGATTGGTTAAAGGATTCAGTGAAATCTGGGTCATCAGAGGAAACTGGCACTAGTTTCACCTTCAGAGCAGGGGATCCATGTAAATTTGCAAAGTAAGCAAATAATTGAAAACATTTTTACAATAGCAAGCTCAAGTAAACTTGAAGATTTACCATATGGTCTTACCACTGAAGGCAAGAGTAGTGCAGGTTCTCCTCCATATCCAGTTCAAAAACCCATTTAAGTTTATCCTATTCCTACAACCAAACGTCAAAATAATCTGAAAAAATTTATATGAATAAATGTGTTTTTTTTCCTATGTCCAGCTTCGGCATAAATGACATTTTAATTTGCACCTGATTTGTAATTTTACATCTAACACAGGCCAAGTTTCCAAGCTGCTAACAAATCCATGCGTTTTCAAATTGGCTCCAAGTCAGGTTGCTAGGTGAGGCACACCAATCAGCCTGGCTCTTCCCTTGTGTGCAAGTAAATGCTCATTGACAAAGCAGAAAAATGGATCTGAACAAGAGATCATAAGGAGGCTTATATTGCTGATTTAAAAACATCTATTAGTTCCATTATAAATCTTAAGGCATATTTATACCACGGGTGATTTTTAGTCACATCTGGAGGGAAGCAATGTGAGGAGATTTCTTTTATGGCAATTTTAAATTAATCATGCCTTATTAACAAATCCCCAACAAGAAAAGTCTTTCCCTATTCAGCCTATCAAAATCTTTCATAATTTAAAAGAACTACTCCATGAATCGCTCCTTAGCCTTCTCTGTGCCAATGGAAATATTTACAGTACCATATACAGTTGTAATGCTCTTTCAACAACGGGAGTTCCAAAAACTAGACATAGTCCTCAAAATGCGGCTTACACATTGTCAGGACGATGCCCAGCTGGAGTGTAAATCCAGTGCGAGTTTAACTTAATCTACGAACTGCTCAATGGGACTTTTTTATGTTAACTTAAATGTTTAGACTGTGAGAATTTTCCTCCCTGAGTTCCCACAGCAATTAAATTCTAACTGGTGGTTGAGATCTTTGCATGAATATAACCAGATATGTTCAGAGCTCCTCCCAGGACAATCAGTTTCAGCTTGAGATTGGTATTATTTTACATCAAAATAGATATCTCTATATTGGTAAAGTAGCATTATAATCAATCAAATCCTAAAGAATAAAATGGAATATCTCTATTTTTAAAGTGTTTTAGCCACTGCTTGGATCAGACCACAAAATCAATTTTTTTTAAGAAGTGTAAACTAAAAATATGCATAATGACTAAGGATTTTCAATTTTGTCTATTTCTGAAATTGGAGTTTTTTTTCATGTAGATGAGGACAAGGTATCACAGGGCTTATCCAAAAAGGTTATAGTTTAAGGGAGTACTTTATAAAATGTATATGTGTATATCTTTATGCATTATGCATACATTATCTTCTTTTCAGATTATTCATTCTCACTGATTTAGTGGTATTTATTTAGTATCTCCTTAACCATTTATTTATAACCCACTGTAATGTAAAGGGAAGAAACCATTAAATAAATGTATTTTTTTCTTCATGACTTTAAGTGATAATCCTTTCACTGGGCTGGTTGCTTTACCTCTTAATTTTATGAATTATGTGCATCTCATTCTGACCTGGTGTTCAGTTGCTTTATCAGGGGGATCCTTGTGGATGGCCATCTGGTACCGTTTATAGATCTGGTAAGATTCCTGAAAAGTTGCTTTGAACTGGGAGTTTGGTGGAGATGACCTCACTAGCCTCACCTTCAGGAGGCAAGAAGAAAAGGGAATTTATTAAAACAAGGAGTAAGAATAGCTAAAGAACCATTTATTAATTCAAATTTCTAAGACTTAAGGAAACAAAAAGATCTTTGTTACAGAATTGTTAGTTTCAACAAGCTCACAGTATGGCAGCATTATTCCAATATTGTATTGGACAATCTCATTTAACTCTGTAGTTACCATAAAATAATATATATAAATTACTTACTTTTTTAAAGACTGCTGTAAAATGAAAGATTCATTGTTGCGCCCTTCCATGAATCATGTTATATTTTAAGTGTGTCATCAACCTTTTTCAGAATGCCATCATTCAATGCTTTGAGCCAACGTAACATGCTCCACATGATACGGTTGTGCAATAGTAGGAATTGTTGAATTTATTCCTTCAATTGAAGGCCATTTTTATGTATATTAACTTATCATGCAAAATGGCTCATAGCCATTTGAAACCTTATAGCTTTCACACATTTTATATACACACACACACGCCTCATAAGATATATATGCACACAGATAACCTGTTAATATAAATGCATATTATAAAAATCAATGGAGAGATCTGTTTAAAAAAAAATCAGTGTGGATAACTTATCAAGTCAACACTACTATTCACAAAAGTGAACTTGATTTTGTTTTGAATATGTCTATAGGTATTTAAACACATAGGTTTTAATGTTACCTGTCCAAAATTATATAAAATCAACAGCTTTCATACAGAAATACATTTACACAAAATTCAATATTAATTGCGACTTTAGTTTGCACATTTTATTTACTTGCTCCTCACTCATTTTTTTGTTAGTTTACATGCAAGTTTTAGAAAATATTTACCCAATTTAGGTCTAAAAACTTCGACAGGAGAAGATCTTAGTCACTGTTAAGCTTGCAGATCAGGCAAATCTCATTTTCATCATACCACAAATTACTCATAACAACAATTACATTCAATATTTTGGGAAATGAAAAAGGTCACCAGTCAGTCCCTTCTGACTGATCTTGATTTGTTCATGGGGTATGGGGACTGTTGGCAAGGCCAGCAATTACTGCTCACCCTAAATGCCCTTGAGAAGGTGCTGATGAGTCACCTTTGTGAACCACTGCAGTCTGTGTGGTATAAGTACTCCAAGTGCTGTTAGACAAGGATAATGAAGGAACAACATGTATCTCAAAATAAAGGTGATGTACAATTCAGATGGGAATTTGCAGGTGTTGGTGTTCCCATGAGCCTATTGCCCTTGACCCTCTATAGGTAGTGGGTTTGAAAGGTGTTGTCAAATAAGCCTTGGCAAGTTACTGCAGCGCATCTGGCAGTGGTAGGGGGATTGAATGTTTAACGTGGTAGATGGGGTGCCAATCAAGCACGCTGCTTTGTCCTGCATGGTGTCAAGCTTCTTGTGTTGTTGGAGCTGCACTGATCCAAACAAGTAAAGAGTACTCCATGGTGCCCCTCAGCAACATCAACCAAAAGCACAGCACTACTTTTCACAAATATTGCTGGCACCCATCATAATCCTTCTCAACTCCTTCACTGTTGCTAAATTATCAGATTGCTTACCCAACATCTATATGAACATATGAATTAGGAGTTGCCGACCGCTCAGCCTTTTGAGCCTGCTCCACCATTCAACAAGATTACGGCTGATCTTATTGTAACCTCAACTCCACATGCCCACCTAACTCCAATAACTTTTTACTCACTGGCTTATCAAGAATCTATCCAGCTCTGCCTTAAAAATATTCAAAGACTCTGCTTCCACCGCTTTTTCAGTAAGAGTGTTCCAAAGTCTCATGACCTTCCAAGAGAAAAAAATTCTCATCTTTGTCTTAAATGGACAACCCCTTATTTTTAAAAAGTGATCCCTAGTTCTAGCTTCTCCCACAAGAGGAAACATCCTTTCCACATCCACCCTGTCAAGACCTCACAGGATCTTATATGTTTCAATCAAGTCACTTCTTACTCTTCTAAACTCCCGTCTAACTTTTCCCCATAAGACAACCCACCCATTCCAGATTAGTCAAGTAAACCTTCTCTCAACTGCTTCCAATGCATTTACATTGTTAAATAAGGAGACCAATAATGTACACAGTGGTCTTACCAATGCTCTGTATAATTGAAGCATAACCTCTCTAATTTTGTATTCAATTCCCCTCGCAATGAACAATAACATTTCATTAGCTTTTCTAATTACTTGCTGTACCTGGATACCAACCTTTCACGAATCATGCACTAGAACACCCAGACTCCTCTGCATCTCTCAGCTCCGCAATCTTTCACCCTTTAAATATGCTTTTTTTTAAACTCTTTCAGCCAAAATGGACGATTTCACATTTTCCCACATGATATTCCATTCGCCAGATCTTTGCCCACTCGCTTGACCTATTCTACAACTCCTTGTAGCCTCCTTATGTATCTTCAGAACTTACTTGCCTACCTATCTTTGTATCATCAGCAAATTTAGCAACCATACCTTGGGTCCCTTTATCCAAGTCATTTATATAAATTGTAAAAAGTTGAGACCCCAGCACTGATCCTTGTGGCACACCACTCATTACATCTTGCCAACAAGAAAATAGAAACATAGAAAATAGGAGCTGGAGTAGGTCATTCAGTACTTGGAGCCTGGTCCGCCTTCAATATAATCATGGCTGATCCCCTATCTGAACGCCGTACTCCGACCCTCTCCCCACACACCTTGGCAGCTTTAGGGTCCAGAAATCTATTTCCTTCTTAAATATATTCGGTGACCTGGCCTCCACAGCCTTCTGTGATAGAGAATTCCATATGTTCACCACCATTTGAGTGAAGAAGTTTCTCTTAATCTCAGTCCTAAATGGTCTACCCATACCCTGAGACTGTGACCCCTTGGTCTAGACCCCCCAGCCAGAGGAAACATCATCCCTGCCTAGTCATCCAGCCCTGTCAGAATTTTATACATTTCAATGGGATCCCCTCTCATTCTTCTAAGCTCCAGTGAATACAGACCTAGTCGGCCCAATCACTCCTCATAAGACAATCCTGCCGACCCAGGAATCAGTCTGGTGAACCTTCAATGAACTCTTATGGCAAGTATGTTCTTCCTTATTTAAGGAGACCAAAACTAAACCCTACGATGAAGTCCATCAGGACTCGAGCACTTGTCAGCCCGCAGCTCCAACAATTTTCTCAGTACTGCTTCCCTGGTGATAGTAATTTTAATTTTGAGTTCCTCCCTCCCTTCTATTTCCTGATTTACAGTTATTTCTGGGATGTTATTTTTACCCTCTATAGTGAAGACCAATGCAAAATATCTGTTCAATTCATCGGCCATTTCCTTATTTTCCATCAATAATTCGCCAGGCTCACTTTCTATAGGACCAAAGTTCATTTCAGCTCCTTTCTTTTTTAAATATCTATAGAAACTCTTACTATCAGTTTTTATATTTCTGGCTAGCTTTCTCTTGTACTCTAATTTTTCCCTCCTTATTAATTATTTAGTCATTCTTTGCTGCTTTTTATATTCTTCCAATATTCTGACCTGCCACCCATCCTTGTGCAATTATATGATTTTTCTTTAAGTTTGATACTATCTTCAAAATTTTTAGTTAACCACAGACGGTGGGTCCTCCCCTTGGAATTTTTCTTTCCTGTTGGAATGTATCAATTTTGTGTATTCTGAAATATCCCTTTAAATGTGTGCCACTACATCTCTAATGATCTGTCCCTTAACCTAATCCAGTACTGGATGAGCAGAAATTTTCTCCAATTAAATACCGGGAAAACTGAAGCCATTACAAACTCCGTTACTTAGCCACTGAACCCATCCCTCTCACTGGCAACTGTGAGACGGAACCAGACTACTCGCAATCTTGGTGTCATATCTGGCTTAGACATGAGCTTCCAACTGCACATCCGTGTCATCACTAAGACTAGCTATTTCCACCTCGGCAACATCACCCAACTTCACCCATGCTCAGCTCATACATTGCAGAAACACTTTATTACCTTGGCACGTAACTATTCCAATGCAATTCAGGCCGGCCTCCCACATTCGTCCATAAACTCAAGGCCATCCAAAATTCTGCTGCATATGATCTTACTCATTCCAACTCCCATTCACCCATGAGCTCTGTGCTTTCTGATTTACAGTGGCTCCCAGTCAATGCCTTCATTTTAAAATTCTCATGCCCATTTTCAAATCCCTCCATAGCCTCTCTCTATTTCTGTAATCTCCTGCAGTCCAAAACCCTCCCAAAATATGTGCGTTCATCTAATAGTGACCTCTTGAGCATCCCCAATTTTAACTTCCCTGCAGCTTCCTAGGTCCAGCTCCTTTGAATTCCTTCCCTAAAATCTCGAATTCTTTACTTTTTTTTATTGTTGGAATGTGGGCCTCACTGGCTAGGCCAACAATTGCCCTTGTTTAGAGGACATTTAAGGGTGTGAACACTTGGAGAGAGTGCAGAAGAGTTTACAAGAATGGTTCCAGGGATGAGAAATTTCAGCTATGAGGAAAGATTGGAGAGGTTGGGACTGCTCTCCTTGGAAAGAAGGTGGCTAAGAGGAGATTTGATAGAGATGTTCCAAATCATGAGGGGGCTAGACAAAGTAGATAGGGAGAAGTTGTTCCCACTTGTAAAAGGATCAAGAAACGAGAGAGCACATATTTAAAGTGATTTGCAAAAGAAGCAAACGTGACTTGAGAAAAAGTTTTTTCACACAAAGTGGTTCGGGTCTGGAATGCACTGCCTGGAAGTTTGAAGGAGGCAGGTTCAATCGAGGCATTCAAGAGGGCATTAGATGATTATTTGAATAGAAACAGTGTGCAAGAGTACAGGGAAAAAGCGGGGCAATGGCACAAGGTCATAACACTCATTTGGAGAGCTGGTGCAGACATGATGGGCCAAATGGCCTCCTGTGCTGTTAAAATGCTGTGATTTAAGAGTCAACCACATTGATGCGGATCTGGAGTCACATGTAGGCCAGGTAAGGACGGCAGATTTCCTTCCTTAAAGGAAGTGAACCAGATGGGTTTTTACAACAATCGGCTATGGTTTCATGCTCATCATCAGGCTTTTAATTCCAGAATTTTATTGGATTCAAATTTCATCATCTGTCATGATGGGATTAGAAACTGGATCCCCAGAGCATCATCCTGGGTCTCTGGAATACTAGTCCAGTGACAATATCACTATGCCTCGTTTTAACCTGCTCCTTGTAACATACCTCGCAAACCAAGCTTTTTGTCAACTCCCTAATATTGCCTTATTTGGCTCGGTGTTTAATGTTGTTTCATAATGCTGTGAAGCGCCTTGGGACATTTTATTAAATAAAGGCGCTATATAAGTTGTTGATGGCAATATTGTTGAATGTCAAGGTTATACTCTCTTTTGTTGGAGATGGTCATTGCTTGACATTTATCAGTCCAAGCTTGAATGCTGTCCATGTCTTGCTGCATGTGGGCTTGACTGCTTCATTATCTGAGGGTTGTGAATGGAACTAAAGACCGTGCAATCATCAGCAAACGTTCTCATTTCTACGTTCTGCCTGTATCAGCTTCTACATTATAATATTAGTAAGGCAAATTAAGATTGTAAAAGCTTTGAAGACAATATTAATATCTTCAACTCAAAATTGAGTTACTTTGACAAAAAAAAGTAATATTCAAATAAGCATGTCGTTAGTTAGTTTTATTCACCTTTTAATATTTTGCCAAAGACTGCTTACTTGGAGTGTTTGCACTTTCCTAAAAAGGTGCCAATATTTGGAAAGATTTAAATGTGGAAAAAAAGGGAAAGCTTAAAAACAGACCAATTTTTTAAAAAAAATTTACACTATTACACCTCATATTAGCTGTAACATGACACTGAACGTGACGGGTTATGGAATACCAAAGAGCCACATTCAATCACCAAATGACGTATTCTGCTGATCAAATTGAAGGGGGCGGGGGAAAGTATAGAAGCGAGCTAAATAAAGGCAACCTTCAATTAAAATCCACAAATGGCATTTCAGTAAATCATGAATATATGTTATGATTCACCACAACATACTGTAAGGAACATATATTTATATTTCTGTTGGACTTTTTATTTTCTGTTCGACTGTGGGTTAAAATGACAATGGCTGCCGGTTGAAAGACATGTCCACTGGAACATGATGAGAGATATATAATATGTTGCAGTCCTAGAACAGAGTGCGCCATGGAAGATAGGATAGTGATGGAACGGAGTCCTGGACCAAGGGAGCTGCCTGGCAACAACATTTTAATTGGCTCCAGACCAGGTAACCAGGTTTTATGTGAGAGCAGTGCAGCTGAATAACTCCCAGCTTGAAAGGAACAAGACCCAAAGCCTCTTTTCTCCTGTGTGTAGAAGATGCCAGTAATTCTACAATAATAGCCAGCTGGCTTTTTCTTCTCATATCTCGATAACCTGCTATCTCTCTGAAAACCCGTTAAGAGGCAAAGGGGAAAATCACTGTTAGAGACATTGTAAGGCAAGTGCTCAACCAGTGAACTAAATACTGAAAATGTTGGAAGACCACCTTGTGTCATCAATAAGAACTGAAAGGAATTTGAACTGCTAACTTCTAACTCTAAAATCTAAACTCTACCCTTTCTTTTGCCACTGGTTAAAGACAATTTGTTCAATAAATAGTTATTTACTTGTTAAGTTTACAAACATGGTGCTTGTATTCTGTTAACCTAAATTAAACAATTAGATGGGATGATCAAACTTTTCATGTTTGTTGCAGCTCAGGGAGCAATAGGGCTTGACATTGCAATGCAGTATCCCCAGTGAGTCATGACAATACATTTGCAATCTCAATTATACCATCCAGGGATAATTAGAACACAGGCAAGGTCATTCCTTGCAAAAAGTGAAACTCTCAAACAATTGAGTCAATTGTTTCAGTCCAATTTTTCAGAATCGACAGGACCCATATCGTCTCTGCTCACTCTCAGCCATATGAAGCTAAATACCTCAAGACAAAAACGATAACAAGGGGAATCATAAAACTGCTCCTTTTTAACCTGCAACTTAAAATCATCAATATTTCTGTTAAAAGGTTTGCAAAAAATCATTAAACAACTTTTCCAATAATACATCAAAACCTACGCATTAAAATTTCAGAACAAATCAAAAGGGACAGGTGGGTTTGACCTATCACTTCTTGTTTCCAAACAAATCTTGCTAAAATGCTTAATTTAAATAGAAGTGTAACTGTTAATGTACAGTTTCCCACAACTAAACAGTTAGTTAAAAATGATTTTTTTAGAAAGCACAAAATTAAGAATGCAAGGAACCATTAAGCAATATGGAAAAAGGCAAGCCACCTGTTGTTCTTAATATTCTTGTCAACTTTTAATATGTTTTGCTTGCCGGTTTAATTGAGAATTATATATACTTTTAAAAATGCTTTTAACTGCACCAAAAGTTTGTTTTGAAACATTGTGAATATTAATGAGTCATAAATATATGCATCCAATTTCCTCAGTTGTGTGTTGAATACAATTATTGGCGCTTTGGGCGATACTGAACAGAAGCACACTTAGTTTCCTATCTATACAAGAAACAGTTTGCAAGAAGACTTTTCAATGCCTCTACATTTATGTGCTGTCACACTAACATTGCCCTCTACTGATTTATTTGGGGATTGTAGGTTATTTATTTATGCCTGTTATGTTTGGGTAATTTAAGTTCTTCTGACTCACAGTGTCAAATCCATACCCAAACCTGACCTATAACTAACTACTTTTACTAACAAGCAAGCTCGAAATGGTTATTACTGTGTAAAGAAATCCCATGATAGAAATGATGATGGGTTCAAAAGGTTTGGAAAGTAATTTTCAAAAACTGAATGAGAATTACAAAACATGCATGAATATTGGCAAATATTTAGCTTTTTAAAAGCTTGTACGTTTTATTAGATTCTAATTCAGGTCCTACAACACTGTTTAAGGGAGAGAAAGGCATCATATATGGGAATCATTGACATCTAAAAATGTAACATAGGTCCTGGTACAATTGCCAATGAAGAAGTCCATAAGGAATGTTGACAGGTGACAGATCATTATCAATTATATTCATACATATTTAGCCAGAGCATGTAGTGGGGTGGTTGGAGAAACAATAAGGCTGCTAGCTTTTCCTCCTTGTTAATATTTGGATTAAAAAATAACACAATCCCTCAATCAAAAATGTTTGCGATTTTTTCCATAACATGGACATGTTTAAAAAGTTACAGGTGCTATATGCAAGATTTTAAGTTAAAGAGTAACAAGTTTTTACCACATTAGAAAAGCACCTTTTAAAAGTTTTAGTATCAAAATCAAGTATATTTACTCCAGTTTGTTATGAAATGTTCTTGAATGTTATCTATTATAACTTGCTATATTTTGGAAAGTGTTTGCCAGAAAAATAGTTTAAAAATTTGCCACTGGGAAAGGTAAATTTCTTTTGTTTTAATATATAAACAATCTAACCCCCCAACTACAAAGCTTGAGAGTCCATTAAATATATGTGGGGGAAAAAAAGCATGGATGCGAAAGATGGAAAAGCATAAATAATATATTGTGTTGAGAATGATAGCATTAGGAATGGATGCATCCACACATCTTTATTTTGTATTAACAATAATTGCAAATGCGATCAAACTTTTGCAAAATCTATTCAAATACTTAATTGCAAATGATGGCAATCTGATATTTAAAGCAAGGTTAAATGATCCAAAAAGGGCAATTTTAAATAGCCAATAAAGTGTTAAATTACTGTAAATAAAATAACTTTACCAACTGTGAATCTTAATCAACAAGGTTCTAAAGTATTGTGGTTAAAATCAATTTGCCAAATAACTAATAATATTAAATGGAAGGTATCTGATACGCACTATTCTGAATACAAGAATACTGGAAGACAAAAGGTCCAGGAAGATAAACCGTAGAAGTACCTCTAGTTGATGTACTGCATCTGGAGTTAAAGACTCAAAAATGAATTCTTCCAATGATTTTGGCCGATTTGCTTGAGGGACATGGTGCCCCAACAGGACAGTATGAGGGTTGGCACAAGAGGGTTCTTGGTGCTGGGATACATCAGCCACTCCTCTTTGCTGCTGCTTCTGAAGTAGTTTTTTCAATTTTATCTCTCTCCGAATATCTTTTGCTTTGCGGCAAGGTGGTTTAGTTGGATCTGCTCCTCTGCCTTTGGTAAAGAAAAAAAACTTGGTTCAAGTCCTAAAATTGGGTAAATTTTGATGAAATACTTCAAACGTGCAGGTGCTAATGCAAAGAAATCCAAAATAAAAACAAATATGGAAATACACAACAGGTCCATCCAGTAGTAATTAGGGACAGAGAAAAAGTTAACGTTTCAGGTTGATGACCTATTGTCAGAACTGGAAAAAATTAATGTAATAGGTTTAAAACAAGTCCAGAAGCAGGAAAGAATGTGTATTTATATAGCTTCTTTAACTCAATAAAATGTCTCAAGCAAACTTTGACACCAAACCATGTAAAAAGATATTGGGGGAGATAACCAAAAAGCTCGATCAAAGAGAGAGGCTTTATGGAGCATTTTCAAGGAGGAAACAGAGGTACAGGGTAGGAAACGCTGAGGGAGGGAATTTCAGAGCTTCTGTCTTAGCAGCTAAGGGCATGGCCACCAATGGTGGAGCGATCAAAATTGGGAATGCTGAAGAAGCCAGAATTAGATCAGTGCAGATATCTTAGAGGGTTGTGTAGTTGGTGGAGAATAGAGTTAAGGAAGAGCGAGACTGTGGAGGAATTTGAAAACAAGGCCGAGAATTTTTTAAATTGAGGTGCTGTTTAGCAAGGAGCCAATGTAGGTCAGTGAATACAGGAGTGATGGCTGAATGGGACTTGGTGCAAGTTAGGAACAAGGCAGCACAGTTCTGGACAGCCTCCAGTTTTCAGAGGGTAGAAAGTGTGAGTCCAGCCATGAGTTCATTGGAAGTCAATTCTAGAGGTTAAAAAAGGCATGAGCTTAAATCCATCCATGTGATGGATTTAAGTGGTGTTACAGAGATGGGCGTAGGCATCTTAATTATGATCAGCATGTGTGGTTTGATGCACATCTTGGGATCAACTATGACACCAAGGTTGCGAACTGTCTGGTTCAACCTCAGACAGAATGGAAAGAACTAAAGAGAAGGCAAGAGAGATTAAATGGCAAAAGGGATGATGGTGCAAAGCAAAAGGAGATGGGAATGGGACAATTAAAGGAACAAAATATAGGTCTAGAGGAGACCTACAGCTGTCTTCGAAAAAGAAAATGTGGAGCAAAGATTATGAATCTGAAATTATTGAACTTAATTTTGAGTCCGGAAGGCTATAAGGTGCCCAATCGAAAGATGAGGCACTGTTCCATAAGTTTAGGAAATGTTTGGCTAAGACAAATGTGGGTCCATTACAGGCAGAGTCAGGAGAATTCATAATGGGGAATAGAGAAAAGGCGGAGAAGCTAAATGATTAATTTGTGTCTGTTTTCACTGAGGAAGATACAAGAAATCTCCTAGATTTAGACATCCAAGGGACTAGGGAGGATGAGGAGTTGAAGGAAATTAGTATAAGTAAGAAGGTTGTATTGGAGAAATTAATAAGACTGAAAGTTGTTAAGTCCCTGAGACCAGATATTTTGCATCCCAGAGTGTTGAAAGAGGTTGCTATAGAGATAGTGGGTGCACTGGTGATCATTTTCCAAAATTCCATAGATTCTGGAATGGTCCCTGAAGGTTGGAAGATAGCAAATGTTACCCCACTATTTAAGAAGGGAGAGAGTGAGAAAACAGGGAACTACAGACCTGTTAGCCTTAGGGAAAAATGCTAGAATCTATTATAAAGGATGTGAAAAGGAATACTTGGATAATCATGATCTGATAGGGCATATTCCGCTTGGATTTGCGAATGAAAAATCATGTTTAACAAATTTGGAGTTTTTTGGGGATTTTTTAAGGTAGAGATTGATAGAGATTTCTAATTAACATTAGTGTGAAGGGTTATGGAGCTAATGTGGGTAAAAGGCATTGAAGTGTTCGATAAGCCTTGATTGTCTTGAATGGTGGAACAGGCTCAATGGGCTGAATGGCCTTCTCCTATTCCTATCTTTACTCTGAGCATCACTGGAACAGTGTAAGGACATGAGGTCAGAGTGGAATTGGGATAGAGAATCAATATGATGCAACTAGAAGCTTGAGGTCACATTTGCAAAATGAATGGAGGTGTTCCACAATGCAGTCAATCAATCTGCGATTAGTCTTCCCAATATTGAGGAGACCACATCATGAGTAGCGATTACAGTATACTAAATTGAAGGTTGTACAAGGAAATTGCTGTTCCACTTGAAAGGATTGTATGGGCCCTTGGACAATGAGAAAGAAGAAAGTAAAAGTGCAGGTGTTGCATCTCCTAAACTTACATGGGAAGGTCCATGAAAAGGGGGTGATTGAGGAGTGGCTCAGAGTGATGTGGAGCAAACGATCCCTTTGAAATGCCTGAAAGGGAAGGGTAGGCAAAGACATGCTTGGTGGTGGAATCACGCTGAAGGTGGCGAAAATGGATGACTAGTTGAATATAGAGGCTGGTGGGGTGGAAAGTGAGAGCAAGAGGAGACACACAGTAGGGATACAAAGGGGTGCAAGCAGAAATGTGGGAAATGGATTGGACATAAACAAGGACCCTGTCAACCATGGTAGGGAAGAGCGGGTATCCTCAGTTGAGGGAAAAAGACATAGTAGAAGCACCTGTATGGAAAGTGGTATTGACAGAATAGAAGGGACTCAAATGGAGAAACTGGGAGAAAAGACTTGAGTCCTTACAGGAAGTGGGGTAGGGGGAAACGTAGTTGAGGTAGCTTGGGAGTCAATGGATTTATAATAAATATTAGCTGATTGTTTCCATTTTTGGGGATAGGCTTGTAAAGAAAGGGAAGGGAAGAATTGAAGATGGGCTATGTGATGTTGAGGGAAGGATAGAAATTGGAAGCAAAGTTGATGAAATTTTCCAGTCCATGGTAAAAGCAACAAACAGCACTGATACAGTCAAAAATGTACTGAAAAAAATAGGTGAGATGGGGACCTGAGGGTAGGGCTAGAACAAAAAATATTCCACATATCCCATACAAAGGCAGGCATAGCTAGGATCCTTGTGTTCCCAAAGCAATACCTTTTATTTCGAAGAAGTGAGTGGAGTCAAAGGAGAAGTGGTTCAATGCAAGAACAAGTTCAGCCAGGCAGAGGAGGGTGGTGGTGGATGGGAACTGTCTGGGTGTCCATTCAAGGTTATCTTGTTGGGAAACAAAGGTGTAAAGGAATTGGACACCTTTGGTGAAAGGGAGATTGTTAGGGCCAGGAGACTAGAAACTGTTAAAGGAGTAGAGTACAGTTGGAAGATTCACAGATGTAGGTCCATTGTGGGGAGAAAGACACTAGACAAAGGGCCGAAAAATAAAGTCATGATAGGAAGAAATAAGTTCTACATGGAAAGAACAGACTGAAATAATGGGTCTACCAAGGCATTCCTGTTTGTGTATCTTGAAAAAGGTACTTTTCTTTCATCACTTAGTGATCAAAATTCTGCATTAACCTTTTCAAAGATTCCACCATAAAACTCAACTAATGCATATCAAGTTATACAACTAAATCCATCTTAAAAACCAAGCACATCAGAATATCCATTCTTCATGAGTACCAACATTCAATGTAAACTTCTATCTGTACTGGAATACAAAGTCTCTTAATATGGTGTCTTGCACATTCCCCATCATATTTTACTTTTACAACCCGAAAGGTGCACTTAAAACAATCAAAATCCAGAAACCAAAGAGAATTAACTATAGAACAGCTTGGAACAATTCCAAATCCTGAGATGTCAAAAGAAGAGAGATTCAAAAACTAACCTCATAAATGCAAGTTAAAGCCTCATCCCTTCAAAGTCAGCCTTATTAAGTTTAAAACCTTGGTTTGTCTCTCTTTTCTCCCTTCCAAACTTAAAAACAAATTTAATCATGTCATGTTCACTGTAATAGGAGTGATAGTGATGTGAGAAGAAATTATTTCACCCAGAGGGTGATTGGAGTCTGGAACGAGCTTCCTGAGAGGGTGGTGGAGACAGGTCCGATCAAGGTATTCAAAAGGGAATTGGGTTGCTATCTGAAAAAAAAAGAATGTGCAAGGTTATGGGGAGAAGGCAGGGGAGTGGGAAATGAGGTAGAATGTTCCTTCAGAGAGCCAATGCAGGCTCGATAAGCCAAATGGCCTCCTTCTGCACTTTAATGATTCGGTGATTCTGTACTTCTCACTCGTAATTCATCACTAAACCGAGTGTGGCCTTTACAACTTGAACTATTCTATTTCTCTCAGTCTATGAGAAAATTAAAATCTCACATTATAACTGCTTTGTTTTTGCGACATGCTTCTGTGAGATCCTCATTTTTGCATCCTACAGCTATATCACCACTGACAGGAGATCTATAGACAAGCCCCACTCAAGTATTGGATCCCTTGCTGTTTCTTAATTTTACCTGAAGTGTTTCCAGTGCCTGCTTGTTCTAACCTAAATACGCACTTCTAATAGTGTCTGTTAACAATATTGTTAGTAGCAGTTTGTGCCTAATGATGATTTGTGCTTTGGATTCTCACCAACTAACACCTAGGCTAAGAACACATTTTTTCAGGGTAGGATTGTTACAATTACAAGAAAAGATCACAGCCTTCCATTCCATTAACTTGGATTGTATTCCAAAACTAGGTTGGACAGGGAAAATGCCAGCCCCTTACACTTAAAGTACAAAACAAAACAAAAAAAAAATCACATTGAAACTTTAACATAAAGCATGAAATGAGAAAAGGCCACTTGGTTTGATCCTTCCACAGGCCAGGTACAATTCTCCATCTACATGGGGAATTTCTAATCTCCTCAGTGTAAATTCCGGTTTTCTCTCTGACATTCAAAGATAATCTAGCAATACTCCAGAATATCTATCTATACTGTACTCAAATTTTCACTACTCAAAACTGAATAGTTGCTTACACAGATGATACTTCACAGCAATGTAGCAAGTATGTCGAATGATTGTCCTTGTCTGCATTTACAAAGTAATAGAACATATTTCCTGCACAGGAACAGGCCATTCAACCCAAAAGGTCCATACTCCACATAAGTCTCCTCCCACCACACTTCATCTAATCCTATCAACAGATCCTTCAATTCCTCTCTCCCTCATGTGATTATCTGGTTTTCCCTTGAAAGCACCTGCGCTATTTGTTTCAATTACTCCTTGTGATAGAAAGTTTCACATTCTAACCACTCTGCGTATAGAAGTTTTTCCTGAATACCTTATATTTAGGGTCCCAAATTCTGGTCTCACCCACAAATGGAAACACACTCGCTACATCTACTCTATCAAACACTTCCATAATCTTAAAGATCTCAATCAGGTTACCCTGCAGTCATTCCATTCCCAGGACTAAAGTGAGCTGAAGTTCAAACATTTATATTATAAGCACTGTAAAAATAATATCAGTAAGAGAGCAATGACCAATTTATTTAAAGTGGCTTTCCTCTCAAAATGCAAAATTGGAAGTTCTTGTTTAAATAACTTTATCAGAGAAAAGTCCAATTCCCTCAATCAACCTAAACATCTTTTAACTCAAAAGCTAAAAAATAATTAAGCTAAAATTGACAAAAAAAAATCAGAGCAATACCTTATTCTTCAAGACATAAGTTTAAATCTCAATAGATATTTAACTAAAATTTAATCAAGCAAAATGAAACTAAAATTACAAACTCATAAGACCGCCATTATATTTTGGGCTTTCCAATTATGCTGCTGCAAAGGGACTTTGTTGTAATGTTAAAAATGCTACTTATTGAGTTAAACTAAGCTCTCTCGGGGCAGCACAGCTGGGAGAGGGTAGGATAAAATTCAGATGGGCATGTCTCAGCCAGCAAGGATCAAACATCAACATTTCAGTGATCATCCACATCTATTCATATTGATATGATGGAACTGATTTGAGCACAACAGGGATCAATCAGTTACCAGGATTGTCTGGAGAGATTCCGTTCCTGAGGTATGATTAACAAAGAGGACAGGAAGACCCATGTTCAGCCTAACAAAGGCTGCCAGAAAACAGATCTTGTCCAGAACTAGCAACTAAGGCATAGCAGGTCAGTTCTGTTTGCTAAAAGGCGATCCTAAAGGAATAAAACAGCATTAAATATTTATATCCATTATTTCGGATAGTACTGAATATTTACATTGTGTTATTAAGAAAAGTATTGTACTAATCTGGAAAAAGTCTGGAATTGTTATTTTTGTTCAGTCATGCCTATTTGCAAAATGAACCAGCCTCTTAATTTAACATCAACCTCTTCTTGCCAATGTGCTCATCAACTCTGCTCAGTGAAGTTTTCAGTAAGTAGTTCATATGACAAGCGGGCCTCAAAATTGTGAGACAGTGGGATGCAATATAGATAATTTGAGGCAGAATTCTGCTTACAGTAGTATGTAAAGCAAATGCGATGCAATCAATCCTCATTTATTTTGCCTCCAGCATCTTTTTTTTAAAACAAAGATAGTTAGTTGCCTGACAGCCTACTGAAAACATACAACAGTATTTTTCTCCTACATTTCCCCAGATTTTACTTCCAAGCAAAATTGCTGTACTGCGCTGCCACCTGCTGGTGATTTCAGTTTATTAAAGCCTTGAATCTTGAGTTGCACTGAAATATTCAACATTTCCAATGCTGTCTCTGAACACAGAAGGAATGTCACTCAACTGGTTATATCGGTGGTTAAAGTGCAATATTTAATAATATTTTAAATATTTAAATTAAAAGCTATGCATTTTTTGTTAATTCAGCCAGATGTCATAAAAGAAACGCAAGACTGATAGCCTCACTCGCGCCTCTGAGTCACAAGGTTCTGGTTCAAGTCACACTCTAGGGCTTGAGCATTAAAATCTAGGTCGGCACTCCAGCGCAATACTGAGGGAGTGCTGCACCGTTAGAGGAGATGTTAAACTAAGGCCTATTTGCCTGCTCAGGCGGATGTAAGAGATCTCATGGCACTATTTCAAAGAAGGGCCGGGGAGTTATCCCTGGTGTCCAGGCAAATATTTATCTTTCAATCAACACCATGAAGTAACAGGTTATCTGCTCATTATCACAATGCTGGTTGTGTGAGTTTGCAGTGCGCAAATTGGCTGCCATGTTTTCTACATTACAATAGTGACAACACTTCAAAAGTATTTCACTGGTTATAAAATGCTTTGTGATGCTGGGTGGCTATGAAAAGCGCCATATAAATGCAAGTTTTTCTTTTTCATGAATTCTTAAATTATAAGTTGCAGCAGGATAACACTCTACAAATTATATTCTTAAGTTTTATTATGAAAATCATAATTCCATAAGAAGTTTTCTTTTCCCAAGATGCTGGAGCACCCAGAATTCAGATAAATAATACTATTCTGTCTCTTAGCTCAATCTTTCACGGTGTCTCACAACTACAGAAATGTGCTTCAGATAGTACAAGTTACAAGGTCGTATTTGCATTAAAAGAAAATCATAATTTTTTGAAGCATAATTTTTTCACCCAATTTTCTTGCCTACCTTGCTACCTCTGAAGTTTGTAACCCATGCAGGAATTAAATTCGGGGGCCCCCTGCACCTTCTTTAGACAGCTGTACTTTACATGAAGGCTCGCACCGGTAATATGACAGCAATTTGAGCTAGGCCATACCCTTCTTCATTCTAAACCACAACTCAGTTTTGGCATGAGAACCGAACAATAAGAAGCAAATTTAAACAATGAGGAATTCTGAAGACACACCAAAAACAAGGTCCGAGGTACACCAGGTCAGAAAAAGAACCAAAAGGCTGGATAGGGTAAACCCAAAAAGCAGGAAAAGGGGAAACTTTTAATAATGAGATTGAATTATGACTACATCCCAACACTGAGAAAAAAAACTATAGTTATTGTGTCTAATCTAACAATCATCATCAGGCATTCAATTAAATTGCATGAAGTAGCACAAATTTTGGAATCAGGATCCATAGAATCATGAAATGCAACTTGCGAAATACAAATAAAAGCGCTGGATAAGCTGAATCGTATGCTATAAAAGAATCAGAGAATCTCACAATGCAGAAGAGGCCCTTCGGCCCATCGTGTCAACACTGACACATGACAAACACCTGACCTACCTACCTAATCCCACTTAACAGCACTTGGCTGTTATGATGTATCAAGTGCTCATCCAGGTACTTTTTAAAGGATGTGAGGCAACCCGCCTCCACCACCCTCCCAGGCAGTGCATTCCAGACCGTCACCACCTTCTGGGTAAACAAGCTTTTCCTCACATCCCCCCTAAACCTCCTGCCCCTCACCTTGAACTTGTGTCCCCTCATCTCTGACCCTACAACTAAGGGGAATAGCTGTTCCCTATCCATCTAGTCCATGCCCCTCATAATCTTGTACACTTCGATCAGGTCGCCCCTCAGTCTTCTCTGCTCCAACAAAAACAACCCAAGTCTATCCAGCCTCTCTTCATAACTTAAATGTTTCATCCCAGGCAACATCCTGGTGAATCTCCTCTGAACCCCCCTCCAGTGCAATCACATCCTTCCTATAATGTGGCGACCAGAACTGCTCAGTACTCCAGCTGTGGCCTCACCAAGGTTCTATACAACTCCAACATGATCTCCCTACTTTTGTAATCTATGCCTCGATTGATAAAGGCAAGTGTCCCATATGCCTTTTTAACCACCCCACTAACATGCCCCTCCACCTTCAGAGATCTGTGGACACACATGCCAAGGTCCCTTTGTTCCTCAGGACTTCCTACTGTCATGCCTTTCATTGAATACCTCCTTGTCAAATTACTCCTTCCCAAAGTGCATCACCTCACACTTTTCAGGGTTAAATTCCATCTGCCACTTATCTGCCCATTTGACCATCTCGTCTATATCTTCCTGCAGCCCAAGACACTCAACCTCACTGTTAACCACCCAGCCAATCTTTGTGTCATCCACAAACTTACTAATCCCACACCCCACATAGTCATCTATGTCATTTGTATAAATGACGAGTAATAGGGAACCCAGCACAGATCCCTGTGGTACACCACTGGACACTGTCTTCCAGTCGCTAAAGCAGCCTTCTGTCATCACCCTCTATCTCCTACAAATAAGCCAATTCTGAATCCACCTCATGAAATTACCCTGTATCCCATATGCATTTGCTTTTTTTTATAAGGCTCTCATGTGGGATCTTGTCAAAGGCTTTGCTGAAATCCATATAAACTACGTCAGCTGCACTACCTTCATCTACATACCTGGTCACCTCCTCAAAAAATTGAATCAAATTTGTTAGGCATGACCTCCCTCTGTCAAAACCATGCTGACTATCCCTGATCAAACCTTGCCTCTCCAAGTGGAGATAGATTCTCTCCTTCAGAATTTTCTCCAATAGTTTCCCTCCCACTGACATGAGACTCATTAGCCTGTAGTTCCCTGGCTTATCTCTACAACCTTTCTTAAATAGCGGAACCACATTAGCTGTTCACCTCCTCCGTGGCCAGAGAGGAATTAAAAATTTGGGTCAGAGCCCCTGCGATCTCCTCCCTTGCCTCCCTCAGCAATCTGGGATACAAATCATCTGGACCTGGAGATTTGTCCACTTTCAAGCCTACCAACACTTCCAATACCTTATTACTCCCTATGTTAACTTGCTCAAGAGCCTCGCAGTCCCTCTCCCCGAGTTCCATACCTTCATCCTCATTCTCTTGGGTGAAGACGGATGTGACGTATTCGTTCAACACTCTATCAATGTCCTCTGGCTCCACCCATAGAGTGCCCCATTGATCCCTAACGGGCCCTACTCTTTCCCTGGTTATCTTCTTCCCATTGATATACTTATAGAATATCATGGGATTTTTCCTACTTTTACCACCCAAAACAGAAGGGGGAGGGTGATAAGGCAGAGGTCATGGTACATGTTGGTACCAATGACTTAAGTAGAAAGAGGGATGAGGTCTTGCATCAAGAATTCAGGGAGTTAGGCAGTAGACTAAAAAGCAGGACCGCTTGGGTTGTAATCTCTGGATTACTCCCAAAGCCACGTGCTAGTCATCATAGAAATAGGAGAATAGCGCAGATGAATATGTGGCTTAAGAGTTGGTGCAAGAGGGAGAGTTTTAGATTCCTGGATCATTGGAATCGTTTCTGGGGAAGGTGGGACCTGTACAATCGGGACGGTCTACATGTGAACCAGAGCAGGACTAACATCCTTGCGGGCGGGTTTGCTAGTGCTGTTGGGAGGAGTTTAAACTAATTCAGCAGGGGGATGGAACACAAAATGGTATCATAATACAGTAAAACAATTAAGTCAGAGGGAGTACAGCTGCATTAAGTTTCAATGGATTAAGGCAAGGCTGGATGGCCTCTACTTTAATGGCAGGATTATTACAAGTAAAATGGATAAGTTAAGGGTGAGGATTGACATGTGGAATTGTGATATAGTAGCCATCACAGAGATGTGGTTGAGGGAGGGGCAGGATTGGCAGCTCAACATTCCGGGATATAGAATCTTCAGGTGAGACAGGGGAGGGGGTAAGAGAGAAGGAGACATTGCATTATTAGTTAAGGAATCAGTTACTGCAGTAAGGAGAGATGATATCTTTGTAGGTAAGGAGCTTAGGAATAAACAAGGGGCAGCCACATTGTTAGGTGTTTATTATAGACCCCCAGATAGTCAGCGGGAAATTGAGCAGCAAATATGTGCACAATTTGTGGAGGTGTGTAAAAACAATAAGGTAATTATATTAGGTGATTTCAACTTTCCCAACATTAATTGGGATAGACATAGTGTTAAGGGCTTGGATGGAGTGGATTTCTTGAAATGTATACAGGAGAACTTTTTAGGTCAACGTGTAGAGGGTCCAACATGGGATGGCGCAGGGCTGGATCTAATTCTGGGGAATGAAACCGGACAGGTGGCTGAGGTGATGGTGGGGGAGCATTTTAGTGCTAGCGACCACAACATGGTACAATTTAAGTTTGTTATGGACAAAGAAATAGACAAGTTGCAAAAAAATGTTTTGGATTGGGGGAGAGCGGATTTTAGTAAAATAAAGCAGGATCTGGCCAAGGTGGACTGGGAACAGCTGCTTGTGGGGAAATATACAGAAGAGCAGTGGAGGGTATTCAAAAAGGAAATGGGGAGGGTACAGGCTCAACATGTTCCCTCTAGGGTGATAGGAAGGGGTAACAAACCCAGAGAACCATAGATGACCAGAGATATTCAGGTTACAATGAGAAGGAAAAGAGAGGCTTTTAGCAAATCAGTGGAGGCATTAGTAGAGTACAGAAAGTGCAGGGTGGAGCTTAGGAAAGCAATTCGGAGAGCAAAGAGGGGATATGAGAAAGAATCATTTGACTTCTCTCAGTCACCATAAATCAACAGCCCTAATTATAAATGGGTAGCAAAGCAAAATATGATCTTGAAAGTGACACAAACTCCCAGAAGCCAATGTAATAAAATTAGAATGTGACTAAGTAACTTCACTTCCCTAGTGACCTTGCTTATGATCTAATGTTAAAGGTGGCTTGAACAAATAATCAAGATGTCACAACTGCAAAAAAAACTATGTGACTACTTTCTGTTACCATCAAAAGAAATCCTGGACATATTAGACCATAGTCATATTAATTTATTATGAAGATTAGTCTATCTATTCTTCATAGCTCCCAACCAGCAAGAGAATAAATAAAGAGACACTTCATACAATACAATTCACTAGTCTCCATTTAGTGATAGTTGATGCAAACACTAAATGTAACAGATCAACCAGCTATACTACCTCAAATGTAAAAAAAAACTAATAGATTGCTTCAAGAATCTGGCATGATAATTTCTACTTTTAGTCATTCAAATTCTTAAATCTTACCTGGTTTGGGAACACTTTTAAATGGCTCAGTGGAAACATCTGCTTCCACAGATGGATTTTTTGATCCTGGTTCCCCTTTATCACTAGCAGCATCCGGTTGAGGTTTCTCCTGTATTTCAGTAGACTCAAGTTCCTCAAGGCTCACAATCTTGAAAGGTTTCTCTATATCTGTATTGAACTCTGAGGTACATGCTACAGGTTGGTGACCAATTCCAGCGTCTTCACTGTGAGAATCCATGGGTTCAACTTCATAACACATGAAAAGACATAATGACAGGATAGGTTTCTATAGATCACAGTGAAGGCACCAACCAGAGCTTCAAAATTTACAATTTCCATTAAATATATCTGAATATTTTAAGCATTTTGTCTTTTGACTCTAACAATTCAATTTTCCTCATCGAGGAAAGAATAATCTTACTTAGAAGCATATTTAATTGTACAAGTCAATTCACTAGTAACACCACCTCATATTCATAAGCAAAGGTGAAAGTCCATAACAATCTATGAAGGGAATAGTTTCATCGACGCTATCAAATGGGGTAAACACTTAGAATTTTAACTGAAGTGAATTATGCCCATCCTTCATGGTACACTAGGCAAAACGTTGAACTGTTTACTCAGCTTCCCTTACATGAATAAATATTCAAGCAACATTCGACTCTTTTTACTGGCATTAAATGGGCATGGTGCAATAGAACAGTCACTTTGATCAGCAAACTACGTATAATTAATATAGATCTGTGAAGATAGGGTATATCTGAATAATTTCATTGAGTTTTTTCAAGGAGGTCACTAACATACTCGACAGGGGAATGCCAATGGAGGTTGTCTAGATGGACAGCAGAAGGTTCTGCACAAGTGAGCATTAGAAACAATGGGTGAAATTTTGTGATATATTAATTGATTGAGAGGTAAGAGACACAGCGTGGGAATAAATGGAATGTATCCTGATTGATAGGATCTGACAAATTAAGAAGCAAAATAAGTTGTGCAGGTGGGAGCAGGAAGTTACAAAGGGACATAAGAGTAAATTAGTGGACAAAACTATGGCAGATGGAAGTGGGGAAGTGTGGGGTCATTCACTTCAGGTCCTAGAAAGGCTTAAGGAGATGTGATGCAGCCAAGTGATTTGGTTGTTCAGTTACACAATCACTAAAAGCTAATACACATATACAAAAGTAATCAAATGGCTAATGGGATGTTGGCTTATGACTCAAGGTAACTGGAAAACGAAGGGATAAAGTGATGTTTCAGTTGTACAAAGCCTTGGTCAGACCCCATCTGAAGTACACAATTCAATTTTGGGCTATACCTCACTGGATACGTTGGCCTTGGAGGAGATATTGTGCAGATTAATCCAAATGATACTGGGTTTAAGAGATAAATTATGAGGGCAAGTTACATGGACCAGACTTGTATTCCCTTGAGTATGAAAGATTAAAGAGATGATCTAATTCAATTGTTTAAGATTATTAAAGTATTTGACAAAGCAGATAAATAGAAACAATGTCCTCTGGTGGGAGAATTCAGAACAACTGTACAAAGTCTTAAAATTAAAGCTCAGTCATTCAGGAGTGATGTCAGGAAGCACTTCTTCACAATAAAAGGCAGTGGAAACCTGGGCCTCTTTCCCCAAAAGGTTGAAGTGAAGTCAATTAAAAATTTTAAAACTGAAGATTGATAACTTTGTGCTTGGTCCGGATACTAAGGGCTACAAAACCAATGTGGCTAGATGGAATTAAGATGATCAGCCATGGTCTAATTAAATGACAGAAGAGATTTGAGGAGCTGAATAGCCTATACCTATTCCTGTGCTTCAATGCTGCTATGACAATAAGGGTTTAATGACCTGCAAAGGATGGCTTCAAAGGCACTAATTTACAGTGATAAGTTAGCTTCTATTTTCATTAAATGGTATTCTAGGATTTTTACTTATGCTTCGTCAATTGGATTTCAAAATTCCATTAATCTATAAAAATTGTGAATGAATATAATATGATAAATAGATTCACTTATATATTTCATTCTTATCCATACTGGATAGTTTTAAAGTGGAGAATGCACATCAATTTGCTATGCAAGATTGATTAGTTAAAAATTAGTTATGTTACTTAAGGACATTGGGTAAGGAAACAGGTTTAGCTACACAGAGAGAGCTCTGAAATTTGCTAGCATTGAGGAAGTGGCCTTGGCTTTTCAAAGCATTCGATGTCTATTTCCTCCTTTCTCTGAAGTGCCTTTCCAATGTGAAGAGTGATTTATAAAAAACACCCTATCGGTTATAGAGACACAATATCAAAAACAGCAAGTTTGTCCCCAAACTTAAAAATTTGCATCAAGTTTCTAACTCTGTTATTTATTTGATTGGTGCTCTCTTTAAAACCTGAAATTATGACTGAAAAATTCCCAAGGAATTTTGAGATAAAGTAGATTGAAAAATTGCCTCCAAGAATGTAGTAAAATTGACCCTGGAATAGTAACCCACTCATATTTGGCAGTAACAAGTTTTTTAAATTTGTATTTGTTAAAAATGTAGTATATTTTTGCTACAGGTACCAATCCAGATCAGCATTAAATAAATATTATTTGCTTCATTTTAGTTTCTAAAGTAACTTATTTTCAGATATGGGATTGTAGCGGTAACCTATACACATACTTTCAAGTTACCATATGTTGAACATAGGTGCATCTTACTTTCTAAATGACAGCACTTATGACAAATTACTGAATGACATGGTAGGGATTGAAATGTACAGGATCAGGAATCTCCCAGCTTCAATCTTCTGCCCAAGCAGAGATAACTGATCTCAACAAGGACAGGATCATGGCGTAGCAATTAGCTTCGCTTTGCTGAGCTTGGTGCTAAGAGGAAGTGCAGAAAGAACAACAGAACTCATTCAGGATTCCATTAGTGATCACTAATGATCCCTACTGAAAAATACATTGGGGAGGCACTCAGTGAAGATAAGTTCAGGTTTACCTTGATAGCCTCACTGACAGCTTGGCTCACACAAGAATCTCTGCCAGTGGCAGAGATATATGGGACTCACTAGCACCCATGAATTTTGCCTCAAAACAAGTCACTGCCTTCTGAAACAGAGAAGTTTGGAGGGGTGGCAGAAAATAACACAAAAGGTCAACCAGAGGATATGGAATAATACAGACTGCTTTACGTATCAAAACTGAATTTATTAGTCACAACAGTTAGTAAAACAATTATGTAGACTCACCATCACTTCCTTTTACTACTTCTCCTTTGGAAAGAAACCGCGTCATTTTCTTTAATATTTTCTTTGAGGACTTAGAAAGTTTGAAGTCTAAAATATGACACCTGGGAAGGTAACAGCACAAAAATTGTTTTGATGATTTTACAGTGAATTGCTCATCCAAAATAACCAGAAGCAATTTGTCTCTAATATACTGGAACAGTTTCATAAAATCATGCAGTAATAGATACAGCCTCTGAATTGGTGCAACAAGTTATTGTCACAAACATTATGCCTTGAAGGTTGCCGTTTTTTGATACATCACAGCCTCAGGGATGACTTCATCAAAATCATTACATTATGGTTACAACCCAATCTTATAATGCAAGTATGATCCTGAGTGCATTTCTTTCTTTCTCTCATGCTCTCTCTCTCTCTCTCTCTTCCCCTCCTCTCCTCTTTCCTCCATATACACGAATCAGTAATTTAACATAATGGTGTCAACTGACCCTTTACCTGGATTGACTAAATTGATTGCCTGACTGCCTAACACAAATTGATAGTTTGGAGTTCAAAATTAGCCACAATTTTCATATGGTTATAAATAATGAATGTGCTTATGATCTGTGGAAGTGAGCATAACCCATGGATTTGTACTAAAAATTCTTCCATAAACTCACACCATTCTTTACTAATGTTAATTGCTGGACCATTGTAGTGAAGACTACCTGAGCGTGAATTCTTTCACTGAATGAAAAGGCACGAAATAACGCATTTCATGCATGTATCACCTAAATCACTATTTCAAGATTTCAGCAAAGATCCTGCCCACATGTTGCATTCAATAAATTAGCATTAAATTTAACCAATCAACCGAATATGTTTCAACCATAATAGGTACTAAGCTTATTACTATACAACTCTAGAAATGCAAGACAAAGCATGTTGACAAACCATTAATTATAATAATTCCAATTTAGTGCATAATTAGGTACTTTCAAATTTCCAAAGTATGTTAAGGGTATATATACACACGTTAAAAATCAGTACTTTAAACTAACTTGGAAATCCTTTGGTTTATGGGGTATCTGAATGCAGACCAAGAACAATAAATTATGATGGAACCACAAAATATTGCTTAAAAAGGATCCACAAACTGTAGAGCATTTCTAAATCATGAATTGGGACATTTTTACCAATAATTCCAAACTCTAAGACACAATCTGTCTCCAGTATAGGTCTGCGTGCAAGTTTGAATTTCATTTCCTTGCTTGTAGAGACTGTGTTGACGCACCTTCCTACTGAGTCACAATCATTAACAAGCTCCAATCCTAATCCTTTTTTCCTCAAGAGGCACTTACTTCACCTATACCTTCCAATCAGGATCTGGTTGCAAATACTTAACGTTGAAATTTCTCAGTGATTTGGAATAGTTGAGCAATAACAAACACACAAACCCTATATGCAAAGCAGCATGATTCCAGACAAAGGGTCAATTGACACCATTGTGTTAAGTTACTGATTCATGTGTGCAGTTGAGTATGTAGAGGAAAGACGTGAGGGGAAGAGAAACAACATGACAGAAAGAAAGAAATGCACAAAGGCCGAGCGATATTAGAAAGAAAATGAAAAATGCACATAAAACAACTTAACAAAAGTTTCACCAAAACCTAAACAACTTAAGTAGGATCATTAGAAATTTCACAGCAAGAAAGTGTACCATATTTTCAGTCAGGTACAGTTCTGAGGTTTGGAGGCAACCAAAAGTCTAACTTTAATAAAAGATCACTGATCAGATTGTTGCTTACAACAGTCCTATATATAGATAATGAGTTGGCAACTTCGCTTAAAAAATATCAATATACATCCTGCATTGTGGCCTTCAAGGCAAAACGTTTGTGACAATAACTTGTTACACCAATTCAGCGGCTGTATCTAACTGCATGCTTTTATAAAACTGTTCAAGTACTGCCATTAAATTAGAACAAATTACATGCCATGATAGCTAATACATAAGATATACAGTATTATTTTTAATTTTGAGCTTGGGGGGAGACTGGGACAAGTGTATTCAAGAAAGAGGATTCTATAGTGCATAATTCTGAGTTAAAAGTTTGCAATGTTTTGTTCATTAAAAATTACCTGTAATGCTAACTTGCCTTTTCTTTTGAATAGATGGCATCGTCCTGAGGAAGTGGGTTCACAGGAACTAGAGTAGACAATTCAGCTTCTCATGCCCAATCAATCATTCAATTAGATCATGGCTGATCTGCATCTCAGTTCCATTTAGTCAACTTTGATCCAGTTCCCATGAAATAGTTTCTCTATGTCTTCCCCATTTAATCCCTATCATTTCAAATACCTCAATTAAATCTCCACCCAGCTCCTGTCAGGTTTACGCAACATGTCAGCATAATTTAATCCTTCAAGGCCTGGTATCATTCTGGTGAAATTGGACTGAACCCATTCCAAGGCGTCTTTCCTGACTGTACATCTGAAGCAGTTGATATGAACATATAGGCTCCAATCGGTGTTTCAAAATTGAAGCCCATAAATAAAGATAGGTGACAGCAGCATGGATACAAAATTGGCTAAAAGATAAAAAGCAGGGAGTTGTGAACAGAGGAAGGTATACATTGTGTTCCCCAAGGTTCAGTACTAGGGCCACTGCTGTCTTTGGTGTCCATTATTGGCCTGGATTCTGGGGCACAAGGCGTAATTTTGAAACCTACCAAACAGGCAAGCTTGGAAGTGTAGCAAACAGTGTAAAAGATGGCGATAGGAATAGATAGCAAGAGGATATGGACATGCCATATGGCAGATGAAATTCAGTGCTGGATTTTGGTTGGAAGAATGAGGAGAGACCATACAAAACCTTATGTTGGAACAATGCCTTTAACGTAATAAAACATCTCAAGTCACTTCACAGAAGTGTATTAAAACAAAATTAGGCAATCAGCCTCATAAGGCGATATTAGAGCAAATGGCCAAAAGCTTGGTCAAAGAGCTAGGTTTCACAAGAGTATCCTAAAGGAAGGAAGCAAGGTAGAGAATCAGAGAGATTTAGGAAGGGAATTCTAGAGCTTCGGGGCGAGGCATGGCCCCCAGTGGCAGAACAATTAAAATCAGGGTTGCTCAAGAAGAGCAGAATGAGAGGGCAGCAGATAGACTGGAAGATTGTGGGGCCGTAGAAGATTACAGAGATAGGGAGTGGCAAAGCCATGGAGAGATTTGAAAACAAGGATGAGAATTTCAAAATGAAGTCACTACTTGACTGGGAACCAATGTAGGTCTGCAAGCACAGGGGTGATAGGGGAACTGACCTTGGTGCAAGTAACAACACAGGCAGCAGAATTTTGTGTGACCTCAAGTTTATGAAGGATAGAATGTGGGACTCCAGCCAAGAGAACATTGCAATACTTAAGTCCACAGGTACCAAAGGCATGGCTGAGGGTCTCAGCAGCTGATGAGCAAAGATGTTGGGCCATGTCAGGGAAATGGAAACAGGTGGTCTTAGAAGCGGCGTAGATATATACTTAGAAGTCCATTTTGGGGTCAAACATGACACCAAGATTCCAAACAGCATAGTTTTAGTTTCAGACAGTTGCCAGGGAAAGGGGTGGAGTTGATAGCTAGAGAACAGAGTTTGCGGTGGGGACCAAAAACAATGTCTTTCCAATATTGAATTGGAGGAAATTTATGCTCAACTAGTACCAGATGTTAACTATTATATATTAAATGATACATCTGTAAAAAGGATGCAAGAACAGAGAGACGGGGTGGGGGGGTGTTTCTACACATTTTGAAGGTTAAAAAAAATAGATTAACAAAGCAGTTAATGAAGCATCTGGAATCCTGGGCTTTATAAATAGAGATACAGAGTACAAAAGCCAGGAAGTTATATTAAACCTATATATAATACTAGTTTGGCCCCATCTGGAGTATTGTGTCCAATCATGGATACACATTTTAGGAAAGACAAAGTCCTTGAAGAGGGTGTAAAGAGATTTGCTAGAATGGTTCACAGTTACTTTGAGAAGCTAAGCTTGTCCTAACCGAAGCAGAGAAGATCTGATGAGTTTAAAATCATGAAGGGTTAGAGAAGAATAAATAAAAATAAATTGTTTCCAATTTAACCAGAGTACACAGATTTAAGCTAATTGATAAAAGAGCCAGAGGTAACATAAGGAAGAACCTTTTTAGACGAGTGGTCAAGATTTGGAATGCATTATCTGTATATAAATTCAATAGTAGCCTTCCATAGGGAACTGGATAAATACTTGAAGGAGAAAAAAATTGCAGGGATAAGAGTGGAAGAGTGGAACTAAATGGATTTCTCTTTGAAAGAGCTAGTGCAGACTTGACGGGCCAAATGGCCTCCTTCTGTGCTGCACCGATCTATGAATCATCATTTTTGTATTCCAAACCTTTGAGATAATGATTAACATTTTGTTAACTTTTTTGATTAGTTTTGATGACTGCACACTAGTTTTGTGTGATCTATATGCAGGAAACCCAAAATCGCAAATATCAAAAGGGCTAATGAAAGAATGAGTACAGTGCAGATATCCTACCACTATGCCAGGGCTTAAGGGATTAAATTATCAGCAACAGGTTACATAAACTTGACTCAGCTTTTAATAATCCATACACATGGACATTCCTTCGCATCTTTAAGCACCAAACCTGTTATCTGTGAAATTTTAAATACCCTTTGTCTTAATTCTAATTTTCTTTACCATACAAGTGGGAGCTAAAGCATCTGAAATAGATACAACCAAAACCTTCAAAAGCTTTGTAACTGTCTAGGGGAGACCTCAATTCAAGGTCTTCAAAGATCAGGGATTTTAATAGTTCCTGATTGAATCACCAATATTTTCTTTGAAGGTTTGGTTAGGTTATTCTTTTTCAAAATAATCTGCTCATTCCATAGGTATGAGAAGTGGTTCCAGAATTATGTAACATTTTTTATATTGAAGTCCCATCACTGCACCATAATCGTTAAACAAGACAGTCAATTATTTTAAACTAGCAAGTATCAAAGGAGGGTTAATCCAGATCTGGATTAAGTTACTAAATGCTACAAAACATGTTTTGCAACATAAAAGAGTAAGAATGGATAAATTATGAATTCGCTGAGCTTTTCTTGTAAATGTTACATACTACAAAATAATCCACACTTGTTTACAAATTTCCTGAAAATTTGATCATTAACGGTATCATTTGACAGTTCTTCGCCGGTTAATATTCAGGTACTAGCTTCAGCATTGTGTATTTGAGAATTCCACACAAAAAAATTGGCAAGAAAGTGGTTACCTACAACATAATTCTTACCTGATTGTATACTGAGGGCAACATGTTCGATTCATTGTAGGTTTATAAACGTACATACCACTCCTAAAAATGATTAAAGAGATTACATTACACAGCTATAGTGTAAATCAAATCCATATATCAATCTGATATGTCTTGAATTGCCTAGTTACCTTGCAGCACAGACCAAGAGAAAGGAAAATGGTCAGTTGCCAGGCTTCTGTTTTAGCCAGTTAGAGATGCACAAACTCAGAACAAATCAATACAAGGATTTTTCCTTTCTTTCTGATGGAACTCACTTGAATTACTAACACTTCAGCTGTAAACTAGGCTAGGAAACTGCTTTGACACAGCACCAAGCCAACTAGATGATTTTTTTTTTAAACAAGGACTATCTGAGGAGGTTCTCTGACATTCTCACATTGCTGGGCAAGTTAATACTTCTTTGGATGGTTACCCCTCCATAAAATTCAAACTTTCTCCCTTTCTCATTGACACTACTGTCAGTGCTCATCTGCCTTTTGCTTTCTTGTTCTTTCTAAACATCAAACATGTTGTCTGCCTAATTTTTACTAATTCTTTCCCCAAAAGTTCAAAATTTTGAAACTATTCATTACCTCCTTCTTCCTACAATCAAGTCTGTAAACCCAGGTTTTGTATTATCTAATCACCATTATGTAATTTCATCTCTTATTCTTTTCATCCTTAATCATATCCTGCACAAAGCCCTTCAACAACATTTTAACAAAATGTCCTTTCTTGGGTTTCAAGCACCACACTTGAGCCAAGGATAGGCAACTAGGTCCAACAGGTAAAAGGAGAACCCCAGTAGCTCTGCCTTGTTCTTTCCACCAGAAATATATGGCTTGTGAATGCCTATCCTATTTTTCTTTGATGAGGTGGTTTGGAGTTACAGTCTAATACTCTATAGTACCACAACTAATTTATCCCTTTTTAAGTTTTGCAGTCAAACTCCTTCTGTCTATTGAAGTTTATGAATCAGTTACTTCTGAAATTAACTTAGAAATAAAAACCGTTAAGAGAATGTGCAATGAGAAAGGATTAATTAACAATCTTTTTGTGCAGGGTCCCTTGGGGAAGAGTGACCATAAAATGATGTCATTGTCCACTAAGATGGAGAATGAAGTTAAATTTGAAACTAGGGCCCTGAATCTAAATAAAGGGAACTACGAGGGTCTGAGGCGCGAGTTGGCAATGATGGATTGGGGAACCTTACGAAAAGGGTTGACGGTGAATAGGCAATGGCTAATATTTAAGGAACTTTTGCATGAATTACAACAATTATTCATTCCTGTCTGGCGCAAACACAAAACAGGAAAAGTGGCTCAAAAGAAATTAGGGATAGTATTAGATTCAAAGAGGAGACATATAAAATTGCCAGAAAAAGCAGCAAACTTGAGGATTGGGAGCAGTTTAGAATTCAGCAAAAGTGGACAAAAAGATTGATCAAGAAGGGGAAAATGGAATATGAGAGTAAGCTTGCAGGGAACATAAAAACTGACTGTAAAAACTTTTAGAAATATGTGAAGAGAAAAATATTAGAAAAGACAAGTATAGGTCCCTTACAGTCAGAAACAGGGGAAATTATAATGGGGAACAAAGAAATAGCAGAACTGAACACATATTTTAGTTCTGTCTTCACAAAAGAGGACACAAATAATTTCCCAGAAATGTTAGGGAACCAAGGATCTAGTGAAAGGGAGGAACTGAAGAAAATCAGTATTAGTAAAAAAAAAAATGGTGCTAGAGAAATTAATGGGGTTAAAGGGTGAAAAATCCCCAGGGCCTGATAATCTACATCCCAGAGTGGCCCTGGAAATATTGGATGCATTGGTGGCCATCTTCCAAAATTCTATAGACTCTGGAGATTGTTCCTACAGATTGGAGGGTGCTAAATGTGACCCCACGATTTAAAAAAAGGGGGAAAGGAAAAACAGAATTACAGACCAGTAAGCCTAACATCAGTCATGGGGAAAATGCTAGAATCTATTATAAAAGACATGGTGACAGGACATTTGGAAAGCATTAACGAGATTGGGCAGTCAGCATGGGTTTATGAAAGGGAAATCATGCTTAGCTAATCTACTGAGTTTTTTGAGGACGTAACTAGCAGAATAGATAAAAGAGAGTCAGTAAGTGTGATGTATTTGGATTTCAAAAAAGCTTTTGATAAGGTCCCACATAAGAGGCTAGTGGGCAAAATTCAAGCACATGGGATCAGCGGTAATATACTGGCATGGATTGAGAATTGGTTGACAGACCAGAAACAGGGAGTGGTAATAAATGGGTCTTGTTCCAGATGGCAGGCAATGACTAGGTGTACTGCAGGGATCATTGCTTGGTCCCCAGTTATTCACAATATATATAAATGACTTGGATGAGGAAACCAAATGCAATATTTCCAAATTTGCTGACAACATAAAACGGGGTGGAGTTGAGTGTTGTGAGGAGGATGCAAGGAGGCTTCAGGGCGATTTAGACAAGTCGCATGTGGGTAAACACATGGCAGATGCAGTATAATGTGGATAACGTGAAATTATATCCTTAGGTGTAAAAAACAGAAAGGCAGAGTATTATTTAAATGGTGATATATTGGGAAATGTGGATGTACAAAGAGATCTGGGTGTCCTTTAGGGCCCGGCCAGCTCGTTCAGTAGTTGTGCTACAGGGCTATTCTTGGTGATGTTCATTGAAGACCCCACCCAAAGTACATTCTGTGCCCTTGCCATCCTCAAGTGGTGTTCAACATGGCGGAGTACTGATTCATCAGCTGAAGAAGGGCAGTAGGTGGCAATCAGCAGGAGGTTTCCTTACCCATGTCTGACCTGATGCCATGAGACTTCATGGGGTCCAGGGGACTCCCATGGCAACTTCTGACTGTGTGCCACTGTGCCACCACCTCTGAATAGTGATGGTGGTGTCCAGGACATTGTCTGTAAGGTATGATTCCATGAGTATGATTACGTCAGGCTGTTGCTTGACTAGTATTTGGGACAGCTTCCCCAATTTTGGCACAAGCCCCCAGATGTTAGTAAGGAAGACTTTGTACAGTTGACAGGGCTGGGTTTGCTATTGTCGTTTCCTGCACCTAAGTCAATGCCAGTTGGTCCGTCCAGTTTTATTCCCTTTTGTAGACTTAGTGGTTTTGATACATCTGTGGCTTGCTAGGCCATTTCAGAGGGTATTTAAGAGTCAACCACATTGCTGTGTGTCTGGAGTCACATATAGGCCAGACCAGGTAAGGATGGCAGATTTCCTTTCTGTGAATCAGATGGTGTTTTACAACAATTGATAGTTTCATGATCACTATAACCGAGACTAGCTTTTTAACTCCAGATTTATTAACTGAATTTAAATTCCACCAGCTGCCAAGGTGTGATTCAAATTCATGTCCTCAGAGCATTTGCCTGGGCCTCTAAATTACTAGTTCAGCGACATCACCACTCTACCTCCCATAAAATTATACTGAAGCTTCTGTGCAGAACTGAGGCAATGCTGCACCACTGGAGGCCCGGTCTATTCTGTCAACACATGATTCCATGGCATTAATCAAAGAGGGATAACTATATATGAACAACATATGTCCCCCAAGAAATGTCACAAAAGCAGACAATCTGACCTTTTATCCTATTGCTGTATGGGACCTTGCTACATGCAAATTGGCTGCCATGTTTCCCTACTACAATTCAAAAGTACTTCAATAGTGTAAGCCATTTTGGGATGTCCCGAGGATGCGAAAGATCAATATTACAAAAATACAAATTCTTCTGTGCTGGATCACAAACATGACATTAATGTACAATATTTCTTAAGAATGGTACTTGCCTCCTCCACCCTCGGTCAATTAGGTCTTGATAGTCCTGAACAGACATGGCATGAGCCCACATACCTATAGCATAAATATGTTAAAACTTTAGAGCTGCTCAGGTTAACAAAAGTTTTAATAAATACATAATACCAAAACAAAATTTACAGTAATAAATTTAAGAATGCTCAGTAATGCCAATTTGCCATATTTATTATGGAAATACGACAGTTTAAATAAACTCAGGCTGTCCCAGTTTTTCCGAGTCTTGCTGAACTGACATCCCTCACATTGTTTTCCACCCATTTTGTACTTTCCTTGCACTACTCTCGTCTGATGATGCTTCAGCACTACGCACCCCCCCCCCACCCCGCACCCAACCACCCGCAGCTGCCCACTCCCCCCTGCCCCCCACCAAAGACAAGAGCATCAGGCCTTGCTTTAAATATTGGTGACATTGTCCAGCAGAGAGGGATGTGGAACACAAAGTTTCAGTTTGTGCTGCACCAGAAGCAAATGTTCAAAAGAAGCCAAAAACCACCACCCCCTCCCCAACTACATCAACTCTTTCGCACATAGATTTAAAATTGTCACCAAAAATCTAGAGGGAAAATGAGAAGAGAGTTTTTCTACTCAGAGTTTTCAGGATATGGAACTCTATCTAAAAAGATGGTTGAAGCTGATTCCACAAATCATTTTTAAAGGAGGTTGAACAGGTACTTGAGGATCAGGAGCTTAACAGTGCTACAGACATAAAGAAAGTTTGTGGGACTCAATTCCAAAATCCAGAACAGACACAACAACCACATGGTCTCTTTCAGTGCTGTAAGTTTCTATGATTCTTTCCAGTGAGATAATAGTTTCCTTGATCAATACTGCAACCCCTTCCTTCTGTGTCTTTCCTGAATACCTCGGGCAATTTCCCAATCCTCCCCTCTTTGACCCAGGTCTCTGTTGTTGCCATATGTTATAGGTCCATATGGCAAATTGTGCCTGCAGTTCAACAATCGTATTTACAATGCTGTATATTTACATACATGCACTCCAAACCCATGTTAGACTGCCTCGTATTTGCCCTGTTCGATTACTCCTGGTTTTGGGCTATTCTTTACTCTATTGATATTTGTCCCTCCCAATCCTCTTTGCACCTTATTTCTATTCTCTAAGATTTTATGCTGGTTGCCATCCCCCTGCCAAATTAATTTAAACCCTCCTCTACACCAGATAACCTCCCCACGATGAAGTCGGTCCCAGTTGACGTGCACCCTGTCCTCTTGAACAATGCCCCAGACACCCAAAACCATCCCGCCTGCATTATTTCTCCGGGAATAATCCAGAAATTACTAATTTGGATGTCCGTTTTTTATAAACTTCTTCGCTACCTCCTGAAATTCTGACTGCAGAACCTCAACCCTTTTCAGATCAATAAAATGTTACATTTAAAAATAAAAGCCAGTTACAACACTATGATCCAAGCAGAGGCTTTAACTACGTTTCACTACCTTATCAGCCCAACTAAATGTTTAAATTAGTTTTGTTTACAGAAACAAACCATGACATTGATAATATTTACATCACATATAAATAAATGTCCCAGAAAAGCTTTCAGCAACAAAACAACCATCATAAAGAGGAAATACAGCTTTCTATACAAAGTACTGCACATCTTATTCTTTCAATGCAATCTCTTAGCCTCACACAGAATCCACCTGGCACCTGCAAAACCTGTGCTCCAGTACCTAATCCCTTAAATTTTATGCAGTTCCAATTTATTATTTTTTTTACAAAGTAAAACCAGTATTTAGTAGTTTGATCTATGTATCATTAAAGAAGCTCTATTCTAAAGACTCTCTCCAATGATTCCTTCATTGTGCCTATTGTCAGGTTGAACAAAGCAATGCCTCTAGTCACCAAACAGTTGCAGTACTTGCAGAGTGTCCAGGTCATTTGCATGCTTTTCCATGATGTGTTGAGTAAGAAACTGGCTAAAGGCTCGTTACCCGAAGGGCCTGGTCTGCACTGTGATTCTGTGATACCTCCCCAGTTTCATTCCCCTGATGGTTCAGTGCATTTCTGCATTTTCCAGTTGTCACATCTAGCAATGCCATTTTGGTCTTCGGATTGATCTATACTGCCAAGTTGTTTACTGTCCACTAATAAGCTGTTTAGGAGCCTGGGACTGAAAAACCAGTGCATGCTGATCAGCTATTCAGGGGTCCAAGGAACAGAGAAAGACATGTACCTTATGAAGAATGTACACGCCAAAAAGCAAGATGGTGGTATAGTGGTAAGCCCAGGTTAATGCTCTGGGAACATGAGTTCAAATCCCAATACAGCAGCTAACAATGATGGAATTTAAATTTAATAAATACAAAGCTAGTCTCAGTCATGGTGACCACAACAACTATCATTCATTGTTGTAAAAATCCATTGGGTTCATTAATGCTCAAGGGAAGGAAATCTGCCATCCTTACCGAGTCTAGCTTACCTGTGACTCCAGACAGGTAACACAGTTAACTCTTAATTGCCCTCTGAAATAACATGGCAAGCCACTCAATTCAAGAGCAGTTATGGATGGGCAACAAATGCTGGCCTTGCCAGCGACACCCACATCCTATGAAGGAATAAAAACACATAATGGAGGTGTACAGAGGAAGAAATAGCTGGAGGAAAAGGCAGCAACAAAAAGCAGAAACATGATGCAGTCTAAGGATCACTAAGGTTGCAGTGAAGCATCAGAAAAAATCAGTCCAACAGAGAAAAGGGAGTCTCATAGGGAAAGAGAAAAAGGAGAGTAACAGAAATAAACACCATGACCTCTCTGGAGGAACCAATACTTTATATTCTACTTTATTGAAAATTCATGGAAGACAAAAAAAAAACAAAATTGATGCAAGGAATTGAGGAATACTATAATATATGAAGAATATCAAATTTATACAGCTGCCTTAAGTTGGCAAGGGGACAGCTGGGACAGTGGTTCTCAAACTGGGATCTTTTCAGGGAGTCTGTGGCATTATGTGAATGGGATATGCTTCCAGCAAGACACTGGGGAGCAACCACTTCATTGACATTGAGGCCAAAATAGTGCAGGAAATGCCCACAGAACCAGATTTGTGGGACTGAATAACTGAGAATTCTGTGTGAGGAGATGGATAGTTCCAGGCACACAGAGAATGGTAATGCAGGGCTGGGGAAAGTTTTTTTTGTTTCGTGAGATATAGGCATCGCTGGCAAGGCCAGCATTTGTTGCCTATCTCTAACTGCCCTTGAACTGAGTGGCTTGCTGGACCATTTCAGGGAACAGTTAAAAGTCAACTACATTGCTGTGGGTCTGGAGTCACATGTAGGCCAGGCCAGATGAGAACAGATTTTCTCCCCTAAAGGACATCAGTGAACCAGATGGATTTTTACGACATTCAGTGATGGTTTCGTGGTTACCGTTACCGAGGTAAGCTTTTAATTCCAGATGTATTAATTGAATTTAAATTCCACCAGATGGCATGGTGGGATTTGAACCAGCATCCCCAGAGCATCATTCTGGGCCTCTAGATTACTAGTCCAATTACATTATCACTATGACATCATTTCTCCCTTAAGTAAGAGCCACCATGTCAGGCTTGTCCAAGTGCCAGGAATAATGATCAAACTGAGCTTTGCAGTCCCAATTACAGTAGCAATCCGATGACAAGAATGTCACACGCCAGGCAGTGATTTTCTTACTCAGACAGACTGCTTGTTATGAAACAGCAGTTGGTAAAGCTGAGTTATTTAAAAATCTCAAACAGAAACTTAAAAATATAGGTTATGACAGTTGTTTAAAGTGGTACGTTTGAGGTGCAGCTCCAAATTCAGGAATCAGACCACCAGTTCTCGAGGTTTTTATATCAAACTATATGAAACGTTTATTAATTTACACAAGTTAAATATATACACATGGCTATAAATTATCATAACTTATAACAACTGCCAAACTAATCTCCATTAAGGCAACAACAGCCTATAGATTTTAAGCAGACACCAGACAAAGCATTTTCACCTTACAAGTTCAAAATGAAGTTCCTTTCACTTTGGTTCCTTTGCAGATACAGTAGTAGGCTTACAGGCTTTGATCTTACATTGCCTCTGCCCTGCTAACACAGAACTGCCATCGATTATACCCAACACATTCGCATTGTATCACCAGCCCCTTTGAACTCCACATTTTCTAACAATAAAACCCCTTTCATAGTACCAATTTTATTAGTAATATAAACATTGCTTGGTCTTTGCTAGCTAGGTGCCAGATTTCACTCTCTTTTTGAATACTCTATTCAAAATGCACTCTACCTCTCTTACATCTCAAAACTAGTATAAATCAAAGCACCCAGACAAGCTGGCTTTAATCCAATTAAGACACACCCACAGACTAACCTTCTATTTAAAAAATAATAATTTCCAATAATATACATTAATAGCTTCATGACACCGGTAAACAGCAGAGAGGGAGAAAAACACCATGAAACATTCAGCAACTGTGCAGTGAGTGGGTGAGTGGTGAAGGATTACACCTGAAATGCCCAACAAGGGCAAACAAACCTCATCCCATGCCAAGGGCAGGGAAGTGTGGTGCAGCAAAGTGCTCAACAGATATGCTGCTGAACCTTTTCAGCTGAAGCAAAGATACAAGTTTTCACATCACTCATCACATTAATGTTCACTATATCAGGCAGCCCTGTAAAACTTTCCTGCAAATCCCTTCAACAGGACACTGATGAATTTTACATTCAGAAATGTAAATGTGCAAAGAGTTTATAGTACGATATGGATGGATGGGGGTCCATGGTTCATTTAATTTGAAAAGGGGTTCTTCAACCAAGAGTTTGAGAACCACTGTTAGGGCATGAACTCTGCAAGACTACAGGGGCGAGGAAAGAATCTCAAGCCCAAGCGTTTAAGTAATCAATGACAGCTTCAGTAGTATGCTACAACTTTTGCACTATTGCCCACATTGCTGGCCTAGATTGTGCAATGCCTAGGGCTTGGTAATAATTGGCAAGTGCACCACTTGCGGGTTACTTTCAGTTTCAGTTAACACAAAGTTAATGTGGCAATAGAAATACAAGTTTCAGGAATCAAATTCTTGAAGGAGAAAGAATTTGGGGGTGGGGTAAGGTTGAGTGCAACTGGAGCTCTAAACAAACTTTCGTAGTTCAGCCTAACTGTATAGGCCTTGACATTTAACTAGCAACTTAAAAGAGCAATCTATAATCTATGTTAAAAAGACTGGTATGTAATATGTACCAATATTCTTTCTTCTCCAGTCCACCCTCCAAGTGCATTTCTTAATCTTCTACTTTTTCAAAATTTAAGGGCTTTTATTTGAATGATTTTCAAGACAAGGTTTTTATCAGTCAGGGAAAATCATTCTTCTGTTTCCAAAAATGCTTAAAATCCAACAGCAGCCGTGGGCATTTTGCATTTGGGCTTCCACTTAATTTCAAAATGAACATTTCCGTTCTGAGAGCTTGTTTATTTACGCAGCTAAAATTGCAGTGACGCCCAGGCCTTAAGAAATCTTATGTGGCTCTGTGCTCATTCAGTTAAACTGAGTTAGCATTAGCAACTCTTGCCCCTGTCATCCCTAACACTCTCATACATATCACTTTCAACATTGCACCTGGATGAACAAGTACCATATTCAATCCCAAGTATAGAGGCGGTTTCTCTGACAGTATGAATGCTAGGACAAGAAATATCCATTCCACAGGGGCAATTTTGGCATTTTATGCAGATATATTTTGTGGACAATAATGATTTTCAATATAAGTAACTTCCTTTAAAACTGATTGAACGGTGAAAATTCCAAAAATTCCCATACCCGCTGACTGAAGCAGTGTACCATCTACACAGTCCATACTTACTATGCCTAAAACAATAATTCCAAGGTGTTTAATGAATGGTAGCCAACTGCCAATGTGCTTTGGAACTCTGCATTTATATTGTACACAATGACTTGGGGAAACCATAGTGAGTTGACGCCCCTGCTTTGCACCTCCTGGAAACCGGATCTATAACAGCATAACGATGGATCCTGAGTGAAGTGTGAATACATTTGATGGATTATCAGTAGAATAACAAAAAATCAAAAAGGAGATTAATAATTTAAACTTCGTCTAGTATTCTGCATTTAATGAAACTAATAATAATTTCCAAAGTAACAAACGTAGATTATATTTCATCTTTAGCAACTAATTAAAACCATCAATCTGCTGCAAATACACAATGGACCCAAGCTCAGTGGACATTTATGCTAATGTTTAAGTTTCAGAGATCTAATGGCTGCACAAGGATTTCAGGATTACAGTGTGCAGCACAGAACGCTCTGAACAGAATGTTGCAATTTATATATAATTACAATTTTTAAACTCATAGTTCCCTTTTTATTTATCAATTAGTGCAAAAGTGAGTACTCATCTGCTTTTCTGATATTGTTGTGAATCTGAAAACTGTTGTGAATGCAGTGTATTCGATCACTGCATGGGGGGCTTCTCGCGTGTGGTTTCCACCGGTGAACTTTCTTTACCTGTTCGCAGACGGACTCACAGTTCTTGTGAGGGTTGCTGCTGCAAAACCACTACAAGATGCTGAACTACAGGGGGACCAACTGTTACAGAATAATCATATTGCAGTCCCAACCATTTAGAATGTCCATATTTAAAATAGACATTTATGTTTGCCTAAAATTGCTAACAATTGCCAATTTGCATTAATATCAATTTCAAAGTTGCCAGTTAGAAGCATCTTAACTGCTCTATTTATTTCAGGCACAAGCAGCTGTGCTTAATTAATAGTTTACGCCTCGATAAAGTGCATGCTGTCTTGGTCTACAATTGAATGTTTTTTTTTGTTAAAAGAGGAAAATTGAAAAGTATTGAATTGTCAACAACTAATGATACAGTTTCCATTAATAAAGGTTCAGTCAGCTATTTGTATAGAATCGATCAAGTTCATCAAGGTTAGAACTAAGGCAACGGTTAATGTTAGTGTTCAAGCTTAAACCCAACGATTGTATTTACTTCACCAAGAGTACACCTTTGGTTCACTATATGATTGCATTAGGACAATAGGCCCACTAGCAATTTTGACAATCATTCTGTCTGAGTGTTGTAGAGTTCTAGCTTCTAATATTACCGAAAAGGTCATCAAGAACAAAACTATCTTTTCTTTACCCTGTTCTATTTGTTTCTATATGTTACCTTCTATTGCATGTAACAGGGAAATTCTTAGCAAGAACATGCCTGCTATAAGCAGTGGGGATTGTATATGCAAACTGCAGGAAAATGCCACATGATCAGACATCACATTCTCAATTCTCCAAAAACATGTTCATCCAGAGTTAGAAATCCTATCATCTATCTATTAGATGGTAGCGGTTGTGGTTTTGGAAGGTGCTGTCCAAGGCTCCTTAGACAGCACCTTCCAAACCCATGACCACTACCATCTACAAGGGCAAGGGCAGCAGACACATGGGAACACCATCACCTGGAAACTCCCCTCCAAGCCACTCATCATCCTGACTTGAAAATATATCATTGTCACTGGATCAACATCCTGGAACTCCTTCCCTAACAGCACCGTGGGTGTATCTACACCACATGGACTGCAGCGGTTCAAGAACACAGCTCACCATCACCTTCTCAAGGGCAATTAGGGATGGGCAATAAACACCAGCTTAGCCAGCAATGCGCACATCCCATGAATGAATTTTTAAAATCTGAGCATGTAAAGAGAAGAATTGGGCTAACATCCTCCAACAACGAATAAGTGGATTTTGTCTGAATATAAGTTAGACACCCTACCATATGTTATGTCACGCCGCAGAATAAAAGTTAGGAAATAGGATAGGGTAAATAGACTGGAGCACAACATTTGATTTATTACAGTAAACATGATGCATGTCTGAGCTATACTGGAATCAAAGCCCTCTCCTTGAAACCTTGGGAATCACAGGTGGAGGGAGGGGAAAGGAAGGTGTAAACCTGAACCTGCCCGACTCCTGGGGGGCTGTTTGCCTGGCCTCATCAGCAGGAAAAGATAGGCCTGGTCCGTCCTCTCCACATAAACACCCTCCCTCTCGAGTCACTCAACTTTTTGAATTACACGTCCGGACATTATAGAGGACTTTTATGGTTTGGTACTCTCACCGTTGGAGTAGTTGCTGGAGGTCCCCTTGCAGTAGCCGCATTTGTAGCCATCGTCCTCGGTGAAATACTCGAGGATAGTAACAGCGCTGCCGTCGGCCATGATCCCCAAACAGCTGTTGCCGGGCACACAGCGCGCACCCAGAAGGGGCGGGCGCGGCCAGCCAATCAGGAAGCAGCTGGGGAGGGTGGAGGTCAGTGGTGAGTGGGTGGGGGGAACGCGCCCGCAGTTGGTCCGAGGGCGCGCACGCCTTTGCGTGCCCCCGCCCCCGCTTTGCTCATCTAACTGTTCGCATCTCAATGCGAGGGCAAAGCGATCCCTTTGTACAGCCTGGGTCCCCTGGAGGAGCTGCTGACAGCTGTGAGATCGCTATTTATCTCTATAGTTTAAAAAGCGCAGCACCTCCGAACAGGTCCTGTAGAGGCAAAAACTCAGCAGCTCTAACTGCATCTGTGCAGAAATAAAAATCAGAGTTAAACGTTTCGAGTCCTTATGACTCGTCTTCAGAGCCGGGAGCAGATGAGGTGTACATGTTGCGATTGTGTCTTTAATAAAAAAAATGAATATGTTCCCCGGAGTAAAAACACCGTCCCGGCTAACGCAGCCAAAAATCCTCGATTTTACGTTCGAGCTCCTTGTGTGAGGCCGGTGGCTGTGATATCGAGAGAATTAAAAGGTGATCTCACTTGTAGGAGGTTGAGATATTCCATAGAGATGCCGGATCGGATTTATTTTGTGAAAAGTGGTTGGGAGACACACACACACAGGCCTGTATTCACCATTCAGCCTGGGCCAATGTTATTTAGTGAGGCGCGATGCTGACACGATTGAAGAGGGTTTAAATCTATTTGAGGCCCTGTTGAGCTTCGGACTTACCCGTGGACACTTTACCATCGTTCGAGCCACAGTAGCCACAGCGATAATCGGACTTTAAACCTTTATATTCCACAGTTGAATACATCCCATGTTGTTTTTGTTTGGCCCGGTTCAATCCAGTAGCAATTCGTTTTTACATTCCCGACCGACACACCAGGCTTTACCGGAATTTAAAAAAAAAACTGTGGTAACGCCAAGTCACATGCCAACTCCGAGCAGTAATGTTCGTTTGCGAAGCCGATGTGCTTCTTTAGCACTCTTTAAAAAAACCACGATCAAAAAATCCCTAACAATCAGATATGTGGCCGAGGAATGCGAAGGTGCTTACATGTTTTTACATAGCAAATTTACAAATTTAGCAATTACCTATTCACCTTTGGCAAAATATTTTAAGGTACAAGTAGTTTTAATTTTCTCCTTGTAAATTATATTAATGTAAACATCACAATGATGCAGTTTTGCGTCTTCTCGTTAGCTACTTACAATCAAGTTAATCATTATTGACTGGGCTAGTAGTGATGTGTGCAACTTTTATTTAGTTCCCTTCACTACCCTACTTGAGAAAAAGTCATACCTGGGCAGAATGAATTTCATTCCGGAGTTCCCAATACGCGAAGGTCATAACTATCACATTACTATTTGATTTAGAAAAATCAAAGCTGCTATTAGAACAGCAAGTGTAGAGTCATAATCTAAAGTAAATGATTCTCTTCTACATGAGATCGAGTGAATTTTTATCAAATGAACCTTTAACCTCCAAATCATTAAACATTTTCCTATGTACTTGTTCTTCCAAAAGTTAAATGCAACCAAAGTTCTGAAATGATTGTCATTGATCTAAATGTCAAATATACTGTTTAGCATTTTGTCATGGCTCTTATCCACATTTAATAACAAATAAATACATTAAAATAAGTGAGAGATTTACAATAATGTACAAAATAAAGTGATAGAATGAGGAAAGCTGAGTGGGGAAATCATTGTTTTGTGATTCTGCACTTGCATCATGTTACATATCAAATTATATACAGTATTACATTGTTTATACCATACATTAAGTAATATACACATACATATTAAATAAAAATACATTGATGTGCAGCATGAAGGCAGGTTCCAATAATGTCACAAATGTCCCCAGCTCCATATTATGAATTATATTCAATCATGCCTCTCAAAGAAATTGTAAATTATTTAGGCCACACTATGCCACTATAAAGACACTGGGGTGGCTTCCTCAAAGTCTGGTGAGAGAAGCAAATACCCAGTGTAATATTGAGTTGTGTAGAATTGTTGATGCTGGATTTGATATCTGCTTATTGAGTTAGCAGATTGCAGCACGAATACCAATCAAGGGCACTGAATTACACATATTTTCACTAAAGAGCTTGCTGCTGCTGTGTTGATGCTTGTATGGATAACTTCCATTGGATTGAGGTACTAAAAGCTTGTGCCCATGAGACAATGCACCTTCCAGGAGGCAGAAAGTGAGCAAGGAAAGTCAATGACGCAAATCTCCACACCACCACCACCACACACACACACACACACCACCCCCCCCCCCCCCCCCATCAACAACATGTTTTTATATCACAAGTCAATGGCCACTGAAATACAAAGTGCCGGATAAATTCAGCAGCCCTGGCAGCACCTGTGCAGAGAGAAAGAGTTAATGTTGAGTCCAATATAAGTCTTGAGAAACCCAATTTCAAATCTTCAGCATCTGCAGTATTTTCCTTTTAAGTCAATGGTTACCATGGGTAATACAGTAAAGGAGAGTGAGAATTCAAAACTGCCTTATTTCTGCCAAGCAACATACCAAGGCACCAAGTCTCCTGTGTACTATAGCAACTTTCATGTAGAGGAAAATGAACAAATCAGCCGGTGAGCTTGTATTTAACCAAAGACAGTCCTGCTACATTAATAATCAAATTTATCAATGTACTGAAAAATCCTGGTTATAAAGCACTGGAGTGCTGCTTTGGGCTGCAATAGAGTGCTTAAGTTGGAGTTTGGTGACTGAGGAATTTTAGTGAGAAAGGAACGAGGTGATCCTATGAGTACCATGAGTACGGACGAAAAGTATTTACCACTTTTATTGCTTATGGCTTTTAAGGTCTTATTTTGTGGTTCATCGTTTGTAAAGTCTATATTCTGTAACAACAATGAGCAGGAAGAAGGGCCCTAGATTAATTGATACTATTTGATATTAAGTATCTTCCAAAAAGTTTAATTTCATTTAAAGTAGTATATCATGGCAGGAGAGGTCAAAGCTGTGATGTGCTCATCCTGCTGTATGTAGGAAGCCGGGAACATTTCCAGTGCCCGGGGTTAGCATTTGTGCAGGAAGTGTTTCCAGCTGCAGCTCCTGGAAGCCCGGGTTTCAGAGCTGGAGCGGCAGCTGGAGACACTATGAAGCATCTGCAAGGCGGAGAATATCGTGAACAGCAGTTATAGAGAGGTGGTCACACCACAGACTGAGAGTCCACAGGCAGGAAGGGAATGGGTGACCACCAGGCAGAGCAAGAGGACGAGGCAGGCAGTGCAGGAATCTCCTATGGCTATTTCCTTGCAAAATAGATATACCACTTTGGATACTGTTGGGAGAATGGCCTCTCAGGGGAAAGCAGCAACAGCCAAATTTGTTGCATGATCATTGGCTATGCTGCACAGGAGAGGAGTAAAAAGTGTGGGAATGCAATAGTTATAGGGAGTTCAATTGTAAGGGGAATAGATAGACATTTCTGTGGCCGCAAACGAGACTCCAGGATAGTATGTTGCCCCCCCCTCCCCCCCAAACCGGTTCTAGGGTCAAGGATGTCTCAGAGCAGCTACAGGACATTCTGAAGGGGGAGGGTGAACAGCCAGTGGTCGTGGTACACATTGGTACAAAAGACATAGGTTAAAAAAAGGAAGAGGCCCTAAAAGCAGAATATAGGGAGTTGGGAAGTAAGTTGAAAAGTAGGACCTCAAAAGGTAGTGATCTCAGGATTACTACCAGTGCCATGTGCTAGTCAGAGTAGAAATAGCAGGATATATCAGATGAATACATGGCTGAAGAGATGGTGTGAGGAGGAGGGTTTCAGATTCCTGAGACATTGGGACCGGTTCTAGGGGAGGTGGGACCAGTACAAACTGGACGGGTTACATCTGGGCAGGACCAGGACTGATGTCCTAGGGGGAATATTTGCTAGAGTGGTTGGGGAGGGTTTAAACTAAAATGGCAGGGGGATGGGAACCTATGCAAGGAGTCAGAGGAGGGTGAATCAAGGAAAATAACAAAAGACAGAAAGGGGAATAAGAAAAGTGATAGACAGAGAAATCAAGTGCAAGTATCAAACAGGGCCTCCATGAAAAATAGTGGGAACGGGACAAGTAATGTTAAAAAGACAAGCCTTAAGGATTTGTGCCTTAATGTGAGGAGCATTCGCAATAAAGTGGATGAATTAACCGTGCAAATAGATGTAAACAGGTGTGATATAGTTGGGATTACGGAGACATGGCTGCAGGGTGACCAAGGATGGGAACTGAACATCCAGGGGTATTCAGTATTTAGGAAGGACAGACAAAAAGGAAAAGGCGCTGGTTAAAGAGGAAATTAACGCAATAGATATTAGCTCCGACGATGTGGAATCTGTATGGGTAGAGCTGAGAAACACTAAGGGGCAAAAAACATTAGTGGGGTTGTATATAGACCCCCAAACTATAGTGGTGATGTTGGGAATGGCATTAAACAGGAAATTAGAGACGCATGCAATAAAGGAACATCTGTAATTATGGGTGACTAATCTGCATATAGATTGGGCAAATCAAGTTAGTAACAATACTGTAGAGGAGGAATTCCTAGAGTGTATACGGGATGATTTTCTGGGGCAATAAGTTGAGGAACCAACTAGAGAATAGGCCATCGTAGGCTGGGTATTGTGTAATGAGAAAGGAATAATTGGCAATCTAGTTATGAGAGGCCCCTTGGGGATGAGTGACCATAATATGATAGAATTCTTCATCAAGATGGAGTGTGACTTAGTTGATTCTGAGACTAGGGTCCTGAATCTTAATAAAGGAAACTACGAAGGTATGAGGTGGGAGTTGGCTATGATTGTTTGGGAAACGTTACTTAAAGGGATGACGGTGGATAGGCAATGGCAAACATTCAAAGAGCATATGGGTGAACTGCAACAAATTGTTTATTCCTGTCTGGCGCAAAAGTAAAACAGAAAAGGTGGTCAAACATGGCATACAGGTGAAATTAGAGACAGTATTAGATCCAAGGAAGATGCATACAAAGTGGCCAGAAAAAACAACAGACCTGAGGATTGGGAGCAATTTAGAATTCAGCAAAGGAGGACTTTGATTAAGAAGTTTAAAATAGCGTATGAGAGTAAGCTTGCGGGGACCATAAAAACTGACTGTAAAAGTTTCTATAGGTATGTGAAGAGAAAAAGATTGCAGACAAATGTCGGTCCCTTAGTCAGAAACAGGGGAATTTATAATGGAGAACAAAGAAATGGCTGACCAACTAAATACATACTTTGGTTCGGTCTTCATAAAGGAGGACATAAATAACATGCCAGAAATGTTGGGGAACACAGGGTTTAGTGAGTGGGAGAAACTGAAAGAAATCAGCATTAGTAGGGAAATGGTGTTGGAGAAATTGATGGGATGGAAGGCCGATAAATTCCCAGAGCCTGATAATCTACATCCCAGAGTACTTAAGGAAGTGGCCCTAGAAATAGTGGATGCATTGATGGACATCTTCTGAGATTCTATACTCTGGAACATTTCCTACAGATTGGAGGGTAGCTAACGTATCCCCACTATTTAAAAAGGGACGTAGAGAGAAAACAGGGAATTATAGACCAGTCAGCCCGACATCAGTAGTGGGAAAATTCTCAAGTCCATTATAAAAGATTTAATAGCTGAGCACTTGGATAACAGTAGCAGAATCAGACAGTCAGCATGGATTTACAAAAGGGAAATCATGCTTGACAAATTTACTGCAATTTTTCGAGGATTTAACTAGTAGAGTTGATGAGGGGGAAGCCGGTGGATGTGGTTTATTTGGACTTTCAGAAGGCTTTTGACAAAGTCCCACATAAGAGATTAACATGTAAAATTAAAGCGCATGGGACTGGGGGTAGTGTATTGAGATGGGTAGAAAACTGGTTGGCAGACAGGAAACAAAGTCGGAGTAAACAGGTCTTTTTCCGAATTGCAGGCAGTGACGAGTGGGGTACCACAGGGATCAGTGCTGGGATCCCAGCTATTCACAATATATATTAACGATTTAGATGAGGGAACTAAATGTAATATCTCCAAATTTGCAGATGACACAAAGCTGGGTGGGAGGGTGAGCTGTGAGGATGCAGAGATGACTCAGTGTGATTTGGACAAGCTGAGCGAGTGGGCAAATGCATGGCAGATGCAGTATAATGTGGATAAATGTGAGGATATCCACTTTGGTAGCAAAAACAGGAAGGCAGATTCTTACCTGAATGGCTATAAATTGAGAGGGGAATGTGCAACGTGACCTGGGTGTCATTGTACACCAGTCATTGAAAGTAAGCATGCAGGTCAAGCGGTAAAGAAGGCAAATGGTATGTTGGCCTTCATAGCCAAAGGATTCGAATACAGGAACAGGAACGTCTTGCTGCAATTATACAGGGCCTTGGTGAGACCACACCTGGAATACTGTGTGCAGTTTTGGTCTCCATATCTGAGGAAGGATGTTCTTGCTATAGAGAGTGCAGCAAAGATTTACCAGACTGATTCCTGGGATGGCTGGCCTGACATATGAGGAGAGATTGAGTCAGTTAGGATTATATTCGCTGGAGTTCAGAAGAACGAGGCGGGGGGGGGGATCTCATAGAAACCTATAAAATTCTAACAGGACTAGACAGAGTAAATGCAGGAAGGATGTTCCCGATAGTAAGGGAGTCCAGAACCAGTCTGAGGATAGGGGGTAGACCATTTAGGACTGAGATGAGGAGAAATTTCTTCACCCAGAGAGTGATTCACTACCACAGAAAGTAGTTGAAGCCAAAACATTGCATGTTTTCAAGAAAGAGTTAGATATAGCTCTTGGGGCGAAAGGGATCAAAGGATATGAGGAGAAAACGGGAGCAGGCTATTGAATTTGATGATCAGCCATGATCATAATGAATGGCGGAGCAGGCTCGAAGGGCCGAATGCCCTACTCTCGCTCCTATTTTCTATGTGAACAGAAAATTAAAAGTTTCAATTCTATTGTGAGCAAATTTTCAGCTCTGTTAGCTTTGGGCTAAACAGGCATGGGAAAACAATTTACAGGTAATTATGTTTTGAGGAAAATCAATATGGATATATAGAATGCAATAAATATTGCACATAAATTTTCATAAAACATTAATAAAATACCATTATGAAGATTAAAGTACACGTTACAAAGAATGTACCACATGGAATTATATTAAAGGATAGTAAAAAAGAGTGGTTAAATAGATGTTTTTCCAGATTGGTGGGATGCAGGTATTAGTAAATGATTATCATTTTGCGCCTACAGCTAAGATAATTAGAACAGAGGCAGGAACTGTATTTAGGTGTATTGGTAGCAAATTAGAGGGTCTGGAAGTTCTGAGGATGAGTGCAGTGCGCAGATAGGTGGCAGTTCAATAAAGAGCAATTTGAACTACATTTTGGAGCTATGAAAGAGGTACAGTAAAACTTCATCACAAAACCTTGAATGAGGGATTCTCATTACGAGGAATGGCTCAAAAAGTGGCAGATTTTCCAATGGAACATGCAAGATTAAGGAAAAATCAAAGCTTGTTTTGAAATTCTGAAGACTTTTAACAGGGTTAATAGTCAAAAGGTAGTGCCCATTGGCTACTGAAAGAAGGCAGTCTCAGGATTAATTCTAGAACAGTAGAGGATATTTTCTAAGGTGATTATTGGATCACAGAATAGTTTACCATATATGGCTATGAGAACAGACACCATGGCACAATACTTACAGGCCTAAGCATTAGGAATGGTGGTGTTACAGATGGGACTCCTGGGTGTACTGTTTCCCGAACGTCCTGTAGTGCCTTTTAATTTTTCTCTCTCGGCTTCTTGCCTGACTGACTGTTTGAGAAAGCCTGTAGAAGGAGATTAACAGATGGATGGGGATGGGTGCTAGTTTACAGGTAAACATGTTGCATGGGGAAAAAACTCCTGCTCCTTCTGGCCCATAGCAGTGTTACAAAAGGACCAATTTGATGGGTCCAGCCGTATTTGCTAGGTTTCTGAAGAGCAGGGAAACCCAACTCAAGTTTAAAATAAAAAGATTAAAATGGAAGCACTCAGTCCCCCTAAAAACTTTTGCCAATTAATTCACCCAAGAACAGATCAGTCGCCCACTGGATCTGTTAAAACTGCATGGGTTTGAACTTATCACCCAATATAAACACACCTATTTTGGGGGGGTTAAAATTACCCACCTAAGAAAGAATAATTGAATAAGTATTTGAAAAGCAAAGAAAATGGAAGAGGAGGCAGCCCTCGTCGAAGAACTAGTATCAGTCCAGATATGCTGCAAATTTTTATCCACGCTTTTTCCAAAAATTTGACTCAATATATTTAAAGACTGCAAACTTAGTAATAAATTCAAGCAGTTACTTGCCAAGAACAAGTGCACTAGTCAAGTGTAATGCAAATTTTAAAATGTAAATGTATAAATTACTAAATATTTAATTCTGACTGCATCTGTGCATCATTTTGCTCAGTCTCTTTTAAACAACAACAACCAGCAATATAAAATTTAAACCATTTAAAAAAAAAACCAAATGCACAACTACTTCTAGGTAAAAAGTAACTTTAATTTTCAATAACAGAACTGAAAGAATACACAAATAAAGGCAGTAACATTTATTATATTGCTGTATAAACTTCCTTAGCCATATGTACAAGATAATCCTCACTTCTCCAAGATTACATTTTCTATTGTAGAGATTTTAGATAAGGTACCTGAAAACATAAAACAAATTGTTAAAGAGTAATCGTAAAAATAAATGCAAGTTACAGGACAGAAAGATAATCAAATCTGTTGATATCAAATTGGAGTATGAAAGCTGAAAACTGTGGGAGATTGCAGACTTAAACTGGCTAGCAGGCAGATGGGCCTATTTAAAACAATGCAAAGAAAGAATGGGAAATAGAAATATGCTATAAATTTAAGATTTTAAATGGCGTATTGGTGTGCAGGCACACTGTACATTAAAACTTGGTGGCACAATTAGATAAGGCTGATGGTATTATTTGGGGGCGGGGGGGGGGGGTGTGGGGAGAGGAGGGGGGTGAGGAGACGGTAGATGGGGACAGTGGGGGGAGGGCCCCACCCCCACCAAGGGCCATCTGTCACTTGTTCATGATGTTCTTTTCGGGGTGCTTACCCTTGTCCTATTATCACATTCTGCTTTCCTACCTTAATACCACCATCAGCGCCTCCTTTAGCCAGTATCACTACGATTAACACCCCTTTGTCCATGTCATCTTTGTCAATCTCTCCTTTGACCCCATCTATCCAGCTTCACCTGCTCCAACCCCTAAAATAGTACAAATTTCATTACATTTTTACTTCTCTTTAGAGCTCTGAAGAGGTGTCATGCAAACTCGAAACGTTAACTCTGTTTTTCTCTCCACAGATACTGTTAGACCTGCTGAGTTTTCCAGCATTTTCTGTTTTTGTTACTGAAAAGCTGGACTCCAGGCTGACAAAGCAGCTTGCTCAACGCCTGTTTATCTGGCAGCCACAGGCCACTGCCTGCCCAGCAGACCAAGTCTCTGAATATCAACCTCATCTCAATGCCCAGAGATCATCTTCAAAGGAATTCTGCACTTCTGCCTTCAGCCAGGAACCCACCTGAATTGGAGCTACTTTGTGAGGGCACCTTCTCTGGATCTGGACTTTCTGGTCCCTGGAAATCACATGAACCGACATCCATTTCTGTGAATCTTTTTGCTACTAAGTTATTCATAGTTGTAAATCCCCTCTTTCCTATCCCCTTACTGTATACGTGTGTGTGTAGTGTGCACACGCGTGTGAAGTTGCGATCATCTCCCCCACTGGCTGAGTCTGAATGTGTGAATAAGTTCAACTTCCAATTTAATCCCAGAAGAATTTGCTGCAAGTCACTTTAAACAAATGGTTTTTGGAATAAGCGCCACAGCCTATTTTTAAAACAAAAACACCTCTGGTTATGGACAGATGGCGAGAGAATAAAGGAGTTCAGTTTTGCCTCTCTCTCCTGTCCGTAACAATCGAGATAATAAACATTATTAGATAGTCTGAATTGTACACTTTATAAAAATGAAGATTTTAAAAGACTACGCACGTTAAATATATCAAATAATTTAATCAGTCTCCTTGGGTGGATGGTGGTATCATCGCATCTGCTATTTCAAATGTATCAATTATTTCCTGTAAAATAAAAGTTAGTATCAGTGGAACATGTACATCAATCATATTTTAGCAAAAAAGGCACCTAAATTAATCATGAAAATGACAAGCTTACACAAATACCCTTATTAAAGAGAAATATTAGAATTTCTGATTTTCAGGCCTAACAGCAGTCTACTACAATGGTTAACATTCGCTGCAACATGCTAAAGAACCCTGCTCTCATTTCACTATCACTTTCTCAACACAATTTACTTCCTTTCTGCTGCTCCCCCCCAAGAATATCAGAACACAAGGTCTAGAGTGGCATTTTACAGACTCAAAGTAGCAGTCAGCAGAACAAGCAGTTAGAATAAGTGGATATGTTATCCGACAACTTACGACATTCACGTCATCCGACACTGGTATATGGACTGCTTAAAAAAAAAACTGGATAAATCCATTAAATTACAACAGGATCATTTAGAATAAATCCTCCCTGAATATGATTTGGTTGAAAAATTTTCTAGCAGTCTCTTTTTAGTTACTGCACCTACCTTCCATTCCTGTTGACTCAAAGAAATAACTGTCTGCTGCCTTTGTTGTTGCGGCCTTTCATTATCCACACCTTCATTCACTGGCTCTGAAAATAAGATCACACAAAAATACAAATTTCCTTTGATAATATATGGGTACCCATGATTTATTTGTGCATTGTATATGCATTGACAAATACCAACTGATAAAGACCGCAATAACTATGTCTGTGACTTAAGTTTGAATCTGTTCAGGCTGACTGGATTAAAGACTTTGTTATGCAAGCCTAATGCCTTAATTGCTTATGCAGCAGTCTCAGCTCAGAGCAATAATCCATAAGATCCCAATGGCGACAGGCCCACATAACAAAAGACTCATAGTTCATTACTAGTTGTCGATCTCAACTCTAGGCCAAGAGAACAACTCTTGAGAAAGAAGAAAAGATTAGATTGTTACAATAGGGATGAGGCTAAGGTTTGTATTGAGGCACATACTAATGCAACCCAGGGCAACGTACTACCCAATTTTTAATCTTTCATGGGTGCAATGGCAACGTCAGCACTCTACTTCACAGGATAGCATGAAAATCAGGATCACAAGCTCAAAAAGAGTGGATGGAGAGATTTTTTTTCCTCTTATGTGGAAGAGTACAACTAGTGGCCATCAATACAAGATAGCCACCAAGAAATCCAATAGAGAATTCAGAAGAAACTTCTTTACCTGAAATGTAGTGACAATATTGAACTCACTACTACAGGGAGCTGTTGAAACAAATACTATAGATACATTTAAGGGGAAGTTAGACAAGCATGTGAGGGAGAAGGAAATAGAGGGTTATTATGAACAAAAGCAAAAATACCTGGAAAAACTCAGGAGGTCTGACAGCATCTGCGGAGAGGGATACAGTTGGCGTTTTGAGTCTGTATGACCCTTCATCAGAACTAAGACATATAGAAATGAGATGAAATATAAGTTGGTAGAAGGGGGTGGCACAGGAAAGCTCGATAGGGGGCCAGTGATAGGTGGAGGCCAAGAAGAGACTGCCAAAGATGTCATGGACAAAAGGACAATGGGGTGGTTGACGGTGGTGATATTATTTAAAGGATGTGCCAATGGGGACATTAAGGGAAGCAAGCTAGTGGCAGATGGCCCTAGTGCAGGTGAGGTGGGGGGGGAAGGGATCGAAATGGGCTAAAAGGTGGAGATGAAACAATAGGTCGAAATAGATTTAAAAATAGGAGGGAAAAGAAAAAAAAGTTGTAAAAAAAATGTTATAAATTATTGGAAAAAGGGAGATCGGAAAGGGGGGGGGGATGGAGGAGGGAGTTCATGATCTGAAATTGTTGAACTCAATATTAAGTCTGGAAGACTGTAAAGTGCCTAATCGGAAGATGAGGTGTTGTCCTCCAGTTTGCGTTGAGCTTCACTGGAGCAATGCAGCAGGCCATGGACAGACATGTGAGCATTAGAACAGGGTGGTGTGTTAAAATGGCAAGCGACAGGGAGGTCTGGGTCACGCTTGCGGACAGACCAAAGGTATTCCACAAAGCGGTCACCCAGTGTGCGTTTGGTCTCTCCAATGTAGAGGAGACCACATTGGGAGCAGCGAATGCAGTAGACTAAATTGAAGGAAGTGCAAGTGAAGTGCTGTTTCGCTTGAAAGGAGTGTTTGGGCCCTTGGATGGTGAGGAGGGGGGGGAAGTAAAGGGGCAGGTATTGCACCTTCTGCGGTTGCATGGGAAGGTGCCGTGGGAGGGGGTTGAGATGTAGGGGGTGATGGAGGAGTGGACCAGGTGTCCCGGAGGGAACGATCCCTGCGGAAAACCACCCGGGGGGGGGGGGGGGGGGGGGGGGTGATGCGGGCAGTAGTGAAGGGAAGATGTGTTTGGTGGTGGCATCATGCTGGAGTTGGCAGAAATGGCAGAGGATAAGGGTTATTATGGTAGATTTAGATGAGGAAAGATGGGAAGAGGCTCCAGTAAGCATAAACATCAGCATGGACTAGTTGGATAAAATGGCCAGTTTCTGTATTGTAAATCCCATTTAAGCAATGCCTCAATGTTATAGTTCTCATCCTGGTCTTCAAATTCCTTCCACTGTCTTGCCCCTTCCCATTTTTCTAACTCCCTCTACAAACCTTTTGAGGTACTGCGCTCCTCCAATTCTGACCTCTTGTGCATGCCCGATTTTAATCTCTCCACCACTGACAGCCATGCCTTCAACTACCAAGGACCTAAGCTCTGGAATTCCCTCCATAACGCTCTCTGCCTCTCTGAGATTCCTTAAAACCTGCCTCTCTGTTCAAGCTTTGGGTCATATGGCTCCTTAAGTGGCTTGAAGTCAAATTTTGTTTGATGAAGTGCCTTGGCATGTTTTCCTATTGTCACAACCCACTGGGGATAGTGTACTGTAATATCAAGCCCCACTATTCCCCGAGACGTGACAAATGTGAAAAGTTTGACCAAACCACTAGATTGCCCCAAATTCTACCTAACTGTTTAATTTAGATCATCAGAATACAAGCACCAGGTTTGTAAACTTAAGTAAATAACTGTTTATTGAACAAGCTGTCTTTAACACAGAGATAAAAACAAAAAAACTGCAGATGCTGGAAATTCAAAACAAAAACAGAATTACTGTCTTTAACCACTGGCTAAAGAAAGAAATATCTTGTGTCCAGAATTTGTTGCCCATTACCTCATTGCCCTCAAGGTGGTGGTGGTGAGCCACCTTCTTGAACTGCTGCAGTCCACGTGGTGGAGGAGTACTCAGAGTGCTGTTAGGGAGGGAGATCTAGGATTTCAACTCAGCGACAGTAAAGTCAGGATGATGTGTGGCTTGGAGGGAAATTTGCAAATGGAGGATTTCCCATGCGTCTGCTGCCCTTGTCCTTCTAGGTGGTAGACGTCACAGGTTTGGAAGGTGCTGTTGAAGGAGCCTTGGTGAGTTGCTGCAGTGCATCTTGTAGATGGTACACAATATGCTGTTCAAGTGACAGATATTGAAATTATAGTAATGGGGGAGGGGGAGCGGGGGAAAGAGAAGCGATGGCATAGTGGTATTGTTGCTGGGCTAGTAATCTAGAGACCTAGGGTAATGCTCTGGGGACCCAGGTTTGAATCCCAGATGATAGAATCTGAATTCTATAAAAAATCTAATATTAAAACTCTAATGATGAAACCATTGTCGATTGCTGTAAAAACCCATCTGGTTCACTAATGTCCTTCAGGGAAGGAAATTTGCCATCCTTACCTGGTCTAGCCTACATGTGACTTCAGACCCACAGCAATGTGGCTGACTCTTAAATGTCCTCTGTTGGCCTAGCAAGCCACTCAGTTTTATCAAACCACTACAAATTCTCAAAAAAAAAATGAAACCAGACAGACCACCCGGCATCGACCTAGGCACCAGAAACAACAACGGCAAACTCAGCCCTGTCGATCCTGCAAAGTCCTCCTTACCAACATCTGGGGGCTAGTGCCAACATTGGGAGAGCTGTCTCACAGGCAAGTCCAGAAACAGCCTGACATAGTCAGCCTCACAGAATCTTGTCTTACAGGTAATGTCACAGACACAACCATCACCATCCCTGGGTTATGTCCAGTCTCACTGGCAGGAGAGACCCAGAAGAGATGGTGGCACAGTGGTACAGTCAGGAGGGAGTAGCCCTGGGAGTCCTCAACATCGACTCCAGGACCCCATGAAGTCTCATGGCATCAGGCCAAACATGGGCAAGAAAACCTCCTGATTACCACATATCGTCCTCCCTCAGCTGATGAATCAGTGCTCCTCCATGTTGAATATCACCTGGAGGAAGCACTCAGGGTGGTAAGGGTGCAGAATGTACCCTGGGTGGGGGATGTCAATGTCATCACCAAGAGTGGCTCGGTAGCACCACTACTGACCAAGCTGGCTGAATCCTAAAGAACACAGCTGCTAGACTGGGTCTGTGGCAGGTGGTGAGGGAACCAACAAGAGGGAAAAACATATCTGACCTCATCCTCACCAACCTGCCTGCCGCAGATGCATCTGTCCATGACAGTGTTGGTAGGACTGACCACTGCACAGCTGTTGTGGAGATAAAGTCCCACCTTCACATTAAGGATATTCTCCAGCGTGTTGTGTGGCACTACCAGCATGCTAAATGGGATAGATTTCGAACAGATCTAGCAACCGAACACTGGGCATCCATGAGGAGCTGCGGGCCATCAGCAGCAGCAGAATTGTACTCAAACAAAATTTGTAACCTCATGGTCCAGCATATTCCCCACTCTACCATTACCATCAAGCCAGGGGATCAACCCTGGTTCAATGAAGAGTGCAGGAGGGCATGCCAGGAGCAGCACCAGTTATACCTAAAAATGAGATGTCAAAATGGTGAAGCTATAACACAATAACAATATACTTGCTGCTTATGCTGTTTGGCATGCAAGTGATAGACAGAGCTAAGCAATCCCACAACCAACAGATCAGATGAGACCATGGCTGAATCCCCCACTGTCAACATCCTGTGGTCACCATTGTCCTGAAACTGAACTGGAGTGACTACAAATACTGTGGCTACAAGAGCAGAATCTAGGAATCCTGCAGCGTGTAACTCACTTCTTGACTCCCCAAAGCCTGTCCACCATGTATAAGGCACAAGTCAGGAGTGTAATGGAATACTCTCCACTTGCCTAGATGAGTGCAGCTCCAACAACACTCAAGAAGCTTGACACCATCCAGGACAAAGCAGCCCATTTGATTGGTACCCCATCCACAAACATTCACTCCCTCCACCACTAACAGTGGCAGCAGCGTGTACCATCTACAAGATGCGCTGCAGAAACTCACCAAGGCTCCTTAGGCAGCACCTTCCAATCCATAACCGCTACCATCTGGAAGGACAAGGGCAGCAGACATATGAAAACTCCACCGCCTGCAAGTTCCCCTCTAAGCCACTCACCATTCTGACTTGGAAATATATCGCTATTCCTTCACTGTTACTGGGTCAAAATCCTGGAACTCCCTCCCTAACAGCACTGTGGGTGTACCCACGCCACATGGACTGTAGCAGTTCAAGGCAGCAGCTCACCACCACCTTCTCAAGGGTAATTAGGGAAGGGCAAAAAATGCTGGCCTAGCCATCCACACCCATATCCCATAAATGAAAAAATCCAGGGTACCCAAAACACTTGTGAAAAACAATTTGTGCACAGCAGGGTCCCACAAACAGAAATCCGATACATGACAAAAGAACATGATTTAATGATACTGGTTGACGAATAAATATTGGTCAGAACACCAAGAGAATGCACATGCTCATCTTCAAATAATGTCATGGGATTTAATTATATCTTCAAAAAAGACATAAGTCTTGTTATGCATGAGGTATGTATTAGTACCCATTAAAGTGATGACCGAACGCTGAGATCAGCTATAAAAGAAATTAGACAAATCTCTGGATTAGACAAATCTCTAACTTACCAATGATTGGTAGTTTGTCTTGGTCAAGTCCAATGGCAGCAAAACCATCCTGAAAAGATATTATACCATCATTTCAAATAGTAGCTAACAACCTAGGAAGAGGGGCTAGATCTGACTCCAAGCTAAGCGGAAATAACACTCTTTGAAATGGAGAGTTTCACACCACAAAGTGCAATACCAGGTTTAATAAGTGTACACAAAGTGCTTTGAACTCACTAGGCATTTAAACAGAGCAAAAAAAATTTCTTGAATTCCAATGATCCCTCCCATGCTCACTTAACATTTAACCATGGTAGAAGAAAGCTTTAAGCGTACAAGTAACCACATCCAAAGGCACGTACAAAGAACTGCCCAAGCGGGAAACAATACTGGTCTAAGCAAAAGCTACAATATAGATACAGCATTAGGCGGTGCAGGGAAGTTTCTCTTTTTTCTTACAAATATGGATCCTTAGAGAGTACAGCAGTGGAAATAATTCTATTTGTAATATTTTCCTGAGACAATCTCCCAACATGTGCTGCATAGCTGGTCTCAGCTGGGCCAGCAGCCATGACACTAAAATCAGTTTCAGCACTTCCGAGTTAGAGGGGGGATAGTGAACAGAAGCAAAACCAATGATCTTTGTTAAATTTGCCTAGATTAAGGTTATCAAATAAAGGTTGCTCTAAGCCCAGCCATGACACCGCTATAAGTGAATAGCCTAAATCGTCAAGCAAGGCACTACAAGGATGACCAATACTTATGAGACTACAGGAAGATTACAGAGCAGGGCAATGGAGGAAAGAAAAGCATCTTCCTGTTGCAAGGTCAATTCTTCACTCTTACATACAAGGCTTTGATGTGCTATTTGTGGAAAGGGCACTTTAGTACAAATAGCTGCCCTTCAAGCCAATTACATAATGTAACACTTACCCTCACAATGAAGGAGACATGGAATATGTTCTCCACAGTCCGTGCGTAAGAATGTGGATCAATTACAAAGTCAAAGAAATTTATCGGTGTTTCAGCTGGAGAAGACAATACATTCAAGAAATTAATATCATCAGGATGGTGACATTATTTCATCAAATCCTAATCCTATAAACCTTTTTAAATGCATTTCTTGGTTGAACAAATGCCAGATTGCAGTGGAAGTCAATTTAAAAAGCTGCAATATGAAAGTGCCATGACAGCTGTTATAAATTATGCATACTACCGATGACATCACTCAGGCAAAATGCATGAGTTGTTGATTAGAAACTGGAAGTGCAACAGAAGTGAATGGTGAAGAAAGTGAATGAATTATACATGATTAGATCAAAGTTTTGTTGTCTATTGTTGATATATGTGAACAGTGATACAAGAATATGTTGAAATACAGCAGTGGTATTGATGTGCTACAAGTCAGATATGTTGTCCTTGTGTGAAAGTGGGTCAGAGGTCAGATTGCTCAAAGTAGTTGACAGAAATGTTGAAGAAGGTGGGATAAAATTTATCTGCAGCAACTGGTTCCCATCATAAAATGCTGAATGCAAAAGGTTACTTTTTGAGTGAGGTTACTTCTTGCCAATTCAGTGGTTCATTGTTATTCCAATGATGACGGAGGAGGATTTTGGGGGGGTGGGGGCATAATTGGAGCTGTGTGCAAGATCAGTGGAATCAGACTGCTGGCAGCAAGATGAGATTAAGTGAATCAAAATCAGATAATAAGGCCAATGCTCTGTGTCAAAGAATAGGACAATTAAATTAAAATAAATGACTGATTAAAAGTAACTAAGTGCGAATGGAAAAATGAATGACAACTTGTCCCTACAACCACACCCACCCCCCCCCCCCACCCCACTTCTCTCCCCCCACCCCCAACACCCCCCAACTTTAAACCAGCTTATATTTCACCCCTCTCCTATTTTTACTCAGTTCTGTTGAAGGGGCATGAGAACTCGAAACGTCAACTTTGTTCTTCCCTGCCGATGCTGCCAGACCTGCTGAGTTTTTACAGTAAAATACAGTTCTACTTTGCATCATTCAACAACTTTCAACTCTGCTTTGAATAGCAATGGCAAAGACTGTTTCAGAAGTATATCTAGTTTTAATTGTAATGAGTAGCATCATAGGTCCAGCAGTTAGCATGCTGCATGTATCATACTCACGGTCAGATTTGAAGTACTCCTGCAATAGTCCCAAGATCCTCTCGACTTCCTTTTCAGTGGCTTCTTGGTGAGATTCATCCATTTTCTTCAGCTTTTTTTGTAAAAAAAAAGTAAAGATTTATAGAATTAGGTTGTTCAAAAATAAAATCACTTCTTAAATTTAAAAAATCTTGATAATTACATTTGCCCAAAACCAATCATCCCCAAGCTACATAGCTTGAATTTGCTACTCCCATTTTTTCATTTTACAGTTTGTTCTACTATGTTCACTTGACAAAAAATACTTTCATTACTTCTCAAGCAAGAAAGGAAAAGAACATGCAAAGCACCTCAAGATGTTCTAAATCCCTTCACAGCCAGTACATTACTTTCTGAAGTGTTATACCTGTAGTTAACTATAAGAACTGTAATAAATGTAAGGAAAAATGACAGCCAGTTTGCACACAAGATCCTAGAAACAACAACAAAATAAATGAATGGATAATCTGATTAAAGGATGTTGAATGAGGAATAAATGTTGAATAGGTCACTAGGAAAAATTACCTGCTCTTACTCAAATAGAGCCTTAAGATCTTTAACATTATATTGAGAGAGCAGGCAAGACCGCTGTTTAACATTTCACCTGAAAGATGGCACCTCAAATAACAGCCCCTTATCACTGTATTATGTAGGAATCTGGAATATGTCTTTGGAATAGGGCTTGAAAGCATAACCTTTTGACTTCAAAGCAAGAGCACAGCCACTGGGCCAGACTGACAGCTTTTGAAGTTCAACTCCAGTTGCCCTAAGGTGGTGGTTGTAGGCTGCCTTCTTCAGTGCCTGTATTTATTACAGAGTAAAAACAGAATTACCTGGAAAAACTCAGCAGGTCTGGCAGCATCGGCGGAGAAGAAAAGAGTTGGTGTTTCCAGTCCTCATGACCCTTCCACAGAACTGCCTCTGTGGCTTGTTATTCACAATAAGTGCTTGTCATGGAAGAGCAAGTCCAAAGCTAGTCTTTTCCACTAGTTGCTTTATTCATAAGACAGCTCTTCAGTGTAACAGACTTCCTAATATCTCCCCACCCCAGAGTGTTCCAGCTGTATCAATTGATACTGTGTTGATGGAAAAACCAATGCCCATCACCTGTTTTAACTAACAATCGTCTTTAACAATGAAATTGCTATGCAATGTAATTACCGATACATTGACAGAATCCCTTATTTTATTTTTAAATTAAAGCTTTTGGAAATTTTAATAACATTCTTGTCAAAACAAACAGGAGGACTTTAAACCTATTAGCGAGGGGGTAGGGATTGAAGGGAAGTTTAAAACAAAATCAAAGAGAAACGAGAGAACAGAGGTGCAGGGTAGTGAAGAGGTGAACGATAATCAAAACGTGACAGGAAGGGGCAGAAAATATAAGCAGAAGAGTGCAGCAGAAATTAGAACCAGAATGAGCAATAATGGTAAAAAGTCAAAGCTTAAGGCTCTTTATCTGAATGCACGCAGCATTTGTAACAAGATAGATGAATTGATGGCACAAATGGAAATAAATGAATATGACTTGATAGCTATTACAGAGACGTGGTTGCAGGGTGACCAAGACTGGGAACTCAATACTGAAGCATATTCGACATTCCTGAAAAATAGGCAAAAAGGAAAAGGAGGTGGGGTAGCTTTGTTAATAAATTATCAGTGTGGTAGTGAGTAGTGATATAGGTGTAATAGATGGTGATGTGGAATCAGTTTGGGTGGAAATAAGGAATATCAAGGGGAAGAAATCATGGGTGGGAGTCATCTGTTGGCCCCTAAAGAGTTGCCTCACTGTAGGACAAACTACAAATCGGGAAATGATAGAGGCATGTAAGAGGGGCACTACAATTGTCATGGGTGATTTTAATCTGCACATTGACTAGACAAATCAGATTGGCAGGGGTAACATAGAAGACAAATTTGTAGAGTGCATCACGAATTGTTTCTTAGAGCAATACGTTGCAGAACCTACCTGGGAACAGGCTATTTTAGATCTGGTAATGTGTAATGAGGTGGGATTAATAAGAGATATCATAGTTAAGGATCCTCTAGGGGGTAGCAATCACAACTAGTAGAATTTCAAATTCACTGAGGGCGAGCAACTCCGGTCTCTAAACTTTCCCTCAACTTAAATAAGGGCAATTACAGAGGTATGAAGAAAGAGTTGTCTAAAGCGGGCAGTTGGAGGCAGTTCAAAAGAGATTCCTGGGATGAAGGGGTTGAGTTATCAAGAACAGCTAAACAGGTTAGGCCTATATTCATTAGAGTTCAGAGGAATGAGGAGTGATCTTATTGAAACGTACAAGATTCTGAGGGGGCTTGACAGGGTAGATGTTGAGAAGATGTTTCCACTAGTGGGGGAATCTTAAACTAGGGGACGTAGTTGTAGAATAAGGGGACACTCATTTAAAACTGAGATGCAAAGGAATTTCTTCTTTCAGAGGATAGTGAATGTCTGGCATTCTTTACCCGAGAGAACTGTGGAGGCTAGATCACTGAAAGTATTTAAAGAGGAGATAGACAGATTTTTGAAATATTGGGAAGTTGAGGGCTATGAGGAGCTGGCACAAGGGAGGATTTGGGGCCCGGGGCCAGATCAACCATGATCTTATTTAATGGCGGGGCAGGCTTGAGGGGCCAAATGGCCTACTCCTGCTCCTATTTCTTATGTTCTTATAAAATACACAGTCACGTATCTCCACATTTATAGATCCCACATTTCCTTTACCAATTATATACATATATAAACAATTATAAAACAAAAAAAAAGTTTTTTCATTGTCATTTGAACATAAAACACCCCTCTTCCAACACACTTAGTAATTTCTTGGAACAGGCATTTCTTTTTGTAAAGCAGTCTGATAGTTGGTGACTTGTGTCAACCCATCGAATCTTAGAGATCTCTCTTCTCTAACATTTCTCTTGTGCTAGCCAGGTCTATTCTTAGCCTTTTTTCAGCAACACTTTTCGCTGAATGAACATTATCCCAAAGAGACTGGTTGTCAACATAACATTCTATGGGCAAACTTTTCTCACATTGCCCCCTTATATAATATTTCTGTCAACATGTTGGATAAGTAAACCCCCATATATATTTTGCGTCCATTAATGCCAGTGTTTCAGCAGCTACGGTGCTTTTCACTACCCTTTTTATTTTCTTGGCCTCCTAAGCCAGTGGGCAACATCTATCACTCTTTTCCACCAAGAATATGATAAACCCTGCTGTGCTAGAATACCCTTCTGTAAGGTGAAGCATCGCTAAAAATGACCAACCTCATATCTTCTGGTCCACCCAAGGCTGTAAACTTTATATGCATCTTTCTGAATTTAACTTCTTTAATGTTTTATTTGCTGTCAGAACTTCCCCAACTGTAGCATGTTTCATCATAGTACTCAGCTCCAATACATCATAACTAGTGTCAGGAAAGTCAAAGTGCACAACCAGTTCAACTGCCCTATCAAAATTCTCAATCGGTCTGTTTCTTCCTTAAAAGCAGGATTCTCTTTTTATGAGGATCTAACACGATTTATAGAGAAGCGATTAACATTTTCTAGGTAAGACTGTTGATTCAATGTCACTCTTGACTTGCTGTGCTTAAATGTCCAAACCTATGTATTTAAAGGCCCCTGAAGCCTGACTGCCAACCTGGAACTCCATCTTCTCGATTACCTATTGCTGAAATTCTATAGAGCCACCACCCAGTAAGTCATCAGCATGCATGATCAAGATTCCTGCTAGTTTCTCCTTATGGTACCAGTAGAACATTGCAGGGTCTGCCTTTAACTGAATGCAACCTGTTTTCAAGAGGACAGATCTCACGGAAAAATACCACACTCTTGATGTATCGTTCAATCCATGAATACATCTGTTCAATTTCTACAGCTTTTCTTCTATACCACCAGCTTCTTTAGGCGGTTTCAAAAGGATGTCTCTTTGAAACTTCTCCCCTTGCAAAAACACAGCCTTTATATCAAGGAATATGATGCTAAAATAGCTGAAAAACAATCTTCAAACTCACTTTCCCTACAGTAGGCGAGTCCACCCTGACATCCTGATCTCCGAGTCTTTCTTCAAAGCCTTGGGCTACTAATCTCACTTTACTCTAGTGTGCGCTGTTTGGAAGTACCCTTTCTGTACAGATCCAACCTGTGAGATAGGGCTGGGTGTCCACTGTCAGTTATTTCAGTATATACCCCAAATTCCTTCCAACTTTCCAACTCTCTGTTTGGCATCCTTCATCAGCTTATTTTCCAACTTATTAGCAATTACCAAAACCTCTTGGTCATAAGGACTTCTACTTCTATTAACATTCCTAGCTTGTTCTATAGTCCTCGTTCTTGTAAAGCTACGACCTCTACTCATATTCATCTCTCTTTTTGGATTACTACTATATGATTTTCTGCCGTGTGAGCAGAATCCTGTCTGCAGGTCCGTGATTTTTTTCTGGGGTCATGACCACTTTCTGGCCCACTATCAGAGCTCATATTGCACTTTTTGGGTTTCCACATCTTTACCTCCATTTGCCAATCCATCGGTCTTATCTCTTGTACTTCATCCTGCACATTTAGCCAATGTTTGTATTTACCAGAGGCCTTTTCTGCTCTCCCTATGATGGCGGCATCCCTCCATACACTGGCCCCTTCTGGCATGTATGTTACCTTTGTTCCTACTCTGGGTAGTTGCCCTTTTGGACGAATAGCCTTATCCTGTACTCATCGTCAGTCGACGCTCTATCTGCCATAGCCTGCTCCTCATAACTGCTGTGTGTGCACTCTTCGCTATGTCCTGGTCAGAGCCAGTAAAGGTATAGTCAGTGCCAATTAACCTCGAAGAATGTACCCTAACAGTTTGATTGCCATGTTGCACAATTAGTACATTTCCATCATTCTCTATCACCTTGCCAGGTCCTTTCCACCCCCTTCCAGCCTTCCCTTTTGTAGTATATCATGTTTCCTTGTCTAAACTGTATTCCCAATGGTCTCGGGTAGTGCCAGAGGGCTTGCCAAATTTTCTCTGAAACCTCAGCATTAATGAAAGCTTTTCCGCTTGCATGCAAAGTATCCAGATGAGCAGAAAAAGTGGAAGTAATGCTAGTCCCTAGACAGGGGAGGATCTGATCACACTGAATTCAACTTTGGATTTCTTCCACACACCAACTGGTACAGACTGTACCCTCCAACCATTTGCAAAAAGTTGTGTGCACTGCCCATTCCAGTGCCATTTGCAATTTGCAATCTAGTTGATCAGCCAATATTTTATGTAATGTGTTGTCTATTATCACATGATTTCTCTCTCAACAACCATTACTGAACGAGCTCTCAGCTGCAGTGTGTATAATTATGATGTTCAAATTCTCATGTCTCGAAATTCCTCATTGGCGAATTCTCCACTATTATCTGGCAGGAACTTCGTTGGTGTTCCTAATCCTGTTCCCGCCCATTTCTCCATGACCTTATCGACAATGGTCCATTTGTCCTTACTATGTATTACAGTTGATAGGCTAAATCTGGTTGCCATATCTATAAGGTGTAGTAAAAAAAAATACTCCTATCCTTGTCCCAAACTCAAGTCCGTTGCCACTGCATCATTAAATTCCCTGGCTAATGGCAAATTCACAACAGGATGCAGCAGTGTCTTGTGATATTTAATACAAATTTCACACTGAGCACTGATTTGCTCAATAAAGGTCATCGTATCCTTCATCAACCACTCCAGCATCTCGCAGTAGAGTTTTCAGTTTCTTGGCGCTGGATGTGTAAATTGTCTATGTGACTTCCAAATTAACTTATTTTTGTCCACCAAAATCTTATTCCCAGAAGTTAACAAAACTTCATGAATTTTTTGATGCGAAATACCTGGCTTCTTCAGTGGCAGGCAGTAATGGCCTGACTGAGTAAAATATAGATCCACATTTTTTCCAAACATAACCTCTCTATCATTCTTCATGTCTAGCGTCACATGAGCCTTTTTCATCAGAGATCAAATAAACAATAGCTGTATCTCACTAGAAACCACATCAATACTGATGAAGAGGCTGATCCCTGCTATCTTACAAAGGAGGACCATCCTTTTGGAAGATGTTAATGTGTTATCATCTCCAAACTGGAAGCAGGTAGCTTTCATAATCCTTGACCTTCCGCTGGTCTGCATCATCGAGAGACACCAGGTAGCAGTTAAGGCAATCCATCCCACACGCCGTAGGAAGTGCAACCGCTGTCCAGAACTGCACAATTGAAGGAATCGACCATCAAGATACGCATTACTGCATTCAAACTTTTAGTGATCAATGCAATTCCATCATGGCAGCCACCATCATCTTTTTTAGCCCCAGAAGAATCTTTCTTGTGAGCTACTTCAACAACATTCTTTCGCTGCGGGCAATTAGTCGCATAATGATATAGAGAATCACACCAATTAACCATTTCTAGCGTATTTTTCGGGTTCAAATGCCTAGTCATTGTCCCAAACCCGCTTTTTGTCTCTACTGTCAAAATTGACTAAAGTTACGACCATTTTCAGGCCACCTATCAGTAACCCAGTCCTTGTACCGGGACCTTCGCCCAACATTGGGTCGATCTCGAAATTTGGCCGCCATAGAATCTTCCATCGCCTTCCTTTGTTCCTTCGCCTCCGTCGCACCTGTTCTGATGATGCCACTTTCCAAAACAGTTCCTCTGATATGTCTTCCTTCTTCCTTAACCGAGGTTTTCCACCCACGGTGGTTGACAGGGGCCTCAACCGTGTCCGGCCCATCTCCCGCACATCCACCCTCACACCTTCCTCTCCCTCCCAGAACCATGATAGGGTTCCCCCTTCTCCTCAATTATCACCCCACCAGCCTCCGCATTCAAAGGATCATCCTCCGCCATTCAGCATGATGCCACCACCAAACACATCTTCCCTTCACCCCCTCTGGCGGCATTCCACAGGGATCGTTCCTTCCAGGACACCCTGGTCTACTCCTCCATCACCCCCTACACCTCAACTTCCTCCCACGGCGCCTTCCCATTCGACTGCAGAAGGTGCAACACCTGCCCCTTTACTTCACCCCTCCTCACTGTCCAAGGGCCCAAATATTCCTTTCAAGTGAAGCAGCATTTCACTTGCACTTTCCTCAATTTAGTCTACCGCATTTGCAGCTCCCAATGCGGTCTCCTCTATATTGGAGAGACCAAACGCAGACTGGGTGACCGCTTTGGTCTATCTGCAAGCATGACCCAGACCTCCCTGTCCCTTGCCATTTCAACACACCACCCTGCTCTCATGCCCACATGTCCATCCTTGACCTGCTGCAATGTTCCAGTGAAGCTCAACGCAAACTGGAGGAACAGCACCTCATCTTCCGACTAGGCACTTTACAGCCTGCCGGACTTAACATTGAGTTCAACAACTTCAGATCATAAACTCTCCCCTCCATTCCCACCCCCTTTCTCCAATTATTTATAATTTTTATAAATATTATTCTTTTCCCACCTATTTCTATTATTTTAAAATGTATTTCCATCCATTGTTTCATCTCCACCTTTTAGCCTATTTCGATCCCTTCCCCCCCACCCCACCCCCACTAGGGCTGTTACTTGCTCGTCCTGCTTTCTACCCTTAATGTCACCATTAGCACATTTCATAGCTAATATCACCACCCGTTAACACGCCTTTGTCCTTTTGTCTATGACATCTTTGGCAATCTCTCCTTTGCCTCCACCTATCACTGGCCCTCTACCCAGCTCTACCTGCCCCACTCCCCTCAAACAGCTTATATTTCACCTTATTTCTATATTCCCTCAGCTCTGACCAAGAGGCATCTGGACTCGAAACGTTAACTATATTCCTCTCTGCAGATGCTGTTAGACCTGCTGAGTTTTTCCAGCTATTTTTATTTTTGTTTCAGATTTCCAGCATCTGCAGTATTTTGCTTTTAACATGGAATCTTCCATCTTGTTTTTCATGGCATAGTTGTTCAGATTTGCTAAGAAAGCGGTTGAGAATGACAGTTTTCCCAGAAAATATTTTTAGGGCAGCAGCCATTTGGTCTAGTGGAGAGTCTTTCCCCCAGAACTGAACCTCTGTCAACACTAAAAGTCTATCAACATGAGAGCCATGCACACAATCGAGTAACTTAAATGTAAATACAGACTCCGGGGTTTCAAGTTCATATCTCTTCAATTTCTTACATCATTTATCAAAATCCGCAATACATTCCTCCATGGACAGATCATCTGTTTTCTTAAATTTTTCAAAGGTTGACCATGTTTTGTAAGCTTCCGATAAATCACCCTTTTTGTAAAATGTATCCAAAAGCTGTGACAGAAGATCCAGTCCCTCTTCTTGATCCAAAACATTCGTGTTCCATTCTGAAAATACTTTACTCCTAATCTTACATTTGGCTGAAAATGATAACACCAAAGCCATACCTTGCTTCTTTCGGGATATGGAAGTGACTCGGGTCCATGTCTCAACTTCAGCCTTCCATTGCTGATATGGTTCAGACTCAAAAAATTGGTGGGCTGTCAAAGCTTGTGATTTTTCACTGTCCTTCCATAATTTAAATTGTTAGCAGCGGTACGCTTCTTTTCCCTCAGAGGATTTCAGCAATCAATCACCAGAGCTTAAAATTCATCCTTTGCTACCACGTTACTCACGATAAGTGCTTGTCATGGAAGAACAAGTCCAAAGTTATTTTTTCTCCATGAGTTGGCTTATCCATAGGACAGCTCTTCAGTGTAATGGACTTCTGAGTACCTCCCACCCGAGTGTTCCAGCTGTATCTATTTATACTGTTTTGATGGGAGAACCAATGCTCATCACCCGTTTAACTAGAAATTGTCGTTAACAGCGTAATTGCTATGCAATGTAATTACTAATACATTGACATGGCCCATTATCCAGTGTGGGCTGCAGACACATATTGACCTGGTACAGGCAATAGGCTTCCATCACTGAAGATCAGTCACAATCTGGAAGCCTCACAATGTAGTATTGCCAGCATCGCCTACATTCCAAGTACAAATCAAAGGACTGATTGTAGAAGTCTGAATAACTCCCAGTTTTTAGTTACTAGTTCAGAATCCATAGATAAAAATTTTAGAATAGGTAGCTTTCTGTACATTAGTATTCCAACACACTGCCATAGCGTAGCAGCACCAATTTTGCAACTAAAATGTGATAGTTACATGACCAAGCAATAATAGATTGGCTGCTTTTGCACGATAGAAGATGGGGAGGAGGGGGTTGAAAGATGCAAAAAAGTAAAAATTGGACAAGTGGATGCATGGACAGGTCACTTGACTGTCATTTAAGCCAAACAAAAAACATTTTAATGGGTCAGATTTCTTCTATGAGTTCAGCATTTATTTGGAAAACAGTTGGGCAAAACATGGAGCAACAGAGGAGGGGTGAAAAAAAGCATTCATTTTCTCTCGTAGAAGATCCCTCCACCTTCCACAGAAAAAGAATGAAAGACAAAACCAAACTTTTAAAACTGCAAATGTAAAATAAAAAAGCTAGTTACTGTTTTTACACCACCAGATTGACTCAAATAAATCAATTCCTGTAGCATTTAATTGGACTGTGCAAATTTAAACTCAGTTAGAAACTCCCTTTCTGCCAAATTCAATTTTCCCCATCCTGACCAACTTACAGCTGACCCATAGAATAAATGTTGAGTGTAGTCTGATATACTACAATCTTGCAAATGCAAAAAACATCCTTAAAAGCAACTCAACATAGTAAAAAACAAATACAATCGCCAGGTTTTGGTTTCCCACTACACCGGTTAAATCATGAGAACTAAAATTTGATTGCGGTTCTACAAGAAAATCAGAATTTCAGAGTCCTGAGAAGGGCTATAAAAGCCAAGATCTGAATGAAGAAGGCTGAGTTATAACATAGCCTATCCTGGGGCTGAACTCTACGGGCAGATGGGGAATGGAATGGGTTGGGGAGCGGGGGTGGGGTTGAGCGGAGCATGGGGAAGTAGACGGCTTAAGGTTTTCAAGGTATAGGCAACTTACAGAGAACTTAGACCCAGGAATTTATTCCGTGAGATACAGAACATGAGGATTGGGGTATCGAGACTGAAACTAACAGCATCAAAATAAAATGGAACTATTAGGCAATTTTTTGTTCTTTTTGAAAAGATGGTGATAGAATTATCCTCCACCTGTTCTGCCATCGAGGACTTCTGGACCACATTTTGTCTGGCACCTCCGCTCATCCCCACAGGTGGCCCTACCGAGAGCAAGGAGCTCCCAACAGCATTGCTCAAGGGATTGTCACAGCGAACAAGCCTCTCCACCACATGAAAGTGGCAATCCACAAGAATCACGCCCTGAGGGATCACCATCTTTGTGGTCAAAGAAAGAAAACTTTGAATTTTGCAACTTGGATTGTTAGAGCACTCATGGATATAATATCTTAATGAAGAGACAAAGAAGGAAAGGAAGCAAATTCTGCACTCAGGATCCCACTTCCTCGTGGGACACCCTGCCGTACATGCTCAAAGATCTGCAGGTCAAGAATCAGCCTGTTCAGTCACACGAAGACACAGGGCAGAAATCCAAGCCTGATCGGCATCATTCTCGAATCGAGGGACAGCCACCGTTGGGCAACTGAATTATGAAAGAGATCAACTGAAGAAGTGGTGATGTAGAAAACCACGGCATTTAAATTGGACATGATTTTTTAAAATCCTTCTCGGTATATGGACAATGCAGGCAAGGCCACATTTCTTGTCCATCCCTAGTTGCTCTGAACAGAGGACCTCACTAAGCTACTTCAGAGGATATTTCAGAATGAATCCATTATATAACATTGGTGTCACACGTAGGCCAGACCAGGTGGGCATGACAGATATGCTTCCTTAAAGGATATCACAGAATTGTTACAGCGCAGGAGGAGGCCATTCGGCCTACTGTGTCTGCACCCGCTCTCCAATTCAGCAGTTCAATATTAGTGAACTAGCTGGATTTTTAAAAGTCAAAAATCCAGCAGCTTTCAAAGTCAGTGTTTTTTACTTCTCTGTTGCTGGCCCACAGGTTGCTAAATGTAAGAAGCTTAATTTATCAAGCTGTATGTTAAAATTTTAAATTCAGCGTCTTTGGGTTGCTTGTCTAACAGCTTAGTTACTGCACTACCATAAACTAAACGGTTTCTAAATAGGACTTGTAGTTCCAGAGTCACAGGCAGACAAATGATGGGAGGTTTGGAAGTGCAAGCTAAACAAATCAATGGATTTTTTTACCCGGTCCAAAACATTACCTTATCACAAACAAAACATTACCTTATCACAAAAGTCAGGCAACAGGGAACTTCAGTGAATAATTTTGATTGGACCAAAAATACGAGAAATGTTTTGTAGACCAAAGGTTTTTTGGTGTAAATAAAAAACAGCCCGAGCTCAGGCTCCAAGTCACAAAATGGTAATCTCCTGCAAGTTAGCATAAAATCAACAAACCTGTGTAGGCATTATTCTGTGTTCTTCCTTCATCGGGACCCTCTTCTGTCTCTCAATTCTCTGTCGTGGAACTGGAGGTTCACTCTTGAAAGACCCCAGCCTACACCATAAGATAAGTATGGTCAAGTATGGAAAAAAAAAGGACCTGCACTTGCACAGCATCTTTCACAACTTCAATTTGCTAAACTACTACAACCAATGAAGTACTTCTGAAGTATAGTCAGCCTTGCACGTATTTGGACTGCAGCTACAGGTAACAGGAGGACAATGTGTTCAACTTACATAAAATGAAAGGCTGGAGCTCTTTTAAAATATTTTTCTGTTTCATTTCCAAGTTTGGTCCAGGCATCTTTAGGAAGCCACCCTGCAGATTCATCATCATCATCACTCCCTTCAGTTTCCAATCGGTTCAAGCCCATGAACGTTAACTGCACCGAAATAATTTATACCAAATGGGTATTATAATTAGCATTTGATTTTTGTATAGAAGTGAAAAATATAAAACCATTCATTTTGGTATTAAAATAGTAAAATAACATGAGACTGACTTATGTATTAATTTTAATTACAACTTTAATAAACAAACTTCTTGTGAGAAAATGCTAAATTCTGGATTGTGTTCTACAGCTATATATTTCTCCTCCTCAATCTGGAGATGCATATTAAATCAGGTGATAACGTCACTCTTCAATTTAAATACAAGATTTTGCCATAATCTTAAATACGCTCGAGCATAAAAATCAGCAAAGATCTTCCTATGCTGTGAACTTCTAGGATCCGAATGTCATTGCCATGTGATTTAAATCTTTTGTGAAACAATAAGCAAAGTCAACACTTGTGATTAAAACAAAGTAAAATACTGGAAATTATTAGAAACCAATAATTCTAGATCTCATTCAATCAATCCAGTACCTGCTCTTAAAATCCAAAGCCCATAATTATCAAATCACACAAATGTCAAAGCTGTTGGATGAGTACAATAATCACTGTTACAATCAGTACTGATTCTAATCATGGTAATCATGCAGGCTGCAATACAGTCTTGTACAAAATGAAATAAAGCAGAGTTAAACACAATCCCACCTTGGAAGTTCAGGAAAAATTTTAAAATGCTTCAATTTATTTTTCCAATACTTATGCGTGCAATGAAAACTTACCAGTTCCTCTGCAAAGACTGATGGGTCAAAAACCATCATATCTGTGTGTAACTGATTAGCTTTTTCTTGGCCCAGGTTTGTCGCAAGCACTAAAAACTGTGCATCCAAGGCTGCTTCACGTGTCTGTCGGACTGAAAGGTACAAAGTAAGGCATAATTTCAGTTTTCTTGAGTAGTTTTAACTGTTCAAACTCACAAAGTCCCTGTGCAATATAATTCAGCTACTGAACATTGTCACCATGAATCTATGGTCACAAAACAAATACCAAATGATCAACCACTAAGGCAATTAGGGATGGAAGAAAAAGTGTATACCACTGGACATAAGTTTTAACACCTTAACCAAGCTAAAGATCAGACATTCTTCAGTTACCGTCTATATGTTTAATTATTCTCTAAACAGGGAACTAGCTAGTGCTATATTAGCCAGTTTACTTGGTTTACCCACATCAAAAACTTTGTCCTTGTGGTTATTGTTGGATTTCACTGCACTGTAACCTTTTCCTTGTAAAGCTATATTGAATATTAAAGAGTACTTACCATTGGAAAACAGTTTGTTAGCTTCCTCAAGTGCTTCTGTTAATTTATTACTGTTGGGTCTGATCATATCCTCTCGATTCTCTGAAACATTGAGGGGCAAAATGCAAGTCAGGGAATGACTTAAAAGAATGTTGTGGTCTACTTGTGAATGCAATACTGAATCGTCTTTAGAGATGGGGAGAAGTTGAGACTATGGCAGGATACAAAAAGCGAATGGGAACTTTAGATATAATTTAAGGCATTGGGAAACCTCCAGTTCTGGACTTATCCAATAAGTATTCAATTCATGACACCCAGGATACACAGAGATACAAGCAACAAATTGACAACGTGGAGCAATGGGCTGCTCACGGGGAACCAACCACAATCCATGAGGTTTCTGCTAGTAGTGGCAGAATGACAGCCTAATTTGCAGCTGTGGGGCAGGGTCCTGATCACGCACCCCAGGGTAAGAGACATGACAGAGGAGGTGGGAAAAAAACCGCTTGAAAGGGAATGAAGCCAGCCAGGAATCTTTGTTCATGCAAACACTAATGTTTTAGGAAAGAGCAGAATGAACATCTTTCAGTGGGAGCCTCAGGAACAGTGGCTCTACACTGAATATCTCAACGGTGGTGATCACAGAGTTACTCCCAATGTCACACTGTGGCCCAGGTAGAAATAGATTAGATCCATCAATATGTAGCAAGTGGTAAAAACAGGAGGATTCTGGATTCCTATAACACTGAACAAAATTCTAGAGCTGGGAAAATGTCCAGTCATTAGGCTTCACACAAACCAAATTGGTATCCACTTCATGGTTACAGGATAGCAGGGGAGAATTTGAAGTAGGAAGGTATGGGAAATTTTACTGGCTCTCAGAATCACATTCAGCAAAAGCGTATATTTTTCATGAAACTTACAAACCAACGGCCTTACCCATTATTAAACATTCTGCTAAATGTTATTTGCAAGCACCACGATAAGGGTAAGCCTGCTCCATTACCACAAAAGGAGCAGACAGTCCACATTGCCTAACGTTTATGCAAATGTGGCTAACTCAAGAGCCACCAAGTTGGCCTGTGGTATTTAAACTTCGATGTACACTCTCACTGAGCATAACGGATATAGATTATACTATTAACTTTTACAGGGTTTTTTTGCTTCATGGTCTAGTTCACTTTTGTTTGATAACACTGGTTTGGGGGTGGGGTGGGGGCGACCCAGAGTCTCCTTGTGAGTGTATGAAGAAGTAGTGAGTTCAGCCGTTATACACAAAGTGCCGGCCCCGGCCTGGAGCTCACTCACGCTGGACGCTGTTGATGAGCTCCCGGTACTGGTGCCTCAGCATCCGCCGGCGGTTCGGGTCATCATCCCGGGCCCCATATGGGATGCCGCCGTCGGCCAGCTCCTCATCCTCAGTCATGGTACAATCCGAAACGGCCGAGTTCCTCCTGCCGCGCTGCGGGCCTCCCGCTCCGGCCAGCGTCCCGTTCGAGGTGCCGGGGACCGAGCGCTGGGAGCCACCGCTCGGGTGGGGGATTCGTGCTCGACCTTTGCCCTCAGCCATTGTCGCACCCTCTGATCGCCCCCCTGACAACGTCGCCTCTCCATGGGAGACGCGTCGACGTCAATAACGTGCGCCGGAAGTCGACAGCACAACGCCGAACAAAAACAATGCTGCAAAAACTCGAACCAGGTGTGAGCTGTCAGTATTCGTGGAGGTTGCAGAAGGAATAGACTTATTGTTTGAGATCGATGATCCTTTAACAGAACCGAGGAATGTTCGAAATGCAATAACTTTTATGGAGGAGGGTGGAAACAGGACCAGAGGGAACGTGTATAATAGGGCAGAAGATGGGAGACGTTAAAGGACGAAAGAGTTGGAGCAGAGCTACAGGGAATAGTAAAGAAAGAAAAGATTGGCCCAGAGGAGCTGTGAACTATGTAATAACGAATAGCTGCTGTACAGAAGATTTAGAAAAACAAGGTTAAGGCCGACTGGCTCAGAAGGAAAGAACAATTTGGACCAGTACTCTCATTCCCCATTTTTTACTGTTTTTTCCTTCTGGGATTTGCAAAAAAAGAAACAAAATCGGGGGTGGGGGAGTGGGGGGGAAGAGTTTACAATCTGAAATTGATGAATTCAACATTGAGTTCAGAAGGCTGTGAAGTGCCTAACCGACAGATGAGCTGCTACTTCTCAAGCTTGCATTGAGCTTCATTGGAACGAGGGCAGAGCAATGAGAGCAATTAAGATGGAGAATTAAAATGGCAGGCCACCGGAAACTCTGGGTCATGTTTGCAGACTGAAAGGAGATGTTCTGCAAAGCAGTCACCCGATCTGCATTTGGTGTCCCCATTTTATAGGAGAGCGCATTATAAGCAGTGGATTCTTTGCTCTTTCACTTGCTGTGAGCCCAGAGGAGCCATTAAACGTGCTCAGGACCAAATATCCACGTTTGAAATGTTGACTTGCTGAAAATGCTCGGCAGGTCAGTTTGGAGAGAGAAACAGACTTACAGTTTCAGGTCTGCGACTTGTCATCAGCCCTCATGCATTAGTTTTGTTTTTTGCTCTCCACAAATGTTGATAGATCTGCTGAATATTTCCAGCATTTTCTGTTTTTATTTCAGATTTCCAGCATCTGCACTATTTTGCTTTGTGATATAAAACTAAACCATAAAACAAATGAAACTTATAAAATTTAAATAATAACATTGTCCCTTGGGCGCAGAAGGCATCAAATAGTTGATAGAGCATATTCTTTCTCCAGGGCCACCTCAGGTGCAGATGAAACCATGGAAGAGAGCGGACTTTTTACAGATGCATTTTCTTAATAAAATTGTTAAGGAGACACTGTATTGCTCCAGTGTCTTCTGACAAAAACCTAATAAAAGCAACCCTCTCCGATGGGGACAAATAATAAAAGAACCTAAGTAAAATAAAGAATTTGGGAGTATTATTTGCACAACCCACTACACCCTCCAGTGTCCAGCAGCCAAGCAAAGCTTCAAAAGTACCATTGAGCATTATGTGCTCCTTATTCGGAGCCACTCAAGTGCAGAAATGGTAGTGGAAGAGCGAGGCAAGCTCTCTACACGTGCTGACTGACAAGCAGAGTGTTTTCAGCATTTTTGGTTCACATCTCCAACATACACGTTTTTTGATTTTACAGATATGCTGGGCCCAAGAGTCATTTAGCTTTAAACATGCAACCCATTCTGATATATCTCATGCTGAAATGTAAATTAGTTGTGAAATTGCCAGAGCTTGTAGGCGCCACAGAGGCCCAGAAGCACTTATGCGATGTGGCCTGTGCTACTGGCTGCTCCCTGCGCTGCCTATGCAGCATTGCAGCAGGAGGACAGAACACATAGGTATGAACCTGCCAAGAGGCAGGGTGCTAGGAGTCTTAGATTCAGCATTATCCTGATCCCACACAACCTAACAGGCTGATGCAATGCCAAGATTCCAAATTTAGGCAAAGCTATATTCTCTGCAAAAAATTCATGCATCACTCTATGAAAAAGCATGAAGCCAAAGAGGCAAGATGGGCTCTCGATGAGGCTTCTTTAAAAGGCCAAGTTTCAGCTGAAGTGTTTTTGATTTTGCTCAAGGCAGACTTGGTGAAAGCACTGCAGTGAGTTCCTGGAGCTGTTCTTTTGAAGTAATCAGGTAAGAGAGTTTGGCCCAGCTCTGGGGGTAGCTGTTGCAGTGCTTCTTATTCTGTAGCATCCAAAAGAGGCATGGAGGAGACAGAACAGGGATATTGCAAGGAAAAAGCGGCAGGAGGGCTGTTTATCCAAGACCCTACCCACCTTGGGTATTCTAGGAACAATTTTCCTACATTCAAATGAGCCAGGAACAATACCTGAAGCAGCTGTGATTTACCAAGGAGGCAGCCACAAAGCTGCACCAACTCTTTCAGCCAACCTGAAGCTTTGGAGCCGAGTGAGGACAGCCCTTTTTAGTGGCTGTGAATGTCACTGTCACCCTTTTATGCCCCTGGATCCTTCCTGATGGCAGCAGGAGACATTACGAAGATATCACAGTATGATGTATATTAAAGCATTCCAGGATCTGACCAAGGCCATATACTCCAAGATAAGGAATGTCATCCTCTTCTCCCTTAAGAGGCAAGATCAGGATGAAAAGGTGTGGGGCTTCACCAGAATAGCAGAATTGCCAATGATGTAGGGCACCATCAATTGCACCCACTTGACTCTATAGCAAGGCACAGAAACCATAAGGGATATCACTAATCATCTACTTGGTGTGCAACCACATCAAGAAGTTTGCCTCGGTGAACGCCTGCTATCCTGGAGCAGCCATGATTCCTTCATCCTTACCAGTCTGCCCTACCCACTGTCTTCTGGCCTCAGAACAGAATTAGAGGTTGTTTGTTCAGGGACAATGGATATCCACTCTGCATGTGGCTTGTGACACCACTTCTGCCATCCCACCACATGAGCAGAGGAGGCCTAGACTGAAACAGGTGGCTGCTGAGATACTAGATGAATTGGTTTTAATTTTCCTAACTTCCCTAGATTATGGAAAGGTCCCATCAAATTGGAAATCAGTGAATGTAATCCTTCTATTCAAGAAAGGAGATAGACAGCAGGAAACTACACGCCAGTTAGCTTAACATCGGTCATAGCAAAATTGCTGGAATCTATTTGTAAGGAGATTATAGCAGGCCTCTTAGAAAATCTTAATGAAGTCAGGCAGAGTCAATGTGGTTTTGAGGAAGGGAAATTGTGTTTGACTAATTTGTTGAAGTTCTTTGAGAAAGTAACAAGCAATGTGGATAAAGGGAACCTAGGATGTGCTGTGCTTAGATTTCCAGAAGGCATTTGACAAGGTGCCACATCAAAAGTTAAACACAAAGTAGGAACTCGTGGTGTAGGGGGTAACATATTAACCTGGATAGGGATTGGTTCACTAACAGGAAACCGAGAGTAGTGATAAGTGGTCCATTTTTGGGTTGGCAAGATGTGTCGAGTGGAGTGCCACAGGGATCAATGCTCGGGCCTCAACTATATTCAATTTATATCAATAACTTGGATGAAGGGACCGAATATATGGTTTCTAAATTTACTGATGACACAAAGATAGCTAGGAAAGTAAGTTGTGAATAGGACATGAATATTCTGCAAAGGAACACAGATTAAGTGAGTGGACAAAAATTGGCAGATGGAGTATAACGTTGGAAAATGTGAACTTGTCCACTTTGGCAGGAAGAATAGAAAAGCAGCATATTATTTAAATAGAGAGAGATTGCAGAACTTTGAGGTACAGAGGGACCTGGGTGTCCTGGTGCAAGAAATAGGAAAGGTTATTATGCAGGTACAGCAATTGAGAAGGAAGGCAAATGGAATGTTTTCATTTATTGCAAAGGGAATAAATATCAAAGTAGGAATGTTTTGCTAAAGTTGTACAGGGCGTTGGTGAGACCACATGTGGAGTACTGTGTACAGTTTTGGTATCTTTATTTAAGAAAGGATATAAATGCATTAGAAGCAGTTCAGAGAAGGTTCACTTGGCTGATACCTGGGATGGGGGAGGGGTTATCTTATGAGGAAAGGTTGGACAGGCTGAGACTGTATCCATCAGAGTTTTAAGGATTGAGAGGTAGGGCGGAATTTTCCATGCCCACTGACGTCAGGCGTGATTGGTGGCATGAGCGGACAATATGGTGCGATTGGTTTAATGATGGTGGGAAGCCAGTTCATGATTGTCCACTCAGCCCGCCAATGGTAGGCCAGGTTTTCCGCCATTGGACATCGGGAACCTCACTGTAACACATCAGCATATCATTATAAGACCAGCCCCCCAGAATCATCCCCTCCCCCAAACTGAATTGTCCGTCCACATCAGTGGGAAAGCACACCGACGTGTTTCACAACAGCATATAAAAGGCGTGCACTTAACGGTCTGCACTTTGAGGGGAACTCGGAGGTGAGTACACAGTAACATTGTGCAGTGCTCTCCAGGGTCTCCTGTTGGACTTCAAGCTTCAGGTGGGGTTGGGGTTAAGGGCAGCCCTGACGTTGAGGTGACTCATGGCAAGGAGGGGGCAAGGGCAGCCCTGCTGTTGAATATAGTGCACAAGCATTCAGAGTGGGGGGTAGGCTGGGCGAGGGAAGTGGCCATGCATTCGGGAAACCTGTATAAAGTGACCATTCCTCTCCAACACTGACAGTTCAGGCGCAGCCACATTGATATGATTGGGGTCGGGCTCCTAGCTTATCTGCCCACTCAAGCAATGCAGAGACATCAGAGTGCCACCAAGTGCTCCAGAGCTCCTCCCACCCTGGAACAGACTGCAAACTCATGAGCATTTTAGCGGACTACAGAATAGTTGGACAACTGCAGATGTTGTACAATCTCCTTACTAAAGCTGGCCATGGAGCAGTTACTATTGGAGACACTACAGCCCTATGCAATGTCAGCATCCAGGTTTGGACCAGTCTCCCCATGGTTCAAGCTAACAGGGCAGCCATGCAGTGCACTAATCTCTGGCCATTCAAGTGGTGGCCAGCACACTCCGGGAAGAGTTAAGGGGCCGTCACACTTAACCAGGACAGGTTCGTAGTACACCCTTGCTAACCACGTGTCTCTCTATTTCATTCTGCAGGAGGAGTACATCAGGATCATGGAACTTGATGGCCTACAGAGCGTGAAGATGACAGAGGAGAGATCGACTGAGGCTCCTGGCTGCACAGAGGCAGGAGCAGCAACCTCAGGAAGAAGGAGCGGCTGGGGCTCCTGCACAGGCCGCCCAAGAGCCAGTGTGAGCCATCACAGGCTGGTGCCTAGCAACATCTAAGATTCCGCCTTTCGTTCCTGCAGATGACCGAGAACCAGCATCGCCAAAGACTGCGTATATCTAGAGAACTGGTCGGTCACATCTGTCACCTGCTGCAGGATTTGGCACCATGGGGACATGGAGAGCATCCACTGCCAGTGGCTGTGACAGTGACCATGGTGCTCAATTTCTACATCAGTGGCTCCTTTCAGGGGTCCATAGGTGACCTCTGTGGGATCTCACATGCCTCCACCCACAAATGCATCCATGAGATCACTGATGCCATCTTTGCGAGGGCACACAGCCTAATGCATTTTGCCCAGGACCAGGACAGCCAGGATGCAAGAGCAATTGGATTCGCCCAGATCTCGGGTTTCCCAAAGGTGCAGGGTGCGATTAACTGCATCCATGTGGCTCTTGGATCTCCATTGCAATGAATGGTGAACTACATCAACCACAAGGGATTCCACTCGCTGAATGTTCAGCTGGTGTGCGACCACCACAAATGCATCCTGCAGGTATGTGCATGGTTTCCAGGGAGTGAGATCACATATACATCCTCAGTCGGTCACAGATCCCTGGAGTCTTCTAGTGTCCACAAAGGCTGCACAGTTGGCTCCTTGGGGATAAGGGCTACCGGCAGAGGCCGTGGCTGATGACACCCATGCAGCAGCCTCAGACTGCAGCAGAGCGGTATAATGAGGCTCATGCTACAGCTCACAACTTAGTGGAGCAGATGATCAGGCTGCTGAAGATGAGGTTCTGGTGCCTGGACCAGTCTGGTGGAGCCCTGCAATACTATTCACAGAAGGTGACAAGCATCATTGTCGTCTACTGCCCACTTTACAACCTAGTGCTCCAACGGGGAGAGGAGCTGGCTGAGGAGGAGCTGCACGTCTCCTCCAATGAGGAGGACACCGAAGGGGATGAACGTGAGGAGGCCCTCGGAGGCAATGATGATGGGGATGAGGCCCTCACACTGGGCAGTTGCACTCGAGACCCCCTTAGCTGCTAGATATGTGGATGATGCAGTGAGGTGACCCCATAAATCCTCACATCACATCTGTGAATTTTTGACTCCAGTCTGGCTTATGGCAGTGCGAATACCCTCCGTGAGAATGCTCCTGTCATGGAGATGCAGTGGAGGCCCTAATAGTAACTTGGGGATGATGACAAAATGCAATCAGGACACACCATAAATCTTCACATAGCCTCTGAGAATGTTTGACTCTTGTCTGGCCGAGGGCAGATCGCTTGCTCTATGATCAGGGTCATATCATAGATACGCAGCCATGAAAATTTAGAAGCATCTGATCCTTTGTCTGCCTTCAGCACCTGAGCTGGAGCACAGCATCAGTGGTCACAGATGCTGAAGAGATGGGGGCCAGCCCCTTCTTAAAGGCCCTGAGAGAACACCAAGAAAATGAAAGAACTCTGTGATGCCTGCCCACTACATTCTTGCAGCGATGACAAGCACCGTCGAGGTGCAGGCATCAGTAATGTTTCCAGGGAGGTGAGACCGGATCATCACTTTGGTCTGAAGGCTGCACGGAGCACAGGGAAAAGGCTCTGGACTGAGACAGCTGCCTTTATCTTGTGCAAAAAGGTTTCACATCTGAATGACAAGAATGCTGCTCATCAGAACAAAGAGCCAAGGGCAGGGAGACATTCTTGGAAGTTTATTGACAATAATGAACAGTATGTACAAGTGATTAACACCCATGCCCAGATTGTGCAGCTAATTCTCCTTAACTCTCCTAACACTGCCGCTACATCTTGGTGCTCCCTGGACATCCACAGCAGAGGTTGAGGCAGCCTGCTGACAGCAACGCCCTGTCAGTGATGACCCTGGAGGGAGTCCTCTGGAGGGCTGAGACTTGGAAGTCCCCGGCCTGTTTTCAGGGTCCTGCTGTGAGCCAGTGGTACCCTCCTTGGCCTGTGGAGCTGGAGCTGCTGAGGTCAAAGGAAGATGGAAGTCGGGTGGGCCAGACATTCTCGGAGTCACCAGGATGGATGGGCCCAGGGTGTTCACCTGCTGATCCTCCTCACTTTGGGTGCCCAGGTGCCCCAGGCTGAGAAGCCGGAGTGAGATCAAGCTGTCCAGCACCCATCTCGTGTACAACTCTGTTGGAAGCCAACTATGGCATCAGCAATCGAGGCGAACCCATACAACAGTGCAGGAGCAAAGTCCTAGTCCAAGGTCTCCATGGTGGCTGCTATCCTACCAGTGTTGACCTCAGTGTGTTGGCATGCCAGCACTATCACCTCAGAGTGAATGCAAACAGACTCCTCCATCGTGCCTTGCAGAGTGCAGTGGACATCCCTTCCTGTTGTTCCCGAGCTTGCCTTTGCAGCTCCAGCAACTGTGACATGACCGTGTCCAGAGGCTCATCATCTGACTCGGACTCAGCAATGTTCTGGCCTCCAGCAGTCGGAGGTGTGCCGGGGACCTGGGAAGACCTGCCTCCACCTGCTGTGGATAGGACGGTACAATGTGCTCACCAGATTGTGATCCTGGGGCTATTCTCAAACTCGGTCCCACCGAGGTGTGTGTCTCTGTGCTGGTGGAGAGTGTGGGTGAGTGCTGTGATGGGACTTAGGGAGGGTGCCTTCAGATTCCTCTTCAGAGGGTTCTTTGGGGCTTGACTGGAGGCCTTGGGACGTGGACTCCTTCAGCTGTTTGGCAGATGTGCCTGCGAAAGCAGGTAGAGGTAATTAGTGCATGGCAGTGGCCTGTGAAACAGGAGACATCACTCACGGCATTGTAGTCTGATGGATGTTGCACTGCTGGATCCTCACTTGGTAGAGCACCGCCAACCTCACTGTCAGCACAGGACCGGTCTAGATCCTTGCCAGCCAGCTTGGTGGCTCTGTTTTCAAAGGCTGTGATGACCCTGATTTTGGGCACTCTGCCACCGGTCTGTGACCTCTCCCTCTTGTTGTGTGCCAGATTGTGCTGCATGGATAGAGATGGAGATAGTATAAGCAGGATGCCTGTCAGGCCAGATGATAAGTATGCCTTGCCTTTGTAGGTAGTGAATGGTCCCATGGACAGGATGAGGACAGTGACGGTGAGTGTGAGATTGTGAATGGTGATGTCCCATGTGGATGTGTGATGGGCTTGTAAGTGTGAATTGACAGTGATCAGAAGAGTGACAGAATGGAGGAGATCATTCTTCCACTTGCGACCCTGGGTGGCTGTCCTCTTTTGAAGGGCGTTGGTGCAGACTGTCGCTGCCACCGCGTCCCAAGCTGGGTTTGTGCTGTTGCTGTCCATCCTGTGGCCGTAGTGGGGGTAGAGGACATCCCAGTGGGCCTCCACGGCATCCAAAAGGCGCTCGACGGACATGTCACTGAACCTGGGGGCTGCAGTCTTCTTTAGTCTCAGGGCCATGTTTTCCATGCAATAGTGGTGGTGTGGAAGCACTGAGATGTGTAGTTGCAGCTGGACTTTAAATATGGCGCCCTGAGATGTGCAGCAGAGGGGTGATTGCGGGCGGGTGAATGAGAGCTCCGCCTGGCATGGAAACGGCGGTCTTCCCCAGAGTGCATAAATAATGTGGCGGGTTTGGGACGATACAGTGTAAGAACCCTCCAACACAGCTGGTGGGTAAAACGTCGTGCATGCACTTACTACTGCACTTAGTGCAAATCTAGGACAATTCTGCCCGTAATCTTGACCCTGAGGGGACTTGACAGGGTGGATGCTGAAAGGATGTTTCCCTTTGTGGGAGAGGTTAGAACTAGGGAACAGAGTTTAAAAACAAGGGGTCTCCCATTTAATATGGGGACACGAAGAAATATTTTCTCTCAAAGGGTCATGAATCTTTGGAATTTTCTTATGCAGAGACCGGTGGAGACATGGCCAATGAATATTTTTTAAGGCAGAGGTCGCTAGATTCTAGACTAACAAGGGAGGCAAAGGTTATCGGAAGTAGTTGGAATGTGAAGTTGAATCCAGAATCAGATCGGCCATGATCTTATTGAATGATGGAGCAGACTTGAAGGGGCTGAATGACCTACTCCTAATTTGTATGTTTGTATCTAAGTTCATATATTGAAAGCCACGGAGACATGTGTAACATCATGGAGCAGGCAATCCATCTTCTGCAGCAATGCTCCTGCTGAATGTACCATTCAGGGTCATCTTTGCAGTACTCATCAGAGAGAGACTTTCAGCTTATGTGTGCTGCATCCTCCACTGGTCATTATGAGGTTGCAGCCATTACCTCCTGCAATCTGGCAATTACCTTAGGAGGAGGAGGAGTACTCGAGGATGATGAGGCAGAGAAGAGGGAACATGGACCCCCTGTAACAAGACACAGCGAAAGAACACAGATTGTGAGGGTCCATTTTAATTGAAACAAACTTCCCCATCTCAGTATGGACCCACCATTCTCCCTTGTCACATCCATTTCAAATTCCCTACCACAATGTTGCATTGGTCAATTTCAATCAATAAAAGTTGTAATGACCAATAGACTTTATAAAATGGCTATATTGTAAACTGTCTCTTTTCATTTAACATAAAACAGGATGCCCTAGAACGGTGGGGAGTGGCAGGGGGAGAATGGTGTGAAGTTTTTTTTATATTCACTCATGGGATATGGACATCTTGACAAAGCCAGCATTTATTGCCCATCCCTAATTGCTCATGGTGATGAGCTGCCATCTTGAACCGCTGCAGTCCATGTGGTGTACATACATCCATAGTGCTGTTAGTATTTCAGGATTTTGACCCAGCGACAGTGAAGGAATGATGATTTATTTCCAAGTCAGGATAATGTGTGGCTTGGAGGGGAACTTCCCGGCGTTGGTGTTCCCATGTACCTGCTGCCCTTGTCCTTCAAGATGATAGTTGTCGAGTGATTGGAAGCTGCTGTCTAAGGAGCCTTGATAGTTCCTGCAGTGCATCTTGTAGATGGTACACACTGCTGCCACTGTGCATTGGTGGTAGAGAAAATGAATGTTTGTGGATGGGGTGCCAATCAAGCGGGCTGCTTTGTCCTGGATGGTGCCAAGCTTCTTGAATGTTATTGAAGCTGCACTCATCCAGGCAAGTGGAGAGTTTTCCATCACACTCCTGACTTGTGCCTTGTAGATGGTGGACAGGCTTTCGGGAGTTAGGAGGTGAGTTATTCATCACAGGATTCCTAGCCTCTGACCTGCTCTTTTAGCCACGGTATTTATATGGCTAGTCCAGTTCAGTTTCCGTTCAATGGTAACTCCTACAATGTTGATAGTGGAGGATTCAGCAATGGTGATGCCATTGAATGTCAAAGGGTGACGGTTAGATGCTCTCTTGTTAGAGATGATCATTGCCTGACACTTGTGTGGTGCGAATATTACTTGTCACTTGTCAGTCCAAGCCTGGATATTATCAGGTCTTGCTGCATTTGGACATGGACTACTTCAGTATTTGAGGAGTTGCGAATGGTGCTGAACATTGTGCAATCATCAGCAAACATTCCCGCTTCAGACCTTATGATGGAAGGAAGGTCATTGATGAAGCAGCTGAAGATGGTTGGACCTAGAACACTACCCTGAGGAACTTTGTGTTGAACTGTGCCTGGTGATGAGCCCATGTAACCTGGTTGCCTTGGGGATGGGGGCCTGGGTCAAAACGTATTCAAAGTCAGGTGTGAGCTTTAACACCTGGACAAAAACGAAGGCACCTGGCCTTCTGGCCTTACTGCGACAGACTATGGGACTCTCAGCGGGGGGAGGGGGGGAACCTTATGGAGTCCACAAGAGCAGGAAACATGGCATTTGGGTTGACTTCATCAGTCTATTAGCTTATGATTAGTTTCAATCTGAACTTCAGTCCCAGTACATAATCAGAGAATTTCTCATTTGCCCAAGTCACTGTGAGGGCTCCCTTTTCGATAACTGAGGCTGAACAGCACGATACTGTTAATGACCTGGGCGCTTAGTAAACTGGTTTCCTTTTGTCATCACTTTGGACCCGGACCTGGAGTAGCACTGCTCCCAGTCCCATTGCAGATGCATCAGCTGCCACAGTCATGGGAAGTTCAGGGTCGTAGTGGGTTAGGACCTCTGAGGATGTTAGCATCATTTTGATTTGTTCAAATAGTTGCTGCTGATGCTCAGTCCAGCACCACACTTGCTCATGTCATAAAAAATGTCTGAGCGGTTCATTTAGCTGGGCTAAGTGAGGCAGGAATTTACCTAGTTAGTTGACCGTGTCCATTAACCTTTGTAGCTCTGTTACATTTCTAGGTGGTAGGAATTCATTTTTTGCCTTTTTTTTGTGTGGGTCTGCAATAACCCCAATTGCTTGTATAATGTGCCCTAGGAATTTTATCGTGGGCCTAGAAAATGCACATTTGTCATTGAGCGTCAAACCGGCCTCATACAACTTTAGTAAGACTTCCCTGACCCTTTTGTCATGTTCCTGATTTGTCAATCCATGGATCAAAATGTCATCCATGTGGCATATGGTGCCTTCCATGCCCTGTAGTATATTGGACATTGTCCTTTGGAATATTTCAGGGCCTGATGTGATGCCAAACAGCAGACAGTTATAACAGTAACGTCCAAAGAGTATAATGAAAGAGCTTTGACTTCTGATCCAATGATAACTGCCAGAATCTGTTGTTGGCATCAAGTTTGATGAAGACTGTGCTTTTTGCAAGTTTGGCCAAGTTCTATTCAATGATGCCATTGGATATATTTCTCTTTCCACTGCTTTCTTGAGGTGTGTTGGGTCAACGCAGTTTCAAATGGAGCAATGAGGCTTTGGGCTAGTATCATACCAGTGCACTAGCTAGTTGGTTTAGTGACTGATGAAATGACTCCTTGATTCAGCACTGCCTCTGTCTCACTCCTGATTCTTTTCAGAAATGAATGTGGGACCTTCCTTGGCGTGAATAGACAAATGGGTTTAACATCTGTCTTGAGTGTAATGTGATACATGGTCTTCAGCTTACCTAAGCCTATAAAAAGTGTGGGGAATTCCCTCCTAAATTCATTATCTTGTGTTTTTTTTGCATTGACTTCATCAAATTTTAGAAGCAGGTTCAGAGCTATGCAGGTTTTTCTGCTCAACGAAGAGCATTCTTGATTCTTGATAATGTACAATATTTCAAAAATTTCTCTACCTTTGCATTTTAGTGCCACATCTAGCTGGCCTTGAACATTTAACTTGATCCCCCCGGACCTTGGGGTTGAATAGAGGATGGTTGTAGTGTCACTTTGTTCAGACAGATAACACTGAGACGCCAGCTCCTGTGTCTAGCTTGAATTTGATCAGATGCCCACTCACATCAATGTCAGCACTCCAAAACTAGTTTTCACTTTCATTTATTTCTCCTAGGAAGGTGCTTTTCTGCCTGTCGAAGTCTTGAATTTCTTGAATGGAGGTTCCTTTAACAGATTTCTCCTTCTGCCTGGTAAGTACAGAGTTCCTAAAATGGAAGCCCACTTTAAAATGGCCTAACTTGCCACATCCATGGCACTGCGCAATTCAGGCAGGGCATTCTTCCTGCCTGTGGGTCTTCTCTTCTTCCTGCCATAGCAGGAACATTGAAAAATAGCAGTTGGCGACTTTCCCTGGTTGCTGTCTTGTTATACGTTTGGTTTTACAACCCACAAATTGAACAACTTCATTGTGCTGTTCTGGGGAAATTTTCCTTGCATCTCTGACAAAAGCCTCATTTTGCCTCTGCTCCTCAGCCTGTCTGGCCAGTTGTACAACTTTGCTTCGCCTTAAATCTTCCTGAGACTCTAAGAAGTCAGAGAAATTCTCATCTAAAATGCCAACACCTATTCTACCTCTGATCAGGCCGTCTTTTCATCTTCCATGCTCACAATTTTCAGCTAGGTGGTAAAATTAATTAATGGATGAGTCAATCTCTTCACCCTGTTTTTGCCTGCACCGATTAAATTTCATCCCCTCTAACCATAAACCTGGAAATCAATTCCATAGACTCACAACTTTTTGTGTAAAGAAGTCTCCTCTGCTCTCCATTTTATGTTCCATACTTTTCATCACATATCTGTGTGTCCTCATCCTTGTCCCTCTTAGTCTTGGAAGTAGTCTGCTCTTAGCTACCTAGCCCCATCCTTTCATAATTTGAAACACTTCTATCAGATGGCCTATAATTTGCATTGATCGAATGAAAGAGACCTCAACTGGTCAGGCAGCACTGGTGGAGAAATGTTTGAGGTGCATGGCCGTTTGTCATTCGGCCGATACACAAAAGTTACTGAATACTAAAAGTCTTTCATGTTTTGTACCATTTGACTTTATTTTTATAAATCAGTCAATCATGACCAAAAAACCAATCATAGCATCAAATCACATGCTGAGGAACCCATGGAATGCTAATGAGAATTATATGCTTTATTATAAAATGTGATAACTTACATGGGTAAGATAAGATTCTTTAATAACATCCAAATACAGTTTTCACAGGATATTGGCCAGAATTTAATTAAAACTCCAAAGTACTGGCAAAAATCCCACAATATAATGTAATACAAACAGATATTTCTTAATTCAGCCACTGTAACCAGTGGCCCTCCCTGACATTTTGGCCTACGTGTTATAAAACTGCTCAGTCTCATGCTCACTTTGAACAATGCCGAGGAAGCATGCTAGTTTATATTAAAAACAGTGAATTTTGGATCATTCTAGTTATGTAAGATTGTAACATATATTTTCTTTCCAGAGTTTTAATTTCTGTTTTCTGTATCTTGTAGCTAGATTTATGTAATTGCTTCACATCTGCTCATCGGCTGCTGAAAACCTCATCCATGCCTTTGTTGCTTCTAAACTAAATTTCTCCAATGCCATCCTGGCCAGCCTCTGACTGTGCACCCTCAATAAACTTGAGCTCATCTGAAACCCTGCTGCCTATACCCTAACATGCACCGATACTCATTCCCAACTTTGCTTGCTGGCCCACTTCTGGTGTGGCAAGGCCTTGATCTTAATATTTTCGAACCTCTTGTTTTCAAATCCCTCAGTGGGCTATTTCTTCTCTACCCCTGTAACCTTTTACAGCTCTGAGACATCCTGATCTCTGCATTTCTCTAATTTTGTCTTCTTATGCAATCCCAATTTTAATCAGTCCACCATTGGTGGCTGTGCCTTTAACTGCCAAGGCCCGAAGTCTAAAATTCCCTCCCTAAATTTCTCTACCTCGTGGCCTCTCTTTCCTCTTTTAAGACACTCCTTAAACCTTCCCCTGAATGTCCTTGAGATGTTTTACTATGTTATTATGCAATTTGCTGTTATCGGACCAATAAAAATGTGATAAAATGTTTGCATTGATTTTCTGAACTCAAAAATTTTCCTGCTCCACTTGCTATCAGCACAGTGGAACCTGTGTGATGTTTAACCTGCATTAAAAATCTTCATTTGTAATATCCATCAGTGATTTCTTCTGATCTACTGCTGTAACATTGCCAGATATTTGGCAAATACCCTGGAAAAACAGTGGAAATTGCTAAAAATGAAATCATGGAATGAAAATCTGGTGGGTTCTATAGTGGGAAGCTGGTCCACTCCACTAGGTTACTGCCCAGAAGGTGAAGGCAAAGATCTAATTGATCAACAGCAGTTGTGGGCTCCCCTGGGGGGGGATTGTGAGGGAACCTTCCTGGCATGGAAACCCAAAGATTCATGCTAATATATTTTTTTGTTCAGCTGTATAGCCACCCTTTTTGTTATGGGCCTTTGGTGCAACTGAAGATTTCCTCAATGCAGAATGGCACTTTACTTCTACTTCCCTACCCTGGTAGACTTTCTGCTGCTTTCATGGGAGCAGGAACTGCCCCACATTTTCCATCCAGCCTGATGAAAGAATGCAAATAGTTGGATCTTCTCCTGAGCCTGCAAGCTTTGGCAGGATCAGCGGCACAGATCAAGAGTGGACACCTCCTTGTGCTTTTACCAAAATGTGTCAATGTATGGATTTCATGATATGTATGTCTAGATAAATAGTTATTTGGTTTTCCTGGAGCTGGATTCACTCAATCCTTCTGTGAGGCACTTGTTTAAATAGAGTTTTAAAATAAAATTGGCACACTACAATTCAACATACCATAAATTCCATTTCACTTTCCCTTTCACAAACACAATCATACTTTGTGCAGTGCTGAATGTTTACAAAAGCAAGTCATCTGTGTGTTGAAAATAAAATCCAGGATTACAGCCTGTTCATTTTATCCTGATGACACATGATGCCAGACAAGGCTAGCCTCACTTTAATCTACATTATAATAATATTGTCCAGTACGGTTTCTGTGCGTAAGATTCTTGTGCACTCACAGTTTGAGCTAACTGCAACAGTTCAATATTAAACAGTGATTAAACAGGAGCAGAGGAATATACAGAGGCTCAACTGCTTACAAGAGGATGTGAAAATAAAAGTAAGTAGTTCCATGAAGACATGAATATACTGAAAATAAACTGTTGCTTTCAGACAAAAAGGGTTTGCGTCAAAGCTGAACTGGTTTGTCAGTGACTCCATCAGTTTAGTTTGCAATGGCATTCAGTAAAGAGATACTTTTGACTCCGCGCGAATGTAATGTTTGATAAGCAGTCTCAAACTTAACAGCTTCTTTTATTATTAGTCACATGTCATGCAAGTCCAGTTTAAGTTGTACTTTAATCCATTTTTGTTCATTCTGTGTGTTGAACTCTTTAATTGATGCCTATAAGGTGTCTTTTATTGCCACAGATATTTTCTGTACATGTCAATGGAAGCTGCAGTTAATAAAATATGATTGGAACATTTCCTCGAAGTAATTAAAGTTTTAATTAGACAAAATATATTTAATTCATTCTTTGTGTTATCAGCTTAAACAAAAGAATGCTGCATTTTTTGATTTTCTCTGAACTTCTATTATCTAGAGATTAGATGAGAATTGACGTCAAATAGAGCAAAGATTTTAAATGATTATATAATTTTGAATTGCCAGTGCATAATGCAAGTTTTATTTAATGGTTTAATGATTACAAACCTAGGAAGCTCTAGGTGCTAATCTAGGCACTTAGTTGCACAACAGACCAAGCTTTTCTGTTTTCTGTCAGAAAGTGATTTTTAAAGCTATCAGACCATCAGTTTATTTTGCCTCTCAGTTTTTTTCAAGGCTCTTAACTTCATAAAAAGATTGCTTCTAATCGCCTATCAGTGTGAAAGTGCAGGAATCTGCTTACTTATAGGTATACATAAATCTACACTGCATTAATGGCCATTCATTTTTGAAAGTTTTATTTTACTACTTAATTTTCTTCCTTCATTGGTATATCTGGTACCTTTCCTATTGGAGGCATTCATGTTGTATTTTGATCATACTGGACTACAGACTTCATTTCAAAACTTAAGTTCTCCTTAAAATAAAAGCCATATTGGTAAGTTAAGACATTAACAGATAACAGTTGGTTTAATTGATAGTAAACTTACCTTTAGAGGTTAATGATTCAACAGAGGAATTTGCACAGGAAATTGTTGAATATGATGTGTGTAAAATTGATTGCAATTAATGAGGGTGGCGAAAATGTGAGCAAGTCATACATGTATGCTGAGGAGAGGCATAAATATAATTTAACAATCTCCATTTCTGTGTTCTGTTTATAAATGTGTAAATTGCAGTTGCAGGTCAATATATTTTTTCAATCAAGTTAGGTTTTAGGGGTAAAACTTTGTTCAGCTTACAATGATGGTTTTGTGTGAAATTAAACAATTTGCAATAATGTCCTGGTAAAAACAGTATCGGAAACATGCTTGCAGAGTCAACATGAAATTACTGATTGTTAGGTTCAGTTGGTTGCATTATACTAGCATGCTTTCTTTGTGGCACTGACGCAATAGAAAGTTGAGCAGTTGTTGGCATTGTTACAGCTAGAATTCCATGCTGCTGAATACAGCAGCATTGCTAGTTGAAATACTTCTTCAGTTACCAGTGTTTCACAAAAAAATGTCTGGTTTGATTGTTTTTCCTGCGGTACATTGATCCAATATGTGTGAAATAATAACTATTGCTGAAAAAAGGGACATGCCGAAGGGCAGAATCGCAAGAATACCAAATTTCACAGGGAACAACAACTTTATACTACATGAGAAAAGCGTGCTGATTGGTTGATAAGGGGATTCTGTCTGGTTGAGGTGTTGCCATGGAGAATACACCAAAGAACAGTAATACCCCAAGCTTTTGTTTAAATTTAAACCAGGCAAGTCTGATTGTTGGAGGCATTGCCAAAGGGGATACAGCAGTGAACAGTTGTCCCCCAAGCTTTTGTTTAGTTGAAAAAAACACTATGCCTGGACACATTCCATTTGTTTGCAGAGGCCAGAGCCCTGTGTATGAACATATGCAGCTTCTAGCAAGTGTTTATTTTTACTCATTCATGGGATGTGGGCGTTGCTGGCTGGCCCAGCATTTATTGTACATCCCTGGTTGCCCTTGAGAAGGTGGTGGTGAGCTGCCTTCTTGAACCGCTGCAATCCATGTGGTGTAGGTACACACACAGAGCTGATAGGAAGGTAGTTCCAGGATTTTGACCCAGCGACAGAGAAGGAACGGCAATATATTTCCAAGTCAGGATGGTGAGTGACTTTGAGGGGAACTTCTAGGTGGTGCTGTTTCCATCTATCTGCTGCCCTTTGTCCTTCTAGATGGTAGTAGTCATGGGGGTTTTGAAGGTGCTGTTGAAGGAGCCTTGATGAATTCCTGCAGTGCATCTTGTAGATGGTACATACTGCTGCCACTGTGCGTGGGTGGTGGAGGGAGTGAATGTTTGTGGATGTGGTGCAAATCAAGCAGGCTGCTTTGTCCTGGACAATGTCAAGCTTCTTGAGTGTTGTGGGAGCTGCACTCATCCAGGCAAGTAGGGAGTATTCCATCACATTCCTGACTTGTGCCTTGTAGATGGTGGACAGGCTTTGTGGAGTCAGGAGGTTAGTTACTTGTCACATGATTCCTAGCCTCTGACCTGCTTTTGTAGCCACAGCTTTTATGTGGCTAGTCCAGTTCAGTTTCTGGTCAATGGTAACCCCGAGGATGTTGCTAGTGGGGGATTCAGTGATGGTAATGTCACTGAACATCAAAGGGCGATGACTGGATTCTCTATTGTTGGATATGGTCATTGCCTGACACTTGTGTAGCATGAATGTTACTTGCCTCTTATCAGCCCAAGCCTAGTTATTGTCCAGGTCTTGCTGCATTTGGACATGGACTGCTTCAGTATCTGAGGAGTCGTGAATGTTATTGAACATTGTGCAATCATCAGCAAAGTGTAAGTGAACCACATTGTGAGCCCGACTGATGATCTTAAATTGGTTATCCATATTTAGCACATTCAGGATTGTTTAGTAAATCCTGTCCAATCGAGGATCCACATCTAACATTGGACACTATGTTCTGAGTTTTGCAAGCACCTGCTGGTTCATTACGGTCAAAAGTGGATTGAATTGATTGGACAACCCCCACCCTTTCTTCCCCTTTCCAGTTAGCTCCAGCTGCCTTTAGTTTTGCACCATCTTGTCCTGCAAGAGAAACACAAGTGTGTCAATAAGCATTGTACAAACCATTTGGCTGATGTGGTGCCATGATTGAATAGTTGACAGTGTGTTTGAGCTGTGAGATTTAAGTGTGAGATCTGCAACAGTGCTAAGTATGTAAGTGTCTGGTGAAGCAAATGCACTTTAGTAGTAATCTTTCAGATTATACTTTGTACCTCTTGCTCTCAGTCCAACATTTTATTTGCTTTCTTTACACTCAGGATCCCTGGGCTGATGGTTTTAGCAACTGTCCAACAATATTCAATGGGAATATATCTTGCTCTGTAACTCCCATGTGTTCATGTTGAGTAATATCCCTTTTCTTTTGCTAAATCTCCTCACTGTGCATTTACCTGCATTAAACTGTACCTGCTACTTTTATAGTCCAAAAAAAGCAACATCACTATTCTTTCAGACTTTACACACACTGATTGCCTTACTTTACCACTGCTCCAATTTTGACACCATCCAGAAATGAAGCATTTGAACTAACTTCAATCTCTAAGTGATTTATAAAAATGATAAATAGCAGTATTGTCAACACTGTTGCATATCACTAACCTCCAACCAGATATCTTCTGATTTAATCATTGGCTTTCTTTCATTCTTCTTATCCCTTTCTATCAGTGCTGTGGGTGTACCTACACCATATGGAGTACAGCGGTTCAAGAAGGCAGCTCACCACCACCTTCTCAAGGGCAACTAAGAATGGGCAATAAATGCTGGCCCAGCCAGCGAAGCCCACGAACCATGAATGAATAATAAAAAAAATTTCAGTCCCATGGCTTTAACCTTGTGCAATAACTTCATTTACCAAAGCTCTCCGGTAGAGTAGCTTGTATTGCTATCATTGAGTGTAATAATATCAAATACCTTTTAAAATCCTGGCAAATCAAATTCACCATCACTTGCATCCACAAGATCAACATCTTCATCAAAAGAAACCCAGTAGATTTATCAAAATAACTTTCCATTCCAAAAACCATGTTAGTTGTCTTGCATTAATCTGTGTCTCTCAAATGTAATCCAATAGATGTCAATTATGTAACTAGCAATTTTACAATAACCAACATGAAGTTTGTAGATTTATAGTTAGAGGGCACTTACTTTCCAATACTGTTGGACCTGCTTTGGAAAATATCCAATAATTACTCATCCTAAGTCCTTTAAAATCCTGGGGTAAAGATTAAAAGTATCTCAACCACCTTCAGTATCTATAATATTCTTGATCTGTGCTCTTTCATGATTACAAAACTCTCCTGAGCTCCTGAAGACTTGACCTAAGCACCAGAAGCTTTATTCCTAATCCTGGCGTTTCACATTTTACTTCATTTGTAAACACTTTGCAACAAGTTGATAAGCAATTCTGCAGCTTTGAAAATACCATCCACCCCCGCTTCTGTCCATGCACACTCAGTTTTTATGAACCAAATGCTTCTTTTACCTCTTTTTACTGGGGTTCATTTCTAGAGGGATAGAATTAAAAAACAGAGAAGTTATGTTAAACTTATATATAGCCTTGGTTAGACCACACTTCGAATCACAGAATCATAGAATGGTTCTAGCACAGAAGCAGGCCATTCAGGTGTTAATCCAATTTCTTTTTGAAAACCACCATTAAATCTATCCCTACCGTCCTTTAAGGCAGTGCATTCCAGATAGTAACCATTCACTGCACAAAAAACGTTTTTCCTCATGATGCCTTTGCTTCTTTTGCCAATCAACTTTGATTTTGGCTCTTCGACCAATGGGAAGTTTCTCTCCATTTATGCTGTCTAATCAGCAATTGATTTTGAACACCTCTATCAAAACTCCTCTCGACCATCTCTTCTGTAAGGAGAACAATCCCAGCTTCTTCAATCTACCACATAACTGAAGGGCCTCATCTTTGGAATCATCTCTGGGAATCTTTGCTGCATCTTCTGAAAAGTCTTCCCATCCTTCCTAAAGTGTAGTGCCCAGAATTGGGCACATTACTCCAGTTGAGGTGAAACAATGTTTTAAAAGGTTCATCATAAATTCCTTGTTTTTGTACGCTATGGGCTGAATAAGACCATAAGACCAGGAGCAGATGTAGGAGCAGACGTAGGCCATTCAGCCCATCGAGTCTGCTTGCCAGTCAGTGAGATCATAGCTGATCTCGTAATCCTCAATTCCATTTTCCTGCCTTTTCCCCATAACCCTTGGTTCCCTTACTGATTAAAAACCTGTCTCTCTCAGTCTTGAATATACTTACCGAACTGCCCTCAACAGCCCTCTGTGGTAAAGAATTTCACAGATTTACTACTCTCTAAGAGAAGGAATTCCCCCTCATCTCTGTTTTAAATGGGTGACCCCTTGCTCTGAGATTATGCCCTCTGGTTCTAGACACACCCACAAGGGGAAACAACCTCTCAGCATCTACCCTGTCAAGCCCCCTAATAATCTTTTATGTTTCAATAAGGTTGCCTCTCATTCTTCTAAACTCCAATGAGTACAGGCCCAACTTACTCAACCTCTCCTCATAAGAAAATCCCTCCAACCCTGGGATCAACCTAGTGAACCTTCTCTGGACTACCTCCAATGCCAGTATATCTTTCTTTAGGTAAGAGGACCAAAATTGTTCACAGTATTCTAGGTGTGGTCTACTTGGTGCCTTGTATAGTTTTAGCAAGATTTCTCTATTTTGATACTCCACTCCCTTTGAAATAAAGGCTAACATTCCATTTACCTTCCCCATTACCAGATGAATTTGTATGCTAGCTTTTTGTGATCATGCACAAGGACCCTCTGCAGCTTTCTGCAGTTTTTCTTCATTTAAATAATATTCAGCTCCTTTATTCTTCCCGCCAAAGTGCATAACTTCACATTTTCCCACATTATATTCCATCTGCCAACTCACTTAACCTGTCTATATCCCTCTGCAGACTCTTTGTGTCATCCTCACCACTTGCCTTCCCAACACTTTTGCGTCATCCGCTAGCTTGGCAATAGTACGTTCACTTCCCTCATCCAAGTCATTAATATATATTGTAAAAATTATGGCCCCAGCACTGATCTCTGTGACACTCCACTAGCTACAAGTTGCCATCCTAAAAATGCCCCACTTACCCCAACTCTCTGTTTTCTATTAGTTAGCCAACCCTCTATCCATGCTAATATACTACCCCCAGCACCATAGTCTCTTATCTTATTAAGTAGCCTTATGTGCGAATACGGAATGGGTGGGAATGGCTCACCACCCCCGGAAGCAAAGTCAGTGTGAAGCCAACCTGCTCCTTGCCAGCCCACCCCACAGCCATAACACACTGCGGGCAGGATTAACAAGGGCCAAGTGGGACTTCTGTCCCTCACTGGGGAGGAAGACCTGCTCTCTGGAGCTGCTGGCCAATCCAATTGGCTGGCAGTTCCTTCAGTACCAGCAGTGTCAAGTGTGCGTTAGTGGCCACTGCCAGGAGAGCAAGAAGGGGAGGAAGAAGGCCCATGGATCCCCAAAGCTGGTAAGTACGTGGTCTTGGGCAGGGTGGTTTTTTGGCAGATCAGGGAAGGGGTGGGGGGAGTTTGGTTTAAGGCTCCGGGGGGTTACAAAGAAAGGGAAGGGTTTCACCTTAGGTGGGCAGCCCCCGCCCCACTGATTTGCAAAGGGCAGTCCCCAAAGATCAACATGCGCACCTCCCTTCCCCGCAACTTCCTTCCCACCCGTTAATAAATGTAGGTAAAAGATCAGGCTGCCTGCTCCTGCATGTTGGCCTAAGCCAAACATTTTATGGGATGGGCAGTGTATTATCAGGGTCAATTGGCTTGGTAACAAGCCTAATTGATTCTGATTGCCTATTTAAATATGGTGGGTGGGCTGCCAATTTTGGAGACTGCCCACTGCCACCCCCACCCCGTTTTATGGAGGCATGCTCAGCAGTGGGTGGGAAGGTGGTGGGTGGGCACCCGCCCTATTTTATGTGCCCCTCCCCAGAAGCACACCTGGCAGGGTCAAGTAAAATTCAACCCTCTGTCTCTATTTATAAATTCATCCATATAGCTTTTTAACTGCTTTCTTAACCTGCCCAACCACCTTCAGTAACTTTGGCACGTACATCCCCAGGTCTCTCTGTTCCTGTATCCCCTTTAGAATTGTACCCTCTATTTTATATTGCCTCACCTCACCTCCAAAATGCATCACTCTGCATTAAACGTCATCTCTCATGTGTCCACCCATTTTAAATTGTGCCCTGTCCACCCAAGTCCAAGTCATTAATGTACCTCAAGAAAAGTGCTGGCCCCGGGGGAATCCCACACTCTATACCTTCCTCCAGTCCTTTGTTTCCTGTCACTTCACCAACTTTGTCTCCTTGCTGCCACTGTCCTTTTTATCCCATGGGTTTCAATTTTGCATGCAAGCCTATTATGTGCCACTTATGTCAAATACCCCCTTTTGGAAGTCCTTGCAGACCACATCAACCACATTATGTTCATCCATTCTCTCTGTTGCACCATCAAGAAAATTAATCAAATTAGTTAAACATGATTTACCTCTGAAATTTCCATGCTGGCTTCCCTCAGTTAATCAGCAACATTTCATGTGACTGTTAATTTTGTCTGGAGTATACTTGAAGAATTATGCACAGTTCTGTTTTCCATCTTATGAAATGGATATAGAGGCACTTGAGAAGGTGGGAAATAAAATTATTAGAATAATACCAGAACTGAGAGGTATAATCTCATTAAAGATTGAACAGGCTGTGACTCTTTTCTCTAGGAGAGTTTAGATGGACCTCCTTAGATAGAGGTATTTAAGATTACATAAGGATTCAATGTGCAGAAGTATTTTCACTTACAGGCAAGACCAGAACTAGGGACCATAAATATATGATAGATAGTAATAAATCCAAAGGGAACTCAGGAGAAACTTCTTTACCTAGAGAGTGGTTAAACGTGGAACTTTCTGCCACACTGAGTAATAATGCGATTAGCATTGATGCTTTAAGGTCAAACTCAATAAACATATGAGGGAGAAAGGGATAGGAAAACTTATATTGATGTAATTAGATGAAGAAGAGTGAGAGAAGGCTCATGTGGAGCATAAACACTCCATGGGCCTCTTGGGCTGAATGGCTTGTTACTGCCCTGTACATTGTAATACTTGTAATATTTGAATGTAATATACTTGAAGAATGTTTCACTGTTTGGCTTTATGCTTGTTGGAAATTTTTTCCATACTTCCTGTATTTCTTTTGACATTATATACTCAGCTCCTTATTTCATTCATTTCTTAAGCCCTTGACTATTTTTTCCATTTCCTCAGTATCTTTCTAAACATTCCTAGCCAGCCAGATGGGAGCATAGAGAAACATTTTGGAATTTGCTTGACTTCTATGAGGTTAATGATAAATGACGCAGAACTTTCTATCATGAGTTTTAATAAGTGGGATAATTCCACAATGGGTTGATTATATGGGTCTGTAGCATTCAGTGAGCATTTATTTTATCCTTGTGTGTCGTGATGCTAAAGCCTTCCCCTATAGAAAAAGTATTACTGAAAAAAGAGACATGCTGTTGAAACTTTTCATTTTGTACTCATCAGGGCAGACACAAGAATGCCAAATATCCAAACTTTTTTTTATTAATTCATGGGATGTGGGCATCACTGGCTAGGCAGCATTTATTACCCATCCCTAATTATCCTTGAGAAGGTGGTGATGAGCTGCTTCTTTGAAATGCTGCAGTCCATATGGTGTAGATACACCCACTGTGCTATTAGAGAGGGAATTTCAGGATTTTGACCAAGTGATTAGGGAGGTGGTAGCATAGTGGTATTATTATGAAACTAGTAATCAAAAGGCCCGGGGTAATGCTCTGGGGACCTGGGTTTGAATACTACCATGGCAGACAGTGAAATTTGAATTCAATAAAAATCTGGAATTGAAGGTCTTTTGATGACCATGAAACCATTGTTGGTTGCCATAAAAATTCATCTGGTTCACTAATTCAGCATAGGAAATCTGCCGCCTTTACCTGGTCTGGCCTACATGTGACTCCAGACCCACAGCAATGAGGTTGATTTTTAAATGCCCCCTGAAATGGCTAGCAAGACACAAACTGCTAAATTGTACTGCTTGAGAAAAGGATGCTGATTGGTTGGCAAGTCGATTCTGATTGTTGCCATGGAGAATATACCAGGAAACTATTGTCCAGCTTGTTTTTGTTTAATTCAAAGAAGGCACAATGCTTTGACATCTTCTTTTTGTGTGTAGAGGATAGGTCCCTGCATAGGAATATATGTAGCTTCTAGCATAAGTGAGCCACATTACGAGCCTGACTGATAATCTTAAATTCGTGTAATTCCTAGCAGACTTGGAATTGCTCAGCAAGTGCTGTCTAATTGTGGAAACACATCTAACATTAGACTTCATGTTCTGAGTTTTGCAAGGACAGTTTAGTTGACTATGGTCAGTACTCTGCCTAATGCAAACAGCCAAAGGGATGTGGTGTTTGATATGATCCAACAATCTTTGGGACATATACCCTACATATCTGGCATCACAATGATACTGAAATTCATATACCACATTACTCATTTTTGTGATAAGCAGAATGTCCTTTTGGCTTCAGGGCAGCATCTTATTAGTGAAAAAAACCACTTATGTTGCTACTGCAGAGGAGCAGTGTGAAATGGTTAGCTTCACCTGTTGCTCAAATTTTTGAGGTACCTTACCCTTCAGGATAATTTGAGGTAGACTGGGCACTTTTCAGGTCCAAAGGCGGTGAACTTAGGCCCATTTCTTAGCATGTGCCATACATAGTGAACAATGATCTGATTGGGGTAGCCATTAACCTACAGGATAGCTTTGATGCGTCCTTTAATCCTGCGGGATAATGGCTACCCCAATCAAAACATTGCTCGCTGTGTTTCGCACCAAGTGCCTTTCAGGATGTCCCAAAGCATTTAATAAGAGACAGTGGTGTTGTTGTAATGTCGCTGGGCTAATAATCCTGAGCCCAGGCTAATGGTCTGGAATATGGGTTCAAATCCCACCATGGCAGCTGGTGGAACTTGAATTCAATTAATAAATGTGAAATATAAATGCTAGTCTCACTAATAGTGTCCATGATAATTCTCATTGATGGTTGTAAAAACCCATTGAGTTCTCTGACGTCCTGTAGGGAAGAAAATCTGCCATCTTTACCTGGTGATGTGACTCCAGAGCCATTCAATATGGTTGGCTTTGAAATGGCCTAGCAAGCCATTTCAGGGCAATCAGGGATTGGCCACAAATGCTGGCTTTTCTAATGACACCCACATCTCATAAAAACAAAACAACCAGTGAATACAATGAAACTAATGGCCACCGTTGTAATATAGGAAATGCAGCAGCCAATTTTGGCACAGCAAGCTCCCACACACAGCAATGCTATGATAACGAGATAAATTGTGTTTGTTAGTAATATTGCTTGAAGAATAGATATTGGTTAGGACACTAGAGAATACTCCCTTGTCATTCTTTGAAAATACTGCCAAGGGACCTTTTACATCCACCTGAGAGAGTAGGTTTAACATCTAGGTTTAACATCTCATCTGAAAGGCAGTACCTCCAATAATACAGCACTCCCTCTGTTCTACACTGGAATGTCAGCCTATATTTTTGTGCTCAGGCCTCTGGAGTAGGACTTGAATTCAAACCTTTGAACTTAGAGGCAACTGTACTACCAACTGAACCACAGCTGAGACTTAGGGCAGAATTTTTACCAATTTAAACCTTGCCGCAGGACTATTTCTGAGTTAGGAATCTCACTGCTCAATGTGTGTCCTTTGTGGTTGCTGTTTCCCAGAGCAAACCAATTAGCAAGATGACACACCTGCTGCAGCAATTAAAGATCTCTACTTAAAGGGACCCCGGCAGGAGTCACAATGGAAGCACTGTTTGAAGGAGACCAGGCAGCGTGAGGGAGGAAAAAGCAGGGGTACGGATACAAGCCATTGAAAGGCTGCCCCCTGTGCCAACCGTCCTGTTCTTCTTAAATCTCAATCTCAATGGACAACACTCATGCACAGCCTATTGCCAACACCTTCCTCAAATATTCACCCTCCACGCTCAGTATCTGATCACTTCTCACACTCCCAACTCTCTGCTTTTTCTCATTGCAGAAGAGAGCCCACAATTCCAAGGGGAGGCAGAGAACCGGGTGGAGCTTCAGCCATGGCCACCCTGACATCTATGAAGGAGGAAATACTGGACACCAGTAGGGTGACAGAGAGATGGGGGTGCCCAGAGACCTGGTGGCAGCACTAGATATCACACTGCCACTTGGGCAGCTGTCAGTCATGTTGAATCGACACCACCAATATTTTAAATATCACGATCAAATGTCAAACAAAAATTGGAAGCCTATTTCATCTATGTTCAAAGTCATGGCTTTTGTCTATCACATGTACATTGCAGGAGGTGGTGCAGGAGATGAGGGAAGAGGCCTGGAGTCCACAGAGGAGGACCGCACTTTGAGGATGCATTGTGACATGACTCCTGCACACCCTCCACCAACACAGATACACACATCTCAGTGGGGTCTGCAGTACTGATAGATAAGTTGTAGATGTAGCCTACTTATTGTCATGGCATCTTCTTTATTGGATAATACAATGACATTTGGTCAGTTAAAGCCCACTGAATGACCTGAGCTACATTGAAGAGAAGGTAAGGCTGTGAATGTGATGGGTGGATGCGTGTCTAAGTGGGGCGGATTGCTGGTGGTGGATGGGTGTTAGGATTTGCACATGGTCCATGATGGGATAATTTCAATGCAACAAGCACAGCTCTCAAGTGAAGTGTGCCTGGGCGAAGGCATCATGGTCTCCTCAGGTAGGCAAATCTGTGGCCGAAGGCACTATTGATATGTCAGAATGCTCCTCCTCCTCAAAGGATGCCAGGCACTGTCCACCTTCCTCTGGTGCCAGCTCCAGTCCTCAGCAGTGCCATGTTGTGAATGGCACAGCACACCACTATTATCTAGGAATCTCTTGCTGGGATATATTTAAAGGTGCCTCCAGATCAGTCAATGCAATGGACATTCACTTTTAGCAAGCCATTGAACGCATCATGGCAGCTCCCTGGATACTTGGTGCATACTCATATTATCCTCCTGCAGTCAGCACATATCAGATGCACATTGAAGGAGTAGAATCCAATCTGATTGACAAAAACACCTGGTTATTGGGATGGTGCCTTGATTGCCACGTGGGGTCAGTCAACAACCTCCTGGAACCGTGGAAATTCTGTGAGGAAAACAAAGCTGAAAGCCCTTTGCATTTAACAGGCCTCATCCACCACAAATTTAATGTAGTTGGAAGCCTTTGACAAACAAGGCATTGGTGACCTGGCTGATGTAGCTGTGGGCTGCAGATTGTGAAATCCTACTTATGTCAGCAGCTGAGCTCTGGAGGACCTGGATAAAAAGAAATTGAGGGCTGTGGTTACTTTGACATGCATGGACAATGGGTGGCCCCCTGGTCCCCTTGGATGAAAGCCTTCTTCCAAGAGGCTGCAAAGGTTTGTGACCACCTGCTATGAGAGCCAAAGTCTGCTGCTGGAGTTGCTGCTCCTGCTGCTGGGGTGGCTGAGCTGGGGAATGCTATACTGGATGCTATACCTCCTCCTCAGAGGTCCAACCATGATGCACCATGTCACAGGAAGATTTCACAGGCAGTAAAGTGAGATAACCCTCAGAGGCAGCCAAGGCACTTGAGAAAAGTTGCACAAATTTTCTGTCCCCAATAAAATCAGTGAATTTAGGTGAATGCATAAGCCTTTCACTGTGGCTGACCACAGGCTTTTTGATCTCACCCTTTATACTGCACTTGCAATTTGTCTTGGGAGAGGAGAACAGGATCACAATGGGATCCTGACCTGATGTCCTTTTCTGCGACTTTCCCAGTTCTCTTGCCCCTGAACCTGCCTTCAACGGACTGGGAGGATTCTGTCCTTAATCGCGCTGAAACTCAATGCTGCAATACATTCTACTTAGGCAGAAGATGCCAAAGAGCCAAGAGAAAGGGTCACTCAAAGGCAACTTGAAATGACAGGACATAGTGTAGTTCAATGCGATATAAATTAAATAAGATATTCAGCAACAGTGCTATAATTAAAATGTAACTTATTTTGTTTATCTTTACACAGAAAAATATGTTTCCTGAATGTGAAATACAGTCTGTTTACTGTGTTACCTATTTCAGTGATACATATACACATATCAGCTGACTCTCTGCTGTTATAATCTGTCAGCATCAAATTCCCATAGAAAGCTGACATGCCGTAGCTCTGGAGATCCAGGGTCAGATTCTTTACACATCAATTGGATCAGCTAGACTGTTCTCAAGCATGAGCCAACAAACATTAATAGCACACTTTCATGTGATACTCTTGTATGCTAGGTCATAAAACTGGGATTTTGAAAAGTAAAGCACAGATTTTCAACAGCGAGCAGAATACTAAGAATATGTAACATGTATTGAAGAACTGATAGATCTGGTAAGTAAAAAAAGGTACATTTTCATTCAGAGATATTTTGCTGTGGTACAATATTCGACATTATCTAATATTTAGGATGATAATAAATGAAGTTCTAATGATACAGAAGCAATATGTTTCAATGCTGTCAGTCTGGAATTATAGAACAATTCTACTGCATTTACAGCTATCACAATTTTAGATTGAAATAGTTTTTGCAACATTATCAATGATAAATAATGACTATGTACCATGATATATATCTCTTTTGTGTTTTTACTGTCAATGACAAGCAAGTGTATAGAACGTTCAATGAGTCATCCATTACTTTAGTGAATACTGTAATTTTTTTGATTTTTACTCCAGATAACTTTCTTCAACTTGGTATTTCAGATCATTCCAGTAGATAATCCCTCATGTTTTCTAGCTTGCCAAAGCTTTGTATGTACCTTTACCTGCCTAATATCTAGATAACATAACTATGCTTGGAGCACTGTGCGCAGTTCTGGTCTCCATATTACAAAAAGAATACAGAAGCACTGGAGAGGTGCAATCAGGTTTTACAAGGATGATATCAGAATTGAGGTTATAGCTGGAAGGAAGGACTGACAGGCTGGGGCTTTTTTCTCTAGAAAAAGGAAGGTTGAGATGTAACATAATGGACATTATGAAGTAGTTTGATTAGGTAGACGTAGGGATGTTTTTATTGTGGGGGGTCCAAAACTACAGGTTATAAATGTAAGCTAGTTACTAATAAACTCAATGAAGAATTCAGAAGAAACTTCTTTACCCGGCGGGTGGTTAGAAATGGAACTTGATACCACAAGGAGTATTTGAGTTGGATAGCATATTGCATATATTCAGTGGAAGCTAGACAAATACATAAAGAAGAAAGGAATAGAAGGATCTTCTGGTACGATTAGATGGAGCATAAACACTGGCATGGACCAGTTGAGCTAAATGATTGTTTCTGTGATGTACAGTCAATGTATTTCTATGTAGTGAGCTCAGGGATCAAACAGAAAACACTTGTTCTTACATTTCAACTTACTGGTAATATCACACCCTCACATGACCTTTGTAAAACAGTATAAAATACTTTATATGAGCCAGTGGCTTAGACTGTAAGACTTATTTTAACTCATGACATGAAACAAGCGGGATGGGGGGTGGGGTGTTGCTGAAAAGAAAGTTGATGTATGATGTTACCAGGGTGAGGTGATTTTAATTCCCGGCCTATTGCCATTCACCCAGTCACGTTGGGCACCCTGCCCACTAGATACACACAGTTTAGGTGAGCCCCTGAGGCCTATTTAAAGTATGAAAGCACCTCTTAAACTAAGGTTGTGTGCCCAGTTTTGAATTTCATTGCAATTGTGCTGGACAGAACTGTAGCATCAGAAATGTATTGGAAGACTGGCTCCAATTTTTCTGATACCTCCCTAGAGATCCCATGAAGAAGGTCACAAGAAGACAGGGAGCTCCCCAGAACCCATTGGAGCATCCCCAGGGTCACACATGCGCAGGTCTGGACAAAGGTGACTGACAGGTGTGCCAATAGCATCACCCAGCAACTGACTTCAGCATAGGAAGAGGTTCAACAAACAAGAGGATCAGTTCTGTCGAAGGATCATGAGGACTCGAAACGTCAACTCTTTTCTTCTCCGCCGATGCTGCCAGACCTGCTGAGTTTTTCCAGGTAATTCTGTTTTTGTTTTGAAGAGGATCAATGTTGAGTCTCCATCTGTCTCAGCAACATCTGACAATACTCCTTTCACCACCACCACCACCATCTCCCCACCAACCACCCCCCCCCCCCACCCCCCCAGCCACAATTACCTCCCTGAATCATGTCCTACACTATACCATTAATGTGGCACACTGCAGTACTTTTATTTCTTATTCCAAACAAATTCACTTGGCATTTTGCTCTCTTCACAACACACGCCAACAACATTCTCTTCTCATAGCCTAATACTTGGGCAACTAGCTATTCTTCCCAGTGCTCCTTCCTTACTTCTTATACCACACATTTGGCTTGTCATTTATCATCTCCCCATCCTCATTGCATTTTCTCTGCCTCTCAGCACGTGCAGTATATAAGTAAATATCCACTTACTTTTTGGCAATCGTTCACTCATTCCTGCCCTCTCTGCAGGACAGGACAGCACATAATTCAAAGGAGAGGGCCAAGACAGGAGGGAATAGTATCTAACATTATGATCCTCATCCTAGCAGATCAAGAGGGCTTGGAGATTAATGATACAGGCAGAGCCTTGAGCAATGAAACAGTGGAAGCTGCTGTTTCACTTGAGCAAAATGTCTGCATATAACTTGTAATCTTCCATCCACCTCAGTGAAATATTAAACAAGCTTCACAATTTCAAGCTGAATTTTTAAGGCTATCAGCTGCTAAAGTCTAGCTATTCGGTGCCATCTGAATGCATCTCTTTTCTTTTTAAACTAGGTCTTTCTCAGCAGCAAGGACCTCTTGAAGAAGACACCTCAGAGGAGGACAGTCTCCCTGAGGATGCACCAGCACACATCCCCTTCTTTCTAAGAACCAGAGCAGAGATTGACACTCCACTTGGCTTAGGTAATGAGGGCAAAGGGGTCTTCAGTGGTTCGAACATACAACTTATTGAGCAGTGGTTAGTACTGATAGCAGCGAAGCCCAGGGGAGAACTTACTGGAGGGGAAGATTCTCTCCCAATTCAACTGATTGGAGTTCTCATTTCTGCCCTGCTCAACAATGAAAGAAAAACTGCTAGTTAAAAGAGAAACCGGAATGCCTTTGTTTCAGCAAGATTTCAGGAGTCACTTCCAACTTATGTGATGCCATCCCACATGACAACAGCATTTTGCAGTCTACCCTATTCTTCTTCTTCAGTTCTCTGCCCAAAGGCATATCTGACCCACAGCACCATGACAACACCACAGGCAGGGCAGGGTGGCAGGTCACAAATCCACCCCAGCCAGAACCACCCCAGCTGTGAGCACCAATCTGATCCACACCAGCCATCTGAGCCAATCAGCATCACCACACACCACCCCCTCCCCCAAAGAGTCCAAGTTCCTGTGCAATATACACTTGTACATGCATATTGTAACCTGGAGCTATGGCTATTGTTCCATCACATGGCTGACCAGGAATCTCTCCCCCTCTTAACACCTGCCATTGGCACATTTTGGAAGGACTTACAAGTTGCTACTTAACCTATTTGGCCATGTTATGAATGCATCTTCCTTGGTCATTAAGTCCTGGAGTGGGACTTGAACTTGGAGTTTCTGGCTCAGAGTAAAGGATACTACCCAGTGCATCACAAGAGCTCCTGTAGTCTAACCTATAGAATATGATTATTTCCAAGTATGCTACATCTATGCCCTCATAGAGGAAATCAATGTCACTGGCCTTTATAGCTTTGGTGGAAGCTTAAATGGCTGTGAGTGAGACTCTGGTTTCCTTATTGGAGAGACAGGTATCCACCTTGGACAGATTGGTGGAGCACATAGACAGAGGTTTCCAAGGACTGATTCATATACCTTGCAGATCAGTGGAAGTGAAGAACTCCAGTCCCATGGGAGTAGAAACAGCCTTCTCTCAGGATGTCAGCACATTTGCTTCTTTATCACCCTCTCAGCTAATACTCACCATGATGCTGGCAGGTAAGCTGAACCAGACTGCTCTGGCAGCAGATGAGGTGTAGCTGTCTGGAGCTCACAGGCTCAAGCACCTAGAAGTCACAGGTCATGTGTATTTCAAGGGCCCAACATAATCAACTGCAGCCTTCCACTATCTTTGCTGAGGATACTCAACAAGCAATGTATAGGTCTAGTCAAGTTAGAAAACCTTATAAAAAGGCATTATGGATTGATGCTTGGGTGAGAAAAGAATGGGAGCCAATTATTGCCACTATTTTAATCACCTTCATCTTATTTGGCATTTTGGCTCACACTCATGGTTTCATTACAGCTTTTGATTCTGCATTGTCAGCATGTTATTCACAGAAGTTAGTTGAATGAGTTCAATGTTCTTTCATGCAGGATTAAAGAAGTGGTGAAGGATGTAACAAGGACTGTTAATACAAAGGAGCTCTCTGTATTTAGGGCAGGGAATGAGCAGGTCAACAGAATCGCTGAGCAGTTAACTCAATCCTCATACCTTGTAAGATTTTAATAATACTGCTAATTTTTAGGGTTCTATGTTGGCCTGAAGTAACCGTTCTGGATTTTATTTTAACCATTTTTTCAACAGTTCAGTTTGGATTTCTGATAGTGGGACACTTTACAGTTAAGGCTGGGAACAGGATGGCAAGGAAATGGTATAATGGATTTTATGACTTTAAAGGTACTGCAAAGTCTGGATTCAAGCAGATGTATGTTGTCTTAATTGTAATATGTGCAACTGAGGGCTTTTTTGTCAGCTTTGGAGGAATGGCTAAAAGGTAGCTTGAACTTAAGATGACACCTTATCTTTAAACAAAACCATGTATCAGTTTAGTTGATTAACTATATCTGTAGGGCAGAACACCTGTATTAGAGGAAAACCTTTCTTTTCTGACATTATGGTAAGAAGCGTTGTTAATGTTTGTTTTTCATGTCTTTAGTATTTGTGGGACTGGTCTAAAATATGTTGATGTGAATGCTTATGATTGATACGAGGATGTAATTTTGTTTGCATTGCTTTGTATCTACGAGGATACGTCATTTGTTCACAATGAAATATAAACTCTGGGGGCCCAGGGGATAAATAGATGGACATTTGTCCTTAGTCTCCATGACTCTAGTTACGGAGATGGGGTGACACAGGTGAATTTCATTGACACCAAGTCAATGAAGGAAGTGAATTTGGATTATTTCCAAATAGGGGCGGAGAAGAAGGGATAAAATTTGGAAAATTCAAGTCTTTATTGGCACAGTTTTATCATGGCTTCTGTGGCATAGTTCTTCTGAGATACAGTTCAAGGTAACATCACTTCAGAGACAGGAGAAGAAAGGCATCGTCTGTGCTGGCAACACTCGATAAATCCTAGAACATCAAGGATAAGAAACTTCCATGTTGTCTTCATTGTTTTTTGTTTAGTATATGTAAAACCTTGCTCAATAAATTCTACTTGATTCATAGCTACTAGTTATTTGTATGTTATTAGGTCAGGCACATCTGAGGACCCCATTGTTAGAAATTAAGAATTCAGAACTTAGATATTTTAATTAGAGTGGTTTTATACCTTGAAACCCCAAACCCTCACAACCTCTTGCTGCAAGGCATAGAAATGGCTCTCCTTTTCCTACTGTTTCTTAACCTTATCTTTGGGCCTTTCTCCTTGTTCAACACATAATCTTGTAGCTGTGCCTCCTCCAAGTGCGGTTCTCTTTGGCTTACAATGCAGGACACTCATTGTGGGGCATATTGCAGAGTTCCTGAAAAGGTGGTTTATTGGATTGACTGCTACAGGATAAATGCATTGTGACAGCTGTCTTGCAAAAACTTGACTCTGTTTCTGTGATCAGTGACAACATGAAGATTAATGGAGGTAGCCCTTTTTAGAAATGAATGCTGCTGGTTGGTGATCTGGTGCCTGGATTGTAGCATGTGCACAGTCATAACACCTTGGACATGAGGGAAGCAAGCCACTGCTGGGAATCTCTGGGTATCATCTTTGTGCCTGCTGAAGTCAATGGTGAAGCTGATACACTGGTCGGCCATGGTGAAATGGGCTCCTGTGACCTGCTTAATGCGGCTGTGTATTGCAGACTGCAAGATACATCTAACTATGTCCAACTAGAAGGAGCCAGTGCAAAAGAAGTTGAGTTCTGTGGCGACTTTGACAGTCAATAGCAATGCATTACTCTTTGGCCTAGCATGCAGCAGGCCCTCTTGTAGGAAGCTGAGGTGGTCACCAACAGTCTGTGTGGTAAAGTGCAGCTTTTTGATGCACTGCCCCTCAGGTGGACCCAAAAAACTGATCATTTGCCTCTCCATGATGTGTGTTGTACATGGCCATTTGCGCACCATTGGTAGCTGTGCCTTCAGCTGTCTAGGTTTTACATTTTGGCATTCAGCTCCTCGAGTCTCACTGTCTCACCATATTTCTCTCCTCCTTTAATGTCCTCATTAAAATCTATCTCAAGAGTTTAGTCACTAATATCCCTTTCTTTGGCTTGGCATTTATTTTGATAATCACTCTTTTGCAAAATGAAGCTGGACATTCTTCTATGTTAAAGGCACTATATAAATGCTAGTTATTTTTACTACGCAACTATTAGACAATTAAAGCAAATGATTACAGTTGAAGTAGAGTGTGGACTTTATTCCCTGTGTATTTATTGTCATATAACTTGCTGGCCTCCAATGCTGACATGGAGCCCAAAGTAATAAAGTCTTTAGGTAAGACCTAAATAAAGTTTTCTAAAGACAGGCAATTATATCCCATTTAAGACAATATGATTTGCTTGTTGATAGAATTTGGTCGGCCAATTAATATTGGACCAGAATTTACTATTTCAGGACATCCAACTTGCCCCTGCATCCTTCAACTGAAAAAGATTTTCCCTTTAAGTGCCTGAACGTGCAAGCTGATAACAGTGCAGCAAGTGAAACAGGGAATCTGGGACCAAAGTGAACAGGACAATCAACAGGATATTTCCATATCCTTTCCAATTGAAGGATTGAAAAATAAAGAGCTAATTAAAGGGAATGAATTCAATGTCAAATCAGGTGATTTGACAGAATGAGAAATGCAGAGAGGGGAAAAGATTAAATTAAGAGAGTGAAAAAACGAGACGGGAAAGGAAGAAAAAAACTTAAATATAAAATTTGATGTTTTTGAAATCTCCCTGAAAAATTCAAACCCTGAGGGAATGAAACTCCAAACTCTGAGTAATTAATTTTCAGTGCCAAAGAGATTGATTATTACTTGTCATGCAAGAGTTGCTACGGTATTTGGTTCATGTTGGAAGTAATGACTAAGGTATGTTAATTATGATCTCTGCATACATATGTGAAGCAATAAGGTAGAGGAGATGTTTGGAGGTGAAACTCAACTTTGTTTCTAGCGCTATAATGGGCAATAGTGAATCAGCAGCGAATGCCTAACACACTGCTTGATTTTTCTTCCCATTGACTTAAAACAAAACATTAAAAGCGCATACTGATACTAATTGGAAACAAGGTGTCCAGGAAGCACCAACAATCTAAAGTAATGAATCATCTCTCACAGTGAACTTTCATTAGATAATAGCAAAGATTAACATTATCGCATTGATAGCCTATTACATAGCACCAGCAGGGAGCTTTATAAAACCTGTTTAAGAACTATTCTAGTTAAATGTTATTAATTTATGAAAACCTTAATCAATATTCACTTGGTCAACATCAAATAAGAAAAAAATTCATAAAAGGAAAAGGCCATTAACCTAGCAAGCCTGTACCTTTTTAATAAAGCTCAACACCACATATCTGGTTTCCCACCTAACCACTATTATCTCTTTGTTTTTACAAAGTTTTTATATCTCCTTGGTTGCACAACTTTTGAGCTTCAGTATGGAGTGGTAGGATATATGTTTGTCCCCTCAATTTCACACACACTGAACAGAGCTTAATTGCAGGAAAGGCAACATTTTTTATGACCAGGATGGGAGGAGTTCACAGTTTATCTAGCCCCACTACTCCTCAGGTCGTACCATTAGACTAAAGGTTTAATTCACTCACTAAAATGGCAAATGACTTACCGTCGCTACTGTTCAACCCAGTATGAAAGAAACTTTAATAAGGCTTCTTTCAATAAACTCAGAATGATTGATTTATTATAAACCAAAACTTCTTTTTTAAAACAAGTTGTAAGAAGTGGTTAACAAGCAATAGTAATCTGGAAGTATAACTATCTAACCCTCTTAAACTTCCCCAGAACACCAACATACATACAAAGGACAAACAGATAAGGTCTCTGCAGAGATGGACAATTGAAGTAAAGACTTTATAAAACAAAAGACACAGTTCACAGGGTTTCGACATGAACGATCTGGAGCTACCTTGTATGAAGAAGGTGTATCACTAGTCCCAGTGGATGCCTGGAAGTTCTCACCCGCGGAGCTTTGGCATGGAGGAAAATAGAGCCAGATCAATCCTCCTCCTCTCAGCTTCTTGGATTTCCAAAGACAGACAAGTTCCACTGAGAGGAGGATTCCTAGCTGGAAATTGATAGCCACCCTATTTCAGGCAAGGCCAGGAGAGTACAAACTGGGCAGTTTAACTTTCTCAGTTCACTCCCAGCTGAGTTTTTAAAAAAGTTCAAAACTTAAAGCTCATCTCAGTCATGTGATTTCCAGTAAATCACTAACAGTATTTTTCCCCATCAATTAAAATAATTAAACAAGCAAACAGCTCTCTCCCATCAAGTGCCATGCTGGTCAGGTGATTTCTTGGAAAACTTATGCTTTTTCATATTCCAAAGTGAACTTATTTTTTAAAAAATCCAGGCCAGCTTCCAAGAGTCCATCTTAGAAGAAAATATAGTCCTTCAAGATATGGTTCTAACACATTCTATATTTAAGTCCTGACTCTCTGATTTTTATTGTTTTTCTCTGAGCTTTTGACTGGTGGAGGTTGTTAAGATTATCTTTGTTAATTTACTAACAGGTTTGTGAAAGTTTGAGTCAGCTGGACATCTGAAAATTATTGTTTCAAAACATTGATCTTAGGACCACTTAGAGATCAGTACATGTCCTACGTACAATAACACAAAAACACAAGATTAAGGAGGAGTAGGCCATTCGGCCCCTCGAGCCTGCTCTGCCATTTGTTAAGATTTTGGCTGATCTGCCTGTGGCCTCAACTCTACTTTCCCGTCTACCATTTATAACCTTTGAACCCTTTGTCAATAAAGCATCAAACTCAGCCTGAAAAATATTCAGTGACACAGCCTCCACTGTTCTCTGGGGAAAAGAATTCCATAGACTAACAACCCTCTGAGAGAAAAACATTCTCCTTATCTCTGTCTTAAATGGGAGGCCCCTTACTCTTAAACTGTGTCTCCTGGTTCTAGTCTCTCCCATAAAGTGAAACATTGTCTCAGCATCCAGAATCTTGGCTCTTACATCTAGAATCTTATTGTTGTGACCAGGTGACGGTGGGTGCAAGGATACCTTCTTCACCCCCTTTCTGGCAATCCTCAGTTGATTGTAATGAATTGTTTTGAAATTTATATGGTTGAATGTGTCAATTCAGTGTATGTACTTAACTTTTTACATACTGGCAGGCTTTCTTGAGTTTAAACAAGTAAGAGGTTAGTTTTTATTGTGCACGCATGCATGCAAAAATATAAGTTTCGAAGTAGAAGATGTTAACTTTTGGCCAAATTAAGATTCAATGGTAAAAGCCAAACGTATGAGGAGTTCACTGTTCATGAGTCCTTCGCTGTTGTTCATGGCTGAGGCAGTTCTTAAAGTGGTAGTCCTTGTTTTTTTTTTCTCCTGAAAACGCTGCTTTGGAATTTGAAGCCTTCTTTAGCATTTTTCTGTCTGCTGTCCAGAGTATGATTTAAGCAGGCAGAGTTCACTTTAGTTGGGAGAGAGAAGCAAGCAGCTTTTTTGCTGCCTTCAGATATTTCTTCTCCAGACTGCCCCCAAAACAGCAAGGTTTTGTAATAAAAGACTTTCAAAAATCAAACAGTTCTAGTCATAAGTGATGTCTGGCCATTGACATGTGATGAGAAACAATAAATAGTCTATTTGTGTTAACAAAGGAGTTTCCACCTCCCATGGTCAAAACCATCAACATACAATAGAGGCAGCTAGGGGTCCTTAGCACTTCCCTTGTGGATAATCAGTTTTGTGAGTTCTCCTTTATTACCTGCTAGTTCTGGAGGCAGAAGGCCTGAAG